>NC_088691.1:1329085-1987378 GCF_028017835.1 Emys orbicularis
CCAAAGGATTCATCCAGGACTAAGCAGCCACCCTCTATCTTGAGAGCATCAACAAAACCCCTATTTCCCCACCTTTCCTATCCCATCTCCTCTCTCTCGGGGGCTGACTGTTTTCTCTAAAGCAGGACAGTGACTGCCATTCTCAACTCAGAATTGAGCAACAGAACTGTCCCACCAAGGACTGTTTGACTGAATAAGAGACTTAACCGATATTCTCTGTCTCCAGAAAGGGACTTTGATAGATTTTGATTCAATTTGTTTTCCCTAATCAATTCATTTTAGATTCAATGCTCTTTATCTCATTTTGAGTCTTTCCCTTTTGTGTGCTTCAATCAATACAGTTCTGTCCTTTGGCATCAGTTTTATAATCTGTTTGCCATGGTAATAAGCAGGCTGGACTGTCTATACCAAACCCTGACCCTAGCTTACCATGCTTTCATGTTGGACAGCAACTGGGTTATGTTAACACTTTTAACTCTTTGGGCCTCTTGATTCCATATCAGTCAATACACTCACCCCAATTTTTCTATTGTAGAGAACAATTTGGTGGCACACCACAACTGCTTTTTCAGCTAAAGAGCTGTGCAAGCATTTGTATTCGACCCTTAGCCCTTGTGCTATGCAAGGTTACATTAATGTATGGGTGCTGTGTAATGCTTGCAGATCCCGCTCGTGGATGGGCCAGGGTGTAAGAGTTTAGGGAGAATAGCTTGATTTAGAATGGAGAGAACATTTATCACCAGATTAACTGTTTTTAGTTTAAATCCACCACTCTGCTGCTCCGACTGAAGCCCTTGTTTCCGTGTGAGTCAGGGTGCACTCCAGAGACTGTCCTGCATAGCTCCTACACCAACAGAAGGGGATTTGCTGGTGGGAGAGGACCCCCCTCCCCAGGCAACGTTAGCTACGTCGCTGGAAGCATTCTTCTGCTGAGCCTACACTGGGGTCTCGTTGGCACAGCTCCGTAGGTCTGGGGGGGGGGTGTGTGTGTGTATTTCCCATCCCCTGACTGATGTAGCTAGGCTGGTATAACTCCAGGGCAGACCAAGCCTCGATATTTGTACTCTGCCCCTGCAGGGTCAGTAAAACAGCCACCAGAGGGAGTGCAAGAAAAGGAAGATCAGGTTAGTTCCCAGGTTGGGTCCCCATTTCACATCGCTTTGCTGGGTCTTCGTAATTCTTTTATTTCAATACAAATTCTTTAGGGGAAAATCCCCATGATCAGCTCGGGCTCCATGAGCCTCCTCCCAATAAGAAAGCAACACCAGCTTCAGTTTCTTAGGGTGGCTGCACACATTAAGCTGAAAATACATTTTAAAATGAAAGAAAACTACTGCCTGTCTTTGTGAGCTAGCCCACCCTTTCTAGGAGGCCAGTCACTGCAGATGGCAAAGATCTTGTCACTAGCTCCCATGCTGTTGAGCGGGAGAGACCGAGTCCAGCTGAAATTATTTGCACTGTCCTTGAATTTAGTTAAAAGTTCTCAACTGTGTTGACCTCACCAGGGAGGCTAATGGGAATTATGGGAATGAGCAAATGTAACCCACACATCTCCTGGGTGTGGTGTCTCCTCGAGTGGCCCCGAGACCACTTAGAGATGAATGAGTCTGCTACAGCCTTAGCTAAGAGCCATATGACTTTTAGCTCATGCAGTAGAGGCTCATACACTGAGGTCCCAGGTTCAGCGCCGCCCACCGACTACTGGGGTCTCTTGGCCTTACATGAGGCAAAGTCATGGTGCTTTGTGCAGCATGAGGATGTGATGGTCTAGCAGAAAACAGCTAACAGATGCAGACACTTGATATATATTTTCAATTTTTTTAAACCAAAAGGACAAATGCTAGAACTCTGGGTGGTTTAAATTCCTGGAAAAGGAGTGTTCCATAGCAGGAAATGATCTTGTTCAATACTGAAAGGCTCTGAGAGGCAGTGCTTTTGACAGCACAAAATTGAGTGTCTTTAAATACTGGTGAGCTCAAGATGTTACATTATCTCTTCAAGCAGAACTTCTTACAGCTTGAGCCCTATTGATTTTTAGCCCGTTGATTTGTTATTGCAGATTTCCCCCTAGCTTTAAATCTATTTGCAGGTGTATGATTCGGAGTCAGTGACTTAAACAATTCTGAAAATTTATCCACAATACATCTCTACCCCGATATAACGTGACCCGATATAACACGAATTCGGCTATAACGGGGTAAAGCAGCGCTCCGGGGGGGCGGGGCTGCGCACTCCGGTGGATCAAAGCAAGTTCAATATAACGCGGTTTCACCTATAACGCGGCAAGATTTTTTGGCTCCCGAGGACAGCGTTATATCGGGGTAGAGGTGTACTAAGTTTTACCTTGTGGTGTTCGTGAAACAGAGTGTCTGGGTTCTGCATTCTCTCATTTGTTCCTTAGCTGTTAATTCGACGAGTACGACTCCGGTACATGTCTGAATATGGATGACTGCTGGGGAGATCAAATACTTGGCATCTAAAGAGTACATATTTGCTGATGTGCTGTGAAATCTAATAACTGCACATCTCCGAGCTCTGCTGCCTTCACTGCCCTTTCAGACAGATATCTGACACACGGTGTAGATTTGTGGCGGTGCAGTCCGAGTGATACATTTGGGAGCCATGCAGTACGTCTTAAAACAAATATGTGGGTCTTTTGAAGCCAAATAGTCGATCAATTGCACAGACTTGTGCAACTTATCACACACCTATCGCCTGCTCACTAATCCTTCTCTCCAGGATGTAGTGACACATGAAGCCAACTCCCCCAACAGCTGTCAGTCACAAAACATAATCAACTTGCCAGGGGAATGTTTCCTCCTTCCACCCCCCCCCCCCCCAAATTACCACTAGCTGAGACAAGAAGAGGTGAGACAGTTTTTTCCTCCACCCTTGCAGGGTGCTGATGCTGGTAAAAACTCACAAATACCCCCCACACCAGCATGTAATCTATTATCACATGTAATCTGATTCCACATGGGTGTAGCACGTGTGTATGTGTGCGCACACACAGAAAGAATAGTCCATAGAGAAATATTATCACGCCTACAAACTCCACATTCCAAGAAACCCTCCCCAACTTGCCCACCCACATTCCCCCCCTTACCTGACCCATGGCTCTGCTCATACCGGCAGGTCTCCTGGGCTTAGATGCATCCTTCTCTTGAGGGGACAGGGGTGCTTCTTTTCCTCTGACAGCGTTCTTCAAATCCTTGCAGGAGGACTGGCTGTCAGATGGGAAAGGACCCCGGTGGGGCTGGGAAGCTATTCCTAGAGGGATAACAGCGAGGGCCTGTTAACTCCTATGGGAAACCCCCACAGACTTGAATAAAAATGATAAACTTTCTATAGGTTTTAAAAATTATCCTACACAATGTAGTTAATAGAGAACTATAGGCAGTGAAAATGCAGTTTCTTCCCTATTCTGTGGGCTAGACGCTCCCCTCCCACGTTAACATCTATGTACCCCAGTTGCATTGGGAACATTTACAAGAGCTTTGCCTGTATTTGTATACAATACAAGGACTGAGCTCTCCTTTTTAAGCCAATGTGGTTTTTTTTTAACCCATGACTAGCATTTTTCCAACAAAAATACATTCATATTGAATTTGCACATACAATTCTATTTGAAATGTACAGTGCATTTTTTAATTCTAATAACTCCTGCTTTGTTACTAAGAAAATAATTAGTAATCAGCAGAGGGAGTTTAATATTTTAATTCTCCAGCAGTTGTTCAAAATAGCTCTGTGCATGCCTAATAGATACAATTCTTCACAAAGAAGGAGATAAGAATAATGCAACATCATTGCAGAGCCTGGGAACAGAAGAGTTGGTAGAAATTGATAGGTTTATTGTCATTTATTTAAACAAAATATGAAAAGCTAAAAACCTGCCAGACAAGGAATTCTTAGTCCTGGCACAGAGAGCTTGACAGATGATGTAGCGTTCACAGTGGAACTGGAGACTCAAACATAAGTTAAGAGAACAGTCTATGAACCCCCTATATTAGGTATGAGGTGGGATATTTTAGAAGCCTTAAAAATGAGTTTGGTCTGTGTAAATGGGGGTTTGTTTATGAAGTGTTTCTGCACAACTATTTTGAACTACCCAATGGCTGTCACTCTGAACTCTACCTCATTGGTCCACTCATTCTTCTGCGTGCTGCAGATATTTTTCAATTCCTCCACTACCCCCATCTAAAAGAGAGGGGTTCAGTCTTCCTTAGCTGCAAAGACAGGTCCAGTCAAATGAGCCTGATTCTGATCTCACTGCCTCTGGCTTGTTGGCACATGTATCCACTGAAGGCAAAGGTGTTGCCGCTCCTGCTATACGCTGAGCGAGGTCAGAGTCAGGCCAGTGTTCTAGGATCTGAATTGGCTGCACTGCTGCCAAAAAGCTCCCACCTCCATTCTGCTCACATGGCCTCCACATACAGCCGCTCCTTGCCGCCAGAGGTTCTGTCTCTGCTCCCGTTTCACTGCTCGACAGCCAAAATGCTTCTGAAATAAATGTAGTCAAACTTTACTAATTCTGGGTCACTGAGAACGAAAATGATGCTTAAAATTGTTGATTGGCTCTAGTTTTCAAGATATGCTATTGGGTCAGTATATACGACCCTTGACTTGGGAATGGCGGAGGATAAGTGAGTTATAAAGGGAAGGGATCGCAATTTAAACCAGAAATGACTAAAATACATCTTTGACTGGATCTATGAATAAATCTATGACTGGGTTTGGACAGTGCTTGCTTTTTAGGCAAAACAATGAATGATGCAATCTGAAGCTGGTATTGCGTCATACATGATATGAATTGCATCATGTTATTCCTAGAAGTCATGGATGATGCAATCATAACGAAGCTTACATCACTCTGCTGAACAAATTGCCCTATATCAGCTCTAGAAATCATACAGTGTCGTAATCTCTTATTTGTCAGTGTTTGATTTTGCAAAGGGACACATTTCTGTTTAGCCAAAGTGAGCAGAGATGCCTCATACTTGTGTGAACAGTGCAGATACTTCTGCTATGTTTGTGGTGAAGTGACTTTTGCATCACAAAAGCGCAGTATAACCACTATGGTTAAGAAAGCCTATCACTTTTATTTTGGCTGCAAAATTGGAGAGCAGGACAAGAGGTGGGTCCCACACATATGCTGCAACACTTGTGCAACAAATCTTCGCCAGTGGTTGAACAGGAAAAGGAAATCTATGCCTTTTGCAGTGCCAATGATTTGGAGAGAGCCAACAGATCATACCAGCAATTGTTACTTCTGCATGGTGCCTCCAGTTGGGAAAGGTGTGTCAAAGAAGAAAAAGTGGACTGTGCATTATCCAAACATTCCATCAGCTATACGCCCAGTACCCCACGGAGAAGGACTGCCGGTTCCTGATGCACCAGAATCATTCTCACTTGAGTCAGATGAGGAAGAGGAAGGCTAGGTCTACACTACCCGCCTGAATCGGCGGGTAGAAATCGACCTCTCGGGGATCGATTTATCGCGTCCCATCGGGACGCGACAATCGATCCCCGAATCGACGCTCTTACTCCACCAGCGAAGGTGGGAGTAAGCGCCGTCGACGGGAAGCCGCAGAGGTCGATTTTGCCGCCGTCCCTACAGCAGGGTAAGTCGGCTGCGATACGTCGAATTCAGCTACGCTATTCGTGTAGCTGAATTTGCGTATCTTAAATCGACCCCCCCCTTGAGTGAAGACGTACCCGAAGAGGATGAAACTTCTGGTCCTGAACCATCAATGTCACAGGACCCACATTTTCTCCCATCCTCCTCCTCTGAACCACACCTCATAACACAAGGTGAACTGAATGACCTTGTCAGGGATTTGGAACTACCCAAGAGTAAGGCAGAGCTGTTGGGCTCCAGACTACAGCAGTGGAATCTCCTGGCAGGTGATGTTAGGGTTTCCATGTTCCGTGACCGTCAAAAGGATCTTGTCCCATTCTTCTTCATGGAAGGTGATCTTGTAGCCTGCAACAACATCGATGGTGTGATGGCAGCCCTCCACATCGTTCACGATCCAGATGAGTGGAGACTGTTCATTGATTCATCGAAGACGAGTCTTAAAGCTGTTTTACTGCATAATGGCAATGTTTTGCCATCAATTCCAGTTGGTCATGCAGTCCATATGAAGGAAACCTATGACAACATGAAACAACTTTTGAGGTGCATAAACTATGACCAACATCAGTGGCAGCTTTGTGGCGATTTGAAGGTTGTTGCTCTCTTGCTTGGTCTGCAGACTGGATACACAAAGTACTGCTGTTTTCTCTGCGAATGGGATAGTTGTGCAAGAGATTCCCACTACATCAAGAAAGATTGGCCACTCCGACAGTCATTGGAGCCTGGGAGGAAAAGTGTTCAGCATCCACCACTTGTTGAATCAAGGAAGATTTTGTTACCACCCTTACACATCAAGCTGGGTCTGATGAAGAACTTTGTCAAGGCCATTCACAAAACACAAGCAGCTTTCAAGTACCTCCGTGGAAAATTTCCAAGGTTAAGTGAAGCTAAGATAAAGAAAGGCGTCTTTGTTGGTCCTCAGATTCGTGAACTTCTTCGAGATGATGCATTTGACCATGCACTGCGTGGCAAGGAAAAGACGGCATGGAAAGCCTTCCAGTTAGTGGCAATAAATTTTCTCGGAAACAACAAGGCAGATAACTACAGGTTGTTGGTGGAAAACCTCCTCAAGGCATACAAAAGCCTTGGTTGCAACATGTCACTAAAGATACATTTTTTGCACTCTCATCTAGATTTTTTTCCACCGAACTGCGGAGCAGTGAGCGACGAGCACGGCGAGCGATTTCACCAGGACATTGCAACAATGGAGAAACGCTGTCAGGGCAAATGGAGCCCATCAATGCTTGCAGACTATTGCTGGACAGTGAGAAGAGATGCTCCATTTAATGAATACAAGAGACAAGCCAAGAAGCGCTAAGTAGACACTGAATAGGACTAAACTATGTACAGAATAGTTTTTTGCCTTTTGTTTCATAATAAATCTTATTTATATAACCCTTTTGCTGATTTTTAAAGTGTTACATAAACAGGACAGGTGAAATATTATCATGTAAAGCAACCATAAACACATGAAAAGACCTAGGTTTACAATTTATGATTAAAACTCTACTATCTACACATAGACATAAAATGTAAAAACTTAAATATCTTAGAAACAGTAGCCAATCAGTTGTTTTAATTGTCATATTTGAATTCAGCACATCAAAATACATAATAAATAGCACATTTTATCTCTGAAGCAGACGACTTCTCAAAAATTGTAGACCAGTGTTTTCAGTGTGCTGGGCTTTCACGGACAGGGTTGCACCTGGCCTTGGTGCACAACTCAGTGGACTCTGCTAAGTTCCCAGCGGCCTCTCACCTCTACCCACATCAATCCGAAATAGCTGCTGCAATCCGTGTAAAACCAGCATGAGGTCAGAATCATGCCCACTGCGCGCTGGGAACTAGGACCAGCCTTGCCCGCACCTCTCCCCGGCAGGAGAGCTGGAGGGGAAAGCTGCGTGCCGAGGGCACGGAGAGGGTCCGGCACACCAGTGGAGGTAGCGGAGATCAGAATCTGGCCTGTATGTCAATCTAGGTAGGGAGGCTCAGGCAAGGAACCCTGGCTCCCTCCCTTAGCTCAGCTGTGCTTTGGGAAGCTCCGAGCGATACAGATCCAAACGTTACAGCTTGTCTATGCCCCAGCAACAGCCCCAACCTGAGTCCCTCTCTCCCGCCCAGGGCAGCAGTTCAGACTCACACCCATCCACACGTGAGATTTCTAACAGGTGAGACTGCTGCTAGTCTCCCCCCAGTGGGGGGTGGGAAGGGAGCTTGGACCTGCCAGAACTTTGGGGGGAAGCTGGGTCGGAAGGAGCCCCAGGCAGTAGGGCTCAGGGGGTGGATTCTGGGGTCCCCCCTCTGGCTACGGTGGGGCAAGTCCAGCTTCTGAGCCCCTATAGCTGCGTCCTCCCATGAGGCCAGGAGCAGCCTGGTGGTCTGCATCCAAGCCAGCCATCCGAATGGCCAGCAGCATTTCCCTCTGAAGCCTGGTCTCCTCGCTGTGAGAGACCACAGCTGCTGTAGAGGCCTGGAAACACAATGGGACTGACAAGGCCTGATTTAGAGGAGGGATTTACTCACAATCCCCTGAGTAACTGGCCTTCAGATTCCGGTTTGCTTAAAAATAAATACTCATATCGTGCAAATAGCCCACCTCATCCCACTGAACTACTGCAGTGTAGCTTTCTCAGATATCCATCTTAACGGTGCATTGTTCAACTCCTTGCAAAGATACTAGCCAGCCTTAGCAGAGCGTGGTCTGCACCTGGCCTTCCCACTCCACCGAGCCCTGCTCAGACTCCACCGGCCGGAGAGCCACTGCGCTGGTTACAGAGGTTCCCGCTACCCACACCTTTCCAGCTGTGGGCGGCCATGTCATTTCCAAGGACCCTGGAAGAGCCAGTCTCGCTTCCCAGAGATCTCACTGGTCTGGTCTGGTCTGGTTTGTTTTGTTTTTGTCTCCTCCTCCCCTCCCACACTATTGCCTTCCTGTGCCTTTTTGATCAGTCCTCAGCTGCTGGGCTAATTAATCCTTTAGCTCACCCAGCCTGCTATCCTGATGAGCTACTTGCATTTCCTTTCCCAATCAGACCTCTCTGGGGGGAGCCAATTAGCCACCTGTTAATGCGCTGCACTCTGTGCCACCACCTGATTCCAAAACTACATTTCCCAGAACACCCTGTTCCCAGCTATAAAAGCTCCAACCCTTTCCAGAGCTGATAGCACAAGCTGGTCTCTTAAGGCATCAGTAGTACTGCTTCTGATCTCAGCAGTCCAGTACCATATGCCATCAGCTTCACCAGCAGCCCCAAAAGGTACCATTTTAATAATCCTTGTGTAGTCTGAGTCACTCCTTTTTAATATAATGGTTTCCTAAGGTGTTTACTTTTCTTAGAGAGCTTGTTGAATAACCCACTTGATGTCCAAGTGTGCATAGAAGTGGAAGTTTCTTTAAACAGCACCTCCCTCATTGAGATCTCTTGTTTTGTATCACTATGCTGATACTTTTTGAAGCTGCTGCTTTTGCATCTGCAAGAGGAAATGGGAATAATAAATAAAATGCTGGAGAGGTTTTTAGCATGGTCACTTGCTGAGTTGATCTCACTGTGAGGGGGTTTTTAGTCTGTTTGCTACAGTTTTCTCCTTCAGAGTGTCCCAGCAATGTTCTTTGTGTCTTTAACTAAACATTCCTCTGTAATATTTTATTCAAAGTAAAAACAAGTCACTTATAAACAGATCTGTAGGGAGGAACGGAGCTAATCAGCCAACTTGGAATGTGTCACATGGGGCTGGACACAGATTGATTTTTCTGCTGCATAAGCTTAGTTGTGATGAAAACCAGTTCAAGGAAAATATAGTGGTTTGTGACTTAGTTTTATTTAAACAAACAAAAAAATGCTCTTTGGCTATTTCTTTAAAGCTCCTCACAGAATTATTGAATCAGGTCATGTTCTTATAATATAGAAAAATATAACATTTTATATTTGATTAAGTCTGTCCATTTTGCCTAACTAGTAATGAAGAAATCTGGTGGTGTACAGAGAGCCATACCCTGGTAAATGCAGTTTCCATGCACAGGGGTCAAATAAGCAAATGGGTGACCGGCTCCCCATTTTTTAGGATACACCCTGTGTTAAATCAAAGTATCAGAGAGATTCCTGCTTACATGTAGCAGGATTTTGACAACCACAACCCTGGGAATGGGAATAAACCAGTGCTATGCTTTTCTTGTTTAGAAAGGTGTATTGGGAAGAATAAACGGTGTCTCTGGTTGTTTAAAGGATTTAAAATAACAAACCTCTCCTAGCTTCCATTATTTGAAATCTCAGTTACATAAAAATGCTGTGATGGGGATGGCTCACAAGGGGTTTCAGATACAGATGGCTGAACGTTTTCAAATTCATACTTTTGCTGAAAGGAAAAAAATTAAAAACATTTGGGGAAACTTTCACAAATATCATATTTCTCCCCCCCCCCCCCAAATCTCCCTTTCTAGTTTCAGCCATTCTAGTAAGCCTAATGCATCCCCAAATTGTTAACAAGTGCCTCTGCTTGTTAGGGCCTCTCTAAAAATCTATACCCTGGGCAGTCACAAACCTTCTGCCATTTGTCCTGAACATTTGGATATTTATATTAATCTTCTCAATTTTTCAATTGCTATTGATCAGTACTTTTCTAATGCTGCTTCTGTCTGTGGGTGATTTCAATAACCCCATTCGAGTCTCCCTTTTTGATGCTGGTCTTTATTTAACAAATTATGAGCCTGCCTGGTGGCCTGCACAGCAGCTTGCCACTGGGAGGGTGAGGGTGAGATGTCTCCTCCCACGGCTGCCTGCTGAGGGCAGGGACTGCCCGAAGGCCCCGCGTTGTGCTCCGCTGGAATTCATTACTAAATCCCATAGGAGAATATAAAGACGTGTAGAGTCTCTCTCTAACCGGAGAGCCAAGGGCTAAAGCCACACAGGCTCGTGGGGTTGCAGTGGGGGGAGGGATAGCTCAATGGTTTGAGCATTGGCCTGCTAAACCCAGGGTTGTGAGTTCAATCCTTGAGGGGGCCACCGAGGGATCTGCGGCAAAATCAGTACTTGGTCCTGCTAGTGAAGGCAGGGGGCTGGACTCGATGACCTTTCAAGGTCCCTTCCAGTTCTAGGAGATAGGATATCTCCATTAATTTATTTATTTAGTGCCCGTTGTTGTTTGTTATGTGCATTACCAAGGCCTAGGACTCCACAGGGGTTTGTGCAGCGCCTAGCCCAAACAGACAGGTGGTCCCTGCCCCCACAGAGTTGACACAGACAAGAGGCAGCAGCTGGGGGAGCCCAAGGAGATGACGTGGGTCAGCGTGACGGGCAGTGATCTCTGCACACTGCCAGCTGGGCCGTGGTCCCCTATCCTGCGCCCCAGTGGAATCCTCGGCCCCGAGTTGGGTGCCCAGGATCTCTAGCCGATGCCCAGGGAGAGTTCGGGGCCTGAGGATGGGGTTGGCTGAGCAGGGAGCTCCCCGAACCAGCCTCTGGGAAATGCTAGCCCCACCCCTCAAAGGTAGCAAGGAGCCGGACGCGGGCGGAGGGAGGAGCTGCTCCTCACTCGGGATTCACAACCGTGAGCCCTCTCCTGGAGTCGTGCCCAGCCAGGGCAGTCCTTCCTGTTCGTATCTAAACAGAGAGAGACCCCCCAGCCTGTTACTGTCTCCAGCCCAGTGGCCAGGGCACTTGCCTGGCATGTAGGAGACCTGTTTTCAAAGCTCTGCTCTGTCAGGTTGGAGCAGGGACTTGCCCTCTCTTCCCTGGGG
The DNA here is from genome assembly GCF_028017835.1 of Emys orbicularis. Lineage (NCBI taxonomy): Eukaryota > Metazoa > Chordata > Testudines > Emydidae > Emys > Emys orbicularis. The sequence goes on from NC_088691.1 coordinate 1,340,458, forward strand.
AGTGCTCTGACTCTGGGCTATGGGCATGCCCTGAAAATTCCCAATTGGGTTGCCCCGTCTGTCTTTTGTGGGAGGCCCAATCCGCTTGGCATGCCCTGAGCACACCTCCTGGATCGGGGCCCACAGGTGAGAGGCAGCGGAATGCCTCGTTTGAGAATCCTGCTCTGCGGCATCAGGATTTAGGTGGTTTGTGCATGCTCACCAGTGGAAATTAGGCCCCATAAGGGACTTCCCAAGGCGCCAACACCTCTGCTAGGGACTAGGGGCCTCCACAGTTCGTCGGCAGCTGAGGGGGGTTTTGAGGATATCAGTAGCACCTCTGTGCTGGACTTAGCTGCCGAAAGTGGCAGTTGGGTGCCTAAATCCCTTTGCCAGAGACAAAGGAAGGTCTCTGCTAGCAAAGCTCCTTCCTGTGCTGGCTTCTGTTGGGTTGAGTGTGGAGCCCTGGCTGTGAGGTGCCCTCCTGTTAATTCAGAATTCCTTCGCTACAAAACGCCCTGTTCTGTTGTTCAAACTTGGCTCCAAACCTTCAGGTGTCCGTCCCCACCCAGTTGCCAAAGCTCAGCTCTACCTCCACAGCCTATCTGCAGAACATGTCCAGACCTTCCAGTACCATTATAGTTACAGTCAGTTTTCAGCTTGGATTGTAATGTACTGGATTTCTGCTGCAAATTTGTACAGTACGTGCATGGAGATACCATAGCATAGCACTCAAAGTCACTTGTATCTGACAGCATGCCAGGCAGCTGAGGTAGTTTGCATAATATACGCTTATCCACTAGAGTTCAAACGAATGGGTGTCTTCCAAACTACAGTGCGGTCGCATCATGGGCGCATTTAACTTACGCGATTTTAACTATACGCGCTTGGCAAAACAAAACAAAAAAAAGAGAAAAATAACAATTTAAATACTGTACCTGTAGTGCGGGCGATTCCGCCCGTCATTCCACTCAAGGAGCATTTGACTATACGTGATTTTCGCCTTATGCGCTGACTTCAGAACCTAACCCCCGCGTAAAATGCGACTCCCCTGTATAAGCAACTTTGTATGGACTCTCATTTACATAAAAATTCATGCTTTCGGGATGACATATAAGCCCCATGGACGCTCGTGAGTCTAGTGAGTGTTCCTCGGTGAAGTTTTCCTGAGTGCCTAGGAGAACTGGGCTCCTGGGCTTCAAAATCCATTTTGAAAATGGGATTTAGGAGCCCAGTTCATTTAGGTACTCATGAATATTTTTCTCTCATAGGCAATGCCTGCAGGAGGGGGACATTTGTCACTCAACTACACTGAATGCATGTGCTTCTGGTGTTCCCTCTTGGTGGGACTTGGGAATGCTGATGGTTTACAAATGGTAAAGAAAAGGGCAGTTTTAACCAGTAGTGAGGTTAGACTTGTAGGCCGATAGGTATACTGTATGGAGAAGGAAGTCTCCTGGGGCTTCCAAAGGTGGAGGTGAAGATCATCTCATTTTGTCGGATGAAAAGACGACACACTGCAGATGGAGTTCAGAGCTTGTTTCTTAGCAAAAAATGACAAAACTTCCTTTTTTGCTAAGTACTGTGATGCTTGTTAGAACAGTGGTATTTGATGCTGCTTCTGCTGCTCCAAGCCCAGATAAAACAGGGAAATATTGGAGAGGGCAGCCCGTCAACTCAAACTGTAAATTCCCCATTCTACCAGAATAAACAACCACAAAAGCTTCCAATACAAACTTTGCTGTAGAGATGCAAATTCCACGTCTTTTTGCGCATTTATGAATAAGCTATCATGTAATTTGTGTGCAGTATTCTAGAACCTCAGCATTACGAACACAGGAGGGAATGGAGGTTGTTCATAAGTCTGAACAAAATGTTACGGTTGTTCTTTCAAAAGTTTACAATTGACTTAATCCAGCTTTGAAACTTTACTATGCAGAAGAAAAATGCTGCTCTCCCTTTGTTTTGGTTTTTTTTAGTAGTTTACTTTTAACACAGTACTGTACTGTGTTTATTTGTTTTCTTTTTTTCTCTGCTGCTGCTGCCTGATTGCTTACTTCCGGTTCCAAATGAGGTGGGCGGTTGACTGGTCTGTTTGTAACTCTGAGGTTCTCCTGTATTCTAATGAATATCACTCTTGAAGACTCAGCCAATACCTGCAAAAGTTTAGACCAGTTTTGCCAAAAATCATGAAAAATTTCAAAGCTTCGGAAAGCCCCATGGGAATCTTTCTCAAAGGATTTTACCTTCCAAGGAGCTGGTACTTATAGGGTGGCCAGACAGCAAGTGTGAAAAATCGGGACGGGTTGGAGGGTAATAGGAGCCTATATAAGACAAAGACCCACAAATCGGGACTGTCCCTATAAAATCGGGACATCTGGTCACCCTAGGTACTTACCAGTTCCCATGCTTCTCTCACTGATTGTCTCCTGGCTGTCAAAGCTCCCAGCTGTCATCAACAATTTATACCTTGTGCTGTGCGCTCTCTATACAAATCTGCATCTTATTGAACCTGACCATGTGGGCGGAGAGTTGAGTACATTGAATTTAATATCAAAATTGACATTTCAAATTTAATTTAAAAAATCTCTGGGCCAGGTGCTGAGAGAGTGTAACCTGGTGACATACGTGGAAGTCAATAGAGTTTAACTGATTTACACCAAGTGAGGATGGGCCCCATCATCTTAATTTGCATGAAGTTGCTGTGGGATTTCCGCGCTGCAGATACCAGAGAGCTTGCTGAAGAGTGCACCAAGCCTGAGTCCTGACCACTGACCTTTCTAAAGCACTGCCCTAAACAAAGGCTATGCAAACCAGGTGAATGTCTTTCCCTCCTCCTAGGGTGCGCCTGCCTCTGCATTCACCCAGCACTGGTCAGCAGTGTTTGATGGATCAGACGCTGTCCACAAGTGAGCTGGACGAGCTTGAGAGTGCAGGGCTAGGAACAGCGTAAAGCTGTGACCAATGCTTCTCAACCCAGCAGATCCTTTGCCAGAATCTCTCCGACTGCCCACAGAATCCCTGTTTTCAGCACAGCTTCTGCTCTGTCTCGACAAGGCCGGTTTATGGGCTAGCATGCAGAAAAGCTTTGTGCTTTAGCAGAAATCCCTAAAAACCAAACTGCAGTAAACAGTCAATATGGCTGTACAAAACCCTGTTATTAAACTATCCTGGGAAAGATCACGATCAAAGGAGCCGGTACTAATCAGCCTGTGTTACAGAGAGGATCATCTCTGGATAGGTTTGTAACCTTCTCTGTTCCGGTGTGACATTCGCCTGTTATTGTACCAGCTAATCACTTCCACTTGATAGGAACTATGCAACTTATGCAAAACTATCTGTTAGAGTTAATGAGCACTCCACTTAGCCCCCTTTTAGCAGAATGAAGCATGGCTCCACTAAGTACTGTATGTAAATGTGGTGAGAATGACAAATGAGACTCTTCCTAGGAGGTCAGGCATAGAGGAAACGGTCGCTGGAACCTGATTAAGCTAAAACTTGGCCCCTGTGTATTGCTGCCTTTTTCATTGAGCCTATAATTATGTTAATTCCTCTTGGCTCATTTAGGAGCAGGTCATACTTCAGCGTTTCAACAGCTAGTTCCTGCAGCAGCCGCTCCTTTTGCCTATCTCCTTGTTAGCAATTCTATATTCTTTTAGTTTGGGAAGTCAGCTGAGTGTTTTCAAGGACTTCAGAGGAAAAAATATCAGGCTTGTATGGTCCTGACAAACTCCTCTTTTAATTGTAACACAATGCGAATGAATGGTTCCTATAACACACCGATAGTGTTGTGGAGATACAGTGATTTACCACTGGGGGGCTGCAATCCATTATAATGAGCCCAGGGAAGAAAGCAACATTACCCTCAACAATTGCTCCTAGTCTAAGATGAAATACCATGTAAATGTTTGCATTACATTTCTCCTGCCCAGATTTAGTGTCACAGGGGTGCCTTTATTTTTAGTCTCTGATTTTTGTAAAACAGCTGTCCACCCCCATCTATGAACAATACATACCAGCTATAAAAATCAACCATTATTTGTGATGGTGGCTCAGGTGACACTTCAGAAGTTTTTTTTCTTTTACTTAATTGGCCTCTCAGAGTTGGTAAGACAACTCCCACCTGTTCATGCTCTCTGTATGTGTGTATATATATCTCCTCAATATATGTTTCACTCTATATGCATCCGAAGAAGTGGGCTGTAGCCCATGAAAGCTTATGCTCTAATACGTTTGTTAATCTCTAAGGTGCCACAAGTACTCCTGTTCTTTTTTCAGGTGACACTGAGATCCCTGGAATCAGATAGTAGGGATGATATGGTCTGGATTCTCAAATTATTTTAAATTTAGATGAGTTACAACTTCTTACTTTATTCTTGCACTAAATACTGTTAAACTGGAGGGTGTCAGTGGTGGCCATCAATCACAGACTTCGCTGAAGTGGACTGGTATACGGAGCATGCATCATTCAGGCTAAATGGGGGAGCAATTAAATGCCCTTTTGTGTGGTGATGACTGAGACAGTGGAGACCACACTGCCCAAGGCACAGGCCAGCATAGCAGGGCCTGAGCAAGAGCTGGGTCATGTGGGCTGAGGGATTTCCCTGGGGACTGACCCCAGACGCAGGGGCTGGGGCTTTGATTGGTTGGAGCTGTGTGTCAGACAAGGGCGCCAATTAGGTAGGGCAGGGGGGGGGCCCGCCTCTCTCCTGCCCCCTTCCCCTCCCCCCAGTTTCATACAGGAGGGGTGCTCCCAGGCGGAGCTCTGCACTGCTCAGCATTAGTGTGAACTGTGAGTTCTGCAGAGAGGTGCTTCTCCCAGCTTGTGTCCCTGGGGCCGGGAGTCAGTGTTTTGTTTACAAACGGAGGCAGGGTGATTAAGATAAAAAAAGGCTGGTAATTTAATTAAGGATCTGGAAGTCGTTAGATGAACCTGTAAAACAGGAATCCCTGGGGGGGATGGTTGAAGAGCGAATGCAGGGGACTCAGACGAAATATAGCCAAGACCTCTGAGCCAATGTTACATTCAGAAAAGAGGAAGATGTGAGGGGCATAGGTGAAAAGAAGGGCCCAAAACCCAGGGAAGGGCTAGCAGTGGCATAGAGAAGTTCTCACGCTACCTCTGGTACTTATGTGGCCCCATCATTGTATTATCTGAGTGCCTTACATCACAGCCCCTCGGCGAGGTAGAGCAGGGCTGTTATCCCCATTGTACAGATGTGGCACTGAGAGACTAACAGCCAGATTTTCAAAGGTATTTAGGCACCTAGAAGGTTAGGTGCTTTGTAAACCCCACTAGGTGCCTAGCTATGTCTTTGGGTGCCTAAAAACCTTTGAAACTCTGTCCCTAAGGCACTGACCTGAGATCAGACAGGAAGTCCCGGTGGGGTGGGATGTAGTTCTCTCAGGGCTAGCTCCCTATCCACTGGACCAGCCTCTTTCTCTCTGCTGCATGCTGCAAAATAGAGGCCTCTGATGGATGGGAGCAAAACCAAGGCGTCCAGTTCTCTGAGACTCCAGCAAATGGTCCCAGGAGGTTGGGATGGAGGTCATGGTTGACAACATGAAACTCAGCACAGAGGTCAGGAAGGATGGAGAATCAGAGTCAGATGAGAGGAGCTCACTTAACTCCCAAGGGGTGGCAGGTTCTGCCCCAGGCTGGGTTGTAGAGCAATGGCTGGTGGGCAATTTTACATTTTAACTGAAAACCATTTTGTTCAGTCATTGTTTGTTCTGCGTTTGAGAAAAGGAAGGAATGAGAAAGTGTCGTCTGAGTATCAGATGTGTTTATGCCTCAAACTCTTAGGGTTTCAGCTGTATCCAGGCCAATTCCAGAGCAAAGAACAGAAACTGCATCTACAGAGTCCATAAAGGTGACCATTATTGTCATGATTTGTGTTATTCACTGGGCACCATCTGTGATGTTTATATCTGAATGGAGGCGCTGATGGCAATAGAAGTTTTGCTTGATTCAGGACTAGAAGATTTGACCCTCCAACCTTCTTTCAAGAGGAAGAGCTGCCCAGAGCTCCTGTGCCTGTTTATTTTCCTGTCCTGCCTGCAGTTGCCCTGATATACCTCAGAAGTGTCAATTTCCCCCCCAACTTTAAAACGTTGAATTTTCTTGGTGTTTGATTTAAAATATTCTGCTGTGAAAACTGCAACTCAGTCACTGTAGTGTTGTGCTTAAGAGCCTTCTGGAAAGTAACTAGCCTTTAAACAGAAGTAAAAGCAGTGCTGCCAATTCTCATGATTTTTGTCATGCGTCTCATGATAATTGTTTTCCTTAAAGCCCCTGCTCCTGGAGTCAAGGGGATATGTGATGATTTCAGCCTTCATTCTTAAAGAAAAATGAAGTTTCTAGCCCTCGTGGTTGTGGAGAGAGCTTCAAAATGTGACCCCAGTGCACCCTAAAGGCTCAAAAAGCAGAATGTAAATAAAAAGAACATCAAATCTATAATTTTTACATAATCTCATGATTTTAGAGCCAATCTCATGATTTTTGGAGAGCCTGATTCATGATTTTTTTGAACATTTGGGGTTGGCAATACTGTAAAAGTGTCACTTTCACTCCTGTTTAAAGCCAGTTTCTAGTCTATTATTTGTAGTGAGGTAACACCCCTAGAGCCCCAGGCAGGTGCAGTATAAACTCACGGGGCCTTGCCCTAGTAGGATGTGTCCAAAAGTTAAACGATCTATTCCAAGCTTGATGAACTGCAAAGAAAGGACAGAAAGTCATCTAGATTTTTCTACAATTTTTTCAATTGTTGTATTCAGAGTTAGTAGCAAAATAAGAATAGACATATTTTTTTTAAACCTAGCCAGTGTCCTTTAAGTGAATTGACACAAGATGTCAGAACAAGTATTAGAGCTGAGTGGGTCTAATATTTATTTAATTTTCTTTCTTTATATAGGAATTAGAAATTATTATCTGACAGGAGTACTGTATCTAAGTTATCTGCAAAAAAACAAGAAAGTTTTCAGGTGCTCAAGTAGCCTTTGGAATTATGGTTAAAGTTGTCCCCCGCCCCCCCAAAAATCTGAAATGGCCCCATGGTGTCAGAACCAGAAAATGAGGAGAAAGCCAGAGAAGCAGTTGTGAGCATGGCCCAGGGAGGGATGAGAGACCGAATACAGGGCTAGCTAGAAAGGGCAGGCTTGGACATTGTGAGCAAGGAAACTGCCTGAGATTGTTTGTTCCTACTGTGTTCAGGGCACCAGAACTTTGTGGGCATTTTAAGTAAACAAGATTGTACCAAAGAAATACCTGACTTCTATCCTCAGTATCTCCAGCCTGGCAAGACCCCAAGCGCTGGCTAACCACCTGGGCCACAGGGCAACAAGGTATTCAGGAATCTTGAGACTGTAAAGAGAGAGTTACTTCTCACATGCAGCCTCCATCCATGCTGAATGAGGGCCTCAGGGCGAGTCAGATAGTTGCATGAAGAAAATACAGATTTTAACAGGGACTGTGGGGGAAAAGCTCTGCTATGTTACTGATGAAGCTCCGGATCTTGCCCTAGATGTAAATGACAAATGCATTTGGCCCGTGTCATTTTTTTAGCTTCAAATGAAATCACTGGAGTATGAGGACCGGATTTAATTTCAGTTACGCTGGTATTAAACTAAACCTAAGATCCATTGACTTCATGGAATCTTCCTGTAGACGTCTGTCCCATTCTGGCCGCTACAAAACAATAACCCCCAGACAGAGCTATGTAGTAGAATCCTATACTGGGATCGACCTGCTCTTGGGATGCCATTCTAGATGCAGGGCACTGTCGCTGAGCCCTGGGGGGTTGCTCTAGGTTTGCACAGGTGTAACGGAGTTCAGAATGCAGCCCATGGATCTCAACTCTGTACCCTCCGTTATGTGGATGTAATGAAGGGCAGACTTTGGTTTCATTATTGTGGGTATGCTGCAGACACGTGCTATGTGCTGAGTTAGTGCAAAAGTAACCCAGGGCTCACCATGGGGCGTGTATACACTCAATGCGTGTTTTTAATGGCATTAATACAATGATGGTTTCTGCATTGTGCATCTCACTTCAAACAACCTGAAACTGTGAAATGTAATAACTGAGCTGTACATTCGGACTCATATTTTGGGTGCTCCGAGTGAGTTTCCATATCCTGGCATTCTGTTTCTGTAAGGGTTCTGTTTAGCTTGGGAGCTTTACTCAGAATCTCAGGTTGATTTTCACCACTAAGTTGGTAGGAGAATGACAGCTATAGCAAGTAGATTTCTTGTATACAACGAACTAACTTTTAAAACAATAAGAAAATACATTCACCTTTTATTTGACTGATTTCCCCCCCCCCCCGCGTTTTAAGTGAGGCAAGAAAGTAAGTTGCAAGTTCAGAACCAGTATTTAAAGGTGCAGAAGTGAAATCAGAATTTTAAAATTTGTTTTCGTTTAAATCAGTGGTTCTCAACCTATTTACCATTGTGGGCCGCATCCAATACTACCTGTATGGCCCTGAGAATGTCACATGGGCTGCAGCTCTGTGCTGATTGGGCCACAAGCAGCCGGCGGGCCGCAGGTTGAGAATCACTGCTCTAAATTGTCAAAGAATAGCATAGGGCTGAGCCACTAGTCTCTCACGTTCAGGCATTCCTGTTCACCTTGAAATCATTCACGTGCTCCAGAAATCTCTCACTCAGTGACACATTTAAATAATGCCAGCTAAACTCTGCGTTGGGTGTGAGGTTGGCTACAAATTACATGTCCCAGGCTTGGGTCTGAATTTAGAGCAGTTCATTTAAAAATGCCATGTTTGCCAACAAATGAGAGTGCCAAAAAGCTAAGGAAAAATAATAATAATAAAAGACCCCCCCTTGCCTTTTCACAGTGTGTACAACCGAATTATCCATAGAAAGAATTTGAGTGAATTAATGAGGTGACAAGACAAGTCTTTTTGTCTCTCATTTTCTTCTGTTGCCCGTGCCCAGCTGATGGTGATGGGGCCAGTTGAGCAGATGGTGCTAGATTTGTGGCTGTCTCTTCCGAGTCAGTGCCTGGCACTGGAGAATATTTTGCTCCTGGAGGGTCTGTCTTTCAAATGAGACGTTGTACTACAATGTTGTGGCTGTTAGTTCTTGCAGCAGTAGTTGCAAGAGTAAGATTCCAGGATGGGAAGGTGGGAGTCAGCACAACACTATTGCAAAGGGCTCTGTACGGAAAGTGTGAGAACCTCTGGGCTAAGGTATCTTCCATGGCCTGTCAGACGTGTCTGCCCATCGGCTGTCCTCGCTGGTGAGTTTGGGTGGTTTGGCTGCTTGACTGGCTGCTTTCAACCTCCTCAGGTTATGCTCCACAATGCTGCTCCCTGTAACGATAATCTCCATGGAAACAGCAATCCAGGGAGCAGCGGAGCATAGTCTCAATGGCTGGGAATTCAGAGAAGATGGCAGCAATAGCGAGGGGAGACACCACGCTCGGCTGGGCGGAGCGCGAGGCTTTGGACAAGGTGTATCTGGGGTCAGGCTCTTCCTGTGCGGTTACACCTCTACCACACTCCACTCTGAAGCAGTTACATCTCTGCAGCCATAAGTGCCTGTTGTAAGCAAGCGCTCCAAGGCCGCTCAGGATCCAGTGGTCTGGACTTGGAAAAGATTATTTTTCTCTCAGCTCGGATTATCCTCTTTAAAACAACATGAGCCCCACTAAATCCCTTCTGAAACATTAGAGTGTGTGTGTTCGTTATAGAGGTTAGTCCTGTAAACACTACAGTATGTATCAGTAGGTACCTGACTTCACATTGCAAGCATGCATGTCGGTAATTGAATAGTTAAGTTGAATAAAAGTGGTTAGTGCAGAAGTTACTGCCCCAGGACCACAGTCACTCATCTGCTTTCATTCTGGTGTTTTTCCTGAAGTTGGTACCCTTGGTCTTAGATATAAGATTTCTTTTACTTTTGGGGTGTCCCTCAAACAATTGACAATTACTAAACTGCAGCAAAGTGCTCTGCATTCAGAGAAAAACTGCTCTGGAACTGTTATTACTGAAAAATTATCTGGCTGTTCCACCTGCCCATTTGAGTTGTTTTGTTTTTATTCGCTCATGTGACAGACTAAGTGTTAAAAGAGGCTGAGCATGCTGTCGGTTAAAAATGGCTCGCCAGAAATAATTGAGACTTGTTGCAATCAGTGAGGGTAACCTGATAAAGTAGTTGACTAGCCTATTTCATAGGCTTTTTTTCTTGATCTTATTTTATTATTATTATTAGTATTATTATTTTATTATCATTACTGCCAGGAAGACAAGTGTCTTCATCAAGATGTGAGTGAATATTGGTGAAGCGAGTACAGTAACTAGTCTGCCTGCAGAACATTGACGACACCTTCTAGCGTCTTTGGTATATGCTGGTTTCACCATGATCTGGAATTCAGTGTCTAAAGAGCATATTTGAGTTATTGTAAATCATGATAAAGAATTGAATTTTGATCTTTCAGAATGTAACTCCACATCGCTTGGGTACTGGATGACTATAAAGACTTCACTCGTGAAATGCCAGCCATTGCTCCGTTGATTCCTCCAACCTGCAAACTCAATTACCAACTTTTGCTCCAAATACTTGCTCTGTATCTAACTTTACCTGAAGTAAAATACATTGTGACAAGGTGGATGAGGTAGTATCTTTTATTGGCCAACTTCTGTGGGTACACAGTGGAGCCTAGTGGCTGAAACGTGTTCAGGATTAGAGCGTTCTTGAGTAAGGCTATGCTTCAACCACCCTTCCAGAGGACATGCCTCCATGCTGATGATGGGTTCTGCTCAATAACGATCTAAAGCAGAGCAGACCAATGCATGTTCATTTTCATTATTTGAGTCAGATGCCACCAGCAGAAGGTTGATTTTCTTTTTTGGTTGTTCGGGTTCTATCGTTTCTGCATCGGAGTGTTGCTCTTTTAAGATTTCTGAAAATATGCTCCACACTTCATCCCTCTCAGATTTTGGAAGGCACTTCAGATTCTTAAACCTTGGGTCGAGTGATGTAGCTATCTTTAGAAATCTCACACTGGTACCTTCTTTGTGTTTTGTCAAATCTGCAGTGAAAGTGTTCTTAAAACGAACATGTGCTGGGTCATCATCCGAGACTGCTATAACATGAAATATATGGCAGAATGTGGGTAAAACAGAGTAGAAGACATACTATTCTCCCCCAAGAAGTTCAGTCACAAATTTAATTAACACATTTTTTTAACAAGCATAATCAGCATGGAAGCATGTCCTCTGGAATGATGGCCAAAGCATGAAAAAGCATATGAATCTTTAGCGCATCTGGCATGTAAATATCTTGCGACGCCGGCTACAACAGTGCCATGCAAAAGCCTCTTTTCACTTTCAGGTGACGTAATTAAGAAGTGGGCAGCATTATCTCCCATAAATGTAAACAAATTTGTTTCTCTTCGCAATTGGCTGCACAAGAAGTAGGACTGAGTGGACTTGTAGGCTCTAAAGTTTTACATTGTTTTGTTTTTGAGTGCAGTTATGTAACAAAAAATCTATATTTGTAAGTTGCACTTTCATGATCAAGAGATTGCACTACAGTACTTGTATGAAGTGAATTGAAAAATACTATTTCTTTTGTTTATCATTTTTAAAGTGCAAATATTTGTAATCAAATATAAAGTGAGCACTGTACACTTTGTACTCTGTGTTGTAATTGAAACAGATATATTTGAAAATGTAGAAAAACATCCAAAATAGTTAACCATTTAAATTGGTATTCTATTTAATACTGTGATTGATTGCGATTAATTTTTTGAGCTAATCGTGTGAGTTAACTGCGATTAATCGACAGCCCCAGTAAATTGCTAAACATGCTGACTTGTCTGGCCAGTTAGGCTGCAAATTAAAGACAAAAAGAAACTGACTAGAATGAAGAGAATGATCCTAGCAAACAACTGATTGTTTTCAGTGGCTGCAGAAAGGGGAGGGGGGGAGTATCTGTTCTAAACTGCACTTGAATTTAATCTAAAACAGAGAGCTTGATGGTGGATTGTAATGGTGGAAAATTCTGTCTGCACAAGCTTAGCAGATGCGTTTCTAAACCTCTGTAATCTAGTGGGTTGGATGCTGCCCTGTGAAATGTTGAAGTGCTGATTCCCATTAACTGCAGTAATGCCAGGGAAGGCAGAGGTAATGAACTGTGGAATCACCTTCTGCTCCGTTTCTAACCAGCTTTTTGTTTAATCGAACAGGTATTTATACTTGTTCATGTAAATGGGGGGAGAGATGCAATATTTGAAGGCAGAATTTAACATTTGGAATGGTTTGCAGATATTGTAAACTAGCCACATCTTGTAATCCTGACTTAATGGGAAAACCATGGAAAGTTCTTTATTTAAAAAAAAAAAAAAAAAAAAAAAGCCACTGCAGATTTTGCCTCCTCTGTCCCGGCCAATAACCTGACTCTTGTGCTGGTTTAAATAGTCAGACCTTTAATGAATACAAACATGATACAGTACTCTGCCCCTCTCCTTCCAGGAACAAATACTTGAGGAGAGCATTTTAGGTCAGAGGTGACATCCTTGCTTTACCAGCTAGTCACATCTATGTATCTTTTGGAAGCTGTGTACAAAATACTAGAAAAAAAATTCTTTGCTGCAGATCTAAAACAAAGTGAAACAATAAATCAAGTAGATAGGCTTCCCATTTCCTTGGGCAAAACCACATGTCGTACGCATTTGTTTCTGATGACTTTCCCATCCACGGCATGGCCTCAGACAGGCACTTGACTCGTAGCCTGGGTTTGGTTAGCCCTGTAAACCACAAAAAGTATTTCCTTCAGCATCCTAGCTAAGAAAGGGATGCCACACTTCCCTCTGAGTCCACCAAAAGTTGTGGGCCTTCTAGATAACCCCCGGGCATCTCCTTCAAGTCCATGGATATTTAAACTGACTCTGGTCTTTGAGGTCTGAATGAGTTATGTCCTGTAGAAATGTGCTCAGGGAGAAAGTGAATTAAAACATCTGTAATTGATAATACAGTAGTTGTACAGGCACAAACAGATTCCCCATATTTTAGATGATGCAAAAACCTTCTGAACTTGCTGCCTGCATGCATTACTGGATACTGTTGACTATGCATATGGTGATAACATGATCCAGTGATTGATAGCACATATGCTAGAACGTACTGAACATAAATTGTTAACATGGTCCAGCCATGGACACTAGTTACTGGAGCTTCCACCTTTTTGATGCCATGTTATACAAAGAACTAAACTATAAGTCAACAGTTGGTGTGAGTTGCATTCCTTAACTGACCAATGAATTGGCTTGAATACTGGAGACCGAAGCAGTCGATGCTGGGGCAAGGTGCTCAGGGGCCATCACCAAGAGCAGAGTATAATAGTAAGCTAGAAGGAGGGAAATTCATTCAGATAAATTATTTGTATTGCAGTAGTGCCCAGGGCCCCAACCAGGCCCCCTGACACCAGGCGCAGTACAAATCCATAACAAAGACGGTCACTGACCCAAATAGCTTGTGATCAGGTAGAGAATCTTGTTGGGAGAGTAGGACGAGCTCGGCTTGGTTACTTAGGAGAAGAGTGGCTGAGAGGGGATTGGATTGTGCTCTCGTTACATCCAGGATAAATACCAGGGAGGAAGAAGAGCTATGTCTGCTACAGGACAATATTGGCACAAGAAGAAATGGATATAAACTTGACAGGAATAAATTTAGTCTGGAAATCAGAAGAAGGTTTCTAACCATCCGAGGAATGAGGTTCTGGAACAGCCTCCCAGTAGGAACAGTTGGGGCAAACAACCTAGCTAGTCTGAGGATGCAGCTGAATATGTCTCTGATGACCTCCTGCATAACATAGGCCAGAGACCTGCCCCAAAACAATTCCTAGAGCAGATCCTTTTGAAAAACATCCAGTCTGAATTTAAAAATGGTCAGTGATGGAGAATCCAACACAGCAGTTGGTAAATTGTTCCAACGGTTAATTACCCTAACTATTAAAAATATACACCTTCATTCCAGCCTGAATTTGTCTAGCTTCAACTTCCAGCCATTGGATCTTGTTATACCTTTCTCTGCTAGACTGAAGAGCCCATTATTAAATATCGATTCCTCATGTAGATACTTACAGACTGTAATCAGGTCACCCCATAACCTTCTCTTTGTCAAACTAAATAGATTGGGCTCCTTGAGTCGATCACCATGAGGCACGTTTTTAAATCCTTGAATCATTCCCATGGCTCTTCTCTGAACCCTCTCCAATTTCCTTAAATTCTGGACACCAGAACTGGACACAGGATTCCAGCAGTGGTCACACCAGTGCCAATATAGAGGTAAAATAGCCTCTCTAATCCTACTCAAGATTCCTATTTATGCAGGATCACATTGAGTTCTTTTGGCCATAGCGTCGCACTGGGAGCCCATGTTCAGGTGATTATTCACTACGCCCCCCAAATCTTTTCCAGTCACTGCTTCCCAGAGTAGATTCGCCATCCTGTAAGTAAGGCCGACATTCTGTTTTCCTAGATGTGTATGTTTATATGAAGCCGTATTAAAATGCATGTTGTTTACTTGTGCCCAGTTTACCAACTGATTCAGTGACCTCTCCTCTTCATTATTTATCACTCCCCCAATTTTTGTGGTGTTACTCAGAACATTTCTGGATGATTTTGGATTTCCTTCCAGGTCATTGATAAAAATGTTAAATTGCATAGGACCAAGAACCAGTACCTGTGGGAACCCATGGGAAACAGACCTGCTTGATGACAATATCCCATTTCCAATTACATTTTGAGACCTATCAGTTAGCCAGTTTTTAATCCATGTAATGTGTGCCATGTTAATTTGATATCCTTCTAGTTTTTTAATAAAAATGTCATGATATCAGGGGACTACAACTGATGACCCAGAGGTGTCACCCAGTCTCATGTCCTGCCTTTCTGTGACCCTGAATTGAATTCATATAAACTTATTTAAAAGGTGGGCAACAAAATCTATAAGAAGGAATGTGTCTTCAGCAGTCTCCTCCTCCCAGAGCTTGGAATGGTGGTGGAGAGGGATGGAGGCAGTCCTGAATTGGGCCTGTCTACCAATTGTAAGGTAATTTCTGGGCTGAGAGTAGCCACGTTGAAAGTGCAGTATGTAAAGGGAATTGGTTGAGGAGTACAGGGAGACCAGGCTGCGTGAGGAGGAGTATTGTGCTCAGTTTCAGTCCCTGTACCTGAGAAGGCTCAGGCCATGGGACAGGGGAAGCATGAAACAATATGAAACCTGAACAAAACCCACTCCAGGATTTCACCCCTCCCTGGCCACTTTCCTGGTATCTCGCCTTTTGCCTTATCTCCATCTGGCTTTTAGAGTCCAGGCTGTCTGCCAGGACCATGCCTCTTTGTGTTTGTCCAGCACATTGTACCAGAACCAAATAATGAACCCACCCTGTATTTTAACCCAGTAGTTCTCAACCAGCAGTACGTGTACCCCTGGGGGTACACAGAGATCTTCCGGGGGGACATCAACTCACCTAGCTATTTGCCTAGTTTTACAACAGGCGACATAAAAAGCACTAGTGAAATCAGTTCAAACTAAAATTTCATACAGTGACTTGTTTATACAGCTCTATGCTATACACTGAAATGTACATAGAAGATTTATATCCCAATTGATGTATTCTATGATTATATGGTAAAAATGAGAAAGTAGCAATTTTCTAAGTAATAGTGTGCTGCATAGGCACCGACTCCGTGGGTGCTCTGGGGCTGGAGCACCCACAGGGAAAAATTAGTGGGTGCTCCGCACCCACCGGCAGCCAAGCTCCCCCGCCCCCTCCTCCCCCGAGTGTGCCGTGTCCCTGCTCCTCCCCCTTCTTCCCAGCGCTTCCTGCTGCCCCGCTGCCTAACAGCTGTTTGGACTTTCGGGGAGGGAGGGGGAGGAGCGGTGACGCAGCATGCTCAGGGGAGGAGGTGGAGAAGAGGCAGGGAAGGGGTGGATTGGGGGCGGGGCGAGGACGGTGCAGGGGTCGGAAGGGGCGGGGGGGGGTGGTGTGAGCACGCACTGGGCAAAGGGGAAGTCGGCGCCTATGGTGTGCTGTGACACCTTTGTATTCTTAAATCTGATTTTATAAGCGACTGGGTTTTAAATGAGGTGAAACCTGGGGTTATCCAAGATAAATTGACTCCTGAAAGGGGCACAGCAGTCTGGAAAGGTTGAGAACTACGGCTTTAACCAACTCCCTTGTCCCTTTAGAAGGTCTGGGAACACTGGAGGGTCTTGCAGCTTGTCCTATGAGTTGCCAAACCGAAGTCCTGGGGAGCCCTATCCTGGGGGTTATAATAGCAGAGGGGGGAATATGGAGAGTTGTGACATGGCTCTGTTGCATGCAAAGAAGGTTTCTGGTTAGTATTCATGTGCTTTGACAGAGATAAAATTGTTCCTAAACCCTGACTCTTCCATCGTTTTATACAGAGAACCTCTCTCATAATTCTAGTTATTATTTAGTGTCATGCTAATTACACCTCCTCGTTTTTAGTGTATAATCATTGTTGGAAAGTAAATGCAGCTTTTTACTGAGATCTGATTTTTCTTGTTGGATTTGTAATTGCCTGGGCAGGTGTTTGATTTGGAGAAATTAGCCGGAGGCGCTCATACAGAGCGCACTGCTATTCAGCAGATACAAAGGTATTTAAAAAGTGGGCAGATATTGAGCAGCCGGTCAAGAAGCAAACAGAAGTGGGAGTTATAAACTCAGCTTGAAGAGTTGGGAGAACTTCAGATTCCAGACGTGTCTCTTAGAAGCACCACTTCTGTAGTTTTCTGCAGGAGTGACTGATAATACAAAGAGGCAGAAGATACAGCCTGGCAGGTGGCGTGCTGGGTTAGCAGCAGCAGGCACAGCCCTGAATGCTGATTATTGGTAACGAGCTCAGGGCTCAAAGCTGGAGCTAGTTGGAACATTTTGGACTAAATGAAACTTCAGCAAAATACGCTGTTTGTCAAAGCTGAAACATTTTGTGGAGACATTTCCGTTTCAACAAGCTCTTCACCAGTGAAGCGTTGTCAGTTCCGGTCTGCGGGGGGGAGAGAGAGACTGACACATTCTGTTTCTGGCCTGATGGTTAGGGCATTGCCCTGGGATGAGGCAGATCCCCACAGGTTCTTCAATCTAAGATGTCAAGTTATGGAGAACCCACCTCCTCCCTCTGGTGAGCTGTTCCAGTGCTGCTGGGCATGGCTTGACAGCCTCATTCTGCAGTCCTGTTTTAAAGGTTTTGGTGCCAATCTAGTAAAGTGTTACGCTGGAGTAGTTCTCTCACAGTGAGGGCACAGAGGTCTGAGGGCTAGTCCGCTCTAGAAGCGCTATATCACCAGATGCACTAGAGCGTCTGCACTGAAGATGCTCTATGGAGACAGGAGAGCGCTCTCCCGTCAACGTAATTACTCCACCTCTGGGAGAGGCGGAAGCTATGTCGGCAGTAGACCTGCCCTTAGAGTCAGAACTATGCCCACGAGTAAAGGTTTGGTAAGGTCATTCACCCCTTAGCTATGTCAACACTAACCTTATCAGTCAAACTTGTAAACGCCAAAAAACACCATGCTACTTTGGCAAGATCTATTTTCCATAAACCCATGTTGGTTCGCATTAATTACTTTATCCTCCTTTAGGTCTTTATTCATCGATCCCATGTCAGCCTCTACATTATCTTGCCCAGAATCAATGTCAAGCTGACAGGCCTATAATTACCCAGTCATTCCATTCACCAATTTTAAAAACAGGCACCACATTAGCTTCCTTCCAGCCTTCTGGAACTTCCCCACTGCTCCAGGACTTATTGAAAATCAATGTTAACAGTCCAGCGAGTTCCTCGGCCAGCTCTCTGAAAACTCTTGGATGCAAGTTATCTGGGCCCGCTCATTTTAAAAATGTCTAACCTTAGTCGTTTCTGTTGAACATCCCTCAGAGATACTAGGAGAATGGAAAAAGTCATCACCATACAATGAGATTATATAATCTGTTTCTTCCCCAAATATACAACACACACATTCCTTGAACCCTTCTCCCTTTTCTGCATTACTATTGATAATTCACCAATTCCGTCTAGTAATGGACCAATATTATTGTCAGGATTCTTTTTGTTTCTAATATAATTTTACAAACTCCTTTGTATTGTCCAGTGCAGTGTGGACACTTGGAAACACCCAAGCTGCAGGCTTACTATGCAGTGTAGATGTAGCCTAGCCCTGCCCCTTATCAGCAAGGCTTTCAAACACTGGCCTCTTGTTTTGCATCCAGTCCTTGTGGGCTCAGCTAGGCCAGGGCAGACTTTTGCCCCCATGATTCTTTATTGGCTCTGTTTAGAACACGTAGATGTTTAAGTACCTGATCTGCAGGCACAGCTATTCAGATGCCTAAATGACTTAAACTGAATCCATAAATAACTGGGAGTGCAACAGTGTCCTGGTGAAGGCCAGGCAGGGAGTCTGACTTTTGCTCTAGCTACATTTATCATTGGTGTACCCCCCCCCTGACACCCCAACCACTGCCTCAACCCACAGTCCCCTCCCACATTCCAAATCCCTTGGCCCAACCCCCCAGCCTGGAGCCCCCTCTTATACCCCAAACCCCTCATCCCCACCCCAGAGCCCGCACCCCCAGCCAGAGCCCTCAATACCTCCCGCACCCCAACTCCCTGTCTCAGCCTGGAGCCCCCTCCCACACCCTCAACCCCTCATTTCTGGCCCCCCCAGTTAGAGCCCTCACCCCCCCCTGCATCCCTGCCCCAGCCCAGTGAAAGTGAGTGAGGGTGGGGGAGAGCGAGCCATTGAGGGAAGGGCAATGGAGTGAGTGGGGGGCAGGGTCTCAGGGAAGGTGGGGGGCTAGGGTGTTCGGTTTTGTGCAATTAGAAAGTTGGCAACCCTACTCGTGAATCATTGCTCCAGGACTTCCTACTTTAAAAATGTCAGTGCTAGTTTTTAATTAATTAATAGAGATATCCCATCTCCTAGAACTGGAAGGGACCTTGAAAGGTCATCGAGTCCAGCCCCCTGCCTTCACTAGGAGGACCAAGTACTGATTTTTGCCCCAGATCCCCAAGTGGCCCCCTCAAGGATTGAACTCACAACCCTGAGTTTAGCAGGCCAATGCTCAAACCACTGAGCTATCCCTCCCCCCACAATTAATTAGTTAGTTAGTTAGAAAACTGTTCTACAGACCTTGTTCCTGGTTTTGACTTGCTGATGCAACCGTAACTTGCTTCTCTCCTTTTCTACTGGCTTTGCACTTCATGTGTTCTAATTTGAACCATCATTAATAGACCTGTGTGCCAGAGACTGAAACTCTATTATAACAAGCCAGTAAGTGGCAAGTGTTTGAGGAAGTTTGTGTGTTCTCTGCTGTACCCATCTAAGAAGCTCAAGATGGAAGTCAAGCATGCAAAATTAATTTGAGTATAAAAATGCATCTACCATGGCACCAGGTTGCATATTCAAACAATGGACCAAGGTCTGACATCCAAAGATTTAATTGTTTTGCCTGACCAAGACTTCAGAACTTGGCTCAATGATAAAAACCACAAACGTGACCTATACAGGTGTGCACAGCGAATGCTGTGTTTATATTTAGTGATTAAACTGGTTTCTCAAAGTGAGTAGAATTCTTCAAATATTTTGAATAAGCAAGACATTGTTACAGGTTCTTACTGCTTTTAGTAGCTCTAAATCACACCTTGGTAGACCAGATCAAGATTTATACGTGAAGAAATCTTCATTAATTTGGATTTTGTATAGCTGAATTAACTTTGTATGTCAGTTTTCCCCTCTGAAAATACATATGGAAAATTGTTCATGCTACTGTTTTAAATCTTTATATTTGTCTGCTAAGATATGGTGAGTATTCTATTCCAGGGTACAGCAATATACAATGTGCTCACTGTTGTGGATATAATAAAGAAGGATTTTGTGAAGCTTTTGCTATCTAATTATATTCCATTCTAGCCCACAATGTGTCCATACATCTATTCCTTATCCTGAAAGGCACCCTAAACACGAGCAAGTGCCAAGACAAATTAAAGCATCCAATCTAAGTAAACAAGCACATGGTGGAGTCCATATGTTCCAAAATTAGGCTCATCTTTGTTTATAACAATACATTACTCTTCTGCATTTAGAAAGGAAATCAAACCACTTCTCTTGCATTGAGAGGACAGTCTTGCATCCTTGGTGACAGACAGAATATTAATATCACTTTTTGGGATATTTTTCAGTTCTGTGTTTTGGAATTAGCCCTCGCAGAGGGCCTGCTCCATGGATCCTAAAAACTGACCACTTTCAGTCACTTGGACAAACATCGCAAACAGTCTCATTATGCGCTAACGTGCACGACACAAAGCAACTTCTGCATTTTGTACAAAAGCTGATACTTCCTCAGCTCCAGAAACAATAGAAAACGGGTATGTGGCACACACTGTGTGATAAAAAGGGTGTTTAATGGTAAACCTGGGTGACCCTGGTGATTCCCACCAAATCGCTGCCCAATGCACCTCAGTCCTGACATGTCATCTCTGCACCTCCTGCATGTCAAGGGTAGACTTATTGACTGTGGGACCTTGAGGCACCGGATCTCCATGGGCTCCTCACTCCAGGCAGGAATGGCTTTTTAAATCTGGGATTTCACTTCCGGCCAGATAATGCGTTGGAACGGAGTGCTCCCAAGGAAAGGGAACTAAGCTCAAAAGCCTCGTTTCTCAAATGAGCTGTGGTATAATCCATTTCTAGGGACTGGGCAGAGAGCCCATCCATGTCCAGTCCCAGTGTTCACTCTTGAAATCTCTCTCCATGAGTCTGGCTGCCTACGTCCCTGAGCTGCTGGCGTCCTGGGATATTAGAGGGCATAGGTAGTGTTGATCCAGGCAGGGCTGGGTTGGCCTGGACTTCAAAAGAAAAGGGAGGCGGCCAAAAGTGAGCAACATTGAGTTTTCCTAAAAACTCATTGGAAGCCAGAGCACTGCAGCTTGTGTAATGGAATTCAAAATTATACTATGCTGTTCAGCCACTCAGGGGTGCTGTGTAACCCCCCTATTTAAACGAACCTCCGCTGTACCTGGTGGACCATTAAAGGATCTTACGAACACAACTGGTGTGTATAAGCACGCTCTGTGTCCAGTCTATATCTATATAGAAGTACATGACACGGTGTCAGGAGTAAACTAGGAACAAAGCAACAGAGGTTGCAGGATCTCAACATGCTCCAATGTTCCAGAGAACTTCCTCAATGTTCCAGAGAACTTCAGCTTTAACAAATCTTCACAATGGAGAGACTGGATGCAGTATTTTGCAAGATTTTGAGTTGTAAACAAACTCCACAAAGAAACTGGAGATACACAGATATCTTCTCTAATTATGCTGTTTGCTGCACCAGAGCAAACATTCGAGAGCCATTGTTTCTGGGATCTATCCCATGTGATGACAGAGCCTGCTTGGAAAGTGATACTGTATGTTCATGGTAACACTGACTCTGCAGTTGACTCAGGAGCAGAGGTCACAGTCATCTCAGAAGGGACTTACAATCAACTTCAACCCCTTCCGGAGCTGAGGTCACCTGGCCTGGGCTAGTCAGTCACAGAAACGTACAAAGACAAAAGCTTTGCATTCAGAGTGCATGTGATCAAAGGCTCAAAGACCAACAACTTTCTCAGCTGTAACACAGCAGCCATGATGGACTTAGTGAGAAAGGGGGAAGAACCTGACAGAGGATTTGATTATATTGGACTTTTCAAAGGAGATCCTGTACAAATCAACTTAAAAGACAAGGCTGAACCATACCATGTACAAACACCTCTACCAGACAGACCTTGGAAGAGACTAGCTGTAGATTTATGTGAATTCAGAGGATATCATACCTGGTTGTGGACTATTTTTCCAGCTACATAGAAATAATGTATTTGAAAGAACTAACATGTCAGTGTTATCAAGAAACTGAAGTGCGCTTCTGCTCACTTCAGTGTTCCAGAATCACCAGTGATGGATAATGGACCACAACTCACTGCAGCAAAATTTAAGTCATTCAAAATGAAATATGATTTTGATCATATTACTAGCAGCCCACATTACCCACAAGCGAATGGAGAGGCTGAGAGAGCCGTACAGACAGCCAAGAAAATCCTAAAGCAAGAAGATCCATTCCTTGCTCTTTTGAGTTAGAATCAACACTAATAGCAGCTACTGGATATAGTCCAGCACAACTCCTGATGGGAAGACAACTCAGAATTTAGGGGTTTTTTTTCTTCCTAATCTCCAAAGTGGCCAGATGAGGAGAGATTCTTTTAGGCTCTTTAACTGATTTGGCTAATGAACACGTTAATAATAGAGGATACTCAGAACTGTTGGGCGTTAAACCTGGTGACTGTGTTCATGTCAAATTGGATGGAGAAATGGGATGAACAGCTCCAGCGGTCGTAAAGAAAAAATTCAAGTGCCCAGATCAAATGTGATAGAGACCAACTGTGGAGAGTTCAACAGGAACCATCGACATCTACAGATTGTTCCTCAGAAAGAACAATCAACAGAGCAAACTGTACAGATAGCAGATGCAGAACAGGAAGACGACTCAAGCATTCCAAACCAACCACCGCCAGTTGTTGCAACTAATGGACAGCCAGATGGCCAAGCTGTTATGTGTTTAGGTCATATAATTAGAAAACCAGTATGATTCAGAGCCACTTAAGACTGATATGTACTGAACTTCAAAGACAGCATGATAGTATAAATAGTGTAAATGGTAGGAATGTAGAACTTAAAGGGGAGATGTAATAGAATGCTAAATTCTTATACTGTTCAGCCACTAGGAGGCACTGTGTGCAAAATACCCTGTTCAAATGGATCTCAGCCATACCTGGAAGAGCATAAAGGATCTTATGATGAACACAGCTGGGGTGTATATGCAGGCTGGGACCAGGTCAGAACAGGTACAGGGACAGACACCTTGAGAAATGCTGAACACTAACTGGGTGACAGCATTGGGGGAATATTCCAGGCTTGGGCAGAATGCACTAGGGGCTGGGCAGCTTGCTGATTACTTTGGTCACTTTTGTGGGTTGGGGTAAATCTGGAGGGCTAGCTGCTAGATTTGGAATTAACGTGTGTACTTTCACTTTGGCATAACGAGCTCTAGGAAGGCTACTTCTCAAAGAACAGAATGACAAGATCTGAAGAAAAGATGAATAGGGAAGCTTACAATGTAGTCTGTCTGTTTAGGCAGAATTTGCTATCTTGTGCTGCCTGTTATCTGTAGTCTTGGCATGCATTTAATGTATGAAAAACTATAAAACCAATAGACATTTGCAAGAACTACTAAGGCTTTGTTTAATTCTCATTGTAGCTGAACCCATCTTCTCTTTACCTCACGGGACGCCATCTTCAAATGGTGCAGACTTTACACTATAAAAGGGTTCAGCCTAGGACACCAGACATGAACCTTTCTGAACATTGCAGAGACTTGTATTTAGATCTCACTTCCTCTATCTCAGATTCTATGTAGAATAATTCCAAAGATTCAGGACATCTGGCTGGTGAGCAAGAGCTGAAGTGGAATAGCTGCTGAAATAATCAGAATTTCCCACAGCTTGTTCTAGCTGGCTGCAAGTAATTAGGATCTTTTAATAGGAATGTTTGACTCTATTTTGCTTGTTTTAAAATACATTTAATTAAAGAAATTGTTTAAAAATTAAATGGCATTTTATAAGTAGAGGGCAATGTCTAACGCTCTAGGTATCGTATTAGCTCTTTTAATGAAGAATTAAAAATATGCTGCTATAATAGATAAGAATCTACGGAATGTAGATTTACTATTACTGGAACAATGAATTTTCCTTGGAAAAGGTGGAGATAGGAGTCCTGTATCCAACAACTACTTTTTAATTTTTTGATCTTAAGTGTCATGAGACGTTTAGTTTGAATGTCACAAAAGAACATCTGATTAGTTATAGCCTCTTGACTCGGATGTCCTGTGAAGAGCTGGAGACTTATTCAGATAAAAACAGATAATAATTTAGCTACCTTTCTGGCTTGCAAATAGCTTGTGAGCCAATCCTCATTTTCTAAACACTTGTTTCTCATTAGTAACTTTCAGGCTTGTTTCTGCTTCCTGCTTGGATGACAAACACTTCAAAAGGTAGAATAAGGAACAGCAAATAACCCATCTCTGGTCCAGTGTTTGAGCTGAATAGCCATTAGTCCCTAATTTGTGAAAACTCTGGGATTCACAGACATTTCTAGGGGTCCTGAGTGGTTCTCCAAACTCTCAGGAGTAATGAATGCTCTGGCGTAGCAAAGGCAGCTCTGAACTTCTATTAATTGAAATGCTCCTGTCTTTTTATTTTTAACATTTGACCATCTCTTGTGTTCTAATGTCTATGAAAAGCAGACACCCCCGTCAGCTGATAATCAGACTCTGCTCATCCTCTCCTGCCTCACATTAAATACCTGAATACTTCAAAATACATGCCCCTTTGACGTGAAGTGCTGTGTGTCCGAAGAATGTTCTTGTCTTTCTGGCGCAGGTCAGATGGGTAATAGCTAGCTTACCCTGCTCCTCCCTCAGAGCGGGGGGAGGTTTGGTGTAGTTCTAACACTGTGTGGTGGCAGCTGCTGGCCAATGCCTAAAAGGCAGATGGCAGGCGCTAACTGTGCTGCTCCTCGTGCTGAGGCAGTCCCATGCGATTCAGAGCAGGGATCCGTTGCAGTTCTATATAAGGTAACCGCAGAGGGTCAGAATTGCGGCTAGGTAACTACTAATAAAGCATTCATCAAGTCAGACAAATGCTGTGCTGTGTGTCTGTGCGAAGATTCTCTGTTAAACACCACTGTCCTAGGTGAACGTGTTAAGAGAAGCTATCCCTCGAGTCACTTCTGCTCTTCCTGGCCAGGATGTGTTCCCATCATTGTAAATTCCGGTCATGCCAATGAGCTGAAAGTTCAGTTTCAGAAACCCCTATTCCCACGGCATTGCAATCTCTACTGTAAAGCAGCCCCCTGAATACAAAGGACAAGGCAGATCTGACAGTTTGGTAGGTTTGGAAATCGTTATTTGCAGTAAAAGAAAAATAAAAGTTTGCAGGTCATAGATGGCTGTTTTTGTGCTCACATAACGTACAGTTCATAATGCATTGATCTCTCAGGTACATGTTTTACGCCTCTCCCCCTCCCCCCCCCCCCCCAACAGCCTAATTATGTATTTCCTACAGGGACTGGAGCAGCTAGAACATTTATTCCTTTCCTTGGACACTTCTGTTTAAAATGAACCTAAACACAAATTCATAACAAAACTAAGAGTTAAGGCTGATATCACAGTCCCCTTTTTACTGCATGCTTTAAACCCTGTCGCTGTTAATGCATGGCTATGGGAGGGGTGGGGGGAGAGACAGTCCTAAATTCCAGCCTCTAGCCTTTCTACATCCGCTCTTCAGAATGAGATAAGGAGCACACTGAATTTTTGAGCCTTTGATGGTTTAGAGAACATACTGTCTTGTTCCAATCCTGTGGTGCTTTTGAACAGACAGCATTTCCCATGGTGATTTTGTGATGTGCATAACGGGAAGCAACAATGAGACCACAGAATTAGTTTCCTCTTGTGCCCTGAACTGGGATTTGAACTCTGATTCCCAGAGGTGCAAGGACCCTGCTGTACCACCTTGCCCCCTGTAATGTGTCTTTTATTTTATTCATCTTCTGTCTTCAGTATTTTTTTTTCTCCTGTGTGGCTGGTGGCAATTTAAGTAACTATTCTGTGACCTGTTGCATACCAACATAATGGCTCAATATAAATGTCAAGTTATATAACTGCAATTAAGACTAATGAAATGGATTGAATTTAGTGATCAATATACTGATTCACTTTCAACATGCTTGTTAACATGTGACGATATATATTGTCTCTAATCCACATACATCTATTTCTGTGTATAATCTTATGCCATGTTTTAAAACAATATAGTAGGAGCCTAGGAGTTAAGATCACTGGGTTATGTTTCCAGCTCTGCCATAGACGCTATGTGACCCTAGGCAAGTCGTTTATTCTTGCTGTGCTTCAATTAGCATACCAGCGAAATTGGATGAATAATACTTAGATCTTCTCTAGCACCCTCCATCTGAGGATCTGGAAGTGTTTTACCAGCATCACTTCAATAATAGCCACAGCTTCTCCCTTAAATCTCCATGACTCTGACAACTTTTTGGACAGATGAAATTCTAGGACAGGTGGATGATTAGAAGATGGTGGAAGACTTGCTCTAAACATGCATAAGGACAGTTGGGGATTGGTCCTGCTTTGAGCAGGGGGTTGGGCTAGATACCTCCTGAGGTCCCTTCCAACCTTGATAGTCTATGATTCTAAGCAGCAACTAGGCTGGCCCCTTTAAGAACTTCTCTAGCACGTCTTGTAAGTGATGATGGAGGAAGCTGGGACCATGCCTGTCTGAAAATATTTTTAATTGTGGGGGAAAAATAGGCTAGGAAATAGTATGTAAGTGTGACTATCACTAGTATTTCTACTCCCATCAAGCACTCAGCACCCTGAAAAAGGTCTGACTTCTCTTCTGTCTGCCCGAAGCTGGGACCTTATTGTGAAAGGGACGAATAAAGTGAACAAGGAAAATAAACCAAAATTGTTGATTTAATCACTTTATACTGACCTGGTTCCCTTTGGCCTGCTAAACCCTGATAACTGTGGAGTGTTGGGAAAACAGCTCACAACTTTCTAGTGCATTGGACCTGGGTTAATTTAAAAGCCAAACCCAATCAAGTCAGTAGCTTTTATAATCATGGTTTTTACTGCGCTTACTCCTTGGGCAGTAGGACTGGCCGCACCGATGCAGGACTCCCAAGGGTGGGTGTGTTCGGCAGCCGTGCCAACTCTCGCAGTGTTTGAGTGATTGCAGAGGGCTCTGGAGCCTGTCTGCCCATTGACGTGAGACACCCGAGCCCCCTTATGAAGCCGGCAGTGTCTTCCCCTTCCACTTGCGGCCCTCCCAGGAGGGGAGGAAGGAGCAAAAAGCCCACCCAGTCGCCCCCGCATCCAGGACTGGGCCTCTCCTCCTCCCCTTTCCCTCCCTGCAGCACCTGGCCTGGGAAGGGGCAGAAGGGGCGAGGAGCCCTTGGAGCTGGGAAAAGGGGGGGGGGGGTCCTGCTGCAGCCCCCCAGGCCTGGGAGAGTGGAGTGATGAAGCCTGGAAGGAGCAGTGGTGAGGCTGGGGGTGGGAAGAACTGAGTGTCTGAACTGAACAGGGTGGGGGCTAAAGGGATTGGAGCAGTGGGTGGGGACAACAGGCAGATCTAGGGGTGTAAGCCCTGACAGTGGGGGCCATAATCCCAATAACCTTGGGAGAGTGGGCACCGCTAACTGTCACCGTGCGTACTGGGAATGGGTCTGGGGAGCTCAGAAACCCACAACACTCATGATTTTTGAGCATGCGAGGTTGGAAGTACTGCTACAGCCTAGAGACTCGTATTCGAACTACGCTAGCAGGTGGTAGCTACATTTTATAGCCTCTAAAGGCTGGTTTTAGCTTTTTACCCCATTCACATTGGACTGAATGTGAAAGGTGGTTCTAGAACAAGTGGTTCTGCTGGGCTCACCCAGCAGCACATCTGGTGCGGCAGGCCCCCAGCATGCGTTCATATTTCCAGCTAATGACTCTTGTCCCCTGGATGGGGTGAATTCCATCGGTTTGGAGGAGTTTCCAAACCGGCCCTCTTTCAGAGGGGTTCACCTTCCCTCCTCCAGGGAACTGGAGACCGGCTTGAACCCACCCCTGGGTCTCCAGGACTCTGCCAGGCCCGGGCCGTATGTGTCGTATTGCCAACCTCCAGAGAGCAGAAATGCCAATCCCAATAGTTTGGGAATCAGGTCCCAAACTGTCATGATCTAGAGAGGCCCATGTAGTGCTCTGGGCTGTGACTGTTGTGTCTCCTCACCCAGCTGTAGCGCAGGGGGGGTGGTCAGCACCGCCCACTCTCCCAGTGTCTTACCCACTTCTGGCTTCTGGACCAGTTACTCTGGAGACACTGCTCGACAGCCAAAATGCTTCTGAAATCAGTGGAGTCAAACTTGACTAATTCTGGGTCACTGAGAACGAAAGTGATGCTTAAAATTGTTGATCGGCTCTAGTTTTCAAGCTATGCTATTGGGTCAGTATATACGACCCTTGACTTGGGAATGGCGGAGGATAAGTGAGTTATAAAGGGAAGGGATCGCAATTTAAACCAGAAATGACTAAAATACATCTTTGACTGGATCTATGAATAAATCTATGACTGGGTTTGGACAGTACTTGCTTTTTAGGCAAAACAATGAATGATGCAATCTGAAGCTGGTATTGCGTCATACATGATATGAATTGCATCATGTTATTCCTAGAAGTCATGGATGATGCAATCATAACGAAGCTTACATCACTCTGCTGAACAAATTGCCCTATATCAGCTCTAGAAATCATACAGTGTCGTGCTCTCTTATTTGTCAGTGTTTGATTTTGCAAAGGGACACATTTCTGTTTAGCCAAAGTGAGCAGAGATGCCTCGTACTTGTGTGAACAGTACAGATAACTTCTGCTATGTTTGTGGTGAAGTGACTTTTGCATCACAAAAGCGCAGTATAACCACTATGGTTAAGAAAGCCTATCACCTTTATTTTGGCTGCAAAATTGGAGATCAGGACAAGAGGTGGGCCCCACACATATGCTGCAACACTTGTGCAACAAATCTTCGCCAGTAGTTGAACAGGAAAAGGAAATCTATGCCTTTTGCAGTGCCAATGATTTGGAGAGAGCCAACAGATCATACCAGCAATTGTTACTTCTGCATGGTGCCTCCAGTTGGGAAAGGTGTGTCAAAGAAGAAAAAGTGGACTGTGCATTATCCAAACATTCCATCAGCTATACGCCCAGTACCCCACGGAGAAGGACTGCCGGTTCCTGATGCACCAGAATCATTCTCACTTGAGTCAGACGAGGAAGAGGATGAAACTTCTGGTCCTGAACCATCGATGTCACAGGACCCACATTTTCTCCCATCCTCCTCCTCTGAACCACACCTCATAACACAAGGTGAACTGAATGACCTTGTCAGGGATTTGGAACTACCCAAGAGTAAGGCAGAGCTGTTGGGCTCCAGACTACAGCAGTGGAATCTCCTGGCAGGTGATATTAGGGTTTCCATGTTCCGTGACCGTCAAAAGGATCTTGTCCCATTCTTCTTCATGGAAGGTGATCTTGTAGCCTGCAACAACATCAATGGTGTGATGGCAGCCCTCAACATCGTTCACGATCCAGATGAGTGGAGACTGTTCTAAATTTTTAAATTAATGGAGATATCCCATCTCCTAGAACTGGAAGGGACCTTGAAAGGTCATCGAGTCCAGCCCCCTGCCTTCACTAGCAGGACCAGTTTTTGATTTTGCCCCAGATCCCTAAGTGGCCCCCTCAAGGATTGAACTCACAACCCTGGGTTTAGCAGGCCAATGCTCAAACCACTGAGCTATCCCTCCCCCCTGTTCATTGATTCATCGAAGACGAGTCTTAAAGCTGTTTTACTGCATAATGGCAATGTTTTGCCATCAATTCCAGTTGGTCATGCAGTCCATATGAAGGAAACCTATGACAACATGAAACAACTTTTGAGGTGCATAAACTATGACCAACATCAGTGGCAGCTTTGTGGCGATTTGAAGGTTGTTGCTCTCTTGCTTGGTCTGCAGACTTGATACACAAAGTACTGCTGTTTTCTCTGTGAATGGGATAGTCGTCCAAGAGATTCCCACTACATCAAGAAAGATTGGCCACTCCGACAGTCATTGGAGCCTGGGAGGAAAAGTGTTCAGCATCCACCACTTGTTGAATCAAGGAAGATTTTGTTACCACCCTTACACATCAAGCTGGGTCTGATGAAGAACTTTATCAAGGTCATTGACAAAACACAAGCAGCTTTCAAGTACCTCCGTGGAAAATTTCCAAGGTTAAGTGAAGCTAAGATAAAGGAAGGTGTCTTTGTTGGTGGGAGGGAGCCAAGGGGTCAGGGGTCTAGCAGGAGGCAAGCAGGGCACTCAGGTAGCTGGCTTGGAATTTGGGATCTGCTTAATGAACCCAAGGTGCCCCCCACTACAAGACTCTGGTTACTGCCACTTGCAGACCAAATGCAGGTAATACGGCGCTTTGCCTAGCCGTGTCTAGACTTTCATGACATTCTCTTGGGAGGCTGGGTGACCACAAGGTCTCAAATCTTAAATGTATCTTTTAAAAATAGATTCTGTGCTCTCTCACCCATGAGCAAAGCCATTCTGAAAACCTGCTGAAGCATGCAGTGTGCCGTTGTACACATCTGGGGAGACGGCAAAGCAGTTGGAAAGATGCTGTGCAGCTATACCGCAGCACCTACTTACATAGCTGGGAAGAACATAAAGAACAAAAAGGCGATGGAATGAATGTTCAGCAAGCAGCCTGTAATCTGAACAAATGCTTAAAAAACAGTATTTCCGCTTAAAATATTTTGCTGACTAATGTAAATTAAAGTGAGGAATGTGCTTTGAATGGGGATAAGCTTTCAATACTGGCTTAATTTTAAGCATGCATTTTAGCGTTGGGTTGAACATTTGAGATGAAGGGTTGTTTACTGCTATGTCACATACATGGCACCTTTCATTGTAAATCTGGTTTGTAGTGGACTGTGACAGGTGACATCAGTGGCAGGTTCAGTAAGACTCTTCCTGTGAAAAGATTTTCAGCGTAGTTCATCCCTGTCTGTTCTGGGTTAGCGTAATTTACATGATAGGATGCTTCTGTAACAGGTATATAGAAATTACAATGAGAGGAAAGATGTTAAAGCAATCAGACTAAAAGTGTGGCTATGTAATGAGCTCTCTGAAGAGAGTTAGCAACTATTCGTTGAATATTTATGATGATTCAACAAGCTGATTCTCTCCCCCTGTTAAGGGTACCCAAGAGTGCGTTTGGCTTGATTACTTATGCGAGGATGTCTCCAGATATCCAATAAGCAGAGATGATTAAAGTCTCAACCTATGTCCCTTTTGGCCACCTTGTTCTGCATTTGTTTCCTCAGTGCAGGTTGCATGAGCTGTTGCTAGCCCTGGCCAGCCGAATGGCAGCTTTTTCGAGCTGGCTCTCACCGTAGACAGGGGCTGTAACGTACACCCAGATGGGAGACGCTAACACAGTTCCTCTCTCCTAGCCACGCTCACTGCGTCAAGGTGCTGCTATAGTGGCAAGAGGGGATTCTCTGGCTTTCTGGCTGCTTTCTGCGCCACAGCTGCTTTGCACTGGTAGGGTAGGGTCCAAGATCTGGCCCATAGCATAGTCCTCATCCATTCACTCCTTCACTGGCTAGGCCTGCCAAGAAGGGGTGCCAACTAACGTGAGCTGTGCTGGTGCCTGGTGGGATATGCACACCTGTCCACCGAGAGCTAGATGGAAATTGCCAAATCAGATGCACTGAATACCTGGCAGATTGCGACTTGCATCGCTGCTCAATAAGAACTTCTGTAGAACAGTACCAAGCCTACCTCGACTTGAGCCACTGATGCCAGTAACAATATTGTTGTCTTTGTACCTTGGCTATATAATCAGTCCCCTGAGCTGGGTGCAGGAGGGTTCCGCATGCAGGGGGTGAGGCTTGTTGGGGTGAGGATTTGGTTGTGGGGGGCGGTCTGGGTGCAGAGATGAGGTCTGGATGAAGGGAGGTGGGGCTCAATAGGGGTTCCAGGTGTAGATTTTGTGGGGCGATCTGGGTATGAGGTGAGTCCAGATTTATGGGGGTTGGGTGGATGGGGGAGCGGCTTCCCGTACAGTGACCCCTCCCCTCCCCCACAGCTGAGGAGTGATGGAGACAGGAAGCGGAGGGGTGTGGAACTTCTTGTAGCCGGAGAGGTTTCTGGGGGTGGATCTGACCTGGTCCTGGATGCTACTTGCAGGGGAAGAGGAAGTCCCATCCTCCCCAGCCCAGCTGGGACTAGCAGCTGGGTAGACGCCACTAGCCATGGTGTCCCCAGCCCTCCCCCCCCCCCCGGTGATTTACCTCTTGGCTAGCTGCTATTGGCACCTGAAACTGTGCCAGCACCGCTGGCGAGTGGCACATAACTGCTCTTGTGGCTTCCCTTTGCTTCCCCGTCAGAAAGTCATTTTTCTGTGGGGAAGCAAAAAATATGTGGGGGACATGAATACTGCATGCACACACAGTGGTGCAGCATTCCCCCAGGACTAAACATTCCAATAGTCAGATGATGAAATATTAGACAACATATAAAGCCAGGATGTTGTGTGGTTTGTTTCCTTTACAAAACAATGGTATCCGGCAGCTCTCTTCTTTCTAAGTTTTCAAGAAGAAAATACCAAATGAGAAACAGTAAAAATATTTGTTTTGACTTCAGTAAAGTCGACTGGCAAGAAAAAAATCCTAGGTTCATAAAAACAAATGTATTCGTTAGAAGACAAAGTGGGCGAGGGAATATATTTTATTGAACCAACTGCTGTTGGGGAGGGACAAGCTTTTGAGCTACACAGAGCTCTTTGTCAGGCATTTAACTCAGATTTATGTAAAAAATAAAACTTCAAATATCAATTGGATTTTCAGGGGTTTAATTGTTGTGTGATGTGTAATTTCAACCCTGATGTAAATAACTCAACTATTTATACATGACTATATATGTGTAATGAGATAATTATGGCTACATTACTATTACAATGAATATTTGTGCATTTAATTAACATTTTACTTGACAGCAATTATAATTGAGCAGAGTACTGTTTAAACCAATAATACTTATTAAATGTTTGTGTTTTAACTCTGTCTGTAGGAAATGCTCAGTTATCTTCAACCGCTGTGCTTTTTCGATGGGTTAGTTTCAGCAGAGTATGTTTCCCTAACTCAGACACTAGATTTAGAACAGGCTTCTGAGGGCTGTTCCATTTTGCCATGGGGAAAGTAGTTCTGGACTGACTGTTCCTTTCCCCCCCTCTCTGGTAGTCCTAGAAGCAGTGCATGAAATAGTTCCAAACCAGAATCATTATTGTAGTTAGGAGTATGGAACAGCTTCCATATGAGGAGAGATTAGAAAGACTGGGACTGGTCAGCTTGGAAAAGAGACGACTAAGGGGGTATATGATAGAGGTCTATAAAATCATGACTGGTGTGGAGAAAGTAAATAAGGAAGTATTGTTTAATCCTTTGCATAACACGAGCAGCACAGGTCCCCCAATGAAATTAATAGGCAGCAGGTTTAAAACAAACCATAAGGAAGCATTTCTTCACACAATGCACAGTCAACCAGTGGAACTTGTTGTCATGGGATGTTGTGAAGGCCAAAACTATAACTGGGTTCAAAAAAAAGAATTGGGTAAGTTCATGGAGTCCATCAGTGGCTGGTTGCCAAGTTGGTCAGGGACACAACCTCATACTCTGGGTGTCCCTAAACCTCTGACTGCTAGAAGCTGGGACTGGATGACAGGGGCTGGATCACTTGATAAATTGCCCGGTTCTGTTCATTCCCTCTGAAGCATCTGGCACTGGCCACTGTGGGAAGACAGGATACTGGACAAGATGGACCATTGGTCTGACCCAGTATGGCCGTTCTTATGTTCATGATTATTAAAACTTGATTGGTCTTGCATCTGTTGGTGGCTTTTAGGCTGAATGATGTAAGAAAGAACTGTTGCCAGTTCTTTGTTTCCTTCAATGTGGGAACGTCTGTGTCTGTGTCTACACTATGGAGCCTGTGTTGGTACAGCCAGGTTGGCTTCGCCCCCTATGTATTTGGGAAAACTAGTAAGAGGCCAATATGGCTCCACGAGGAGTTCTTTAATTACCTGAAAATCAAAAAGGAATTCTACAAAAAGTGGAAACATGGATGACTTGCTAAGGAGGAGTACACAAGAATAGCACAAGCCTGCAGGGACAGAATCGGAAAGGGGAAGGCATATGATGAGTTACACCTAGCAAGGGACATAGAAGGCAACAAGAAGAGGTTATTTAAATACAGTAGGAGTAGGAGAAAGGTGAAGTAAAGTGCAGGTCCTCTGCTTAATGAGAAGGGGGAACAAATAATGGATGTCACCAAGAAGGCCGATTAACGCCTATTTTGCTTCAGTCTTCACTAAAAAGGTAAATGGTGACCAGATACTCAACACAATTAATATTAACAAGGGGTAAGTAATGCAAGCCAAAATTGGGAAAAAACAGGTTAAAGAATAGTTAGATGTATTCAAATTGGCAGGGCCTGATGGAATTCAGCCTAGGATACTTAAGGATCTGAAGCAATCTTGGAAACGGTAGCAATGATCTCTGAGAACTCATGGAGGATAGGCGAGGTCCCAGAGGACTGGAGAAGAGCAAACGTAGAATCTATCTTTAACAAGGGGAACAAAGAGGATCCAGGGAATTTTTGGAAGCCTAACTTCAATACCTGGAAAGATACTGGAACAAATTATTAAGCAGTTTGTAAGCACCTAGAGGATAATAGGGTAATAAGGAATAGCCAGCACAGATTTGTCAAGAAACAATTATGCCGAAACAACCTAATTTCCTTTTTGGCATGTTACTGGCCTAGTGGATAGGAAGAAAGCACTAGACATATTATATCTTGCCTTTAGTAAGGCTTTTGACACAGTCACATATGACATTCTCATAAACTAGGGAAATGTGGTCTAGATTAAATAACTATAAGGTGGGTGCACAACTGGTTGAAAGACTGTACTCAGAGTAGTTATCAGTGGTTCGCTGTCATAGTGGGAGGGTGTATCTAGTGGGATTGCAGAGGGAGCAGTCCTGTGTCCAGTACTAGTTAATATTTTCATTAACGACTTGGATAATGGAGAGTGTGCTTGCAAAATTTGTGGATGACATCAACCTGGAAATGACTGCAAAGGACAGGATTAGAATTCAAAATGACCTTGACAAATTAGACAATTGGTCTGAAATCGTCAGGATGAAATTCAATAAAGACAAGTGCAAAGTCCTACGCTTAAGAAGGAAAAATCAAATGCACAACTACAAAATGGGGACTAACTGGCTAGGCAGTAGTACAGCAGAAAAGGAGCTGGGGGCTATAGTGGATCACAAATTGAATATGAGTCAACAATTTGATACAGTTGTGAAAAAGGCTAATATCATTCCTGGGTGTATCGGCAGGAATGTTGAAAGTAATACATGGGAGATAATTGACCCTCTCTGCCCAGGACTGATGAGGCCTCAGCTGGAGTACTGTGTACAATTCTGGGCACCACACTTTAAGAAAGTTGTGGACAAAGTGGAGAGAGTCCAGAGGAGAGCAACAAAAATGATTAGAGGTTTGAAAACCTGATCTGTGAGGAAAGGTTAATAAAACTGGGTATGTATAGCCTTGCGAAAAGAAGACTGTTTTCAGGTCTCACCCTCAATCGTCAACTATGTTAAGTGCAAAGAGAACAGTGATCAATTGTTCGCCCTGTCCACTGAAGGTAGGACAAGAAGCGATGCGCTGAATCTGTAGCAAGGGGGATGATGGTTAAATATTAGGAAAATCTTTCTAACTATAAGGTTAGTTAAGCTCTGGAACAGGCTTCCAAGGCAGGTTGTGGAATCCCATCATTGGAGGTTTCTAAGAACACGTTGGACCAGGGATCGGCAACCTTTGGCACGCGGCTTGCCAGGGTAAGCCCCCTGGTGGGCCGGGCCGGTTTGTTTACCTGCCACCTCTGCAGGTTCGGCCGATCGCAGCTCCCACTGGCTGCGGTTCGCTGCTCCAGGCCAATGGGAGCTGCTGGAAGTGGTGCAGGCTGAGGGATGTGCTGGTCGCCGCTTCCCGCCGGTCCTCCCTCAGTGTGGGGGTCTGGACTAGATGACCTCTTGAGGTCCCTTCTAGATTGACATTTATGATTCTATGAACATGAAACATAACATAAAATGTGGATTAGCAAAACAAGCAGGCAAAGGCTTTTAAAAAAGCACAGTTGTCGATGGCTATAATGGACCACCCATAGAATACTGCCTCTAGACTCCTGTACCTTTCCCATGCACATCCGTTACCTTCTTGAGTTTAGACGAGACTCCTCCCATAGCATGTGGAATTGTTGTTTTGCCCTCAGCCTTATAAATAAGGTGTTCAGTTGAAGCAATCCTTTGTGGCGTAGTCGTCTTTACAACTGTGGCAGGGGAGCTTTTCCATCTTCAAAGGAGTCTTCTCTTTGCACCACTAAGGGAAGTTGCAATTTATTTTCTTAAGACTGTTATCCCATGGAGTGAAGAAAAATCAGGTAGTAAACATATTTGATGGAAGCTAGAACATTTGGCTACAGTTTCTAAGACTGGGACGCTGTCCATTTGTGTGTGTGTGCGAGAGAGAGAGAGAGATGACCACCCTCATTCCCCCACATTCTCTGGTAGGCCGCATTTGAGTAAGTTTGTAGGAATCATGCAAATCATTCCAATGTGTTGTGCATAGTTAAGACTGTGCTGGCATGAATCCCATCTCCACAAGGTTCTGGAGGTTACTGTAATGGATGAACTTCACAGTGTGTTAACAAACCCAAGATCCCCTAGGCCTTATGGCTGTACTGTGCTACACCTTGGCCACTCCGAATCTCCTGGTGAGAGCAGTAGTTGAACTCGGACCCAGTTTCTACAGGAGCCTGGGCCCTACCGCACAGAACGCGCTCTCAGCAGTACAGGGCCTGTGACAAAGGTGAGCGGTTCTGATTCTCCCTAGCAGAGGGCATTAGTGCATAAAACACTAAACAATGACAGTATTAACTGTTTGAATAAAGGGGAGGGTCCACAGTGTGAGCTCTCCCACAGGACCTATTGCAGTTCTGCTTACTGTTCATTGCAAACTTATCCCTACAGTAAAACTCTCAGATGCTCTGCAGGGTAAAACTGCTTTTTAATCCCTCACTAACAGGAACTGTCTGATTTTTTTTTTTGGCAGAGGTTTTTAATGTTTGCTTCTGAAGCTGAGCCAGGATTTTTGAAGACTTTGACAATGCGTTAAGTAGCTTCAGATTTTTACACGCTATCTCGGTGGACTTCAGTGACCCACCTAATGTACTGTTTGTTCCTAACAGCTTCCATTTGCATTCAGATGGATCCTGTTACGCTGAAGTCAAAAACAAAACTTGAATTCACTTTGACGGGAAGAAGATGGTGCCCTGTGGTTTTTGGTTTTTGTCCAGTGTGACAGTGCCTGTGAGTTTAATACATCCAAAACGTCTTCACAGAACCAAACAAGATTTGCACATAGATCTTCCTGCAAACAGGAAAGCTTTGATTGTGAGATCAGAAACCTTTAGGTAGTCTTTTATGGCTGACGCTGAGAATTCAAAATGATTGTCCATCACTTGAAAGACATCAGCTAAATTGCTACAAGGAAAAAAGAATTGTAATTCCTTGTCTTGAGACTGGGAATTATTGTTGGACTTGAGTGTTCATCAAAAAAAATCTGTTTTATGAAATAGTGCAGCTGTCCAAATTAGAGACTCCGTTCTTTCTGCAGAAGACCATCATTTCTGTTATTCCTTCATCAACTTTTTGCTGCCACAAATGTTTGGTTTATTTTATTTGTGTGTTTGCCTGTAACATGGACGTCAAGTGCTCAATTCTGATCTCACTTGCTCTCATTTTACACCAGTGTAACTCTTTAGACTTCAGCAGACTTGTTCTTCGTTTACACTTGAGATCTGAATCAGGCTGTTGTTTCTCCGGATAAAGATGAGGCTATTGAAACCAGTGATTGAGTCTATTGAGAAATCTAAA
This sequence comes from Emys orbicularis, assembly GCF_028017835.1. Lineage (NCBI taxonomy): Eukaryota > Metazoa > Chordata > Testudines > Emydidae > Emys > Emys orbicularis. Next base: position 1,378,188 of record NC_088691.1, read on the forward strand.
TACCGTATCAGCCAAGAAAGCCAGCTGCAGAATTCATAGACTCCCGTCTGATAAAAAGCTTGGTGTACACTTTTGTATTTACCAAAATTCTTTAAATTGTATTTGAAGGCCAAAAGCCCTTTTGTGACTTTACATCTGTTGGTAACAGAAGGTGTTGATGAATCAAATTCTGCAGTTCACAGAGCTAAGCAAAGAGGTGAGTAATCTGAATTCACGCTTTATTACACTTCTTTATACAGGTATTTGATTGCTAGACATTTGGCTTGAGGGTATGCAGCATGTTTCAGCTACTGTGCCTGGGGGAGTCCTGCTCTGTGCCATACATGCGTAGAGCTACTCTAGCGCGTGTTGTTTCCACCATTGAAGCTGCACTGCCTTATGCAATCCTGGAAACAGCAGGAAATGTCTGGAGAAGAAATGCTCTGTCCCCACACCTGCCCAGGCAACCTGGGCCATTCTTGCCCAGGCTGGGCTTCAGCTTCTGGCCTGGGCAGGGGGCGGGACTTCAGGGGTGGGGGGGGAGGGGGGGAAGAGGGGCCGGGGTAGGGTTGCCAATTTTGGTTGGATGAATTCCTGGAGATTTCAGATCTTTAATTAAAGATTAATCTTTAGTTCCTGGAGACTCCAGGCCTATCCTGGAGGGTTGGCAACCCTAGTCAGGGGGCCAGACCTGGGCGAAAAGTGGACAGGCCAGGCCCATCCACTTTCAAAAAGTGGGAGGCCAATGACCCCTTGGCGCCCCTGGTGAGCGGGCAGCCTTCCTAAACCAGGGTACTGTTGCTTTTAACAGTAGGAACAAACAGGGTTGCCAGGTGTCCGATTTTCGACCGCAACATCTGGTCAAAAAGGGAACCGGGCAGCATCCAGGGGGCAGGGCAAGGGTGGTCGGTTTCCAGCCATTAGAACGGTGGCAACCCTTGGAACAAAGCACTTAGAGGGAAGTGTTTTAAAACACCATTTATATACATGTCTTTTACCTACAGGCTTACAATCCCCAGATGGTAACCTAGGCAGGCCTGACTTCTTCAGACGCCCTCAGCGGGTCCCTGGGTCTGTCTGGTTTCCCCAAATATCTACCCCCACTGTTGATTGAGGGTCCCTTTTAAAGCCTGCCTGCTCTAGTTCTTCTGTTCCTGGGCTTTGACCTTTCTGTTCCAAGCTAGTCCCGAGCCCCCGCCCCCGCGTTCTGGCATTGTCCCGTCACAGTTCCAGTGTTTCTTCTGGGGTAGCTTATCTTGAGTCATTCTTTTTCTTCCAGACAGGCTCCTGTTGAGTTAGCCCCAGTATATGCATACAGTGACCATCCGCATAACCAGGCCAGCACACAGCATCCAGACACTACAGAGCTGCTCCAGTTCCATCGCTCGCTTCGAGTTCTAATGTCAAGTAGCTTCTTGCGGAATCAATTCTCTTTGGCATCCACCTAGAAATTAATAAATTATAATGTTTTAGATGTGCTTGGGATTGAGGTTCAGATTCTCTTGTTTAATTCAGTGTAGCGCTGAGATAAATCTGGGCTGTGTAATGTGAATTACAAGTGACATCTTGCAGAAAAAAGTAAAGAAGGAAACATGTTAGATTCTGAGGCGAATGTCTCCCCATTAAAAATGTGACGGGTGCAGAGAAATCTAAATCTTCAGGCAACTTGCCAGCTTTGTGATTCAGCACAAGAAGAGTCCCTATTTCTGTGTAGTTGTTCTGTTTTAGTGCTGAGGTGCGGTGCTCTGGAGTTTGTTAGAGTAGTGTTGGGAATTTCTTTACAGGTATGAAGGTAATTGTTCTTAGGGAGGTCACTGGTATTAATGGACCACACTCTGAAAAGAACGGTGGAGTATATGGTGTATATATTAAACAAACAGAATCTATGCAATTTTATTGTAGCAATAAATTCCTGGTGTGCAGGTTTATCTTCTTTTGGATTGGGAGAAATCTAAGTAGGGCTGTGTGCATGTGGGGCAGATTGCGTGCTTGCTAAGATCCGTCACTGCCAAAGTGGATCTAATTGCATGATGGGTATCCTGACTGTAAGTTAGAAAATGCTTCCTGTTTGTTATAATATCACAAGCTCAACATTAGATTGTGCTCCTTGCACAATAAGAAACCTCACAGGCACTGTCGGGGTCCAAATAACCCTGCTTACTAAAAATGTACACACATGCCAGGCCTAGCACAGGCTCTTGCCAGGCACGCTCTGTCTCTAAAACACACACTGCTTGGGTTCTGGGCGCTTCTGAAACATAGCACATGGTGAGTGCCACTAGATGCCCACAGACGCTTTAAAGGGATACTACCCTATTTCTATCTACTACAATCACTCAGTTATTGTTCTTTTTCCATTCTGTCTGTCATCATAACTTGCCCAGACCTTTGCAGCTGGGCAACAGTATACGCTGGAGCACCTGTTCTGTTTCTTTGGGTCTCTTGCAAGGGGAAGCAGTATCCCAGAAATAGGGTTCCATGAGGGAGTCTCTCAACCTCCTGAATGAAACGTTTCCACTCCTAGGGCTCTGCACTTGGTTCCAGAGCCTGTGGGCTGAGAACATGGATGAAGAGGATACAGTGTGCACATACAGCAACCTACGGAAGTTCACACTATCTGTATTGAAGAGAACCCACATGGAACGTTGCAGGCTCCTCGCAAGCACAGTAGTAGGGACATGTGTATGCCCCTCAAACATCTAAACAGACAGCCGAGCGGAGCAAACCTCCCACCTGGCTTGGCAATGCGTGGGTTAATTGGATAGCTTTGTAAAGTCAGAGCGGGATTTATTCCATTGCGACACTAGGTGTGATAGGCTGCATGTGGCATACCGCCTGTTCCAGCTCCTCCCTCCTTCCCAGTAGTGACGGGGTCCAAGCTCTGGCAGGAACCAATAGGAGTGGGCATGCTAATGTATGCACTAGGGCCTTCTGGAGCTCAATAGGCTTGCTTTGCTCAGGTGTGTGGCTTTCACTGTTTTATGATTTACTCTCACCATAAATTTAAGAACTAGGAATATAGAACATGCCAGACTGGATCAGACCAGGGGGGCGTCTGGTATTGTGTTCTGTCTCTAGTAATGGCCAAGACCAGCTTCTTCAGAGGAGGAGTGCAAGAGACTCGACATGACCAATACTAGAATAATCTGCCCATAAAGGAAGCTCTTTCCTACCCCCTCAGCTGGAGATGGCTGATGCCCTGAAGCAGGGGCCTTTATATCCCTTCCCAAATTTTGGTGGCTAGGTTGAAAAGAATTATCTAATGTAGCTGTGGATGTTCATTTCCTTTTTTGGTCTATTAATTGAGTCCGCTTAATCTCTCTGTGACAAATGTTGTTGTTTTTCCTTGATAGACTGCACTTGTAGATTTGACAGAGCTATTTTTTAAAGATCATGAAGAATGTGAGATCTAGTGATTGGAAACTCCCAGACAATAGGAAATCAGCCAGCACAAGGTGGTAATTATAGCTACATGACTGACAGCAGTAAGCAGCAGGCCCACCAAAAGAACTGTAAACTGATTAAATTCCATTTATTTTGTATAATGTCCTCAATTTGCACAGCACTCGTTTGCATTTGTATATAAACTGTCTCGTTATGCATGCTTTCCTTAATTGCTTTTTGAAGGGGGATCCATACAGCATATTTCTCATACCGCTAAGCTTATATTGACATGGCTCTGCAGAGAACCTGTTTCGTACAATCTGTCACTGCCCATGCTCAAGCAGTCACTGATCTGATAAGAGGCCAGGGTTTTCATAGGTAGGTGTCAAAGCCAGGCTGCTCAGTCCTCACTTAGACACCTGAATAAAAGTGTCTGGACTTTAAGGTGCTTGGGGAGCGCAGTGGCAGGGTGTGGCCCGGAGCATCCCCTGCTGGCACAGTGAGGCCCTGCAGACACACTCCCTTCAGCTCCCTCTAGGGCGTTCAGCAATAAACCGCTTGCCTCTAGGGTCTTTGAACCAAATTCTCCAGACCCAGGAGAAGGGGGATATTCAATCAGCTTCCTTCAAAAGAGCTCCTCTTTCGGCTCAGGGGTGTTCCCAGCCCCCCTGCTCGGCGCCAGGGGCATTTCCTGTCAAGCACCTCCCTTGGTCCAGGAGGCCCACGCTCGCCTTGCTGGGCTGTGCTCGTTACCTGTGACCAGCTGTGACTTTCCACCGGCGGCTCCTGCAGCTGGCGCTTTGTTCACGTTAGTCCCTTTTCTCCCTGGCCTGGAAGAGCTCAGCAGGGGGCTGGATTTGATGACTTCTCGAGGTCCCTGCCAGCCCAATGGTTCTGCGAGCCTCCCCCTGCTGGTGTCTCGGTTCAGAGGGAGCAAGCGAAGAACATTCCGCCCTCTTTGCCAGAGGGCGTTTGGGGTAGAGGGGGGAGCCCTGCTCTGCCCCTCCTACAAAACTCTCGCTCTGGGGACCTTAAAGGAATAGCAGCCTAGGTTTTCCTCAAACCCAGAGTAGTCCCTGAGGCCGCTTCCTCTCTCCCCATATCTGCTGATGCCATTTTCCTAGACCCTTGCGTACCAAACTTTTAAAGGAGCCATGCCATGGAACAGGATTGGGATCACCAGTAGGCCCTACTACCCATAAGGGGACAGACCACCTCGGTGTCAGTCCCTTACAGGGTAACGGAAGAAGAGCCTGACAGCTCAATCGAAGTGTGAGGCAGTGGTGAGAACCCAGTGTCAGAGGCCCAACAGCGCCACGAGGCGAAAGTCACTATCCCATCACTGCCGGCTGATTGGGCATAACCTCGCACTATCCCATCACTGCCGGCTGATTGGGCATAACCTCGCACTATCCCACGGTAATTAGGATCATCACTGCATGCAGTTTCGCACCGGGTACTTTAAAATGTGCCAAGGAAATTGGAAATCTGCTTTTATTCCCCCGTCTCTGTATATTTAATGTGCCCATCCCTGTGGTATCTGACCTGCCAGCAATCCAACAAGAAGTAGCAAATTGGCTATGAATCTGAGTTGTACTTGTTAAGCTTGCATGAAGAGAATAAATCTAAACGTTAACTGTCATGGTATGTACTGCCAGCAACTTAACAAGTCGGTTCTTTATTTTGAGTTTTCTTGCTATTTCTGCTGGTACTGAGTTCTTGCCCACAGCTTCTCTCCACTAATACTAGAGTAGCCTTTTTATAGAAGTAGGTAGTAATCTGATAACATATGCATTAGCAGTATCAATATTTCCTATACATCCTCTAAGGGAAGTCCTGTTTTCCGGAACAGGCTGATGCCTTTTCTTCAGAAAAATGAGTTCTGCTGCAGAGAACCATCAGATCAAATATATATTCAGAGGGGCCAGAGCAACAGATACACAAAGGATTGGGTAGATCTTATTCTGCTTGATGGGTTTTTCCATTTTCCACATGGCCCATGACAAGCGGAATTGTGTGAGACTAATACGTTACTGTGAAGAGAACAGTGTTTGCTGAACAGAACACATTGTGCTTCTCTGCATTTCCCATGTAAACAGTGTCAACTGACTCAACAACCTGTGGGCTGTTTTTAAAATCAGAAGTAGGAATTCTGCGCCTGACCAAAACCAGAGCTTGGAGCTGAACCTGCTTCAAAAACAGCATGAGGCATCGGGAGTTGTGCACAGATGTTCCCTCTGGATCAGTTTCTGCCCTTGTCAGTTTTGTGGGAAACTTACCTGACAGCGAATTGCAATTCACGTTTTTTAAAAACGGTTAGTGTTTAAGGTCTCAAATCTGTAACGTAACATGTCCAATTAGCGTAAGCATCCCCCTTTGCACTGCACCATTGTGGCGCTAGTACGGTAAGTGGTCGTTATATGACAGAATAGCATTGTAGTGAAAATGGTGACTATATGCAATAACGGGCCTGCTCCAAAGCCAGCTGAAATCAGTGGGAGTCTTTCCAGCAGCATAGTTGGGCTTTGGATCTAGCTCTCACACACCGCAATTCGTGCGAGATGATAACCCATAGAACGGATTCACAGCAACTCCACGGCTGGCTAAAAGTATCCAAGTCTGAACATCTGCTGATGGACAGGTGATTCTTGGAGCTTAAGGAAAAGATCGTGAATTCTAGCTTTCTAGCATATTCTATAGTACGCTGCTAGAGCTGGGCAGACAGTCCATTTGTCCCACACCAGATGAAACAGCCTTATCTGCACTACAGAAGATGCTTGTGCTGACAATGGGTGACAGTGGTGATTGCAGCTGACTCAGGTAGGCAAGCCCAGAAATGTGGCTTACACCCTTACTTGCAGCTTCTGGGAAGGGTGCAGAAGTTCTACTCTGCTGCTCCCCTCCCAGGCACAGGTCTGTTTGGCCCTCAAGTGATGAACCAAACCGGTGTTCATCTGCATTGCTGTCACAGCTTCTGGGCGGGCAGGAGACGTGGACACCAGGAGCTGGGTTATTTTCTGGCTGGCTTAAGATACTCTTTCCTAGTAGGAATATTGATAGCACATATATAGTAGCAGACTCCAAGCTCAGGGAGGCCAAGTGACATATGTCATGTGGCTGGAGAGCTGATGATTTGGGCTGAGAGCTAGGCTTCCCTGTGCGGAGTCCCCAACCCATGTCACAGGACTTGGAGTACAGGTGGGCTGGGTCGGAGGGAATCTCTGCAGCCATTCTGTGGCCTGGATGAAGAGTCTCCTGCCTCCCATTTGGCTTGATGAGAGGGCTGGATCTCTGGCCTGATAGGCATAGATAAGTGACCGCCCTGGGGGGATGTAATGTGAGCAGGAACTTGTCCTCCATATGCTCTAAATAAGCCCAGCTTGTGACCCCTACTGGTGTGTGTAATTCCACTGAAGATGCGAAGGTTTCGGAAGGGCGAGTAGGAGTCAAAGGACTGGGCCCAGTGGCCACACGTGGATTTTTATTCGATAGCTATATGGGACTTTCCTCAGGTATGTTAACAATGACTCCACCTTGCAAACTGTCTTCCTCTGCTTGACATTTTTTCAAGTGAGAAAATAACTGAATAAACTAATTGAAACTCTCATAGCAGAATTAATGAGCAGGATCCTGTGCGGCACGTGAATCCATTTATTCTTGAGAGATTATGGGAATGACTGTCAATATCTTTGACATGCTTGAACTGTTTTGATCAACAGCTCTCAGCTGTGGATTATCTGCTCTTGACAGTAATTGTTTCTGTTTTTGCCAAGTTCTTGCAGAGGTTCCTTGGATGCTTCCTCTCTAATCTAGAGGCAAAATGGAAACTTTCAAACAAATGATCATTTGTCAGAGATCAACCCCCTGGGAAGGATATAATTTTAGCAAGGCAGAAATATTGGTTGTGAGGAAAATTCCAGGCAAAATTGTATGCTGTAAACAACGTTGTATGTCAATGAATATCCGTGTGAAACAATAATAGCCACTGACATTTAGTAACACAGCAATTGGTTAATATTCTGTGGAAGACACTTGATCACGAGCAGTGTCTCTTTTGTATCATCTCCCTTGTTTCTCTGTAATAAGCACATTTGGCTAGAGGGCAGTTGTGCAGTTTATTGTGGTTATTTACCATCTCTGGCAGCCGAAGGTAGCGATGACATTAAACTGCTAGGACTAAACCAGTAAGAGAGACTGCCCACCTAAGCAAATTTAAACTCAGTGCTAAATGCAATAAAAGACCCTAAATAAAGTACTGAATTATTAGTTCATGTCCCTTATGTAAGAGCTTTCAGGTAGTTCACGGTACATTTCCAGGATAAAAATGATGGGCTGCCACAGAATTATGGGCTTCCCTTGAATGTCTGAATTGCTTTGCTTGTTACTTACCATCCTGTTTTTGGTTCTTAAGTCACTAACTGGCATATGCAGTGTGTCGGTGTCAACACTAACGGGCTTTCAAGGGGGGGATCAAAGCAACTAGAAAAGTATTACTGTAAATGATTTTGTTATAACTAGGTTAATAATTGGCCTAATTATTACAGCCAATGGAAAGAAGAATGTTATGTTAATTTCAATGGAGTAAATGGATAAATATAATAAATAAGAAAGTCAGAGTCAAAGGTGTTACCATGATCCTGTCACTGTACAACATCAAACACTTGACATGGTTCAGGGGTTTGAATACAGAGACCTTGGCCTGCATAGTGCTGTGGCAAACACATAACTAAAAATATTTTTCAACCTTTTATTAAAGATACAGAAGAAGAGAAACCATTAAAGCATGTGAAATGTCAGGGATTAAGAAAGGCGTGGTGCCCATTTTAACACTGCCTATGGCATGTTTACCAAGCAAAAGGTGTTTATTTGGTAGTAATCTTCAGAGACTGGGACTCAAATGTTTAAGGAAAGATTTTGATAGAATTTTAGCTCAAACTACAGTCTCTCTCCCACTCAAACGTTTTGTTTGAAAGTACAAAATAGCCTTTTAGCTTGTGAAGAATATGAAATAATTTTATCTTTTATCCTCTCAACAGGCTAGGAAGTTTTAAAGATTGAAGTGCTGATGGAGTTGAGGAGTTTGGTTTGTGTCTGAATTCCTCTCTTCCGGCCTAGTCTTTCGCCGGTCATATTGCTTCTCTTGGAGCACCTCCAAATAAACCTGCCACAGGCCTGGGCCTTCCAAGCACAATCTGGTGCCATATAAAAATCAATAAGAAAATAGAAATAAACTCAAACTTCTTCTATGTTGTACAAATACATATAGACTGAGACATCAGCAAGATCTGCCAAAGCGCAGGACGGACTACATGCCCCTGTAGCCAGATGGAAGAGATTGTAAGTCAGTCCAAGTTCAGACTAGAGCTCCAGGCTTCTAATCCATTAGCATTCCTACCCAACGCTCAGCAGTTCTGTTTGTCTGCAGTATGTTTGGTTTCAGCATCTAATCTGCACTGAACACATTGAAAACACTGGAGCTCTCAGACAGGCTTGTCGTTTATTTGTGTCACAGCTCTGAATTCTGAATTTAGCTTGTCACCTTCTTGGGAAGCCTCTGACAGTTGGAAATACCGTTTATTGCATAAAGCAAAGGGTAGGGCTCCATGGTAAGCTTATCCCGAATGGCCATGAATCAGATGGAGCATGAGCCGGGAGCCGGAATATGTCGTTACAGAGCCAGGAAGCGGCGCTGTAAGTGAAGATTTCTGTACAGGCGCAGGGGAGATCACAGCTGTGGTAGCTTTGGGTCGAACTCACTCATGCAAACTGACCCCTGCGCAGAGTCAGGTTTCTTAAGCTTCCTCTTAAAGGCACAGACATTGGTGGAAATCTACCAGTATTTGCTACTGGAAAACTTAAAATATTTTAGCAACTAGTGTTTGTCTTGGTGATTGGGAGGGTCCCGGGCAATGATCTATACTTCTTTCACTGGCAAAAATTATTTATTTTTTAAACAAGTTACTTGCATGCACTAGTACAACATCCTCCAGAACTCGGTCAGTCATATCTGGCCGCTGAGGTGACAGAATGAATTTTAGCCCAGAAAATGCCCGTTCTACGCTGACTTGCGTCGCAGGAACAAGCCCTCAGCAGGAAGGAGGAGGAGAAGGGAGGGAGGTGTCATGGGCAGTCCTCTACATGGGCATAAGAACAGGAGAGCGGCCAGTCTCAGAACCCCTCTCTTCCCCCTCCTCCCTCTCATCTCCTCCAAAAGCTTCCTGGGAAGTGTAGCCTCTGGCCCCCTCCTCCATCTGGGGTGGAAGAGGGGAGCGCCTTTCCTCAGCACCCCCAAAGAGCCCCCCTGAGCACCTGAACTGCTTACCAGGTTTTGGTTTTTTGGCTTCGGTTCTGGTTCACTCCCCAAACCCCTCTGAACTGGTGTTCAGGTTCAGGTTGGGATTTGGTTCGAGTCCCTGCCCACAAGCTTTCCTTGCAGTGTAGACTTAGCAGTGATGGGCCCAATGCCAACAGCTGAGCTGGGCGATCTCCTAGAGACTGTGGTTTGGAGGATGGAGCCTTGGTGCCGTGCATCAGCGCCCTGACTCCATCCGCCTCTGGCAGCCCAAGCAGTGACGTCCAGGGCTCCGCAGGCCTCGCGCTCTCTGCAGGTGGCGATAGGCGCCTACCAACCCCGAGTCCTGCAAGCATCCTGCTGGGGTGCCCAGCCCCTGTGCCGCTGAGCACTCACGGAGCTCTCCGATCATCTGCTCCCAGAGGAATAGTACGCACCAGCTTGCCAGATTCAGCTCAGGGTCGCACGCCGCTTAGCACACAGCACTTCCCCTTGTGTTCCCTACAGCGTATATAATACAGTTTATTCTCGGAGAGCAGAGATTCAAACGATAGTAAGTAAGAACACCGGAAACAAATGGTTACATGTAAAACAAAATCATAACATGCTCTCTACGCCTGACCTTAACTCAGGACATCCCCTGTCTCCTACAGCCTAGCCTGCCCCAAGTCTTTCCCCCACTGTTTTCAATCCAGATGGCTGAGCTCACTGGCAGCTTGCCTTCACACACGGAAGAATGCCAGAGCATCTCTCTGCATCCTCCGCTAGACCAGACCAGGTATTTGCCTTCACCTGACAACAGGGTCCCATTCCCTCTCGCTATTTACCTCTTCCTGTTAATTTCCTTCTGAAGTCTCCACAAGCGCTTCATTAGCTCTCACCTGACTCAGCACCCGGGAGATGTACTCTCTGCCTGAGTCTGAGGGCTGCTTGGTGTAATATGGACCAACGTCTGTCTCCCACCCCCCATCCACCCTCTTTTCCTGTTCTGTTACTGTTCTTAAACCACACTCACCTCTGTGTTATCTGAGCGCTTGTCACGTGTTTTGTTCTCTCGTCGTCTCCTCCAGGGGAGGTGTCTGCACTCGACTGTCCCCATTGCTCTGTGTGTGGAGAAGACAGATCAGACAAGTGTTCCTGGAACTGGCAGCAGGAGGCGGGGACGTTTGGGAAGCTCGGTAGTGCCTGTGGGGCAGTTCATTCCACACTCTGGGAGTGGCCCCCAAGAAAGTTCTGTCTCCCACACTGATGAGCTTTACCTTTATTGCGGAGAGTTCCATTGTGCCGGAGAAGTGGAGTTGATGACCACAATCTTCACCCCTGAGCTTTAGGCTCTTTAAGTACCCTGGGCCCAGGCCAGGCAGGATCTTGCAGATAAGGACTGAGACCTTGAACTTGATTCGATATTCTATGGGAAGCCAGTAGAGTGAGTGGAGGACAGGTGCGATGTGTCTGTGATAGCCCATGTTGCTGAGCAATCATGCTGGGCTGTTCTGTAGTAGCTGGAGTTTCCCCTAATACCAATGGTTTTATATCCAGGTGTACCTCGTTGCTGTAGTCAAGCTGAGAGAGAATAAAGATATGAATAACTGAGGCCAGGTCACTGCCTGCCAGGATGACTGTCTCCTATTGAACCAAAGATGGTAGAAAGCACCAGAGCATCAGTGAAGAATCCCCGAGTATTCCTAGCCTCTGGACTGAATTGACCAGTTGTGGGTGAGTGCCTTCAACCGAAGGAGGCTGCACTGTGGCTGCAACTGTTCAAAATGCTTCCTTGGCTCACTAGCATCACTTCTGTCTTGCTGGGATTCCGCTTCAGCCAACTGCTCCTCAGCCATGAGCTGACCTCATCCGAACACTGGGCCATCTTGGTGATAGTGGCGTGATTGTCTGGGATGAAGGATAAGTAGCTGTATGTCATCTGCATCTTGCTGGCTCTTGAGTCCATCTCATTTGCAACCTCTCTCAGGCGAGACAGCAGGATCTCATGGTCAACAGTGTCAAATGATGCGAAGAGGTCCAGGAGAATGAGAATGGATGTCTGCCTTCCATGCACTGACAGGAGATCATCTATCAGTGTCACTCAGGAGGTTCTGGTTCCGTGCCTTGGCCTGAATCCAGATTGCACCAGGCCTAGGATATTAGCTTCAATTAGATGAGCTTGTAGATGGCCTTTGGGTACCATCTCTATGAGTTTGCTCAGGAACAGGAGGTTTGACACTAGGCGGTAGTTGGCTAGGGCTGATGTGGTGTTTTTTCAGCGTCAATCAGACTGTCGTTGTGTGCTTGAAGGAGAAAGGGAAGATTCCTTTTCTGAACGAGGCTTTGTCTCTTTTGATCAGGAGCGGCACCAGTTATTCATGGCTGTCTTTTTTACAGTCAATAAAAGCAGTTACATAAATATGAGCGTCTAGAATGAACTTTACGATGTTCCAAGTAAGTTTCTATTAAATGTTACTGTAGAATGTTTATAGATCAGTCCCTCTAGGGAGTGATTTTTTCTGAGCTAGTTCAGGTACTGCAAAGTGGTGCATTCAGGATGCTTCAGCATTGCCTATTAGCTTTGCATAAGGTGGCTTGTTCAGCCTTTGGCTCTGTGCTGTTTAGCTTAGGAAAATTAATCTTGTTTTTCTGTTGTAAGTTCTAATGCTTTATCCACGATCACAGGTTTATTAGCTACTATTACTAATATTGTATTAGCTGTTTGTCTCTGAGAGAGGCTGCTGCTTTCATGGAAATCCAAGGTTTTCTCTCTAGCCTCAGAAGGAGCAGGGCATTTTGGGCATTACATTACATTACCAACGACCATATTGGATCCCATGCTATTTCCTAAGCGGTTGCTGTACAGGCAATGCAGTATCTCAGTAAGAGAAGTATCTGTCTCTTACTAACCAGGGACAACAGGTCTCTAAATACATAGCTATGAAAGTTCTCGCCACTGGACAGAAAGATGTACAGCCGACCACTGCCACTTCCCAAAGCTGTATCCTTGACTCTGTTGCCCAGAAAGACAGTGCATTTTAAACTTTGGTGAAGCCACGGGTTGGGCCAGGGATGAATATGGCTCAGTGTGTATAGTTGTCTGCAATCTCCTCTGAGCAGCTAAGGAATTCATCAACAATGACTCAGAGTTTGGCCTGACCAGAGAACTGTGCAGAGGCGCTGCACCCATTCCAACGTGTCACTAGACATAAATAGGACAGATCAGAGATTAATATGATCGATGTGTAATCCACTGGTGAGTTGTATTATGGGTCCTGCTCTGTGCCCATGCACAGAGGAGATGAGTTTTTTGAGTCTTTAGCTGCCGGGACGTAGCTCTTTAGCTCAAGCTGTTGCAGCTTATGCCTTTAGCTCTGGAGGTCTCCAGTTCAATCCCCAGTGTGTTGGCTGTCACCTATCTTCAGAGTTCTCCCCAGCAGATCTCTTCAGTGAGCACTGGAGAGAGAAGAATCTCAGTCGGGTGTCCCCATGCTGAGTTTTCGGATGTGATGTTTGCTTGCTGTTTGCTGAGTGCTTTCACTTCTCCAGTGCACCGCCAGGAAGGTGGGGTTCTCTGCCATCGCCAGCTTTCCTCGTGGTCAATATGTATTTGTTATTACAGTTTCATTAGTTACACAACATTAGTGCCTGCAGGCTCTGCTCAAGGATCAGGGCTCTGTAGTGCCTGGCACGGGTTCTGCCATAACTGATTGTTATCACATATTGTATGAAGTCAACAACCACCCTTCTTCCAGTAAAGAGATCTATTTAATAGAGCAAGAGAACAGCACAGGATCTAGGCAAGGACCCAGGTGGGGGATGAGAAAACGAAGAATGCAAGGTTGATATTTAATCCAGTCTCTTATTAGTAGAGAGAGGCTATCTGTAGGAGTCATCTTCAACTCATCCCTCTGGCTAGGTCCTCACATCCGGGCTGTGCCTAAATGTTGATGATTCATTCTACATCATGTGTCTAAGATATGGCCTTGCCTAACCATCCCCACAGATAAAACTCTTGTCTAGGCTCTTATCTCTATGACTACAACATCCTTTTCTCCGGCGTTAACAAATGCAATCCTCCCCCACTCCAGTCCTTTTGGAACGCTGCTGCAAAGATGGTTTTCCTAGCCTCTCTCTTCGACTATGTCACCCATCTCTCTGAATCCCTCCTCTGGCTGTCCCTTCTCTATCTCATCAAACATAAGCTACTTGTCTTCATTTCAAGACCCTTCACAGTCTCTTCCCATCCTACCTACCATCTCATTTAGTACCATCTCACTCCGATCGGCCCATGATGTAAGTCTCCATTGCTTCCTTGCTAAATTTTCAAACCAGTTTCATCATACTTTCTCCCATTCTGCCCCCAGCACTTGAAAGAAGCTTTCCATAAACAACTGCAACACAACCTCGTTATCCTAATTCAGTCCTCCTTACTTGTCTTTGCCACGATGCCTACAAAAACATTGACAACAGGCCACTAATGTGCTGAGGCCGCTGCCTGTCATGCTGAGCAATATCGTCTCATGGTTTCCTTGTTCTCTGCCCGCAGTGCCGTCTGGCCGAGAATGCCATCTGCACACCATGCCATCTTTCCAAAGCTCTAGAGGGATGAGAAAGGGCTCCAATTGCCTGGAATGTAGCAGGGGAATCTGTTCTGCTGACAGAAACACTCAGGTGTTCTCAGTGTGTGCTAAGCAGCATCCTCGTGAAGACAATCCTCCTCCTGCGGAAGGAGGGTGCTTTTCCAAGCCATTGAAGCTGTGAATCCTCCTAGACTAGCAGATATGGAAATCACATTCTTACCAAAATAAGACTCGAAGGCGATGTCAGTAAATCAGTCGGGAATAATAGTCAAGCCTTTGGTCTAATGCATTTGATCAATGAAGTGGAAATTCATTAGCTGTCTGTTTAGAATAAATACCCTCCCAAATGTCTGACCTTTGCTGTGCAATGATATTTTGTCATGTCAGAACTTTGAGGTGTAGTCCAAGTGCTCTCCATCATTGTTTGTTCATTTTAAATTTAATAGGCAATCACTGTGTCAACAGCACATTTGTCACCATTATCTTAAAAATGTTTCTTCCCCTCTTGTCTTTAAAGGAAGAAGTTAACTTAATGAAACTTTAGCTTTTCAAATGTTGATGGGGCTAATCCTGGACAAGGAGAATCTCTTTGAATCACCTCTTGAATAAGGAGTTCAGGGTTGGGCTCATTGTTGGGGCACTTACACCAGATACCCGAATCTGTTTCAGCAGATGACTCATCTTTAATACAGGGATGATCTTCTAGGTATAGTAGGTTTATCTGCAATGCATCCTCAAGATGGTAATCCTTGCATGTGGTATATTCCATGTAGCCTCGATAGCTCGTAACGACTTGTAACCATTGATGCCATCTTGCCAACCTTGCCTGTATTTTTCTTTTCATTATGTTTGCTGTGGATGATTATGGTGATTCTGATGTCCTCAGTTAGTAGGTCGTGGCTCTCCTTGTTCTGTGGAGTACAGAAAATTCGCTGCTTCTCTGTGCTGAAATATTGTCCTGCAGTTTTACTGCTGTAGTGAGGAACACTGCCCTTAAAGCGAGGAGCATGTGTCCTTGCGGTAGGCCCATATTACTTTCAGTACCACCATTCCAAGTCCAGAATGTGTCTATTCGCATGGACAGTTCTGATTAGTGCTCTATGCTTTCAAAGTACTATAGAAAAGCTTCAGTTTGTCATAACTCTCCAAGGTTTGTTCTAATAATATTTTGTTTCGTGTTGGTACAGCCCCAGAAAGCCTGTTTCTGCGCTCCCTGGGGACTGAGCTGGAGGCCGCACTAGCTCATCGTTTCGCATTGAGACTACAAACACCTGACATCTCTGGCCCAAGACGCAAAAGTCTTATGAGCCCTTTACAGTAATAACCATGCATAGCTCTTGGAGTATTCCTCATCCATAGATCTCAAAATGTATTACAAATATTGGTTGGATTTTTGATCCCCCATTTATAGTTAGGGAAACTGAGGCACGGAGATCGTGTGACTTGCACATGGTCACATGGTGAGTTAAATGATAGGATTGCAAGTCTAGTCCCGTCTCTACCTGGACCCGTTTAGTGCTGTGTGTTCAGTGGCATAGTGTGCAGACCTGCCAGCTAAGTCATTCTAGAAGTATGGTACGTAGGCGACGTGGAGTCTTCTGCAGAGTGATACAACTTGTTATTTTTAAAAGAAACAAATGGGCCAGTCTTGCCACCCCAGGTCCTATTGCCTGGCGAGGGAACCTGGCATGTTGAGGGGATTGCAAGATACTTCCCCTAATGCAGAATGATCATTCGTGTTCTCTGGGACTTTCTTGGACAGTGCAGCGTATCTCTACTTTAGCAGCCATGGAAACCTGCAGTCAAACCACAGCTGTACAGCGCAACAGGCTTCTGCCACACAGGTCTGCACTTCTAATAACAGTAGTGGGAGGAAGAGAAATGTGCCCTGTAAAGGCGATGCTTTTTAATATTTAATGATGCTCAGCTAGAGAAATATGTCAGTATTCAGTGTCTGTAACTGTTAACTGGTGGAGGGGTGGGAGGTGTTAAAATGAGATTTTATAGTTATGTGGATGATTTTGGTGTAACTCTATTAAATCCACTTCAGAGCTAAAGGAAAATGTTTTGCTTATGTTTTATTTTTCGTAATTCCCAGGGTGGAGCTTGTGCTTGGTAGCGAGGCCTAGCACTGGGGTGCTGATCTTGGAACTTGGACTCTTTCTGCTGGTGGGGTTAGGAATATTGCCGAGGGAGCGTGTGAAAGCTGTAATGCGTGCTGCTGGTCACGCTGCTTCCTGGACCCCAGGGCCCCTGGTTTGAGCCGGTAGTTGGGATAACTTGATTGTCTACCTGAATGATGAGTGCTGGATTAGCTCGGGCTCCCCATCAGCGGCGTCCCAGGTAGCTTCTCCAGACATAGCTGACCATGCTCCCTTTTCTGGGTTGGGACTCGAGGGGTGGGAATTGTGACCTTGCCATTGACTACTGGCCCCTTCATTCTGTTCTCGATGCTCACATGCCATGGCGAGGGGATGGTCTGATCTTGGTGTTACATGAAGATCACGTATCTGTACTGATGGGGGGGACCCTATTCACGAGTCAGCAGCTTGCTGCTTTTGAACCTTTAACAAAATTGGCAAAAACTCCCTTAAACTCTGCTGGACTCTGTTTTTTCCTGCCTGTCACTGCTGATTACTAAGACTTGGGTTAGTGTTTGCAAACAATATTTTCCAATCTCCAGGCTGCTGTTTCTATTTGTTTGAGTCAATGATCTCACAATCTGGTGTTTGTGACATTTATAATCATCTTGGAATTGGTGTTGTCAGACAGGCCAGATTGATGGCACTGCTGATTGCTGAAGAGATGGATTCGAAAGGAGAAAACGTCTGTCTCCAATGGCAATATCTCGGTAACCAGCAATGGCGGGTGGGAATAGAATTCGTGGGGCAAGTGCGCTGGAGTTTTGAATTAACACTCGAGTCTGGAGAAGTTTGTCAGAGCTGTCGGCAAGAATCATCTCCCACCTCTCACCCCTTTTGATTTTAACAAGAAGGCTTTGGCTTGAGCTTTGCCTTTGCGTGTCTTGGCAAGTCAATTCAATTGTCAAAGTCAACCCCCATGTTTTTGAAGGCCGGATAAATTGGTACCCAAAGGTAGCAGGGTTTTGAAATCTGGCTACCAAGTCGACTTCCCTGGATATTTGTCTATTATTGGGTGACTTTAGAAATATCTGCCTTCTTCAGGGATGGTTTTATACTGGGGTTTGCTCATTTAATGGGGTGCCCTGGGCGTTTGTCAGATTGCCCTCTGAGACCCTTTCAGATTTTTCCATCACTGCACTTTGCGTTTGGAGAATGGAGAACTGCTTCTCTGCTTATTCATTTGACTTCAAAGTTTTCATTCTCTTTGATTAGACTGAAAAGCACCCAAGTTAAAACTCTTCATAGAAGATGGGTTTATGAATTATAGGAACTTGGGCATGCTGGCTGCATTCTAAACACTCAATGGTCGTCTTATTGACTGTGCTGGGTCTTCAAACAAATTCACAACTTACGGTTCAGTGAAGCCTATTTGAATAAACACTTCCTTAAAAATGCATTAAAGCAGAACTTTGTAAAACTATAAATCCTTTTCAAACTGGTGCTAAGTAGGAAAAGTATCGCACATGCGCTGGTATATGTGCAATTTCCTTTGTCAGCAGTCGTCTGTATTCCTATTTCTATTTCCTTAAAGCTCTTTGTGTATGAATTACGGCCCTGTTTCCTCAAACTCTATCACTTCACCTTCTGCTTGATCCTACAGTAAAGTCGTCATTTGATATTTGTCTCCTCACTAGGTTGTAATGGCCCATCCTGCATGGGGCTAAGCCACTTGTCTCTCTCCTGGAAGGCTCCTCGGAGGCCTGGGGCCTTGGCATTTAACTTCTTCACAGCGTTTGTTGTATGTGAGAGTGCGTTCATCTGAAACATAAGAGCCTGGGATTTTCTAAATCGCCTAAGTGGTTTAGGAGCAGGCTGCACACCATTAAATGTCCATGAGTTGTGGACCTGAGTTGTTTAGGTGTGTTTGGAAATTCACCACAGATGTGTCTGATTGGGATTTGGATTTTTAATTAATGTCTGTGCCAAGGCAAGATTTGTTCCTGAATTAATATTTATTAAACATGGACAGGAAAACCGTTTGAACACCAAAGTTAAACATTTTGAGCAGGATTTATTTTAAAGCATCTCCTTGGAGGAGACGTTCACAGTAAAGAATGTAAAAGCGATTCCCCCATTGTCAGCGATTCCCATGTTCCCTTTGCTGTATTGAAAATAATTTGAGTAAGTGCCACCAGCAGCCTTAAAACTTATGACGAAGGGATCATAATCGAATCATAGCAATGTCGGGCTCGAGGGGACCCTGAGAGGCCATCGAGTCCAGCCCCCTGCACTGAGGCGGGACCAAGTGAACCTAGACCAGCCCTGACAGGGCTTTGTCCGACCTGTTCTCAAAAACCTCCAATGGCAGAGATTCCACAACGTCCCATGGAGCCCATTCCTGAGCTTCTCCGTCCTGAGAGTTAGAAAACTTTTCCTAAGATCTAACCTCAGTCTCCCTGGCTGCAGATTAAGCCCAATACTTCTTGTCTTGCATTCAGTGGACGTGGAGGACAATTCGTCACAGTCCTCTTTAGAAGAGTCCTTAACGTATCTGAAGACTGTTCTCAGGTCCCCCCTCAGTTACCTTTTCTCAAGACTAATAAAGAACTGGGTTTGTTCAACGTTCCCCATAAGTCAGGTCTGCTAAACCTTGTATTGTTGTTGTTCCTCTCCTCTGCATTCTCTCCAGTTATGTCCGTTGGGTCAAGGATCGTCCTTTGCAATGGGGCCCAGCCTAGCTATGGCTGTTCGGTGTTGCCACAATTTAAATGTTAAATAACTGTGATCCTCTGGTCTAACGTGGGAGACTCACAACTGAGGAGTGAAACCCCGAGGACTCTGCCCCACTATTCCGCAGGAAGCCGGCCGCGGGAGCAGAGCCTTGGCATGATGAGTGGTGGCCTATGGTGCAGTGCAGACAGGCTACTGTGGTCTGTAACCAGTGGAGTGATTTTATTTCAAGTCTGGCTGTTTCATTCCCAGTCGCGGTGGTTTTTCAGCTGTCAAATGTGAGGTCACCACGATCCAGGCGCTCATGGCCAAATCAGACAGGATGGGATGCTGTCCCTCTCCAGTGGCAAAGGCGCGGTGGGGCAGGGCAGCATTATTTCAGCTGTTCTGATTTCCAGAACTGCTGAGGGATGCAGGTGGACCCTGAGACCAGGGCCTGTCTGGCTGACCCGAGGGAAGGCTCCCTAGTGGAAGGGTGGGGCGTTACGGTGGTAGCAAGGGGGATAAGGTCTCTGGAAGGCGAAGTGCAGGTGCCCACCATGACTGAAGGAAGCTCATTGATTCCCCTGCCATCTCGCTGGGGCAGGGCATCGGTGTTCCAGAGCCAACTCTCAGGTCAGTGGGGGTCTGGGTGTGCCAGCCTAGGACATGCTGGCCCAGGGAATCCAATGCCCAGCACTGATTTGGGCAGGGTAGCATGTGGCTATGCCACTGCTGCCTGGCACAGTTAGATCGCACTCCATTTCAGATCCTGCCTAGGCTCGACTGATGTGCACTCTATGTGTCAGGTAACAGGAGGGAGGCCCAGTGTTTGTGTAAAGGTGAAATCTTCAGCTCGGAAGCGTTTTTATAAGCTTTGCCATTCACCTCGAACACGCTTTTTGGAATTATTTAATGATCTCTTAGTAAAGTTTTTTTAAGTGTTTCACTAATTAGTCCTTTTCTCATGTTTTGACAGGCTATTGTGTAGCTGCACTAATTAATTCTTATTTTTCTGTGTTTGAATGAACACCTGTTGAAAATCTTAACTAATGATTGGGTTTATTTGTGTTTAAATTTGTCACCAGTGTTTTACATAACAAGGAATTTTGTCTCCATTGAAGTATACACATGCTGTCCTCATACTATCATTATATAACAACAGGAGTTAGAAGAAAGTGAGCTCTGGGGTATAATGTAAAATGTTAATTTTGGTGCTCAAATCTTATTAACTGTGAAAGGAATCACCACAGAATTCTGCAAACAAATCGCGCCATAAATCCTGCAACATCGACAGTGTAGCTTCATTGGTTTCAGATGTGCAAGGCTGCTGAAAATGATGAGGCTTGCTTGATGTTTTTAATATTATTAACCAGTATGAGGTGCATGTTTCAACAAAGATTTGGAAAAAAAAATAGGCTTGTTGTATTGCCTGGGTACTTAAAAACAAATTTACAATTGCCTAGACTACTGAAAGCAAAACTCCCTGTAGTAGAGGGCTACTCTGCAGAGAGGGGAGATCAGATTTCCATTGACACAATGCCAGCGGGATCCCCCTGATGTCTGTTCACTGAGGCTTTGGGAAATCTTAACAAAACTATTTTTAATACGCTAAAGCTGATTGAAAAGTCTCAAAATTATTTCTAAAGTAACTTACGACTGAGGGAGGCAAGTTACAACTCGACAACAAGACATTTTTAACCCAAAATTCAACAAAAGCTAGCACATCCAGCCTTCCTAGTACTCTGCTTTGAGCGTCTAGCTATATAGAAATAGTGGGCAGCAATGAATTATTTTTATTTATTTCATTCTTTACAGTTTAGTGTTACCACTCTCAAGACAACGAATCCACACCCACAGAATATGCTAGCTGAATGCAAAGGCTATATAAATCAGTGGTCAATAATGCAATAAAATCTAGCAATTTCTTTCTCTGCTGACGTTCTCCATCTTTCCTGCTCTGATTTTTAATAATTACTTGCATACTCAATTTACATGTTAGATTAAGCAAACAGATAATTGATGTTCATTTGGAAATCCATTTTATTAGCAGAAAATGTACCAGCTAATGTTGGGCCTGCAATTCTTTTAATCAGAAAAGTTAGCCACAAAAAAGCCTCATCTTGTAACCCTTCCTCATGTGAGCAATGCTTGCTATCCGGAAGTCCCGGAGTCCAGAGGTGCAGGCTCAAGCCTGAAATGGGCTGTGAAATGTTGCAGCAAACATGGGTAATTCTAAAGTGAACATTCTCTCAGTGGGAGCCGTTTGTTCTGTTATTGTGTTTGTTACAGTAGCACTTAGAAGCTCCAACCAAGGTTGAGGTCATAGTGTGCTGGGTGGTGCACAAACACACAGTGAGAGACCATCCCTGTGATAAACAGCTTGCAGTCTAGACAGACGCAGGGTGAGGGAAATGGGGATAGCAACCTAGTGGAGTGAGAGGCATAGAAAGAGACGTGACTTGCCCTAGGACACCCAGCAGGTTGGTGGCTAGTCCAGGAATAGAACCCAGTTCTGCTGACTCTCAGCCCAGTGCCCTAACTGTAGAGTCATAGAAATGTTGGGAAGGGACTTTGAGAGGTCATCAAGTCCAGCCCCTGTGCTGAGGCAGCACCAAGGAAACCTAGACCGTCCCTGACAGGGGTTTGTCCAGCCTGTTCTTATACACCTCCAGTGACGGGGATCCCACAACTTCCCTTGGAAGCCTGTTCCAGAGCTTAACTGCCCTGAGAGTTAGAAAGTCTTTCCTAATATCTAACCTCAATCTCCCATTACTTCTTGTCCTACCTACAGTGGACATGGAGAACAATTGATCACCGTCCTCTTTATAAGAGCCCTTAACCTATTTAAAGACTGTTTTCAGGTCACCCCTCAGTCTTCTTTTCTCAAGACTAAACATGCCCCGTTTTATTAACCTTTCATCAGAGGTCCGCTTTTACAAACCTTTTATCATTGTTGTTAGTCTCCTCTGGACTCGCTCTCCAGTTTGGCCCCACCTTTCCGAAAGTGTGTGCCCAGAAGTGGACAGCAACAGAGTCCTGTGGCACCTTCTAGACTAACAGACGTATTGGAGCATAAGCTTTTGTATTCACCCACGAAAGCTTATGCTCCAATACGTCTGTTAGTCTGTAAGGTGCCACAGGACTCTGTTGCTTTTTACAGATCCAGACTAACACGGCTACCCCTCTGACAGAAGTGGACAGAGTGCTCAAACTGAGGCCTCCCCAGTTCCGAGTAGAGTGGGACAGTTGCCTCCAAGGTCTTACACACGACACTCCGGTTCATATATCCCAGAATGATATTAGCCTTTTTTTGCAACTGCCTCACCTTGTTGACTTGTACTCCATTTGTGATCCACTACAAGCCCCGATCCTTCTCAGCAGTACTACCGCCTTGCCAGTTATTCCACCTTTTGTAGTTGTGCACATGATTCTTCCTTCCTAAGTGCAAAGTTCTTCACTTTTCTTTACTGAATTTCATCCTGTTGATTTCAGGCCAATTCTCCAGTTTGTCAAGGTCGTTTTGGATTCTAATCTTCTCTTCTGACGTCCTCCCAGATTGGTGTCATCTGCAAATCTTGTAAGTACCCACTCTATTATCCAACTGGGCAGGGGTTCGCTCACAGCAGGTGTACCTCCTTGGGGCCAGGTGTGCCATAGTGGTTGTCTTCCTATATGGCGCTTGAAGCCGACGGTAGCTCCATTGCTGTGTTGGTCTCTCTTCCCACAGTGTGGTCTTCTGGACAGATCATGCTTTAGTCCACCCCTTCTGGGGTATCAGAGTCCAACCAAGCTATCGTCCAATGACCTTACAGTGGGTTTTCCGTCTTCCTCCGTGCTCTGTGCTCCTTATATTCCTTTCCTCAGGGGGATTCACCCCATCTTCCTTGGTGTTACTCCCTCAGAGTCCTTGCTGCCGCCTTGGATCGCTTCCTACCTCTTCTATCCCCCAGAGAGTGTCTGCAGACTGTCCCTGAAGCCCCTTTCACCGTCGTCTTGGCCTTTGTGGTGCAGCAGGCTCACTTCCGGAGTCGATGACTGCCATTCCCTGGATTTCCTAGAGAGGCGGTGACTTAGTTTGTCACTTTTTCCAGTATTCGTAAAGAATTGCAGCATAGCTTTTTTTAAACTGGGTTCCACTTTCCTTGTATTCTGGAAAGGTGTTGCAAAGAATTTTGTTACTCCAAGGCTTCTGAGTTGTCCATGTAAATATCTCCTTTCACTGGTTCTGTCTTTACAAATCCGTAAGAGATGACTTATCATTTCCGGGACCTTCCATGTCTTGCATGGTCCATCCTTCTGTTTGTTACAAATAGATTACTATTTAGTCCACAATGCCTTGTTTAAATCCTGAATAGAACCACATTGCTCTTCCTCTCAGGATTATATCAGCATTATCAACTACTGGGCATGGTTCATGGATGTTTTACCCCGTCATTTCGTGTTCCCGCAGTTCTTGCCATTTCTTCTTTAGCTCATTAATTAAGTGTTTAAATTCATGCTTCTTTGTCTGGCAATTCATTGCCAGCTATCCCTGCATGCCCCAGGACCTGTGCTGTTCCTATGGTTGCATCCAGTTGCATGAGTTCATTTGTTAGCAGTAATATTTCATTAAGTATGTCGTTTCTGCTGTCAGACATGCTATTGTAGGGTGCCTGCCACCCTAGTAGGAATCAGACAGGATGGTCATGGCTGCTGGCTGCACTTCTAAAGCCCAGGTTAGTGCCAGCAATGTGTCTGTTAGCTCAGCTGTAACGTCCGAGAGAAAGTTGGTTAGCGCAACTGCTTTGTGGAGTCTGAACATGGGCACATAGATTGTCAGACACATAGATGAACATAATTTGTTGGGGAAGAGTCAACATGGTTTCTGTAAAGGGAATCCTGCCTCGCCAATCTACTAGAATTCTTCGAGGGGGTCAACAAGCATGTGCACAAGGGTGATCCAGTGGATATAGTGTACTTAGATTTTCAGAAAGCCTTTGACAAGGTCCCTCACCAAAAGGCTCTTAAGCAAAGTAAGCTGCCATGGGATAAGAGGGAAGGTTCTCTCATGGATTGGTAACTGGTTAATAGATAGGAAACAAAGGGTAGGAATAAATGGTCAGTTTTCAGAATGCAGAGAGGTAAATAGTGGTGTCCCCCAGGGGTCTGTACTGGGACCAGTCCTATTCAACATATTCATAAATGATCTGGAAAAGGGGGTAAACAGTGAGGTGGCAAAATTTGCAGATGATACAAAACTACTCAAGATAGTTAAGTCCCAGGCAGACCGCGAAGAGCTACAAAAGGATCTCACAAAACTGGGTGCCTGGGCAACAAAATGGCAGATGAAATTCAATGTTGATAAATGCAAAGTAATGCACATTGGAAAACATAATCCCAGCTATTGATGGGATTAATTAAATTAGCTGTTACCACTCAAGAAAGAGATCTTGGAGTCATTGTGGATATTTCTCTGAAAACATCCACTCAATGTGCAGCAGCAGTCAAAAAAGCGAACAGAATGTTGGGCATCATTAAGAAAGGGATAGATAATAAGACAGAAAATATCATATTATCTCTCTATAAATCCATGGTACACCCACATCTCAAATACTGCGTGCAGATGTAGTTCCCCGTCTCAAAAAAGATATATTGGAATTGGAAAAGGTTCAGAAAAGGACAACAAAAATGATTAGGGGTATGGAACTATTTCCATAATGAGGAGAGATTAATAAGACTGGGATTTTTCAGCTTGGAAAAGAGACGACTAAGGTGGGATATGATAGGTCTATAAAATCATGACTGGTGTGGAGAAAGTAAATAAGGAAATGTTATTTACTCCTTCTCATAACATAAGAGCTAGGGTTCCCCAAATGAAATTAATAGGCAGCAGGTTTAAAACAAACAAAAGGAAGTATTTTTTCACACAACGCACAGTCAACCTGTGGAACTCCTTGCCAGAGGATGTTGTGAAGGCCAAGACTATAACAGGGTTCAAAAAAGAACTAGATAAGTTCATGGAGGATAGATCCATCAATGGCTATTAGCCAGGAGGGGCAAGAATGGTGTCCCTAGCCTCTGTTTGCCAGAAGCTGTGAATGGGCAACAGGGGATGGATCACTTGATTACCCTTTCTATTCATTCCCTCTGGGGCATCTGGCATTCGCCACTGTAGGAAGACAGGATACAGGGCTAGATGAACCTTTAGTCTGACCCGTTCTTATGTTCGCAGTTCTTATGTTCCCTTTGCAATTATTTGCTACCTAACCAAATCTTTGACACCTGTAGCATCTCATTGGAGGAGGTATATACAGCTTAGTCCAGAACCTCTGATACCCTAAAGCTACTCCATCTGGAAGTATCCTTCCTTTAAATGTGATAAGTAAGGCTGTTGAGGGCTTGCTCACATGACTTCTGCTAATTAGCCTCTTAGCATGTGTCGCCTTATCTTCACCTATTCCTTGCTTTATTTCCTCTTCTGACATTTTACGTGGCACATCCTAGACCACCCCTCTTGTTTCAGGTAGGAATCTGGGGAGCTGGCAGTTTATTTTTAGTTTTGCTAGCATCTTTTGTCTTAAGGGACTATCCTACTTATTCTTTGGTGTTGCATTCCACTAACAAGTCTGCACCAGGTAGTTTTCTAGCTCTTACTACATCGCCAACACTTTTTTCAAACCACTCTGCAGTCCGCGGGGATTGACGTCCTTAGCTAGGGATTTTACTATTCTGTCCCCCCATGTCCCATTCCTGCCTTCTCACTTGCTGTTCCTTCTGCTGGTTCTAAAGAATCAACCTGATTTCGAAAGTCTACCATATGTTAGTTTTCAAACTATTTTAAAGTCCCCCCCCACTAGCTTGGAGAGTCAAAGGGCCCAGCTAGTGTATATCTTTGGCTCTGGTCCTCTCAATGCCCCAGAACCAGAGAGACACTATGTCCGAATTTTGAAAGAAGTAGAAAGAGCCAATAGAACCTGTTCCCTGACTGTGTAGTAGCAGAGGATGGATGCTGTACATCTGTGTGCGCCCATGTCAAGGATGCATCGATTTAAACTCGGGAAGGACAAGGCTTGAAAGAAATGTCGTCAGCTCAGCATTTCCATTTCCCTGAGTAATAGAAGCAGCTTGCAGCAGGTGACAATGAGACCTGGCAAGTCTCCCACTGAAATTAGCGAGACTAGCGAGAGCGGCTTCCTGCTCACCTCTCAAGACTGCACTTGAGCACAAATAGTTCTGAAAGTGCGAGAGACGCACAGAAAAGAAACAAAGCAGCATTTCTGCTTGGGAAAGAGTTGTGCTCCAAGGCAGCTTACCACTCCATTCTCCGTGCCTCGTGGGAGGGGCTGCTGGAATTAGAATGAGGTTGGTTGCAAGGGGAAACTGTTCTGGAAGGAGCTGGGAGTTTATCTGCCGCTGGAGAGGAGGGAGATTCCTGCAGTAAAGAGGAGGTTCTTGGGGGCCTTAGGCAGAGGCAGATTAAGATTTATTGGGGTCCTGGGCACAAAGAACATTTGGGCCCCCCCACACCCTGGGGGTCCAGGGGTGCCAGAACTGGGCAAAGGTGGCCATTTCCCCCTCCCCCGGGAGGGCAGGGACACAGGCTGGGGGCTGCTCTCAGACAACCTGGCCCCTGTCCTGGGCAGGTGGAGGGTCCGGGGCTCCCCACAGTGGCCTGAGTTTCCTGGGTGACTCTTACCAGTGCCTGGCTCCAGTTTCCGGCCTGGCCAGGGGGCGAGGCCTCAGGGGAAGAGGCAGAGCAGGAGATGGGGTCTCAGTTCCAGCACCAGTGGCTCCCCCACTTCTACCCAGGTTCTAGTGCTCCTGCGGGGGCCACCAAATTGGCTGGGGCCCCGGGCATGGGCCCTGTAGGTCTGTGCTGTAATCGGCCACTGGCCTAACGCTCACTGAAGTCAATGGAAACTCCAGTTGACTCAATAGAAGTTGGATTTGGCCGTAGGTATATTATGCTGAGAGGAGCTGGATAGCCGTTCGAGTTTTAACTCCTCAATGAGCCCCGTAGGAGTGAGTGAGTGGACGTTGGAGAACATCTGCTTTGGGGCCCCTTTGCTGCGTGACTGAAGGGGTGTCTCTGAGCTCATCGTGGGATGGGCGGGGTGTCTGGAGGAGCATCTCGTGGCTGGCTGGCTGAGTTATTTGTTCCTGTCTGAATGTTTGTGTTTTAATGCTGTGGGGGGTGTTGGTTTGTCTACAGCCTGTGTACAGGCAGATTATTATTTACATCTAACTAACTAGTAGTGAAAGGAAAAAGATTCAATAAACTCCGATGCTCAAGTATATATTGTTGGGCTCCATTTCGGGGTGTTTTGATATCTGCTCTCACTCTTTCTTGTATTCTGTCCCTGAGCTAAATCCTTCGTATTAACACAATCCCGCTTGTATTTGCTACCCAGTAAGTGTGGTGCTTGCAGCAAAGGTCTAGTGTGTGCATTTAGCTGACTGTGGTCTGACCTTGGGACGTGTTCGTTATCAGGATGGGGGACAGGAGGGATCTAGGGAAAGTTGCTTAAATGGGGGTGGCAGCGAAACAATAAACAAAATCCTCTGTCTTTGTAACACTGATTTGAGGCTGAGCTCGGGGATGTTAGGTACAGCTGTTAACTCTAAAGGGAAATCTAGATGGCTTTAGGGCACTTGTCTGCCCTAAAATTGTTTCTGTTCCTACCAACTGCAGTTTCAATAGTCAGACAATTAGATTCAGTTTCCACCTGGCACTATCCTACTGTTTCTGAGCACGGAATGGGTGCAAATGACTTGCTGTATTTTGTGAGTAACCTTGTTTCAATCTCTTAAATGTTATTGTTGGGTCAGTCTTTTGTCATTGTGTGTTAAAGGCATTGTTCCTTATTTTTAGACTTTAATAGCTTCACTAAATTACAGTATTACAAATACAAGAAACTTTAATGGGTGGTAATTGCAGGACAATTAGGGAAATTACTGAAACAGAAAATGATGGTATTAAGTTTTAACTTTTATTATGAATTTTAAAAACCCTTAATACTAACCAAGAACAAGAATAAAAAGCACGAGGTACAGTACTTCCCCGAGAAGTATTCAAGATAGCAGAGAGCTTCATGGCAGGCTACAAAACAAGCTCATTTTCACTATGTAAGCTCAAAAGCTTGTCCCTCTCACTCACAGAAGTTGGTCCAGTAAGAGACATCCCCTCACCCACTTGTCCTTGTAAAAAAAAAAATTCAGATGTAGTAAATGTGACACCTCCTCACCCCCAGCTCAGATCCCTTTAAAAGCAAGGAGACAGCCATTTGTGGGACACCTCTTTCCCATACCTGAATGCTCATCCAGCACATTTCTAGTGACTGGGGCACACACTCCATCAGCACAGTGAGCGAATGCCTGTCTGCCGCAACACGTCAGTCTCCCTCACAGTTTGTGACAGCCCCAATTACAACCGCAGTGACACCAGCAAACATTCAGCCTCCGCATGTGCCCAGTGCAAGTGGTGGTGAGTCCGTGGGAGCTAGTGAGGAATGACGGAGGAGTTTCAAGGGATCGGAAATAAGCTTGTTGGGAGGCAAAGTGGTAAATGTGAGGGCTTGTCTTCAGAGCCCTTTTTGTAAAACAAAGGGTCTTCTTTCTAAACAGGGGTTAAAAAAAACAAGCAGAGGCTTTAACCCAGAAAAAAATTATCTGCCAATCTGGCCTCATCAACTTCTAAACCAATCTACAATAAATGTGTAAACCGTTTGAACCCTCCCCTGTGCAAGAGATTCGGTGAAACGCTGGGACTTTCTCCGAGATGGGAAAGAGCAAACAGCCAGTATTGGGAGCCAAGTTTGAGCTTGGAGCACCCCCAGCTCTGACTACGTGTGCAAATGGGAGGCAAGTGTTTGAGTCAAAGGCTTGTATTTGAAAAAGTGCCCTGAGTTAATCGCCTCCTGCAGAACTTTAACTTAACTCGAGGGACACGTCACAGCTGCGCAGTGGAGAACACGCTGATAGCAGTGAATGGAGACCTAGAGAAGAGAGAGCTGTTCCTGAAAACGATCAAATCCATGAATTGGAACTGACCCCTCCTGGGACTCAACTTACCAAAGTGCATCAGTAACTCTCTGCTCGGTGTGTGTTCTGCATCCCCTGCTGCCAGATCCGGGGACAGCGTGACTCTGTTACAGCTCCGTTTTCAGAGCCTGGCTCCTTAGCTCGAGCTGCAGAGACTTTCTTTTTGCTCTTGAGCTGCCTGGTGTTGGCCAAGACGATGGCCGTTGCACATCTTACATTGAATCCCCCGTGTTTGAGCATCTGGAACCCCCCAGCCCATACAAGCGTGGGCACAGAAGGATATTAATTCACTCCTGAACCCCCTTCGCTTTTGCTTCTCTCAGATGTATACCGTTTCCCCCCTTAATTAGTAGTGATTGTTGCTCCTTTCGCGTAGCGTTTGTTGTGATCAGCCCTTGTTAATTCTTTTTAAAGCTAGGACTTTACTCCAAATGTGATGCTGGCTTTATTTTGCGAAACTCTCCCTCTGTGCTGGCCTGTTGCTGAATCTTTCAGTGTCTTCCTGGATTGTCCCGAATAGAAACAACCGTGTCACTCAGTTTTGACGGAGTTCTCTTGTGGACAGCTGCCCACCTGCCCTTCAGTCTCATTTCCTCGGCTATGACTCTTCCCCCTTCTCTTCCCAAGCAGGGCGGCTCATCCTTCCCCTTGCTGCCCGCAGGGCATCCCAGGCCATCTGGGGAACTGGCATATTTTCTTAGAGACAAGGTGGGAGAGGGAATGTCTTTTATTGGCCCAATTTCTGTTGGTGACTGAGACAAGCTTGTGAGCGACACAGAGCTGAAGACCTGAAGGAGAGCTCTGTGTAGCTGGCAAGCTAGTCTCTTTACCACAGAAGTTGGTCCAATAACAGATATTCCCTCACCCACCTTGTGTTTGTAATATCCGGGGACCAACACTGCAAACAACATATTTTATTATGGTCCAAATATCCCGTCTGTTTATTCCTTTGAGTTCTGACAGCTCTGGTAAATCTCCATTCTTTCTGCCGCACTGCGTTGCCTGGAAACCAGGTTAAGCCGTTCGAAGCCTGGTGAATGCAAACGTTCTCTTAGTGGTATAGTCTGACTCGAAACCTGGCGTAGATGAATGAAGGCTTCTCCCGTGTGCACAGCTGGGTACTCTCACCTCAGCAACTACATGTTCTCCCCCAGGTGCGTGTTACAATCCCTGTAGGAGTTTGCTGCTTTCCTGTTCCTCCTTGTCCCAGCCCTGCTCTCTCTGTCAGGAGCTCTGCTGGCCCCTTCCTGGCCACCCACTAGCACTGCTGGGAGGGGAAGCCCAGCCTGTCACTCTAGATCCTCCTGGGTGTTTCAAGCTCCTGGAGGCTGCAGAGAGTCCAATCTTGGGGTCCCTAGGCATGCTCTTAGGGTGAAGACCTACTTGGCACCCCTCTGAGCATGGGCACCCTCTGTCTAGCTGCCTAGCCCCTCTGGGCTCAGCGCTGACCCTTCAGACTCCCCGGTACTTAAATACACCCCTCTCGCTGACCTCTGGCCCAAAGGTGTGCCGATTCTAGTTCTAGCAGCCTCGCCCAGGGGCATGCACCAGTGGTGACGCAGTCGAGACACACACTCGGCCCCGGCTGACACCTGTATCCTTGTGAAGTACAGGGAGTGCAGATCATCTAAACAATAACACCTGAAACTGCAACGTCTGGCCCCTCCCTGGTCCATGCAGGCTTCATGTGGGCTGGCACATGGCAAGTGGTCTCTCCCTCATGGACTGGAGAAAACGGCCCCTGAGAAGACCAGCCTCTGCCTTTTTAAAACCTCTAGCGCCCTGTACCAGGAGGGCTTCAACCTGTTAAGTTCCCCTGCCACAATTAAACACTGTCCTCCATACCGGTGCTTCCTTTCTCCACCGGGAGTGTACCTGTGCTCACGGCTGTTACCTTCCCGTAAACGGAATGTCAGCCCAGATACCTGCCTGCCTCCCCTGCAGCTCTCATTGCTTAGGAGACTTGCATCAGACTCAGTATGTGTAAGTGAAACATGTGACCATCAATAGCATGTGCGTGTCAACAAGCATCTTAGAAAGGGGAGTGGTTTGGCAGGCAGGCAGATGTGCTCAACACGCCCCATACGGTCTAGATTTGGGTCCGGGTTACGAACACCCCAATGCTGGGGAGTGCCGGGATCAGGGTTTGGGTTTAGCTCATTCTGTGTCATGTTCCTTGGTGCCAGATCTGGCCTGGTCACAAAGCCTGGGTGTGTGCCCCAGCTGCGTTCATTTTAAGATCCTTTAATGCTCTGGCTGATATTCCTTTAAATAAGGGGTTACATACAGCACCAGCTGATGGCTGAGCAGTATAATACAGGTGAGCAGTCCATTACCTTATAGGGAACATATGGGTTACTTGCAAAATCTGGATCTGGGATTGGATTTCAAACATCCCCAAGACATGGCTGCATTCATATTCAGGGGGTTGGTAAGGACTGGTGTCTGGTGCATTTTCACTGACATCAGTGGGACTGTTCATGAGTTAGTAGATGCTGAAGTGCTTTGCTGAATGGGGGTTGTAATGCTTTACCCGCTTTTCCTGGGATCCAGGAATGGGTCACATTCTCTAGAGCTGCTCTCCGGGATATAGGTTGCCTTTCTTGTAGTAAATACGTTGCACCCACTGCTTTTAAAAACTATTCACTAGGGTTGCATCTGTGAAGCGAAGTATGGCCTTTCCCCCCAGTTACCCGTTTCAGGAGCTGCGTCTGCAAAGCGGGATATCGCAGTTGCTGCTGTTGATTTGTTTTACAGGAGTTGAACGTATGTTACAGTGTTCATTGCTTGTAGTGCCTGGCCACCATTGATCTGTGGAGTGGAGCTGCTCTCTTCATTACTGCCCCTTTGTGAGCTGAATGAATGGCTTAGAGAAACACAGTTGTTTTGAAAATTACATTTTCTATCCCTTTTTATTTAAAGGAGACGAATGTATGCCTCTGCATTTACCGCTGCCTCAGATATCCACAAGTCAGACCGGATCTGTCCAGTGGCATATCTTGCTCTCCCCACAGCCCTTTTCAAGCTGGCATGCAGCAAGCTGCCTAGGTGTAGCCCGGCAAGGAAGCCCGAGGACATATTTATAGTTATCTTGCCCTGTATGAAATCTCGCTCACGTAAACAAGGATTTGTCTGTGATGTTTGTCTAAGCCCCAAACTAAAGCCTTTTGGCAGCATGCCAGATTGTCTTTAAAGCAGCCCAAAGACGCAGTGCCAGGCTATACATTTGGGGCCCTGTCTATCTGCTGTCTCACTTGTATATCCACAGTAATTTCCTCTTTGGCTCTCTTCTTCACTGCATGCTTATTGACCGGTTCTTCTGTTTCATGTGGCTTCTAATTTGGGCCTTGAGGCTGCAAGCCCATCCACATGGCTGGATCTCCTGTGGGGACCTGGGTGGCACTGAAACCTTGGAGATGTAATCATCTGAACACAAGGTTCCTAATGGAAGCATGGCGTACTGTCTCACTACAGCAGTGCTGCCATGTGACTATACCGTAAACAGTACACTTGAACTAGGGTGCTGTCCTGCAGCGGAAGAGGCTGTAGCTAAGTTGTTGTATACAAGGGTTACTTGACTCTAGAGGACGCTAAAGCCCTTTTCTCAGAACAGTTAATACTGCTCAGAATTATTTTGCTGCCTGTTGATGTGATAGATGCTGATTTCAATTCAGCATCTGGCTGAAGGTCCCCTTGACTATGGCTGTTAAGTTTGCCTTCTGATCAGTTTGTTCACAAACTGATGGCTCGTATTCCATCATGCTTTTATGTTCAGTTGGGGCTTGCCTTCCACCCGGACGTGCTATGATGATGATGCACTGCTAAACAAGACTAAATATCTGCATCTATTACAGCAGAGAAAATCTGAAAGTTTGCCAAGGTAA
Source organism: Emys orbicularis (assembly GCF_028017835.1). NCBI lineage: Eukaryota > Metazoa > Chordata > Testudines > Emydidae > Emys > Emys orbicularis. Next base: position 1,411,108 of record NC_088691.1, read on the forward strand.
TTGGAACACACCATTATTGAAGGTCTGAAGATGAAATGCACAGGAGCAAATTCTGCTCTCAGGCACCTTCAGTCTCCAAAGTTAAGTCAATGAAGATGCAAGGATGTGAGGTCAGAATTTGATCCAGAGAGTCCAAATTGGGGTATCTAAGTGAAAATGTCAGTAAATATATATATTTCCCCTCCCCCACCCCGTCTAAAAGACATACTGTGTGTTCTTACCTGGAACCAGAGCTTTGCCTATGTAGACCCAGGTGTGTGTGCATTAGGAGCTTTACAGTCATGGATGAAGGTGAAGTTTCTGCCCCAGAGAGCTTAAAGTCTAATGCGCCAATCCTGAATTTGATCTGTGTGGGTGCAGGGATCTGCCTCGGTGGAACAAGTTCTAGTTGGCCCCTACACAGAGAATGCTCCCCTGCAGAACGGATGGGGTGAACCCTGAAGCAGTGTGACTGGATGGTGAGACACAGCATGAGCAGTGTTAGTTCCAGACTGTTAACAGATTGTACCCTCAATTGCTTGACCACACTTTGGTCCAGTGTGAAATATAGTCAAGAGACTAAGTAACCAATGTCAGTCAGATTTATTAATATTGTAAAGGAAAAAGGTTCTATAGAACACAATGTCTGACGAGAAATCCTGTGCAGCCAAGTTACATTCACCTTACACAGAAGGTGTGCTCCCCAAGTTACACATTTCAGCGCTCGCTCTTCAACACTTAGCCAGACAGTTGGCTGTAGCAATCGTTCGCCATTTGGTCCGTTCCTGCACAACCACAAGGGCTTGATGGCCTGAGAGTCCAACATCGGAACTGACTTGATGAACCCATGTAGGTGGGGGTCTGCCTCTGGGCCGCCTCCACCCCTTGGTTGGAGGAATTTTATCCCGGATGTTACAAGCCACCCGGAGAACGGCGTTTGCTGGAACGTTTTGTGTCATCCTTGCGACATGTCCGAAAAGCGCAAGGTGCCGCCTCTGGACAGTGGCCCCAGTAGTCTGTAGACCCGAGTGACCATAAACATCTGCATTACAGATGCAGTCATTTCACTTTATGCCCAGTATAAGACGTTGATATTTTGTGTGGAAAGCCTCCAGCTTTGTCCAGTCTGAGCAGCGTAGTGTCCATGTTTCGCAGCCGTACAACAGTATGGGAAGGATACACTCGGATAAATCCTGAACTTGGTTGTCACATGGCAGATGCTGTGATGCCAATCCGATGGAGAACCTCCGTGTGAGAAGTGGAGGAGCTGGTAAGTACAGAACCCAGATAGCAAAAGCTGGGAACTGATTAGATGGTTTTGTTGCTCAAAGAGATTGGAGTCGCGGGTGGACCTGGTCCTAGATTTTGCAGTTTTATCTTTCTCCATGAAACATGGAGACCAACCTTAGCTGACTCCTCCTCCATATGCTGGAGTGCCTCATGAAACCTGTCGGGGCTCCGTACTAAGAGAACAACATTTCAGCTGGTAACATTTGTAGGATTTTACAAGTTACACATCTCTTTACATGTCTCTAAAATCCAACCCATCAGTTTGTCCCAGTCCCCGAACTTGTTGTTCTGTTCCTTTCTTAGCTTTGGTTTGGATTCTAGCGTTCCAGGTACTGGTCTGTGAAGGTACCTCCCTGGCTTGTTCTAAGACATGCAACAAATGTATCTTGATTTTGACAAGTTTCCCATCTGCTTGTGCCAAATGCTTACTCAACAAATGCAAGGAGTTGTGGGTACTTAGCATCAGTGAACAGGATAGGCCAGGTTAGGCTATATCACTATTACAGTATTTGTGTGTAACGTTATTGGTGCTTAATGCACACAAATGATATATTAGTGCGGAGAATTCATGTTCTTAATAGAATAGATACTTGTCTGCTAGCCAGTATACGTTAGTCAACAAGAGTGAACTTTAAAATGAACTAATTTGAGTTTTCAGTCCCCTTTGTGAATACTGCTCTGTGCATATAATATGACGCTGCGGGATACTCGATTTTGTTTTCCCCAGTTTCACAGAAGGTGAAAAACTTGCCATTACCAGTTCAGGTTTGCACAGTTTTGCAATGTGTAAAATATGGTGGAGTTTCACAAAGATGACTGGGTTGCTATGAAGGTGGCAGGTTCACAAACGTCCTTTTTTCTTTAAAATACTGTCTGCCCAGGATGGCTGGAACCGCTCGTAGCTTTCCAGTGCATTCCCACTTGCTATAGATCAGGGGTTCTCAAACTGGGGGTTGGGACCCCTCAGGGGGTTGCGAGGTTATTACATGGGGGGTCAGGAACTGTCAGCCTCCACCCCAAACCCCGCTTGCCTCCAGCATTTATAATGGTGTTAAATATATTAAAAAGTGTTTAATTTATAAGGGGGGGGTCGCACTCAGAGGCTTGCTATGTGAAAGGGGGCACCAGTACAAACGTTTGAGAGCCACTGCTATAGATCACTGACGACAATAGGCTTCACTCCTCTAAAATCTAAACTGGTTTTGGCTTCTGATAACAATTGCAACTTGTTAAGTAACTAAACTGATTGTGGAGATAAGGTGGGGGAGGTCATGTCTTTTATGGGACCAACTTCTGTTGGTGAAAGAGACAAGCTTTTGAGCTACACAGAGACCTTACAGATTTTGGCTCAATAAAAGATACTACCTCACCCACCTTCTCTCTCTGATACCCTAGGGTCAACATGACTACAACACTCTAAACTAGGGCTGTCAAGCAATTAAAAAAATTAATCCTGTTTAATCACGCGATTAATCACACTGTTAAACAATAATAGAATGCCATTTATTTAAACATTTTTGGATGTTTTCTACATTTTCAAATATATTGATTTCAATGACAATATAGAATACAAAGTGTACAGTGCTCACGTTGTTTGATTACAAATATTTGCACTGTAAAAAACAAAAGAAATAGTATTTTTCAATTCACCTCATACAAGCACTGTAATGCAATCTCTTTATCGTGAAAGTTGAACTTACAAATGTAGAATTATGTACAAAAATTAACTGCATTCTAAAATAAAACAACGTAAAACTTTAGTACCTACAAGTCCACTCAGTCCTACTTCTTGTTAAGCCATTGCTCAGACAAACAAGTTTGGTTACATTTGCTGGAGATAATGCTGCCTGCTTCTTGTTTACAATGTCACTTGAAAGTGAGAACAGGTGTTCGCATGGCACTGTTGCAGCCGGCGTTGCACAATATTTACATGCCAGATGCACTAAAGATTGATATGTTCCTTCATGCTTCATCCACCATTCCAGAGGACATGCGTCCATGCTGATGACAGGTTCTGCTCGATAACGATCCAAAGCAGCGTGGACCGACACATGTCCATTTTAATTATCTGAGTCAGATGCCACCAGCAGAAGGTTGATTTTCTTTTTTGGTGGTTCGGGTTCTGTAGTTTCTGCATCGGAGTGTTGCTCTTTTAAGACTTCTGAAAGTATACTTCACATCTCGTCCCTCTCAGATTTTGGAAGGCACTTCAGGTTCTTAAACCTTGGGTCGAGTGCTGTAGCTATCTTTAGAACTCTCACATCGGTACCTTCTTTGCGTTTTGTCAAATCTGCAGCGAAAGTGTTCTTAAAACAAACAGCGTGTACTGAGTCATCATCCGAGACGGCTATAACATGAAATATATGGCAGCTCAGTGGGGGGGAGGGATAGCTCAGTGGTTTGAGCGTTGGCTTGCTAAACCCAGGGTTGTGAGTTCAATCCTTGAGGGGGCCACTTAGGGATCTGGGGCAAAATCAGTACTTGGTCCTGCTAGTGAAGGCAGGGGGCTGGACTCGATGACCTTTCAAGGTCCCTTCCAGTTCTAGGAGATGGGATATCTCCATTTTAAAAAAAAAAAAAAAAAAATGCAGGTAAAACAGAGCAGGAGATGTACAATTCCCCCTCAAGGTGTACAGTCACAAATTTAATTGACGCATTATTTTTTTAACGAGCATCAGCAGCATGGAAGCATGTTCTCTGGAATGGTGGCTGAAGCATGAAGGGGCGTATGAATGTTTAGCATATCTGGCACATAGATACCTTGCAATGCCAGCTACAAAAGTGCCATGCGAACGCCTGTTCTCACTTTCAGGTGACATTGTAAATAAGAAGTGGGCAGCATTATCTCCTGTAAATGTAAACAAACTTGTTTGTCTTAGCAATTGCTGAACAAGAAGTAGGACTGAGTGGACTTGTAGGCTCTAAAGTTCTGCATTGTTTTGTTTTTGAGTGCAGTTATGTAACAAAAAATAATCTACATTTGTAAGTTGCACTTTCACGATAAAGAGACTGCACTACAGTACTTGTATGAGGTGAATTGAAAAATACTATTTTATTTATCATTTTTACAGTTCAAATATTTGTAATAAAATAATAATATAAAGTGAGCACTGTGCACTTTGTATTCTGTGTTGTAACTGAAATCAATATATTTGAAAATGTGAAAAACATCCAAAAATATTTAATAACTTTCAATTGGTATTCTATTGTTTAACAGTGCAAATAAAACTGCAATTAATCGGGATTAACTTTTTAAATTGCAATTAATTCTTTTGAGTTAATCATATGAGTTAACTGGGATTAATCGACAGCCCTGCTCTAAACATAACATAATTGTATTTGCAGTTTCTGTTCAGTGATTATGACTTTGAGCTGGCAGAAGTATGAATCTTGATAGTCTACAGCCAGGCTTTTCACTGAAAAATGCAGATTCATGTTGACTAAAATATTTTGTGAAGCCGTATTAATATTTAAAGCACCTAGAACAGGCCTCTCTGGAACGGTCACTAACAGTGTAACCCTGTTCCTTATGGTGGTGTTCCCTCTCAGCAAATGGTACTGCATCAGATAACACTGATGTGCAAGGAGAACCAGGCACAGGGTTCGAACGCTTTATTGCTCATCATGAGCTCACTCTGCAGAAAGGAAGCAGTTGCATTTTGGCAAGAGTTTTTATACTGATTTCTGGAAAATAACCCAGACAGAGAGCTGCAAACTAGAGAAAGTGGACCAGGCTCTGCTCTGGGTCACAGGCAGGCACTGGTGTAACTGAAAGCAGGCTACTGCACACGAGTGGGATTGTCCTAGGAAAAGCAACTTATGGGAGAGTCTAGAAGGTATAAGTAGGCTCGGCAGATTTCACTTTTTATTTTTTTATAATTCCAGTGGATAATATCAATGTTTGTTTGTAAGATTCCCCCACCCCCCAATTTTTATCTATTTTCACAGTTGTGGGAAATGATGGGGTGGGTCCGACAATAATTATTTAATGGCCGCAGACAGTGATATTCAAAACGCTCATGCTTTATAACTGTTAAGACACAAGCTGTCAGCATCACACGTCAAAATAGATAAAGGAAATATCCTGCGCTATCGCTGGGATTCCAACACATACAGATTACGGTGGGACTCGAGTACGTTCTGTCTGTCCATTTCTATGATTATCGATGGAACGGTCTGCCAGTTTGGGTGCGTGCTGCAATTGATGTGACCAATATTTACAGATGAAAATGGAATCCTTCCAAGCCTAGGTGTAAGGTGGAGAACATCCCTCCCGTGGGCTGCCATTGTGTCATGAGGGGTGGTGGCCCATTGTCTTGTGCCACCATCACACAGTTTGCATGATTGTATGATTTGGTGGTGTCTGTACCTGCTGCTGAATGAACTGCACAGAAAGCAGCTGCAGCTGGGGCACATTTTGTTAAGCGGGTTGTAGTGGGGCTGATGGGTTGAGTCCTGTCTGCAAACTAATGTGATGTGTAGAATCCTCTGGTGCAGGGTTGAGACGCTGCCTTGGAGGGCTGCATCAGTTCAACACAGCTCCGATACTTTCAGATGCCCTGAAATGACAGTAATTGCTTGTGAAATTTGTGATTATTGAATGAAGTGCTTGGTTCAGAGGGTACAGCACACTTCTGTTTGACTCCTTTTATATTTTAATCCAAACTTATTGTTATCGACAAACTAAACTCCATTGAAAGAACAAGTGACAACAGAGAGTGAATTTATGGAAACCCAACTCTGTAAATATTGTACTTTGGAAGACAAAGAAAGTCAGTCTAGAAAGTGTCGTAAGAACTTGGGGAAAGCAAGAGGCAAATAACTTGGCACTGTAGTGCCTGGGAATGGCAAGACCAGAGGACATGTGAGGAATGACAGCTTCCATGATAAATGTCTCACTTGACTTCTCAGGAGGACTTGTCGTCATATCTGCCTAGAGCTGAAGCAGCAGTCGGAACAGCCTCAGGCAGAAACAGGGAGAAATGACCCATTGACCAAGGGCACCTGTGTTCCTTCCGTGCTGGAGTTTATTTTGAGCACAGTGAGTGAAAACTAAGAGGAAAAAGAATGTCCTGCCTGCTTCACACCCATCCTGCATGAACAGAATTAATGTCCTGTAGGCACATAGATTCGCCTCCCTAGGCTTTTACAGAAAATACAAATACAAATAGTCCAGCAGCTGAGCAAAGAGAAACCAAACTCCGTGGGGTCTAGCAGCAAACAGAACAGTACAGATCTAGCCTGTTGTGCACTCCCTCTGATCACTTTGCTACCCCCCTTAGTCTCTGTGTCTTTAGGCTGCAGGCTCTGTGTTTGTCTTTCGTGCCCTGATTGTGGCTCTTTGTGTTTCTATGATATAAAGAATTACAGACCAAAAAGACAGTGAGAGAACATGCAGGTTGCCAAGTCAGGCATTCAAGAGTTAGGAAGAGCCAGAATTACAGCTGAGTGGGTCTCCTTGTGTTACGTGCACTTTCTGATTACGCCATCACCTACTTTCCCCCTACACTTTTGCTATAACTATAAATTATTTTAGAAGACCCAATGTTAAAAATCGCTTTCAGCCAAAATGCCTTATCGGTGCATTCTTCAAAACCTTCCCCTGTTACAGAGCAGGCTTCAGCTATCAGATTATTTGTACTTTAACTCAACTTCATGTTCTAAATCCATATTCTGTGAAACCACCCCTCAGCTATCTCCTCTTATCTCTAAACAGAGTGGCTGTTCTTTTGTTCGGATTGTACATAATGGATAATGATTCTCTCTTTCCATGAAGCTTGGGAGATTTTCCCAGTTTTGTTGCCCAGTTCTGGGTTTCAAAATTCCGTAAGCCATCGTCACCCTATACTGGTTAAGTCTGTTTTCCACAAGGTTGGGAACATGAGGGATTTTTGCTCCCTAAGCCAAACTGGAAGCTTCCATCTCCCACCGCTCCATTCATACCGCAGGGTGAGTTCCTAAAGACCAGGTAGCATCTGGGTTGACCAGCTGACTCATACCTGATATAACACCCATGTAGGTGAGGGGTTACCTTGTGGCACCCTAAGCATTATGGTTTGGAAGAAACCCTTTTATGCCTTTTCCCTCCAAAGGATTACAGCTCCTTTGTTCCAGGTGTAGATGGGCCCTGACACCCAGAGCAGGAGTTATTCTCAGAGTAGTATTAGAATCCTGTGTTTCTACCCATCGACACACAGGCTGGGGAAGCGATGCAGGAGCCGAATGACATTCTCTTGATTTAATTTTCCAAAACTGAAAAGAAGAATCCAAACTGGGCATTGACCACTAAATAAGGTAGTGATTCAGTGAGTACAATAGAGACGTTTCTCCCTTTCCAGCATAGAAGCTGGCTGAAAGAGACGTTTTTGGAGCAAACTTGGAAGAGTTTTGCTCCATGTGGAGCAGCAACACTCCTCGCTGTGGCCCTTAGAGCTGGATTTTAGCAAACGATGCTTGACTTCAGCAGGTCTCAGGACTTCCTTTGGGCCCATGTGTAGTGCCAGGGCTGATTTTAGGAGGTCCTGAGCATGCTCACGTTCAGCTGGAATCAATGGGAGCTGCCGTGCTCAGCACTTCTGAAAAACAGCCCCTAAATCTATAGTAGCCTGTAATGTTGTTAGTGGCATGTAGTTCCTTTCTGTACCTGAGATATAGGGTGGAAGTGGGTTGCACTATTTGGTTGATTTGTTGAGTTATTACTTATCTCAAATACACATTTTTCAGGAACATCGAACAAGTATTTTAAAGTCTGCTCGTGCTGAGTTTAAGGCTTGTCGTTGGGATCATGAACTTTGCGAAGCAAAAGAAGCTTTTAAATTAAAAACTCTTGCATGCCTTTTGGGTTTTCTGAAGGGGAGTTAGTGCAACAATTCACCTAGGTACAGGTGAATCCGCCTGGATAACATTATAAAACAAGTTTCAGAGTAGCAGCCGTGTTAGTCTGTATCCGCAAAAATAACAGGAGTACTTGTGGCACCTTAGAGACTAACAAATTTATTAGAGCATAAGCTTTCGTGGGCTACAACCCACTTCTTCGGATGCATATAGAGTGAACCATATATTGAGGAGATATATATACACACACATACAGAGAGCATGAACAGGTGGGAGTTGTCTTACCAACTCTGAGAGGCCAATTAAGTAAGAGAAAAAAATCTTTTGAAGTGATAATCAAGATGGCTCAGTACAGACAGTTTGATAAGAAGCAAGTGTGAGACTTGCTTCTTATCAAACTGTCTGTACTGAGCCATCTTGATTATCACTTCAAAAGATTTTTTTCTCTTACTTAATTGGCCTCTCAGAGTTGGTAAGACAACTCCCACCTGTTCATGCTCTCTGTATGTGTGTGTATATATATCTCCTCAATATATGGTTCACTCTATATGCATCCGAAGAAGTGGGTTGTAGCCCACGAAAGCTTATGCTCTAATAAATTTGTTAGTCTCTAAGGTGCCACAAGTACTCCTGTTATTATAAAACAAGTTACCTGGGATAAACTGATCTTGGAAAAAGTGTGATTCTTAAAGCAACCACAAGAGGGAGACTGTCCTGAAATTTTCTCCCTTACACTATTTGGACAAGAAAAGCTCCAGTACAAGCCAGAAAGATGCAATTCCTTCTACTAATGAATATTTCACCCCCTAGAGAGACAAGGTGGGTGGGGCAATGTCTTTTATTGGACCCTTGCCTGTTGGTGAGAGAGACTATCTTCCCCCCTTGGTAACTATCTTTTTTCTAGGCATTGTTAACTAAGAAAACCAAAGCAAAACCCAGCATGGTATCTAAAATAACCAGAGAGCAAAGGCTCCTCTCTGCGTGTTGTTTGGTCATGGTTAGAATATTAAAATCGAATGTATTTCTATTTCAAAGGTTTTAAGAGAGGCCTTTTTACTTGCATATTGACTGCGTGCAGAATTCAGAACTGGTGTGGTGTATTCTTTAAAAACAACCCCCCACTCTGCTCTCTGTTGAAGAGAGATTCTTATACCGTGCTCATCACCGTAGTGTGTGAGCACTGATCTCTGCACAGAACGGGTCCCAGGCTCAATGAGATTTGAACAGGGAATCCTTCTGGGTGTACGTTTGACCTCTCCCTGACCCCATGTTTTTGTGTTCTGGATTTCCTGGCTTCTGCCACGAATAGAGAGGGTCACAAAGAAACTCCTCACTTGATTACCCTCGTGTTCTTGGAACCTGCTTGGACATGCCCATTAGCTGGAACATCAGGGCAAGGCCAGTCTGAGACATCTGCCTGAAGGTTAGACCAGGGAGGTAACAGATTCATAGATTCCAAGGCCAGAAGAGACCATTGTGATCATCTAGTCTGACCTCCAGTGTAAAACAGACCAGAGACCAGAATAACGGCTAGATCAGATGTTTTAGAAAAAACATCCAGTGTTAATTTAAAAATCATCAGTGATGGAGAATCCACCATGACCCTTGGCAAATTGTTCCAATGGTCAGTTATTCTCACTGTTAAAAATTTACACCTTATTTCCAGTCTGAAATTGTCTAGCTTCAACTTCCAGCCATTGGATCGTGTTTTAACTTTCTCTGCTAGACTGAAGAGCCCATTATTAAATATTTGATCCCCATGTAGGTATTTATAAATTGTAATCAAATCACCCCTTAAAAAGAGAAGGTTAAGCTAAATAGATAGACTCAGTCACTGAAGGCATGTTTGTCAATCCTTTAACCATTCTTGTGGTTTTTCTCTGACCCCTCCCCAATTTATCAACATCCTTCTTGAATTGTGGACACCAGAACTGGACACAGGATTCCAGCAGCGGTCACACCAGTGCCAACTAGAGGTAAAATAACCTCTCTGCGTCGACTCAAGATTCTCCTGTTTATGCATTAGCCCTTTTGCCAGGAGTCGCACTGGGAGCTCATGTTCAGCTCATTATCCGCCACGATCCCCAGATCTTTTTCAGCGTTGCTGCTTCCCAGGATAGAGTCCCCCCTCCTGTAAGTAGGGCCGACGTTCTTTGTTGATTGAACCCAAACCTGCACTGACTTTCCCGAGCAGGATGGGAGCAGTCACGGAGCCCATCCTCCAGTGTGCAGTGCATGGTGTCCATGAAATAGGCTCAAACTCTTCGACCCTGTCACTCTGTGCATCCTGCAGCCCCCGCTGAAGCCCATGGCACTGGCCCGGGTGCAATAACGGCAGGAGGGCACTTGCACAAGTTCTAGTACACCAGACTTGCCAGGATCTCACACATGTGACATGGGAATCTGTCTCTGGGAGCCCAGGGGCTCCTCTCCCCCTGCCTTGGTCCTTTCTCCATTCATGGTATAAATTGGCGGCTGAATTGGATATTTTATGGGTTTTCCTTGGTTGAATGTTGTCAAGCATCTGTGATGACAGCTAACCTGTCTCTGCCCAGAGGAGAGGGATGTCACAAGAACTAGGGGTCACCAAATGAAATTAATAGGCAGTGGGTTTAAAACAAACAGAAGGACGTATTTCTTCACACAACGCACAGTCAACCTGTGGAACTCCTTGCCAGAGGATGCTGTGAAGGCCAAGACTATAGCAGGGTTCAAAAAAGAACTAGATAAATTCATGGAGGATAGGTCCATGAATGGCTATTAGCCAGGATGGGCAGGGATGGTGTCCCTAGCCTCTGTTTGCCAGAAGCTGGGAATGGGCGACGGGATGGATCTCTTGATGATTCTCTGTTCTGTTCATTCCCTCTGGGGCACCTGGCACTGGCCACTGTTGGAAGACAGGATACTGGGCTGGATGGACCTTTGGTCTGACCCAGTCTGGCCATTCTTATGTTCCCACCTCTTTGGATGGCTTGTTGTCTCAGCTGTTTTATGTTGTTGTGTTATATGGAAATTTTATTTACAGCATTGTTCAGTTCAAACTCCCTGGAGAGGTCTCTCAAAACCCTGTTTGTTCGGGACACTTGAAACTCATCTAAGTGAGGCAATAAACAAAGAGGGCTCTGCAGTCTGGTATCACCAGGTACATCTGTTTTCTTATTTTCCAAGCGTGGCGAGAGGGATCTGAACGTAGTGTCACAAGAGTCTATTTTTACGATAGACATGCATCCGAATGTGAGTATTTGATATTCCAGTGGATGAAATTTGAGTGTGCTGAAAAAAGAGATAATTTGATTCAACTAGCCAAGTTTGCTCCATAATTACCACCTCACACTGTTTTGAAAACAAATGAATATCTACTCTCTAGAAGCTGAATGAATTTGAAAAACCGAATCAAGTACATGTCCCAGAAGGTAAATCTGAGTCTCATTCTCAAGTCTCTACTTGGGCAAAACTCTCCTTAGTTATTATGTAGCAGAAGCACCCAAAGGCCCCCTTGTAGTCCAGAGGCTCAATGTCCTAGGTACTGTACCAACTCTAGGAGATGGTCCTTTGCCTGATAAGATTTCAGTCTGAGGTCCCAGGCCTGCCGCTTTCTCCATCTGCCTGGGTTTCCAAGTGTGGAGAGTGCCCTTGGACAAGTCTCCATACTCCCCCTTTTGGGGAGTGATTCAGTTTGAGCAGGAGCTAACACAGGGGGAAATATAAATTAACAAAGCTCCAACAGCCACCGCAGTTGGAATCTAAAACAAAACAGGGCAGACCTCAACACCTGCCATCTGCTTCTCATCTTGTGCGGTCAAAAAGACAGTTAATGCAAAGCTCCTCTGAGCAGCGACAGGTCTCTGGCATTGCTTTGCCAACAGCCTTTAGGAAAGAGGCTCATTTGTTTAATTATTAAATATGAAGTACAAGCTGATGATGTCTGGACTCTGTCCATGGCCTCTGCCGTTTCAGAGGGAGAAGCATCATGACTCAAGTCGAAGAGAAGAGATGCTTGCTTTGCAGGGGCCAGGAGCCCTGCTGGTCTGGTCTGAAAAAAACTTCATTCTGACCCTAGGATGCAATTTCCTGATTTCTGCAAATCAAAATGTTAAATGCAGAGACGAAGAACCATCTGCATGGATCCTGGTGCAGTCACTGGTGTAATCAATCCCAGACCTGAGTAATATGTAGCAGCATATGTCAAACAGGGGCATCTCAAAGCAATGTGATAGATGTGGTGTTTCATAGATTCCTTATTAAATCCAGCCTGTGCAATTCCGGAAACATTTTTCTTTGAAATGGGACCTACAAAGCTAAAAAGAAAATGCAGCCAAACTCCGTAATCTCTACTGAATGCCCGATGTCCTGGACGGAGGAGGGGACTCTGCACAGAAATCAGACTCAACTATTTGTATGGGATGTTATTTCTCCCCTGTGAATTCTGCAGTGTTTACTGCAGGTCTCCTAGAATGCACCAAGTCTGGTTGCAGCCCAGGCAAGCCGTGGTGTTTGGGACTGACCAGGATGAGTCATTCTAGGAGAGCTGCCGTGAAGCTGGGAGCACCAACATGATTTCAGGGGTTGGGCAGAAGGGAAGACTTCTAAACCAGCCTGTGTCTATGCTGCAAACCCTCACAGCCAAGGCATCCAGCACGTTCATGCTCACTTCTCATTGTGAGTGTTGATATAAAAGACAAATAACTCAGGGCGATTAAGATATAGAGGTGAATCGGTGTAAATCGTAAGCACGTATTGATCCCTTTACCGTAGCAGCACTAAGCCTTTTCCCCTGTTCCAGGGCTGACACTACTGAGAAATAAATATGAAATGCACAGGCAGTATGAGTCATTCAATTTACCCCTCCTAAATTAGTTGGCTGAATTTAGGGAAATGCATTTGAGGTTTATTAATGCAATTGTGGCTATAAAGCCTGTCCCTGAAGAGCTCTGATTCAGAGTGCAGGGAGCTAATCTAGGAAGTGCTTTTATGTCTGTCTTCTGTAGGCATCTCTGCTCCTGATAGGTGGGGGAGGGAGGGAAAGGAGCGTTTGGATAGGGCCTGGTCCCTTTGTCAGGTTCCCTCTCCTGCCATCCATCTCCACCCTCTGACAAACCGAGGCCAGAGACACCATTCCTTACCCATCCTGGCTAATAGCCATTAATGGACTTAACCTCCATGAATTTATCTAGTTCTCTTTTAAACCCCGTTATAGTCCTAGCCTTCACAACCTCCTCAGGCAAGGAGTTCCACAGGTTGACTGTGCGCTGTGTGAAGAACTTCCTTTTATGTATATATCTTGGACATAGGGTTGGCGGTGCGCACACGACAATGATAAATAACATTAACCCATCACAGCTGAATAACCTTAACCCAGCTCTGTTGTTTGTCTCATGCATGGCCCATCACCAGCGTGTCAAGGTGTAGTACCTATGAATAAATCGATCTGCCCGGCCCCTGCTGACTGCTGCAGGGGGAGGCTTGGTTTCCCTCTGTTTCATTGGGCCCAGCACTGGAGTATCCAAGAACCTTGCAAAGTGGAAAAGACCCAGCAGGTGACCCATGGGGGTGGCTCTCCCCGCTCTGAAGGGCCCTAGATTCTCACAGGAGGGGTTCATGAGTTACTTACCCCCTTGTTTCAGAGGTGAGTGAGGTAGATACAGTGGGGTTTCTAATCTGCACACAAAAGGTGAGCAAGGTCAATCGTGGTGTGTGGCTCATGATAGGCTGGTGAATGGGAGCAGGGCTTGTCCCTGAGCCATACAGATGAGATTGTCCCCTCTGTACCCTAGTGCTTGTGTAGAGAATGGGAGGGGACAGTCTCTGGCCTGTACTTGCAGGCAGAGATGCGTGATGTTGGTGTCAGGGGCCCAGATCCGATGGGCGGAATGAAGGAAGGGCGGTTAACCAGACGTGTTGCACGTGAGAGATGAATTCCTTCTCCTGCAGAGTGACGGGTGGCCTGGGGGCGAATGTTACCACAGGGGCACACGGAGACTTCGATCAGAGAGGGTAAGAGTTCACAGTGCCTTTGGCAAACACGCCCTGGTGGTGTCGCTCCTGAGTGAGGTGAGAATCACAAAGAGGGGGGAGAAGATGGTATTTGCACCAAGCATCTTCAGGACTGGGTTCTGTTTGGGCAGGGGGGCAGTTTTATCTTGCACCTAAATGCCCCTGACAGCGGAGCCTGTGAATTGGTCTGATCGCTTGGCCCCTGGGGATGGCGCTGGCTGCATTTGTGGGTTTCTCCACCACCTCTTCCGGGCAGACTCACTACTGCTGGGCCTTTCACCCTGGGTTACAGTGGCAGAACCCAGGCTAACCTGGGCTGGATGGAGCCAGTGGAAGCAAGTGATAAGGCTGGGCTACGTGGGTGGGTGCGGGTTGATGGAAGGTGGGGCTGGGGGGATATAGAACTTCAAGGAAGACTTGAAGCTAGGAATGGAGGCTGCCTAGTGCCTGGGCAAAGGGCAGCTGGCCGAAGCAGTGAGGGCGGCAGGGGGAGCAGGGGCGTATGAGGAGCATGAGGGTCCTGACGCTGCGCAGAGCATGGAGTGTGAGTTGCAATGGTGAATGTGTCCTCTCCCCCCCGCTGCCCCGTGCAGCCATGGCCCCAGCATGCCGTATCTGCACGTCAGGGCTTTGCCTGGTGCCCGCTCGCCCCCGGCGTGTCTCCCTGGGAGGTCCCTTTGGTCGATATTCACAGAACGTTATCACCGTCCCTGGGGTAGGGAGGGCCTGCTGCCACCTCGGCTGTGCTCACCCCGGACGGTGAGCGTGGGCCTGGGTTCACGCTCCCTGCCCGGGGGCAGCTAGAGTTGCTGTCCCAGGCAGGTGCCCTCTAGTGGCTTCCAGAGGAATATTGCCCTCACCAAATCCCCCTGCCCTCCAAGCTCCTGTTCTGTATGCACTGAACGCCAGCCCCATGTGCAGGGGACTAGGCTGCCAACTTTCTGATCGCACAAAACTGAACACCCTTCCCTGAGGCCCTGCCCCTGCTCCCTCCCTCCCCCCTCCCTCCCTCACTTGCTCATTTTCACCGGGCTGGGTCAGGATGCAGGGGGTTGGGGTGCGGGAGGGGAGTGAGGGCTCCTGCTGGGGGTGCGGGCTCTGGGGTGGGACCGGGGATGAGGGATTTGCGGTGTGCGAGGGGGCTCGGGGCTGGGATGGGGTTGGGGAGTGGGAGGGGATGCGGGCTCAGGGCTAGGACAGGGGGTTGGGGCGTGGGAGGGGGTGAGGGGTGCAGGAGGGAGTTTGGGTGTGGGAGGGGGCTCAGGGCTAGGGCAGGGGGTTGGGGCACAGGAGGAGGTGTGGGGTGCGGGCTCCGGGAGCTAGTTTGGATGCGGGAGGGGGCTCAGGGCTAGGGCAGGGGGTTGGGGCATGGGAGGGGTGCAGGCTCTGGGAGGGAGTTTGGGTGCGGGAGGGGGCTCAGGGCTGGGACGGGGGGTTGGGGTGCGGGAGGGGGTGAGGGGTGCAGGAGGGAGTTTGGGTGTGGGAGGGGGCTCAGGGCTAGGGCAGGGGGTTGGGGCACAGGAGGAGGTGTGGGGTGCGGGCTCTGGGAGGGAGTTTGGGTGTGGGAGGGGGCTCAGGGCTAGGACGGGGGTTGGGGCAGAGGAGCAGGTGAGGGGTGCGGGCTCCGGGCGGTGCTTACCTCGGGCGGCTCCCTGGAAGCAGTGACGTGTCCCTCGGCTCTGAGGTGGAGGCGTGGCCAAGTGGCTCTGCGTGGTGTGCGCTGCCTCCGCCCACAAGCACCATCCCCACAGCTCCCATTGGCCACGGTTCCCGGCCAATGGGAGCTATGGAGTCGGTGCTCGGGGTGGGGGCAGTGTGTGGAGCCCACTTGGCTGCGCCTCCGCCACGGAGCCGAGGGACACGTCACTGCTTCTGTGGAGCCATGTGGAGCCAGCCCTGCAGCGCCACTGACTGGACTTTTAGTGGAGCCGCTGGACTTCTAACGGAAAACCAGAAACCTGGCTACCCTAAGGGGACCCCAAAGTTAAACAACATATTAGTGTGTGAACTTGGCATAAAACTTCTCAGGGGCATTGAACGGGAAGAAACAAATCCACTTCAGTATGTAAAGACAGCAGCGAAAGGCATTAACGTGGGGGGAGGGGAGGAAGGTCAAAAGACAGGGCACCCTGGGAGAGCCAGGGGAATGGGGTGAAAAGCTGTAGCCACCAGCAAAGTGAAGCGTGGTGCAGACAGGCGAATCTGACCCAACCCAGAAATTCACGTCTCTGGGCACGGGCTGGGTTTGCACACCCGCACTCTGAGTAACAGCTAAAATGAGATCCATTGAGTACGAATCACTATTGACTGACTGATTTATAGTGCAAGGTGCTTCTAGCAGTGATTGCAAATGCAGATGTTTTCTGCGCTGCCTCTCGTGTTGATTGGAGCGAGGTCACTTTGATGCCATGTGTCAGGAGATTGGATTAATTACAAGCTGCCTGTACTGTGCACTCTCCTTGAAACATAGGGCATGTTGGGACTTAGTTTAAAACATTAAAATGGTTTAGACCAATAAGTCACTTGCAGTTTTTCTGCCCAAACTCGTCCTTGTTTGTCAGTGTGGCTGCAGTATGCACACAGCTGGGGGTTAGGGAATGGATACCTGGTGAATCTGCTGAAACCGGCCTCCAGGCGACGGGGTATTGGTGAGTGTCTGGGTCAAAGGCAGGAAGAGCTGTAGGCTAAGGCTGTATTAAGTTGATGGACCGGTCACAAAAGATACTGGTGTGTATATAAAGAATTAGTGGGTGTGAACCTTACCCTGTTAAGAGATTTGGATTGACTAAGCACATCTCGGGGTATCTCCCCCTTTCTTCTGCCCCTGCCTCCTGGCTAAGTGATATTCCATGGGTAGAGGGTTTTGACTGATTTAATTTTGCTGACCCGTTGAACGGTAAAGAATCAGGCCCATGTGCTTCCTTCTCAGCATGAGACTAAAGTTAGGATTTGAAAGGACATGATGATTTGTGTCACTAAAACAATGCACTGTTACAACTTTTTCTCTGCAATGCTTCTGTCAACTGTTGCATAATGGTCCTACCATAATCTTTTGATGTCAGCATAATTTTTCAAGGCCATGTTGCTATTTTGCATAGGTAAATTAACGACTCATTGCTTGACAAATAGTTAACATCAGCACACAGAGAAATTAATATAATTCCACTACACACGGCAAGCCTTATAGAAAAGGAAAATGTAAAGAACATTATCTTAAATAGTTCCCCTTAGGTTGAGACAATCCATGTGTAACACCGACAGACCCCGGTCGTCATCGGGCGGGATAGAACCTGGGGCCTCTGTAGGGCAAACTCATTAATCTCTCTCGCTAAGTGGTCTCGGTGCCCCTAGATGGGACCGAACACCAACCCAGGAGGTGTGTGGGTTACACATGCTTTATACATGTATAGCTTTATTGCTTTTTATATAAGTACATTCAAATCTGCAACATTCCAGCAATACCATCTTGCATTTGATACCATTCTGTGGATTACAAATCTGTTCATTTTAATGATGTAGAATTTACACATTCCAATGGCAAAAATATCTATTTTCTGTCACTGAATATCTTGAGACCATCTGTGCTCTGAAATTTGTAGGTATTGGATAGAACCTAAAAGCATTTCCATGAAGCATCTACAATAAACTCCATGCTCTTTTACTACCGTGGCATAGAGTTTGTCAACTTAAGAACATCAACCCATTTTCCCCTTAAGATATGATAATTTATGCACTATTTACATACTGACGATTTCCCTTAACTACTTTTCAACTAAGAAACCTATAATGAGCCCAAACCATAAAAATCCTACTTACTGGTTATAGGTATGACTGTCTAGCAGCACATCTTTTTATGCAAGGGATTTGGTCTGCTTTATGTTGCATATAAATAAAGACTTAAATATCAGGTCTATACCAGTATTAGTACAGTATAGGGAATGTTTTGTTATAGGTTAATCAGGCATAATTGGAGCCACTTAACAGTGGAATACTGGCTCAGCAGGGACAAGAGTTGCATATGTTCACCTGACTGTAATATTGTTCTTATTCAGCCAGCAGAAACCAAGCTCTCAAGCAAAGGAGTCCCACTGTGGTAACAATTCCTGTGATGGAGCAAACACAGCCCCATACCATCTGTCCAAACACCCAAGAGGTCAACAGAGTAGCCTGGAATGAGCTCCATCCTGCCGAGACTGCCTATGCTGCAAGTCCTAGTAGGATAGAGATACAGTTGTAGCTACTTTGGAACAGGAAATAAAGAAGAGGAAGGGTTTCTCTCTGCCCAGAGGACAGATCTTGTCCCTCCCTGGGGCCAGAAGAAGTCTTGTCTGCCAAAGTCAGCTAGGAAGGTCATTTGGTCCCAGGTGGGAAACAGATGGAGAAAGTGCCTAACTGCAGCTGATTTACCCCATGGCACGTGCTGTTTTTTCTCCAGCTGGCTGTACCAAGGGGGCAGTGGGCAGGCTGCTGTCCTCAGCTGGTATTTGGTTTTTCTCTTTCCCCCTGATATCCTGGGATAAAGTTATGGTGACGTCATGGGCTCTTTTACGTTCTCCTGGCAGCCAAACTCTCTGTAGTAAAGGAAATGTTGGGGCAATGTGTGTGCTGGTCGACTGCCCTAGGTGTGGTTCTGGATCCAGGGAACCATTGGATTGAGCAATGCGTAAGGCTGGAGAAACCTGATTGTCTGAAGGAACATGACTCAGTCTCCTCCTCTGGAATGGGGCTGATTGTGTGGGGTCCAGCGTGCTTCTGGAGCACACTTCTGAACATCTCAAGAGCTCTGTGCGGGGGCTGGGCGGGGAGCTCAGGAAGTTTCTTGTTGGGGTATGCCTTCGGACGTGCAATTAGGGTATCCTATGTCTTCAGACACGACCAACGGGGACACAGGAATACACGGAGACTGGAGTCTTCAGTTACGGTTGTGTGTTTATTGTAGCAGAAACTCAATTACGCCCTGCAGAAGCATAGCTGTACCACACTCGTTCCCACCCCCACATCCCAAGGACTGAGCACCGAGATCCTTTTGCGTTTCCCCTCCCCCTCTCCAGGTGGGCAGTTCTGATCTCAGCCCAATAATTGCCCTCTAATTTCCCTGCTAAATTCCCCGCCCCTGTTTATGTTTACCCTCGCTCATGACCATTGTTGCCATATAAGGGGCTGTTGTTGAGCACTTGGCTGTCTGTCAGTGAACACCTGCAAGCTTGTGGTTTTGGGGTTTTCCATGTGCTTCTCTGCCGGCACCTACCACGCAGACTCGATGTAACTCCCCACATTTCTAACTTTTTAGAAGGATGTTGGAGTGTCCAGAAGGCAAAGGAAAAGGTGACATCATGACCTCTTAGTCCTGTGGGGTTGGAAGTGGCATCCTGGGAATGGGTCAGTAAGTTGCTGGACATAACCTGATGGTGGTTTCCTCAGACTGCCACAGGCAAGGCATTGCAATGTGTGGGCATCAAAGAGCTCATTGGCTTCTAAGGGAGGAGTGTGATGGCTTGTGCTGGTGACACAGAAGGAGCCAAAGGATTTCCTGAAGTGGGATAATGAACAGTGTTTTCTGCCCTTGTAGTATGGCCTAGAACGTCTGAGCCGCACAGCATCGTCTCCCAAAGCTGCATCAAGGAGACAGCAGCAGTCACAGCAAACAAGTGACTTCACTTCTTAACATAAGTGAGTTATTGCCGGCTTTATGTTTGGAATGGGATTCCCTAATGAATTTTCTAAGCCTTATGTCTCAGTCAAGATACATTTGCCATTGTGAGCTGATGGTAGTGGACAAATATCGCTGGTGGCCCATGTCCCATCCCATCGTCTTCAAAGATGAGCATTCAGGGTAGGCCGAGCTCATCTGAGTCTAAAGAGTCTAACCCTCTTAAGAACATAAGAACGGCCATACTCGGTCAGACCAGAGGTCCATCTAGCCCAGTATCCTGTCCTCTGACAGTGGCCAATGGCAGGTGCCCCAAAGGGAATGAACAGAACAGGTAATCACCAAGTGATCCATCCCTTGTCGCCTATTCCCAGCTTCTGGCAAACGGAGGCTAGGGACACCATCCCTGCCCATCCTGGCTAATAGCCATCTTCCATGAACCTTTTGAACCCTGTGATAGTATTGGCCTTCACAACACCCTCTGGCAAGGAGTTTCAGAGGTTGACAGTGCATTGCGTGAAAAAATACTTTCTTGTTTGTTTTAAACCTGCTACCTATTAATTTCATTTGTTTGCCCCTTGTTCTTGTATTATGAGGAGTAAATAACACTTTCTTATTTACTTTCTCTATACCACTCATGGTTTTATAGACCTCTATCATATCCCCCTTTAGTAGCCTCTTTTCCAAGCTAAAAAGTCCCAGTCTTATTAATCTCTCCTCATGCGGAAGCTGTTCCGTACCCCTAATCATTTTTGTTGCCCTTTTCTGAACCTTTTCCAATTCCAATACATCTTTTTTGAGATGGGGTGACCACATCTGCACGCAGTATTCAAGGTGTGGGCGTACCATGGATTTATATAGAGGCAACATGATATTTTCTGTCTTATTATCTATCCCTTTCTTAATGATGCCCAACATTCTGTTCGCTTTTTTGACTGCCGCTGCACATTGAGTGGATGTTTTCAGAGAACTATCCACAATGACTCTAAGATCTTTCTTGAGTGGTAATAGCTAATTTAGACCCCATCATTGTATATGTATAGTTGGGATTGTTTTCCAATGTGCATTACTTTGCATTTATCAACATTAAATTTCATCTGACATTTTGTTGCCCAGTCACCCAGTTTTGTGCTTAAATAATAACAACAATGCACAACAGGGGTTAGGAGTGAACCTGCACGCAGGTCCACCAGCGTTACTGAGGAGCCAGCCAGATATTGTCTGTGTTCTAACAGGTTCTGCATAAATATACACTTGATTTTTCCCCCCCTTAATTGAGTGCGCTCTCTACGATACATACTTTTTTAATTTTAAAAAGATTGGGGGAAGTGGATGACAAAGTTCAGAATACATTTGCAAGTATATTAATTAAAACCACCACCAAATGTACGTGCAAGCTGTGCAGATGCCATTGTAGCAACTAGAAGATTTTTCCAGTGTGTGTTTAGTTGCTTGTACTGTTATAACACACACATACAATTATAATCAAATATTGCCACATCTCTGGTACCAAACATCACTCCCTGCTTGGAGATTCCAGAAATATATAATCATAAAGTGATAAGATGAAGACAGATTGTTGCAAATTGGAGTTTATGTGCTCTTGTCAGTTTCTGACAAAATCTTAATTTTATTTCAATGAGTTTTGTGATTTCCCTTTGATTTCAATGGTTAGTGGCTGGGATTCTCAAAGGGGGTTGAGTGTTAAGCATTGGCACCTAACTCCCTTAGGCTCCTTTTTAACAATAGTAACCTAAGATTTTCGAAGGGGAGGAAAATCCCTTGGCGCTGATGAGGAAAACATCTCCTGGGTCTCTTCCATAGATAACTGTCCGTATCAAATCCGTGTGTGTGTGTATTACGCTAAGGTTTTCACCAGGGAAAAAATCTCTTCTGGTGCTGTGAAGGGTGACGCTCACTGGCAGGGCTGGCTAGTGGTCAGGCAGGGGTGTGGCAGGTTGTTCCCCTTCCTGACATCTCCTTTTCGCCACACCTCAGGCCTGTGGGGTTGGTCCCTTCTTTTGCTGCTCAGCCCTCTGGCTGGGGCCTGTGTTCCAGTCCTCCCCATTCAGGGTATGCAAAAGGAAAAGTCCAATACCGTCGGGGTCTCTTGGTGCCTGCCAGGGCTTCGGGGCTCTCTCCTTAGCCTCAGGGTGTAGGGCCGTCCCCAGCTGGATTCCCTGCTGAGGGGTGGACTCTTTTTGCTGTCCCACCTTTAGGGGTTGGTAGGGGAGCCCGGGCCCACCCTCTCCACTGGGCTCTGATCCAGGGCCCCATGGTGGGCAGCTAACTTCTGCACCTTGGGGTGCTAAGCAGCTGCCTGCCTGGGTCACTTCCTGCCGGAGCTCCCCTGTTCCCTCAGAGGCTAAATTGAAAGAACTGAGCAGAAAATAAAGTTTCCGACCTTCCTAAACAGTTGCTAGTCTCTGCTTTGAGGGCTTGGCCGGGTCACTGTGGTCAGGTCTCAAGCAGTAAGAGCACCTGGGCAGTTACCTCCCCTGAGCTCAGAGTACAGGGCTGTTCCCTCCCACTGCCTGCCCCCTTCTGAGCTGCTCCCCTGCCCCTTCTAAGCGCCACCTCCAGCTTGTGTGGGCTTTCCAGATACAGGGTATGGGGCTGCCTGGGCTTCTTTGCAGGAGCGGCTCCTTAACCCCTTGTTCTTCAGTGTGGGGTTTGTACATCCCATCACAGGTGCAAGTGTAATTTTTAAAGGAACCCAAACACAATCTCGTTTGCAGTATCTGTAGCTCACGCACAGTATAATTTAAAAAGAACTCCTGGGGCCCTGTCTATCCCTAGGCAAGCACTAAATATATCAGACTCTGGATGGAGGAGTATGACTTCTGGATGGTCTCCAACCATTGGATGATCCATGTGTCTGGCAATAACTAATGGAGGTTTGTGCAGCCGCGGCTAGTGGGGAGGTACCTCGGAGGAACAGGTGTATTTCTCTGGCTGTCAGGGAACAGCAGCTGTGGGCCAGCACCCCCAAAGGGCCCTTTGGCTAAGAGAAACTAGCCAGTAAGACTGCAGCATTTGGCACCTGTAAGCCTGCATCAAAATGCTTTGTGTAGAGGAGAATTGGGAGCAGTGATGTTAAAGTTACAGGAACAGCTGTACAGGTTGGAAAATGAACAGCTAGTTTTGTGACCAATTCTGGAGCTGTTCTTGTTTGGAAGAGCTCGAAATGGACTCACTTGCTAAATATTTTTCATATAAATTTTTATCAAACCTTATCAAAATGGTTATTGGAACTTCATTTGCTGTAAATCCATTTTTGGGTAAGCAAAGTGGTGAAAACCAGTTTAACAACATTTTATGTAATGGTTTCAGTAAAATGTCCTATAATTTCAGTGTAAACTGTAATTACATTTTAGAAAAAAACGCCATGTGAGACTTTGTGAAATCTCTTTGAAATGGTATCAGAACAAACTGCTCTCAGTGGAAATACTCCCACAGGCTGGAGATCCACACCAGCGGTTCTATGCCACTGTTCTCAGTATGGAAAGAGAATACTTTGGGATGAACTATTTTTAACATGAGAAGGTAATTATAAGTGTAGTCTAATAAAAGCTAAGAGAAAATTATACTTCTGGTTAGAGTGTGGGCTGGATTCAACATCCAGAATCCATTACTGTGTCCCCTCTGGGGTTTGTACTGAAAATTTGTATTTTAATCACTTGCTTTTAATTGTACAATAGCCAGTCATGGGGGCAATGAAATCACACTAAAATATCCTATAAATCCCAGAATTACCCATGCCTAACAAACTTCACTGCAGTAAACTACATTAGTCCGAAGTAGGTGTTTGGAAGAACCGTTGTCTCAGAGCCCATGGGCCTAGAACTGGGGTCTGCAGGATTTAAGGCCTGGGTGGGGATGCCACTGAGAGGCTGAGCCCTGCAGCAAGTCCTGTCCTAAGGGACATGAGTGACAGCACTGTGATTGTCTAGCTCTCCCCATAGAAAGCAGGAAGCCATTTCTGGGAGTTGTCCAGGAAACACAGGCCCTTTGGTGTGCTTAGACCCCGCTCGCCGCTACTCACCTTGATCCCAGCTCCTGACCCTCATCCTGGTTTACTAACTTCGGCTTAAGACCTTTGCTGACCCCGGTGAAAGACCCTGGCCCGTCACCACCCCAATTCTCACCTCACACTGTCAGTTTGGTAACCGACTTGGACTTTGGGGTTTTGACCTGGCCTGGTCAGAGACCTTCAAGTATGCAGCCCACACCGTGCCCTCAGACACCCACAACCCAGCTATGCCATAGAGGCCCAGTGTGTAGATAACAATTGAAGCAGTGGTTCCCCCTCACTTTCCCCACATGTTGGTAGGGCATTGTCCATTCTGTCAATTGGCTAGGGTGACTCTTAACTATAATAATTTGCTACAATGTGCAATGTCCATACCCATAAGATGAAGACAGATCTTGTGTAGTCCATGGTTGTGAAACGATGGCGTCCTATAAATAAAGATAGGGCCAGAACTATGGGAGATGTTTTATTATTGCAGTAGCACGTAGAGACCCAGTCAGGAACCAGAGTGCCGTTGCTCTGTGCACTGGACACATGTAACAATAGAGTCCCTGACCCAAAGAACTTGTGATCTAAAGGTCTGATGAGGCAACATTGCATCCACAGTGAACAGAAGTGCCATTTAGCACTGAAAAGCTTCATTTCTTTGAATCTGGCCTTGTGGCTCAGGTAGATGTCTGTCTAAACGCTCTTGAACCATGATTTTGTCGTGTAAAATCTGCACATCATTGAGGGACTGATGTTGCAAGAAGCAAAAGGTAGGAATAAATGGTCAGTTTTTTACAGTAGAGAGAGGAAAATAGCAGGCTCCCCCAAAGATCTGTACTGGGACCAGTGCTGTTCAACATATTCCTAAATGATCTGGAAAAAGAGGGTGAGCAGTGAGGTGGTGACGTTTGTAGATGATACAAAATTACTCAAGATAGTTAAGTCCAAAGCTGAAGTTTACAAAGGGATCTCCCAAATACATTGGCAACTCATCCATTTCATCCTCACCCATAACAATTTTATATTCAACAACAAACACTTTGTCCAAACATGGGAACAGCCACGAGTACTAGAACGGCTCCCCCATATGCCAACCTCTTCATGGGCCCCCTTGAAGAAGAATTTCTGGACCAATGCACCATGAAACCAATGATATACCTGGGATACATCGATAATTTTTTCATCCTCTGGACAGATGGCTTAAACTCCCCCATAGATTTCCACCACAACTTCAACAACCACCACCTGTCCATTGAACTCTCTCTGGAGCACTCCCACGCTAGCATCCACTTCCTGGACACCGTGATCAGCTTCGACAATGGAACCCTTCAGACAAGTGTATACGAGACACCCACAGGTCACACACCTACTTTCACAGATCCAGTAACCACCCCAAACACACCAAGAGATCTGTTACCTACAGCCAAACGCTCAGATACCACAGAGAATGTGCTCTGAGGAGAGTGTCTGGGACATACACCTTAACTCACTTAAAACTGCCTTCACCAAAACAAGGACACTCCACCAGGGAAGTAGACCACATCATGGAATACTCCACTCAAATGCCCCAAGAGAACCTGCTTCAGTACAGAACTCAAACCCCGTCTGATCTCACACCCCTACTTGTCACTTACCACTCCACACTGGAGCCCATACAGGGTATCATCAAATAGCTACATCCCACACTCAATGGAGACCCCATCTTGAAAGAAATCTTTCCGGAACCCCAACTTCAGGCCTTCAAACAACCCCCCAATCTCTCCAACCCCATCATCACAAGCAAGCTCCTCATAGACCAGGACACATCAACTCAAAATGACACCAGACCCTGCCAAAAAAAAAAAGATGCAAAACCTGCAGACATAGCTCCACTGGTACAATGATCAACACCTCCCCACAACGCACCTTTCAAGATCCATGGGTCCTACATTTGCTTATCCCAACGTGTGGTGTACCTCATCCAGTGCACTCAATGCCCTAATAACAACTATGGCTGCAGAAGTATTAGTGGACCACTCTATCTTGAATGGTCCCTTACAATATGTGCTAACTCCTTAATGCTAATCAATCTGTTCCACCTTGCATTTAGCTGTGATGCTGGGAGTTCCTTTCCCAGACCTGAAGAAGAGCTCTGTGTAGCTTGAAAGCTTGTCTCTCTCACCACCAGAAGTTGGTCTCATAAAAGGTATTCCCTCACCCACCTTGTCTCTCTGGGACAGAAAATGGCAGATGAAATTGAGTGTTGATAAGTGGAAAGCAATGCACATTGGAAAATATAATTCCCAACTATACATACAAAATGATGGGATCTAGATTAGCTGTGTTATGTATTCTTAGTGTTGATGACTATTTTGCCAGGTATAAAAAGGCCCGTACAGCTATGGGGTAGGAGCTAGGAAGGGGTGTGTATGTGTGCGTAAGGGGTAGCATAGCAATTTTGTTGCATACAATTCTGCATCACAGTAGGTGAAGGAATATTTTGTTTTTCACATTAAACAGAAATATAGAATACAAAATAAGTAATTAAGAAATAGTTGTTTTGGCTACTTGTTTGTTTCCTATTTCCATATAGAAATATTCCAGCTGCCTTAACAAATACAACACCTGCAGAGTAATTTTTAAATAGGCAGGTTAAACATCATTTTAGTTGTTGAAGTGTCAATAAAACATATGAGAAGCAGATGACTCAATAAAAGCATCCCTGCGTGATACATCACTGTTCATCCTTCATGTTGGAGAGAAAGTGCTGGGGGAAAACAGAAAAGTCATAACAATGAAGTGGTTGAGTCTGTCATTAAAGCAATGGGATGGGAAGAGCCAAACCCATTCAAACCTGCTGACAAATGCTGGGCTTTTTAATCAGCTGGCGATTGTTCCCCCGCTGTTTGGCTCTCCATTGTATTGGTGTGAATCCAGTAAGGATGAAATTCACCCCATTGCCATTCACAAGGGTGCGTGGGCTGCTGAAGCCCAGAACAAGCCCTAAGTGGCTCTCCCGGGTAAGACCCTGCAGACTTTCTTGTCCGATATGAACTGAGCTTAGGCACAGATGCAGGTAATTTTGTCTGTTCGGCAGATGTCTGTTGAATCCAATTAAGTTTTTCCATAATCGTTTCAAATGCTAAAGAAAGAATCCAACTGGAGAAAATGTGGTGCATAGCTGGGCGGGGACTAAATATCTTGGAAGCCAGTAATTGGTCACTTTGCCCAGCAAGTTTGAACAGCAGAGTGAAATGATTGGTGCAGATTATCAAATGCTTTATTATTGTTGCTTGTATTACTGCAGAAACCAGATTTCTCGGCCCAGTTCCATGTAGTTTAATAGTCTATGGTTGCTTACTTTTATTGAACTCCAATATGTGCTCTGTGGATGGCTTTCGCTACTTTGGAAGTAATTCCCCGTGGCCATATGCTGTGGCCACCATTCATTTTCTGGACACAGAATGAGAGACGGCCTCTGCCCCAAGGATTGGATAGTGTACAACAGAGACGGCAAAAGGAGGGATTATTTTCCCCATGGAACAGATTGGGGGGCTGATGCACAGAGGTGAAATGACTCACCCAACGCGAGGGCTTGGCCGTGCAAGGAGCGGTATCCCAGTCTCTGGAGTCCCAGTCCTGAGTCTGAACCATCAGACCGATCGAACGTTCCTCACTTGGACCCTACGACCGTGTGGGAGGCTCTCCCCTAACCTTCTGCGATGCAGGGATAGGGCTGGGGGCAGCAAAACAAACTCTGCCTTTGGTTGCTGGTAGGACAGGAGTCCTGAGTCTCCAGTGCAGTGGCTGACTGCAAGGGGAGCTGCAGGCCCAGGCAGGCCCCCGCCCCCGAGTGTCCTCCCTCACTCTGCAGGCAAGGACTGTGCCTGGCTAGTCCAATCCACGCCTGCTGGTAAGGCAGCAGGGGGTGCACACGGGTCAGCGCAACACCATCAGTGCACTGGTGCCCGGGGAAGAAACCACTCCATTCACCAGGGCGGTGCACAGAAATTTAACATCGACCCCTTTTGGGGGGGGGGCATTTGGGGCCCCCATGGCTCCAGCAGGATCTCTCTTCCCTCCCTGTCCCGGCTCCGGAAGGAGCTCGCTTTCCCTGCTACCGTGGCCCTGGGGCTGGAGGAGTTCTGTGCCCCCAATGATTATGGGGGTGTCCCTGCTTGCCCCCCTTGTGCACGCCCCTGCCACTCACTGGACTGTGGGCAGGGCCAACAACCTGGCCAGCAGCATGCCTGCAGAGTGGCACCTGTACATCAGCACCACCCACGGGGCCAGTTGGACATCGCTGACAGGTGTTGTGCAACCCAAGGCAGAACTGAGCCTCTGATCCACAAAGGGATCTCGGCACTTTGTACGTTGGGAAAGAAGTCTGACTAGTTTTGGGGGAAAGTGAACCATGACTAATTCTCCAGTGCCTGAGTGGCCTGTGTTAACACACTCACTGCTCCTCCTGCACTGGTTGTGTTGTTACAAACAGAAGGACCTTAGTTAATTCAGCCAGTCTTACAAAATGTTTTTCCTTTTTTTACAGCTAAACTTGGGGAAAACCCCTATTTATAATCCGTCCATCTTCCCTGTGCTGGGAAGGGCCAGGGAGGCACTACGGGCGATACAGTGAGCTGCTGCCAGTGCTTTGTTTAGTAAACCACGCCCCAGCAATGTGCCAGTGCAGTGCGGTTTGTGGTTGGCTAGCTAGTAAATACCATTTGTACACCTGCCAGTCAGCACTACACAGCTATTGTGTGTCACTGCTGATTGTTCTGCAGAACACGGTGGTTGTGTGAAATTAACCTGCATCAACACCATAATCAATCCTGAAAATAAATGCTATGTAGTGCGGCTGTATTGGCCGGCATTGATTAGCTTGAATTGCAAACGATGTATTTGGGGCCAAGTCCCATGGAGCAGTTCTGTAGCACTGTGTGGGAGTACACGCTATACAGCCAATCAGTTATTTATTTGCTGATAAGAACATAGGCAGGAACATGTTTTTCATTTTTTGTTGAACCCAGCTGAGGTCACCTCTGAAGTCTCCAACATGTTCTAGGTGCATTTTGAGGATGTTTTCTACGGCTAATAGATCCTCCAGTCGGGCCGAGCTGCACTGGAGTACAGGAGCTGAGGAAAGGAGGGCAAGGCAGAGAAATAGACTTCCATCGCTCCATTTCCACTTGAGTGACTGAACATAAGTTATATTAAATGCCTTGAGTGCCCTCACATCATCCCTTCAGAAATTCTACTTGACACTTTAGCTACATCTCTGCTCGGAGCTGGGGGGTGATTCCCGGCTTGCGGAGACAGCCTCACGCTGGCTCCCATTGAATAGTGCGCGGAAAGGAGTCAGTAGCTGTGGTAGTGCAAGCAGTGGCCTGGGTTCACTGCCTGAGTAGGTGCCCATGGGGTCCAGATGGGTTTGTATTCAGGGCCTCTAGCCTCTTCTGCTGCTCGCTGCAGCCCAGAGTCCTATGGCTAGACTGCTATTTTTCGTGTGCTAGCTTCATGAGGCTGGGAATGAGCTCACACTATCGACATACCTTTAGCTTTTAAAGGACATTACCATATAATGTCTTGGTTTGCGCTGTGGAGGTTTGGTAGCCATCCTTATGGTCCATTGTTTGCATTCTAGAGAAATGGAGATGAGGCAAGTGAATCACTAGAGAGGTGCCAAATCCTACGGGGTGTTTGTGGGTAAATTGGGGACAGAACCCAGCTCTTCAGATTAGAGCTGGTTGGAAAATTGTTTTTACCCATGGGGGGAAAAAAAAAGATT
Organism: Emys orbicularis; assembly: GCF_028017835.1. NCBI lineage: Eukaryota > Metazoa > Chordata > Testudines > Emydidae > Emys > Emys orbicularis. The sequence goes on from NC_088691.1 coordinate 1,440,643, forward strand.
GAAATTTTGTACAGAAAATTTTGATTTTTTTTTCCCAGTGAAAAATGAAAACTCAACTTTTTGGCTGAAAACTGAAAATGTCAATGTGGAAATGTCACTGCAGTGCTTCATGGGAGTTGCGGTTCAGTGCCTCATGCCCTCATTCTCCTCTCTGGGCGAGGCTCCCTGGAGACAGACTACATATCCCATGATGCACTAGGGTTGCCTCTCCCCTCTTGCTGAGCTGCCACAGTGCATGGTGGAAGCATTAACTTTTGACCAGCCCTACCTCAGACACCCAGTCTTCGTTTAACCACATGCCACCATTGGAAATATTGCTCCTGCAAGTGGTGATGCTAAGAATTTAATCACAACATCAGACCAGTTGGTCGTTGCTGTGAAATTAAAGAAGGAGGAGTTTTGGTAAAGGCATTAAACATGGTGGCTCAGTTTGAGACAGTCTGGGGAAAGTGTAAATTATCCAGTGGGACTTGCTACATATACATATATATTACTGTAATTTTCAATTGCCTATATACAGTATTGTACAAAGAGATGCTCACCAGTAACTGTTCCAACCATCTAGAAAGGAGTAATGGTGTTTATTTCAGAAAGGGGACTTCCTTTATTATAGCAGAGGATAGAAGCCGAGATCTCCTCTAGCTATAGTTTAGTTAATTACCTGATATGTTTTTCGTTAAGGATAACCAGTCCGAGACAGGTCTATAACAATGTAAGTGGGATAACGGAGGACACTAAATTGTAAACAAATACACTTGCAGATCATTTATATATTGGCAAAAATGAAGGATCCTGCTTTTAGGTTGACTGGGTGGTGTCCCCTCAATCATTCTGGACCCATGGTGCTTGTTGCAGCATCCTTTTATAAATTTTATTAAAACACTGAAATAAAACCAAGAGAAGAGATCACAAAGTTAAAACGACTCTTGATAGCATTGAACTAAATTGAGAGTAAAGCTCTACAAATGTTCAATCATTATCTGATCAAGGTCAAATTAACTAATTAGTCTTAATTTTGGATTGGAGTTAAATCATCAAATGAATACTAAAAATAACCAGTCCCTTATACATTCTGAGGTGTCTGTCTGGTTATAATTGCCAACTAAAGAATTTTACCAAAGTTGATCAAATCTCTAATTTGGAATTGGTTGAATCCCTAAGTATTGAAACCAAATTAAATAATTCTGAACCAAAACTCCAGAGCCAATAATAAAGATTCCTCCTAGAATTTCAATTCTTGTGTGGTGACCAATTCTTTCCTAGCACGCGCCCTCCCCCTCCCCCCCGAACAGAGATGTTATAATGCAGACTTGGACAGAACTAGTTTGGTAGTCAGAAGCTTGACTCTGAAGCCTGAGTGACACAGGTACACCAACCTACCCCCTGGCGGAGACAGCGGGGAGGTGGAGTATCTATGCCAACGGGTAGGTACAGAAAGTTCAGTATTAGTATTCAGGTTCAAATTCGCTCAGATTTGCTGAGAGTCAACTTAGAAAAGTCCTGCTTAAATCAGCAATTTAAAAATGTGGCATTTACCATACTGCAGAGACTGTAAGTCTGTGCCCACTCCCCCCCCCCCATATCAAATCCCTGGATCCATGAGACTACTTTTTCGGAAGCTGGCATGGTCTTATCTGGGTGAAATGGTCTTGAGAGGACATCGTCTCATTAATTTACAGACCATTCAGTATAAAAAACATCCTGTAAAATAGCTGATTGCTATGAGTCTTTTTCAACACCCATTCAACATTCATCCAGCAGCAAAATTAAAAATAAGTGTGCCTTTATGATTGATGTCATCTTACAAACGAGAATTTATAGAAATTTTTCTATTTAGGAGCTGGTTATAATTCAAACATCTGATCTTCTGGAAACTACTTGATAGAGAAGTTATTTTAAAACCTATCAAGATGAAGCCTGTTTAAGAAATACATTATTACGTTTATGTAAGGCCTTTTCTTTCACACTATATTTTTGATGTTGTCTCATTCAAAATGAAACAAGGGGGATAATGGTGTCGGCTACATCATTAAGCTATTGCCTGGGTTCACTTGGGTGTGATTCTCCACTGTTTCACCTAGGAAGGTTGTGGGCTGAGGTGGAGATCTGTCTACTGAATATATGTTGAGTTATAGGGAAGTCAGGTTTATAATTTTTGCTCTCTGCGGCATGACATACATGTCTGTCTAAAAAAAAGGTAAATAAAAATCAGCATGTGTTCTCACTTCAAAGCTAAAATTGCCCTGTCCTGCCATCAGTCCTCTCGAGTCGTCATGCACATGAAACCTCTTCAGCAAGGCAACTGAAAATTAAGGATTCTGAAAATGGAGTTAAGTTAACAGACACCAGTTCAGACATGGTCATGAGTATCTATTGTGGCTGGTGCATACTGGTTAATGGGGAAACATAAACACTCCTCGCACGATATTATATCCCGGTTTCAGCACACACATTATACCTCGTTACCACCCAGGCTGTGAATGTGTGGGATCTCTTACGTTAAGCAGGTACCGGGCTGGTACTTGGATGGGAAAACCTCAAGGCTAAACTAGTGGCTGCAATGAGGCCCCACTTCTGGAGAGAGGCTCTAGGTCATGAATGGGTGACTGGCGCATGTAGGGCAGCAGAAGCCTGTTGTGACCCAAGAAAGAGGCTCATCATTGTTCACATGCAAGTTGTCATTTTGAAAGGAAGGGAGCCTAATTCCAAGTCACAAGCGGGTTGTATGGCGGTAGTGGGGTGTGTAGTGTGCTGCATGGCATACTCATACAGAAGTCTCAGGAATAAACCATCCCTTCAGTTTTTTAAACCAAGGATTTGCTTGGCAGGTGGTCCATGAAGTTGGAATAACAACCATGCTAATCTTCTTTGGTTGCCTGAGTTGGGAGCCATTCCTTTCACGGGAGCTTCAGAAGCTATAATTTTGACAAGAGCACCACGATGCTTTCTGTTGCCATAGAAACAAATGGAAGTTTCTCACAGGATCAGCAAAGTTATAGAAGCTCTTTTACAGAGACGATGGTATGCCTTTTTACTTGGACTGAAAAAATATCACTTTTTGGGCAACCTACATTGGGTGTAACTAGTGGTAGAAAGTCAGGTTCCAAAGAAGAAAGTTATAAACATTATGTCCATTATTTATTTAAATACATATTTCTGGCAGCAGCTTAAAAGTTACTTTTTTTTAACCATACATTTCCTGATACTGCATTCATTTAGACATTCTTTACAGCATTCCTAGCATCTGTGATGCATCCCGGATTGGGACGGTATGGCAGAGCTCAGTTAAAAATGATGTAGAATTGGGAATGTTAAATTGAGCTGCTGGACGAATACAAACTTTAAGGTACCCCTCACTAATACAAATGTATCTTTCCTCATATGCAATATATGGCATCTATGCTTTAGCCTTATGTGTGAAAAGGGTGGGCCTCAGGATTCTACTGTAATAACATTCCCAAGTCTGGCTCCTGGTCTTTGAAGAAGAAACTGCACTGAGAAAAGTTTAAACTAAAAACCAAAAACATTTTACTCCAAATTTGCCATGCTTTACTTTCTTATAACCTCCCCCCAAAACCAAACCAAACAGAATATAAACAAAAAAGAAAATACAAAAAACAGGGTGCTCTCTAGACAAAATTCTACATCCTCCTAATCCCTTGGTTGTTTTGTGCATATAAATCTATTGAAGAACTAGTAACATGGCTCCCCAAAGCAAAGAATAATTCAAGCATATCATATCAGGGAGAGGAAGAGTTGTGTTTTGAGAGAGAGAAATCCATTCAGAAGCCTGTCTCTAAGAGCCTGGATAGATTAGGGGACGGGGAAGGGATATCCAATTTTTACAAGTCTATTGCTTTTCGATGTTTGTTTTTAATGAGTGCCGCTGTACTTACCAATTTATTCAATGTAGGTTTTATTGCCCAAGACATTATTTGATCCATTTGGATAAACGCTAAGTGTGTGCGCCTTGGAGCTTAACTGCTCAATTATCAAGAGAAGATGGGTGACATAAATCTCCTTGTGCCATGTGGATGGTGCGTCTTCATCCCGTAATAAGCACACTTGAATGTGATGCCAAAGCTGAACCAGCTGTGGTACTGTGGAATTGCTTATGGATCACAGAGGGTGAAGTGTTAGGCCCTAGAATACTACAAGGTCCATTTCCTCTTCAGAGCAGCTTGGGCAGAGTTGAAGCTTTGACATCAAGCGTCTGTACTCCTCATGGCCTCTCTAGAAACCCCTGTGTCACAAAGACAATATTTGGAATAATAGAGGAAAGGGAAACCTGGAGGTTTATGAACATGTGATTCTATTTCTGCCCACAAGGCAACAGTGCTGGGCAAGCCATTTGGTAGAACAAGGAACAAGCTAGCACTGTCCATGAGACCATGCATGTGCCAATGCAGATTTACTGTGACATGGGTCCACGGGACAGATTGAACAGCAAAGGATTAAACTGCAAAGAGCTAAAGACATACATTATGCACTTGCTTGGGGATCTGGGAAGGCTGTCCGGAGAGTGAACTCCCCCCCGGAAGCATTGGGTAAGCAGTGGACATCCAGCAATGCCAAACCAATTGGACAAATTTCAGGTCTCTTCAAACCAAAAAGTTACTCTCCACCTCTGTGCAGTTTAGATTCTTTTCCCAACCTATACAATTGCCACTGATATTAAATAGGGCCATTAAGTTCAATAGGTGGTCAGAGGGGAAGAATGTTTTGGCATGTCATGGAAGGGGTGACACAATCACTATGAAGGGTGTGAAGATGGTTATTATTCTATGATGTATTTATTCTAAGGACCATCAACTTCTGTGTTTAAATGTTGGAACACAGAAATATGTCACAAGCCAGCACGCAAAGTGGTGAATATAACTTGCGTCACAGAGGCGCCTATGTGGAATGGAAGTGTTCTTGTATGGTCAGGGATACTTTTCGGGTGATCTTGACAGACTGTTTTGTCAGAGTGGTTTCCTGTACACCTTGGCGCTTTGTTATTTGTGAGTTAAGTAGGTGAAGAATTTGGCCAAGATTTTAAAAAAAATGGTCCATAAAGTTAGGTTCCTAGGTCCATATTTAGGCACCTAAATCAGTGACCTCAAGGGGACTGTTCAACTCTTTTGATAATCAAACTATTTACATAGATGCTAAAATACGCATTTAGGAGTCTAATTTTAGGCACTCACTTCTGAAAAAATGCTTGGCCTTTATCTTTGTGACCCACTAAAGGGTAAATGTTAACAAAGAGACAAAAGGCTACTGGATACCGTATGCTGATGGTAAAGGTTCCCAGCCAATCGGAGCTGCGGAGCCAGTGCTCGGGGCGGGGGCAGCGTGCAGAGCCTCTTAGCTGTGCCTCTGCCTAGAAGCATCAGGGACAGATCGCTGCTTGCGGGGAGCTGCCCGAGATGAGCACCCCCTGAATCCGGCAACCTGAAATCCCTCCCACGTCCTAACCCCCTGCCCCGAGCCCCCTCCTGCATCCAAACTCCCTCCAGGAGCCTGCCCCCCGCACCCCCTCCCGTGCCCCAGCCCCACACCTCCTCCCCTACCCAAACTCCCTCCCTCTTAGTTAACTGGTATTTTTCACTTACCGGCACCCCCAATCCCCCAACATACCGGATAAAAAAGCGTTTACTGTATATGAGTTGGGAGTCTTACCAAGAGTGTGTTAGCTTGTTGTGGCTCTTGAGTTCATATATTGAGCTCATGATTACCACCGTTTCCAGTAACCTGTGTATCTTTTTAAAGTACTTTTGGCTCTGGTAGAGAGTGAATATATTTCAGCTGCAGCTGGGCAGTGGGTCGCCTGACCTGGTGATTGTTGTGATATCGTTCTCATTGTGGTGTACTGGAAACGTGTGTCATCAGTCAGCATTACATGCCATAGCGTGAGGATGCGTGTTGCTGGGGCAGCCTGCAGACTTTCTCCTGGGCCTGCGATCACCTTTAACTCCTGGGTATGTCATAGTTGAATTTAGGATTAATAAGAATCTTGTACAACATTAAGGCCTTCGTTTCTGTTCCTTCTGGGGTCCGAAGAATCTTTGTCTTTAATCTGTCCCGATTTTTAGGTCCATTTGTTTTCCTTTCTTTTGTTACCCAATAGCTTTGGTCTTTTCTTTTAAACTGTTTGTTACAGGTTTACTGAACTGCTTAGTGAATGAAAGATCGAGTTGCTGCTGATCTTGGACAACTACTGCTCGCCTCCCTCAGCTGTTCAAATCAATATGCCCAGGGAGAAGAAAACCCGTAATGCCCTGGGACCAGAGATATTCTTGCAGCCGGAGAACATTTCCAGTCAGCACCAGCTAGGAAGGTGGGATTAGTGGGGAGGACACTAGCTGGCTATGTCCAGGTGTATTTTTATCTTGCTCATTGCCATGATAGCTGAGCATAGTAGGCTACTCACAATATTCTTTTAGTGAACAATGCCCACTTGATTCCTTCCCACGATATCTTCCATGTTTGCCATGTCGGTCCCAGGATATCAGAGAGACAAGGTGGGGGAGGGAATATCTTATTGGACCAACTTCTGCTGGTTAGAGGGACAAGCTTTTGAGCTTACCCAGAGCTGCTCTTCAGGTCTGGGAAAGGTGACACTCGGGGTACTTTTCCCAGACCCGAGGAAGAGCTCTGTGTGGCTGAACGCTTGTTTCTCTCACCACCAGAAGTTGGTCCAATAAAAGATATTCCCTCCCCCACCTTGTCTCTCTTACAGTGAGGTGTGACAGCATTTATGACCTCACATTGACCCCTGATGGTGGGATGGACTGTATCAGAGCAGCTGAGACACCGTAGTAGCTTCTTTCTTATTCTTGAGGTGCAATATACTAATTTAATTCAAGAAATGCAGAGAGACCAGGGGAAAGGTGAGGGATTGCAGGTTGTTCTTTCTTTTGTTGCTCTTACTGAATTCAATAGATTTATACACATTTATGTGTTTCTTTATAGATTTGATGAGTTACATAAGGAAAAATTTGTTAACTAGAAATGGATCTGTATTAGAAAATACTGTGTTCTTGGTACCGCTTTGATCCACCAAGAGAGAGATCCCACTGTATTTGGGTATCAGTGAAGAATTGCAACACGGTACTTTAGGTAATTGGAACAGCTGCAGGTCAGATGAATGCACAAAGTACTTTATTGTTGTCAGTCCTAGACACTGAATGCTGTAATTTTCCATCAATAAATAGTTTTGTACTTTGGCAGTTAACGATCCTCTGGCTCTATCCATCCTGGGCAAAACAAGCAGCCAATAGCGAATATTTTCGGGTGGTTATGCTAATCCGCATTTTTGCCATTGCTGTGTGGAGCCAGCTGGCCCCTGTCAAGCTGCCAGCAGTGACTCAAGAGCCTGGGTATCAATGTCAGGGCACAAACCCCCAAATGGTTGTGAGTTCACCAACCAGTTATCGAGTGTAAACTACTCAGGCACTATAACAGCCTATACATGGCGAGACACACACTCTCCTTGGGTATTCCAATTTATCTGGCCACCCAGGTGAGCATACGTTTGTGATAGATGGCCCCTCACACCAAGAATCACAGCAATATTCAGGTTACTCCCAGTCCTGATGGACCGGTCAGTTACCCAGCTCAGTTGTGCCTTAGATCCTATACCAAAGACAACGCTTGTAGCCAGTCCTCTAATAAACAATATACAGATTTATTAAATAGGAAAAGGAAACCAAAGTTATTTACAAGATTAAAGTGGGTAAACATATAAACACAAATGAGTTACAATGTTAAGTTTCAAAAAGTAATAGACACTTCTATAACAAGCAAGCTCTATCCATCTTTTAGGGCCAGCCCAGGCTAAGGACTGGGGATCTCTTGCTTATGCCTAATAAATCTAGCCCCCAGAGTCCAAGCAGCAGAAAGATACATTTCCTCCTTGTAAGGGGTTTCTGTCCCCCTGCTCCCTTGTGCTCTGAGCTGCAAACTCAGGTGCTGGGAGGAAACCACTTGCATGACTCATTCTCCTGGGGGGAGGGCAGAACAACCAATGCCCTTTGTCCTCTTTATCGTCCCACAATAGATCATCTGGTCTTTTCCTGTTGGGCAGGACGTAACACCTTCTGTTGGAGACCAGCGCTTCGTACTACTTAATGTCTCTCTCCTGTCTGGTGATTTACACAGTCACAGTGGCTCACAATGCAGCTGCTCAAATATTCCCTTACAGTAATGGGATACAGCTGTTATAAGTGAGAGAAATGCAGGTGGCCACCCACAATCCTTCCATAAAGTCTAAGCACTAAACACATTCTTATACTTCTAATGTCTATTTAACGACACTGACACACAGGTGAGCCAGACTCACCAGCTAGTTAGCGTTCAGTTGAGACACGGGGATCCTGGCGTGAGCTGGCACCTGGTCTGCCAGCGTCATGGCCCCCCTCCCAAAGAAATAACCGTGCATAAGGGAAATTTGAAAAAGTGTGTGTATCCCCCTGACCATACAACATAGGGACAACGTTTTGCGTAATACAAAAGAACACCATGCACTTGACGGCAGAGCTGGTGCTAGGCATCAGCAGGCTAACAATGGCTTAGGGCTATGGGCAGGTCAAGTGGGCCCCTTGTTCACGTTTTATTATGTATTGTTTGTGTAGGGGAGGGAAATATTCCTGCATAGGGCCCCCAGTGGGTTAGCACCACCTCTGCTCGATGGCAGAGGGGACGAGATTTCCTAACGCAATTGGTCATTTTTGATGCCTTCATTTTGGGTGCCCAGCTTCAGACCATTCTAAGGGGCCTGATTTTCAGAAGGTGGGTGCTTCGCGCTTTCTGAAAATGATGGCCCTTGTAAGGTATCTCGGTCAGAGAACTTACCAGAGCTAATCACTTTAAAAGTAAAAGACCCAGGCCAAGACAGCCGAAGTTGACTGACAGATCAGCCAGGAATGGGAACTCCAGTGACGGGCTTGGTGTAACACAGCTAGGGACAGAGTGGTGTCATTGCTGGCTCTGCATGGATTCTCCTCTGGTTGGCATGCTCTGCTTTGCAGGTTACCTTTCACTTATTTCCTGTGGCTTGTTTCTCTTTCCCCTTGGTTTTGAGTTGTCTGAATTTTCTTGTATCATAAAGCCGTGAACAAATGTAAAATACTTAGACACAATGGATACGGTTTTGTATTATACTCGCTGGCCTCAATTGATGTGACTTCATTGTGACAGCCCTCTGATCCTTCATGCAGCAAAGCCACTCAATCCACAACAAAGTTCGCATAAGCTTTTATTTTTTAAGTTATTGTAAAGGACATTTCCTGGGCTCCTGTTCCTGCCTGCAGCATGGTGGTTGATGTATTGCACTGACAATGTGCCATCTCTCTAGCAGCAGCTTGCTGCAGTACATCTTCAGAGAGGCTGCCAGATGCCACGGTAGCCCTGCAGGGCGGCCTTCTCACCTGGATTGTCCTTTGAAAGGAGATTAGTGCGTCTGGGGGAGGAGTAGGACAGAAGATGCAAGGAGTCTAGGAAGCCCCCAGTTGTAAACACTTCCCTTCCAGTAGAAAGTGATGCTGCCCAGAAGTGACTCCGCTGTCAGGACCAGCTCTGTGGGCAGTTTGTGAAGAAGCGATGTCGCCGGTGCTTGGGGGAGTGCAAGGCTGGGCGGGGTTGGTTTTGAGTGAACGATGTTGAGAGAATTCAGAATAATGATTGCACCCCTAACCTAAATGGGAAGTGATTTTATGAAGGGAAAGCAAAGTTAACAGAGCCAAAAGGGTTGCATTCTGGGAAATTAGGCTCCCATTCAAAAGTGGGTCTTAAAAACGTTCCCCAACATGCCGTTAGGGTGATATTACGGCGTTTCTGGGCAGAGGAGATGCTTCCCCTTGTGCTGTAACCGGAGGGTTGGCATTTATTATACTCAGGGCCGGCTCCAGGCACCAGCGGAGGAAGCACGTGCCTGGGGTGGCACATGCTAAGGGGCGGCACGTCCGTCCATTCTTGGGGTGGCAAAAATGGTAGAGCCGGCCCTGGTTATACTTTGTCATTGTTTGTGCAATTCCAGCCTGAGCTGTGGCCTGCTTTGAAGAATTGGTTGCGTAGGTCACTGAATATATCAAAGGAATAGGGTATGTCATTCCGTCAGAGAGAAGTCCTGCAAAGAGAGGTGGAGTTTTTGTATTTCTAGGAGAGCAATGTCATCATGGCTGTTTGCTCTCGCGAGCTTGTTTGTCAAAGGGCAAGGTGGTGTTTAAAAAAAAAAAAAAAAGTTTTCAAAGGAAAATTCTGCTGTATGCTGGATTGGACACTAAAGTTCTTCAGTGAAGGACAAGCCTGCTCTTTCCGGTGTCCTGAGCATAGGCACAGTATGCTAGAAATGGGGGACTGCCAAGAGGTGCCAGGCTGAGGGTGGATAAGCTTGAATGTGGAAATTCCCATGCATAACCAAACCAGTGAAGCCCCCCTGTTAGCTGTGACCCTATGCCGCCAGGTCCCTGCAGCTGGGCTCTTCAGGGAGGGGGCTCAGCTGCCCGGTACCTCTGGAGAGCTCCCCCCAGGCAGAACATTTTGTATATCAAAGGCATTGTAGTGTTTCCTTCCCAATAAGCACTGTGGGGTATGAAATCTGGGAGCCTGCAGGATATTGGGCTCTGTCCACTCCCACTTCCAGTGAGTGGGGTAGCAGGGAGAGCTGGCTTCTCACTGACTATCACACGATCGTCACATTCATCCCTACTCCAGAGACGCGTAACAGGTTGGGGAGTTTCTACCTTTAACTGAAACATGCGGGACTTCAGTGGAAATATGCTCCCCTTGCCTTGCGGTGAGGTACTGTGGAGGTTTTGAACAGAGAAGCCGACGCAGACTTTTCAAATCCCTTACAGCCGAGACCTATCGTCTGCCATCGCAAAAGGGCCAGCAAACGCGAACCGGGTCAGTAGGGGCTGAGGGTGCACGAACTCCCATGAGTACTCAATGTGACACTGGTGTGGCAGTGGTCCTGACTGAGTGCCCTGGTCCACACGGGAGGAAACGTGGGTGGTTTAATGGAATGAGAAGAGTTGTGTTTGGGGAGGTCTCAGATGAGCACGGAGCAGCTGCACGGTTGTGCCAAGTTCTCACGCTGGCTTTCAGGGGAGGGCTCCGGCCCTTCTCTCTCACACTGGCCCCTCCCTGGCAGAGCGGGCACACCTGCTCTTTGCATGGGGGAAAGGGAATTGGGCCGTTATTATTGTAACACTCTATATTGTTTTTAAACATTAATGCTTAGCACTGATGCAGCTCTTTGCTTCACAGTGAGGAGCCGACGTTTTCCTAGCCCCGTTATGTCTACAGATCCCAAAGCACCATAGTCACAGGCCATATGCAGTAGTGACCGTTTATATTGGGAACGATCTCATTGTGATTAAACACTGTTGCCATCCCAACATGGGAAAATGTCCCCTTTTCCATTCCGGAGAGTGCTTGTCCCAAGCAATGTTTCTGCACTATCCCGGGGTTATGCTGTGCCCCCTATTGCTGAGCTGTCCCTTTCTGAAAACACAACCCGGATGCTTATTTCCATGTCCCTTTTCCAAATTCCTGTTAATCTTCTTCTCTTGGACACGGCACGTTATGGGCTCATCTTCAGAACAACAGTCAGGGGTAAAGGCTGGTTAGCAGCTTCCTCTAAAGTCAGTCTAACGATGGCTCCAGGGATTCTCTTGCTGGGGGTGCGGAAGAGGCAGCAGAAGTAATAATGCCGTTGGCACCCAACACCAGCTCAAGGCCAGAGTCTGAGCCTGCCACCTGGGCAGTCCCATATACAGTACGGTCACGGCGTGCCCTGAAAGCATCCAAGTGGGTGAAGGGGAGTTTGGTGAGCCAGGCTGGCTGCTGTCCAGAGACCCTCCCGTCATGCTTTCTGCTAAGGGTAACGTTGAACTGTTAATAAATGATGTTTTAACAAATCTCTTGTTAGATTGTTGCAGTCTAAATTGCTGAAATCATCTGCCACACCTAGGGTCGTTCTCAGAGCCATCTATAGCATGTTACCCATGTCTGTGATGTGCTCAGATCCTCTGTGTGTACCATGTATTATTAACATGTCATGTGTAATACCCCAATACTATGGAGTGTCATGTTTGAGGATATACAGCGTCCTTCACATAGTATGTAAAAGCTGGTGAGCTTGTCAGAGTGATGTACGTAGCTTATTTAAATATACTGCCGACTCTTGACAGCAGCTATTTAGTGTGTCTTTGCATGGTCCTTGGTAGCAATTGTCTTCCCCGTTCCTAGGACGATGTTTAACTTATTGATTTCTGCTCACTAATATTCATTATAATAATATGTTCGTGTACTATATGTTTACCATGTTGTTCTTAATGTAACATATATCCATGTAGCCAGGTGTCTAGTGCGCACCCTAAAAGGTGAAGTCCATTTATCCTAGCAAGATTCAAAGTAACCCCGAGGCTCAATTCACCACTCAGACGCAGTTGAGGGCGGCTGGAGGGAGCTTGGGGGGGGGGTTCCTGTACTGCTCTGCTACCCCCTTTGCCATCTCTGTGCCGCCTCCCCCCCATGCTGGGGATGGGGGTAACTGTCTCTCTAGCAGAGAGCTTTGCTGCACATGGATAATTCTTACCCAGACATTTCTGGCCAGTTTACAGACCAGAGGACGGTGCCTATGTGCTCACTTTGGATTTGCCTGACAACACAGTTGTAACAGTAGCAAGGCTAGAAATCACAGGCATTAATCTTGGTGGAGAAGGGTGTGAACTGATCACTTGCTGGAATGAGGAAGGAGATTCTCCCCAAAGGCGTGAGGTTAGTTGGTAGCAGGGGCGGCTCTGTTTTTTGCCGCCCCAAGCACGGCAGGCAGGTGGCTTTCGGCGGCGCGCCTGTGGGAGGTCCTGTGGCAATGCGGATTCGGCGGCATGCCTGCGGGAGGTTCACCGGTCCCGCGGCTAGCCGCCGCTGAATTGCCGCCAAAGCCGCGGGACTGGCGGACCTCCCGCAGGCATTCTGCCGAAGGCAGCCTGACTTCTGCCCCCCTGGCGACCGGCAGGTCGCCCCCCGGGGCTTGTATGTACAGCGCAGTGGGGCCATGATCTCCCTTAGGGTCCCTAAGCACTACCATAAACAACAGAAAGATGTGGCTCATTATGTTCTTCAGACACTGCTCCAAATGATACAATACAATGAGGAGAATGATGCCTAGCAAACAGCACTTCCCCAAGGGCTGGGGAGATTCTCGGTCACTGGACGTTTTAAAATCCAGATTGGATGTTTTTCTAAGAGGTCTGCACTAGTCCCAACACGAATTGCCCCGGGAAGTGCCCTGGCCTGTGGTGTGCAGGAGGTCAGTCTAGGAGTGTGCATGGGGCATTTGAGGTTGACTGGGAGAAGATGATGGGAGGGCTGCTCTTCGCCCATGGAGTGGCAAGAATGGGCAAACTTCAGAGTCACCCCTCTTTGTGGTGGTGGTTATCCCCCGGGCTGCCGTGGAGCACTGTAACTTTAGTGCCTGGGCCTGGATCCTCCCCCTGTGTTTGTACAGCACGGGGTGGTCAGTAGTGTTGGGATTAACATCCGCCTGCACGGCAGCCTCCTGAGCTGAGCACGGGGTGAAGCTCAACGTGTGTGTGGAGCAGAGCACTCAGGAGTCTCTGTGTGGGGTGAGCATCACCCCTGAGCGGCTCTGTTCGGCGGGAGGGAGGGAGAGCTGCAGGGGGCTTGCAGCTGTCCCTGGGGCACAGAGCCTTTGTTAGAGGAGTGCTCTATACGCGTAGACTGAGCGCGCACAGAAACTATGCTGAAAGGACCGTCATTTCGGGGAAGCACTGAAAAGCTAGGAAATACCAGAAATAAGCCTGCCTGTGCAACCTTAATTTGGCCTCCTTGTGCATACACATCATGATACAGACTTTAATTGCACGATCACATGCTATTTTCCCCACACAACCCTGCCTCATTTGGTGCTCACTTTATGAGCAGCTACTCAATATTTTGTTTACTCCTTGTTCAATATGTAAGGCTGGGCCTTCTTTACTGCACACTAGTCAAACCCTGCTGTAAAGACAGAAGGATTAATTAACTCATGGGTTTTTCTGGGGCACCCATCAATGTAGTAGTACCTGAATGCTTCACAAACACCCTCTTTTACAGATAGGGAACTGAGACCGAGATTAAGGTCAAAAGCATCCACTAATTTGGGTGCCCCAGGACGCCTGGGATGTGTTTTTTCAGAGCACTTTCTATGTTCAAACTTCAGTTCCCGCTGATTTCAGTTGCACCTGTGAGTGCTCAGCACGTTTGCAAATTAGAACTCAGGGTACCAACCGTGTGCACTGCAGATGCCTTCCCCTGCCTGTTCCGCTACTGGCTCCTAAGCGTCTCCATGTGTTCAGCCCTGGCCTCGGGCTAGAACATCTTGTGTTACCTGCTGCAGCGTCCTTTTCAAAAGCATTTCCTGATGGAAGGTGCACTGAGTGGTGATTTGGAGCTCTCTTTCTGCTTGTCTTGCTTTTCCTGTATTGTGAGTGGCTGGTCATCCTGCCAAGCATACGCTGAGTATGAACTGAATTTTTATGGTGGTCAATTTGCCTGGCAAAGAGAAGTGACATCAGGATGGGGCAAAATGAAAGGGGAGAAAACAGGATAAGGAAATGTCTTCTACTCTCTCATTATGTCACCCCCTGCCATTCGTTGCAAATGGAAACATCTGTCTTAAGGCTTGATTTTGACACTGAGTGGGAAGCCAGGGCTATATGCATTATTTGTGTGTTCTTTCTAGTTTTATAAGGTTCAAAACTTATGGAAAAGTAACACTAAAAATCCTCTTATGAGCTATCCATTGCAATCGATTAATTGCCCTAAGATTTCCTATCAGTTTACTCCAATTTCAGGAGCTCACTATGGTCATTGTATGAAAGAATATTCAAGTAAACAAGTTATGCATGAAAATGGAAGGAAGACTGTATAATTGATGCAGAACAAAGCTAATCTCTCTTCCTCCGAGCCCCTGTTCTAATAGCAAACAGTACTTTTATAGCATCTGAATAAAATACAGTAGCAGTCTGCCTGGAATGGTTTTTATCAGAGGGATGACAGAGATATGTATGGAAAGTCCTTGAAACCACACCATCTTTCTTCTGAAAGAACAGCCTGATTTCTAGATCTCCATGAATCTCTCTAATGGCTTTGGACATTCAGAGTGAGAGTGATCTGAAAACAGATCGCAAGCCATGCCTGCTCCCAAGAGCACTAATTGCATCAGCTGCAATACGTTTGTATTTTAAAGGGATGTCTAAATACACACTTTTCTGATGTCTTAGAAATGCTTTTTCTACCAGCGTATTTCCCCATAGTCAGTGTGAGAGTAACTCCTGCAGAAGGCCCTTTAAAAAGTATCATGTGGACATCTAACAAGGACTGAAAGAGCCCGAAGGCTTCTGAACAAGCAGATCCCGAGTAACAATAGCTGACTGGCTCTTTTAAACTGAAACTAAACTGAACTGTTCAGAGCATAAATAACTTTTCCTCGTCAGCCTTTGTACCTTCTCCTACTTGCACAGTGTCATTAACTTCTCCAAACCTCAGCTTTGACCCGTTTTTCCTCTTGTGTCTGAATGAAAACCTGCTGGACACTGGCATTTGTTTGTTTTAACAGACAATGGAAAGGGAGCAAAGGGAGGCTGTTGTAATACCCTGAGCCTTTTAAAGCTGCTACTTTATTTGTACTCATGCTCCTGATAATAATCAGAATGCTTTCTATTGACACACCAGCTTTCTATCCCAGGCTCTAAAAGTACATTAATAATCTAACCCGCACAACTCCGTATGAAAGAGCTAAGATGAGCTGTACCCATTCTGCACATGGGCAAACTTACCTATGCACAGGGAGTGGCCAGATTCACTTATGGAGCACTTGCAGCTCCCTTTGATTTCAACGGGAGTAGTGAATTCTCACCAACACTGAAAATCAGGCCCCAGGTCAGAGGGTCTGTGGCACAGAAGACTTTGCTGCCTGAAGTTCTGACGTGCAGTAACTTGCTCTCATTGCTGGATGATGTTCTGAGTAAGTATGAGCACAGGAGAAGCCCTGCTCCTGAAGCCGTGCCACTTTTCACCTCCAGGGGGCACCATCAATTTGAAATCGTCATTCTTTTAAAGAACTGAAAGTGGTTACCCCACCCTCCCCTCCATCCCTGAACTCACCAGCCAGGAGAAACAGTGAAACTGACTTTACACACAGTGCTATCATATGCACAAGTGAACTGCAAAAACATTGTTTTTTTCAAATCTCTTCCCTTCTAAGTGGTCTTGGGTGTCACTTGCTACAATTGTAGATATATAGCAGGAGTAGGCAACCTATGGCACGCGTGCCAAAGGCGGCACGCGAGCAGATTTTCAGTGGCACTCACACTGCCCGGGTCCTGGCCACCGGTCCGGGGGGCTCTACATTTTAATTTAATTTTAAATGAAGCTGCTTAAACATTTTAAAAACCTTATTTACTTTACATACAACAATAGTTTAGTTATATATTATAGACTTATAAAAAGAGACCTTCTAAAAACGTTAAAATCTATTACTGGCACTCGAAACCTTAAATTGGAGTGAATAAATGAAGACTCGGCAGACCGCTTCTGAAAGGTTGCCGACCCCTGATATATAGTTTTCAGATTATTACACTGATTTGGGTTTCTATTTCTTGCTTTGCTTCCCACCACTGCAGCACTGTACTTTCTAACGGTCTCACAGGATACTGTGGCTCAAATTCTGCACTCCTTATTAGGTCCTTGCTCATTCAAAAATCCCCTGGACTTCCCCTTCCCTAAGGACTTGGGTCTGTATTTGTGATCAAACCAAATGTTACCATGCTGAAATGTGTATTATTTTTCTTACCTGTGTAAGATGAATAAACAAGACTTCACTAAAAAGCCACATTGGGAAGAAAATCACTCCATTTAGAATAAGTACAGTGGGGAGCCAATCTAATGCAGTATTTTTATGCAGATCTCTTCCAGGCCTCTGCTTGACAGAAAAATATTGAAACACTTGCATTTTCCTTAGACTCAGATCTTCATTACTATTGGTAAAACAATTTTCCTATTGTCCTTCTGTCCAGCTAGAAGAGAGTTTATTCTCTGACTCAGCTGTGGTTAGTGGAAAAGGGAGAGTAAAGAAATGGCTCTTTTTTGTTTCCTCTCCTGTAATGTACCCTGTGTTTACACATACTTAAAGCTAGGTGAGAGGTTGGTGTGTCTGCAGCAAATATATAGGGAAGATTTCAATGCTGAGAAACTATTTAAAATGTGGATATGTCGATGGAAAAATGTTCTCGGAGATGTTGAAGTCATTTTATAGCTATGCTCTGATTTATAGCACTTGTATTTTGGGCTTTCAAAAGTAATCAGTTTTAAAGACACATTTGATCTACTTTGTTATTGCATTTCAAAAGGTCACTATACTCAAAATGAATAGAATTTAAACTCCAGAATACTTTATGGCATTACATCAATAGAGCCTCCAAAGTTCATTGGGTTTATATTGATCCCATTTTTTGTGCTGATTGCATTTAGAGCATTACAAATTTACATTAAAAATCACTTTTTAATTAGCTTTCCACTTCCAACGTGACATTAAGAAGATAGTTGTTTTCTGACACTTCTGTAACTGCCATTGTATTTTCTCTGTATTGTGACCTCTTGTGGAAAGAGAGTTAAATCTAGGTGCTGAATCTTTCAGAATACAGGATAGTCTTAAATATGTTCTCTTGAGTAATTCTGATCTTTATATACAGTGGGACGCACATAGGCTAAACTCCCACTGAAGGACCTCGACAGCAGTTCTGCAATAGTGCATACGTTGCACTTCTCAGTCACCTGTACAGCTGCACATTGTAAAGGTGAAAAACAAAAGTATTTGGATTATGTTTTACCCATTGAGAGCTCCATTGAAAACTGCATCTGATTGGGCTGTTACCATCTGTACTACTGCATGGTAAGAATGCGGCGTTTGGGTGGCAAACTAGTAATGACTAATAATGACCATTGACTTTTCATCCCCTCCCATACCCCCGTGCAGAACATTCATTCAGTTTAGAACCAGAGAACACACAACCCCAACAAGGTGTATTATCTTTCTTCAGGCTGCATCTCTTAGAAACATGCTCAGGTAAACAATTTCAATTGCTGACAGATCTCATTACTAGACATAAGAAGCAGCAGCAGTGCCAAAAGGCTTTGCATGTTTTTATCTCTGCGTTGAGGTATTAGTGGCAGAGATAAGGCCATGCCACATAGGACACCAGTTGCCTGTCCTCCTTCGGTATAACCTCTTCCTTCTCATGATGATCTCTTTGATCGGAAGGTGATGTGGGTGGGGAATTCTGGTGCATCATTTGTAGCTCCTTCTATTCAACTCCCTAAATAAGGCGATTCAGAGGCCAGCTCTCTGCTGTGCCCCAGCTTTGACCTTGAGTTCCACCAAAGCTGTCAATTCCTTTCCAGTCCTAAAGCCTTTGGACCACTTACATTCCAATCCCTGGGAGGTGCCCCGGGCCATAGTTTCTATCTAAACCATTCCAGGCTGCACAGGAGGCCTGGTGACTTTATGATGATCTTTGGCAGCCTCATTTCTTTCTACTGAAATAAAAATGTCACCTATACAAGGCCCAGCACACTCCCCGCAGCATTACAAGGGCTCTGGTGTCCTTCAGGTGGATGAAAGGATCCCATTGTGGGCAGGTAGCTCATTGATGCATCTCTGTTCCTATTTGGGGGCTCATTCTGCCAGAGACCTGGCTTATTGGATGGAGAAACACCACACTGATCAGAGGAAGCCTGTAAGGCTGCTGCCTGATTGTCAGGACGTTCTCTTTCCTAGCATTGAAAAACTGAGCTGCTGTTTCCTTTGGATACAGAGTTAAAAAAAAAAAAAAGAATAATTTGATCTTAATGGTTCAGGATGAAGATGTCTGTTAAAAATAATATAAAATAATATTATTATTCCTTCTGGGATGTAGTAATTCTTGTAGTTCATAGCTAATTGAATAGACTTGATAGTACCTTCTTCATCACAGGCTAGTTCTAGTTTCAGGGGTTTCTCTAATTCCTTGTGTGCCTTAAAACAAGTTCTGAAAACGGAGATTCTGCAAAGCGTATCTTTCGCTTCTGTGCACTGAATGTCTCACTTAAACCACCTCAGTAAATTTTAGACATAAGAAAGCATGGCCTATTCACTAGTTTACCCAAGCGTTGCTATTTTAGCACATTTATTTATGCTCACATTTTTCGGCAGGGTTAGAGATCTCTAGTACTTCTGATTGCTTGGTTTTGCCCGTGTGGGATTTCCAGTGTTTAATTGCAATACTGCCGCTAATCAGCATTTAACAGTGCACGTTCTAGACTGTCAGTGCTGAAGAGCTGAGCAGTAGGTTGCCAGCTCCTGAATTCTAATCAGAACCATTAGATTATTAATACGAACAAGAACGCTGCTTGCCAGCCTGCTGCATTTCTCTTTTCTCTACGGCAAATAGGAACTGAGAGTTCCTTTCTCCTAACTTCTTTGAAACAACATGGATATTCTTTTTAGATCGGATTTCTTGATGATACAATACAAACTATTTTATCAGGGAACCTGGCAGTTGGCTTTGGTTTTTTTGTTCATGATCTCCACAACATTATGTCTCCTAAGACATGGCAATAAAGGTTTCTGATAAATCTTCTTTGCCCAAGAGGAGGAAAGCATTTTACCAATTGGACATTTTCAGATATAAACCAAGCCATCTGTTCTATTTAAAGCCTGGTGGCATTTAATTCCTCATTGTGAGGAAAGGCGCGTGGCTGCCAGAGACGGAGTTCTTTACAGAGAGGTATAAAATATAATTGCAACCAAATTTTTGCAGTAATTTTTCTTCTTTGATGTTTCCAGGCATCATCCTAATCTAGCTTTTATGATGTAGTACAAGTACAGTAGCACATCACGTCTGTCAAGGTGCGTTACTTACTGAACTCTACTGACGCTTGTAAGCCTGACAGCATAGAAGCGATGCAGTTGCTATTTTTTTCAGCTTATTTTTTGAATGTAGAGACACTGACTCCTGGTCATTTGAGAGAGGGATAAGGGAGGAGGAAGGGTCCTGTCATTGTATCCTGCAAACACCATTGCTACAGAATTTCATAGAATCATAGAATATCAGGGTTGGCAGAGACCTCAGGAGGTCATCTAGTCCTACCCCCTGCTCAAAGCAGGACCAACCCCAACTAAAACATCCCAGCCAGGGCTTTGTCAAGCCAGGCCTTAAAAACCTCTAAGGAAGGAGATTCCATCACCTCCCTAGGTAACCCATTCCAGTGCTTCACCACCCTCCTAGTGAAATAGTGTTTCCTAATATCCAACCTAGACCTCCCCCACTGCAACTTGAGACCATTACTCCTTGTTCTGTCATCTGCCACCTCTGAGAACAGCCTAGCTCCATCCTCTTTGGAACCCCACTTCAGGTAGTTGAAGGCTGCGATCAAATCCCCCCTCACTCTTCTGTTCTGCAGACTAAACAATCCCAGTTCCCTCAGCCTCTCCTCGTAAGTCATGTGCTCCAGCCCCCTAATCATTTTTGTTGCTCTCCACTGGACTCTCTCCAATTTGTCCACATCATTTCTGTAGTGGGGGGACCAAAACTGGACGCAATACTCCAGATGTGGCCTCGCCAATGTCGAATAGAGGGGAATAATCACTTTCCGCGAACTGCTGGCAATGCTCCTACTAATACAGCCCAATATGCCATTGGCCAAGGGCACACTGCTGACTCATATCCAGCTTCTCATCCATTGTAATCCCCAGGTTCTTTTCTGCAGAACTGCGCTTAGCCAGTCGGTCCCCAGCCTGTAGCAGTGCATGGGATTCTTCTGTCCTAAATGCAGAACTCTGCACTTGTCCTTGTTGAACCTCATCAGATTTCTTTTGGCCCAATCCTCCAATATCTCTAGGTTATTCTAGATCCTATCCCTACCCTCCAGTGTCTCTACCTCTCCCCCCACCTTAGTGTCATCCGTGAACTTGCTGAGGGTGCAATCCATCCCATTATCAAGATTATTAATGAAGATGTTGAACAAAACCGGCCCCAGGACTGACCCCTGGGGCACTCTGTTTGATACTGGCTGCCAACTAGACATCGAGCCGTTGATCACTACCTGTTGAGCCTGATGATCTAGCCATCTTTCTATTCACCTTATAGTCCATTCATCCAATCCATACTTTTTTAACTTGCTGGCAAGAATACTGTGGGAGACCGTATCAAAAGCTTTGCTAAAGTCAAGGAATAACACGTCCACTGCTTTCCCCATATCCGCAGAGCCAGTTATCTCATCAGAGAAGGCAATCAGGTTGGTCAGGCATGACTTGCCCTTGGTGAATCCATATTGACTGTTCCTGATCACCTTCCTGTCCTCCAAGTGCTTCACATGGATTCCTTCTTTTATATTTTGAACATTGCTGGTTTTGTTAGGCCAAGCTCTGCGGCTAGTCCTAGAAGTTCGTGCAGATCCAGACCATATTTACCCTCACACTGGATTCCTAGCAGTGCAGTTGTAGAAAGCGGCCCTTGAGCCAACACCGCTTGTAGGTGGAGTCCGTGTTCCAACATGTGCTGCATCATCTTGATCAGAATGGCCTTACTCTCCAGCAGCTGCAGGCGGTAACCAGGGGGAAGGCCACGCTGCATTGCTCAGGATTGGTCTCCACGGTGTGTTAGTCTGCGCTAGCTGGGGTGAAAATTCTAATAGGCACTAGAGTGCTGTGCACTAACAGGCCCATGTGGACCTTGCCACCGGGCACTAAAAGTACCCTAATGCTCCTTAATGTCGTGAAACGGGACTACATTAATGTCCACTGGGGAACTTTTAGTGCACGCCGGCTGGGTCCACATGGGCCAGCTAGGGAGCAACACGCTAGTGCAAATGAGAACGCACACCCGAGCTGGTGTGGACTTTGGGAGGTCTAGACCAGCCCTGGGATTGCCCCACTCCAACACACCTGTAGTGCTCATCATGTTGCCATTGTGGCCTTTTGGTGAGTCTAGTTTCAGTAGCCTGCCCTACAAGAAATACACTATCCAGGTGTGTCCTATAAATCCTGGGAGAGAGCAGATGGTGCAACTGCATACATCCACATTCTCTGGGCAAGATTTTCAGTAGAGATGGCCTCTCTTTCAGTGGCTAAAGTAGAGCTTATGAGGCACATGAGGCCTTGTATAGGCCCTCTTTGCTGGGGGAATTTCTGTGCATGTCTGGCATGCATTTCTTAAACCTCTGTAAATGTGCTAACATCCAGATTTGGCCTTAGACATAGTCCTCAGTGAAGACTCTTGCCAGATTTCAGTTTGCAATGTGAAAAACTGTGTAGCAGCAATTTTAATAAGAAACATCTAAGCAAATTGTGTGTGTGTGTACACAACTACAAAAATATATAGATAAAAAGAAAATTAAAGTTGCACTGTCAAGCACTCAGAAGTTAGGAAATGCCAGAATTTAGTTTGCTTATGCAACCTGAATTCAGCCCCCTTCAGTATAGGGAAGATGATCTATCTGGGACGGGAACAGGACTCAGTGATGTCTTTCAGAATAGTATTACCTGAAGGCCTTGCAGTTCAACACCTCCCTTGCTTCTGTGGGGAACATCAGCTGACCCACTAACTCAGTGGCACAATATTTAATGTGCTTTCATCTCACGGGAAGAACTGACAGCTCTTTAGCTGAAACACTCCTGCTCTGCGTTTGCTTACCAGTTCACTAGCACATGGGTCACTGCAGCTCTATTAAAAAGGACATCTTGGAATGGAATGTGTTGCCTACTTATGCACCCAATTGTTGGGGTCCACTAGGCATAGCTACCAGGTAACTCGGGAGAGCGGAAGGCCAAAAGTGCCAATGAAACTCTTTTGCTCTGGGCCTACCTGAACCCCCAAACTCCATCTTGTGAACTCTCACCTACTTCTGTGTTTACTGCTTTACATGCTCTGTAGCAGGCTGAAGCAGAAATGTATTGGTCAGCGTTTCTAGCAGATGGCTGCAGTTTCACTCACACTAGCAGAAATAATAGAGATAAGGAGCAGGGGAAAGGAGGGGTAGTTAGTTTGCAGGCGTCTAACTCAAGGTCGCAAAGACTGGGAAAGTTTTCTCACAAGCTTATGTAGAGTTTATTGTAACAGTTGTCTGGAAGGGAGGGGTGAGGGGGAACAGCCAGACAAAGAGATGTATGTAAACAGTTTGGAGTATAAAAGGTAAAATTTGTTTGTATTTGTTGCACTGGATTTGAAACATGCTGGTCTCCTAGTGCCATTTCAGAGCTCTGAAATAAACTTGGCTTGCTTTCTCCCCTCGGTGTCTTTATTGGTGCCAAGCACACCGGGCCACGGACCTTTGTTGTCCCCTCGAGCCCTTTAGGGCGGGCAACACAATCACAGTGTGTTTTTTCCCAAGTGAAGTCAGCAACACCACAGTAACTACAAGGATCTTCACACACAACTCTGCTCATCCTTGCTGATGTAAAATAAATGTCTTTGCGTACTGGCTGCAATTTAGGAAACCATTCATTTGCCGCAAGCTCTTTGCACTTGTAAATTACAATGTGGTGAGTAGCTTGCGCTTTCTAGGAAGTATAATTGTTTCAAACCCTTGATTTTAATCCTTTTCCTGGTAATAAAGGCGAGTTATTTATCTGGTAAGTTAGCATTGTTAAAGCAATTTAATATAGTTGAAAGCCTAAAGCTAGCTGGTTTGTCTTTCTAGAGATCTTATTGTTTATATGCATTTATTCAACTCTCTTGAAGATTAAAGATGAAAAATTAGGGCTGCATTGTACCAGAATTGAATTTCAGGCTCCCTTTACATCCAGTGATTCAACTCAGCCTCCCAGGTATAACAGAGAAAAGCAAGGCAAAATAAATAACAAATAGCCAGAAATCACATTAGACATGTAAATTTGTGACTTCTGTGACACCATTACTTGGGTAAATCCTTACTGGACAATTTGACCTAAACTATAGGAACATTCTCGGAGTAGTTTTAATGAAGAATGGCTAGGGGAAGACTGATTAAAAAAATAGTCAAGAGGATCGGGATCCATGAACGCTATAACGACTCACTAGCTATGTATTCTGTAACATGTATGCACTCCCATACTACCTTGAATTTTTGCTACCACTTCAAGAGAAGTTGGATTACAGTTCATTGTGGGTTTGTCATCAAATTGCCAGAAGTCCACCTGTGAACCTGTTTTCTTCAATTGGCCGCGTGGGACTGGGTTGCTTTCCATTCCAAGGAATGTTTTCACAGGTATGTTGTCAGTGTGTGAGTGACTCGTGATGTCGTTCATGAATGAGTGAGAAGTGAATATTTTTTCTAAGTCACCAAAACCACCAACTTTTTGTGACTCTTGTCATTTGTGATTGACAGGATCAAATAGCCAGGTTGAGCAAGCTGCCATCCGGTGAGGAGCTCAGTTAGAGGAACGACGCTATTGTTTTGGTTTTGTTTTTTGTTTTTACTTCATTCAATAGTGACTTACAGAAGTTCACTTCAGGATGCTTCAGCTGGAGCAACTCTCCAGGGTGTCTTACTCCCCTGAGCCAGCACTACTCGATGAGTAAAGGGTTGGGTCCATGCCATTACAAAGGCATTCTATGAGATCTGCTGATACAAAGTGCTACATAGGAGCTAGGTGGTATTATTACTCAGCTACCTGAAGCAATAGGTAGAAATACCCTAGAGCCACACCCTAATTATCTTGATAACTCTCCTAATTTAATCATTTAAATAACAGTGGTATAGGTGTATCCCTATTCTGCATTTCAGTGTATATAAAGGTTTCCAATAGTGTGGAGTCAGGGCAGAATGCTCGCTCAATAACCGCTAAACTGAGATATGGAACTAATTAAAGATCAAATATTGTCCCCCTACAAGAAACTGTTTTGATAAGAAGGGCCAAGGATATAATCCTATACATATAAATGTGAATTGTTTTCTGGCTTTAGGAGAAAAGGACTATAAACAAAATCCTCGATTGTAGATAAAGCTAATTGTGAAGTTAGGGGTCTGGAAACAGTTGTCCTGGGAAAGTCGATGTCCGAATGTGAGAGAGGTGATATGGGGAAGGACAGGAAGCCTCTGCAACATGGTTGGTTATCTGCATTTCAGTAGTACTCAAACACCCCAATAAGGATCAGGACCCCAGTTATGCAGGGTTCTCATAACGACATGGGGAGACATAAGCCCAGATTCTCCAACATGCTATAGACCACCACAGATGGGGATTAAACCCAGTGGACTACGGCAGCTGGTGTGGGAAATCCCTGGATGGCACGTGCCAAACCCTGGCCCTGGTGAAGGGGGTGTGGCTGGGAAGAGGAGGGTCTGACTTGGCTGAAGTGTCCCAGCTACTGGAACAGATTCTGGGGGCTCCGAGGCTGTTCCAAACCTACCCCAGGGACTGGCCTGTCCTAGATCTGGCCCCAGGATTCTGGAGTCACAAGCGGTTTCCCTTCTCCCCAGCTGGGCCCAGCACTTATCAGTTGCAGCTGCAAACCTGGCGTCCAGTCCCTCCCCCCCACTGCTTGTTGCAGTCAAATGACAGACAAGCTGCAACAAGCAAGTTTGGGAAACGATTGGTGTAACGGGGATGGGCAGAGAGGGACAAGGGCGCTTGCAATTAGACATGATTGATATAGATACCAGGGGCACAACTTGATGCTTCCACCTCATTGAAGAGTCTTGTTTTTTACATCACTAAATATCAGCTGTCACCAGTGGCCTTGCAACCTAGACTTAGTTGCTGGCGAGTTGCTTTGAGGCCTTGCTTCAGAAGCAGGCCCCAAGGAAGGGCTAGTTGGGGGCAGGTGTTCTCCATGGGTTCCCCATTGCGTTACTAAAAGGTGGCTGTGCGGTTCCATTCTGAGCCCGGCCATGCTTGTGGTCTCGGTGTGTGAAGTGTGTGCTTGGTATCAGGCTGCAGTTAGTAGATTTAAACATCTGGCTTGCCGGAGTCTTGTCGACTGCGTGAGGTGCTGATCGTTCTGCGGACATGTCCCATTCCTAGGAGAATGGGCTGTAAAATCCTTCCCCAGCCTGGGTGCCCAGCCCTCCCCAGGCTGCGCTGGAGAGCCCTGTCCTGGCAGCCTTCTCCCCACGACTTGCAGAGTCCATCTCTGCCCCCACTGAAACCATCCGCCAGGGACCGCTCGAGCAGGGACAGTGCAGGGCTGCACCCAGTTGCTGGGGCTTGTGTGCACAGGCGGGGGGATGGTAGCTTATTTCCTGTGTCAATGACTGAGAGGAGAGGTGAGGAAAGTGCCCTTCAGCTTGTCAGAAATCCCACCGGGGCCCCAGCCCCTTCCCCCCGGACGGGTGCTGCTCCCCCAGTCTGTCCAGCAGCATGGAGCTACCTACTGGTTATCCCAGAGCAATGACTCCTCCCTGCCCGTCTCTTCCTCCTCCTATCTCCAACCTCCTTTTATTCCCTTCTTTTCCAAGAGGTCCTGCATAGCCTTTGCACCAAATCCCTCCCTTGGCTGCCCTGGCTCCCCTGAGTCGTCTGGTGACCCTGATCCCCTCTACCCTTCAGCATCTCTCTGTGGTTCCCTGAGGCCTGCCCCAGCGCTGCTCTCTGTCTCTCTGGCTCCCCTCAGTGGCACTTTTTGGGGGGAGGTGAGAGTGGGACCCGCTGCTGCTGAGCTGTGTGCAATGATGGAAGTGGTGCCCCAGGTCCCTCTGTTCGCTGTGCATGGATCACCCCTGCAGAGAGTCCTGCAGGCAGCGTTTGCCCTGCAGAGCCAGCCAGCTACACATCGGGGAGGAGATGCTGAGGCATGCTGGGCGTGTGGCTTCCTGCCAGACAGGGGCTCTTGACACGGGCCTGTTCTGCTAGTGTCTAATCCGCCCTGGGAGGAGTCTGCCCTTCTGGTGCAACGAGAGTTTTATTGCTCCAAAGGTAGCAGTCGGCAGCGGCCGATAACGGGAGCACTGTTGGTCTGTTTTCTTGGCGCAGTGTTCTCAGTGCGTTGTACAGTGGAGCTGGTTCATGGCCGGCTGAGGGCTTGTCATTTATCTGTCAGACACAACCTGCAGCCTGCTCTCGCTGCTGGGTGCAATGGTGACGAATTCATTGCAACACCCTTCCTAACACTCGCTCCCTTCTGCTTCGGCGATGAGTCCTCTGGCTCTGCCTGGCTGTTCACCCAGCAACAGGAGACCTGACCCTGTGCAAACATTCACTTCCCAGCTCTCGGCCTGGTCCTGGGAGGGGCTGAGCCCCTGCAGCCTGTTGATTTCAGTGGGCGATGAAAGCCCTGGGCACCACACTGAGAGCAGGCCCTCTGGGACTCTTCCCCTGCTTGCTGGGTGGCATTGGGCACGGCCCTTTCCCTTATTGGTCCTTCGTTTCCTTGTATGTAAAATCTGTATAAATAATACAGGGCAAGGCAGAAGGAGCTCCGTTACTGGCCTTGGTCCTGTGGTGGGGTAACATTTTCAACAATACCTAAGTGAATTAGGAGGCCAAGTCTCACTGAAAGTCAGTTTGGGGAGGGGGGGCAGAGAGATGATTTTATAACTGTTCGCGGGAGCACAAACACTGAAGTGACTGAATCACCAGCCTTGCAACATTCTGGTTTTCCTCCCGCTATTTTTAGATATTTCTGATGTACTTTAAAGGTGAGATATGCAAACAGGAAAGGAAAAGGGCAGAATTCTAAGGGATACTGCCAAGGATTTGAATAAATTGTAGGTGGGGCTCTAAAGCGATTTCAACACTGCACTTAAAAGGCTTCTTTTGCGAGTGTGAGTGGATAGTTGTATGTTGTAGCATTTAGAGGAAGTGGTGCGAGCTTGTTTTAGGCTGTGAAAGGTTACTCTTGTGTAGATTATTTTCAGGCACTATGACTTATAAGGAATGTATTTTTGTGATCATTTTACTCGTGGTATGTTTTTGCATCGCTCTACAGTAGTGAATGGTCTGTCAACCATAAACACATGAGCTGGGCTAAAACTTGGAACATATATGGTGTGTATGCATGTGGATATTTATGCACACACAAAAAATTGGTATTAGTTGAAGAAGATGTGGATTGATATAGCTAATTTATAGGAGTGCAAAAAATTGGAAGATTTTAAACCTTCAAATTCTTGTCTTTTCTATCTGAGGATCGGTAGTCAATCTCTAATGTGCATTTGGCACTTGTGGTATTTAAAAAAAAAAAATCTTGTGCCCTCTGAAATCACATGACATATAAAAGGGATGAGTCAAGTCCCCAGAGAATGTAAAGTATGTAAGGGATTTGTCATGAGTTGCATAAAATGAAGGTTCTCCCCAGTTAGAAATCTCCTGGGGAGAGAGGAGGGTGGGCATGGAAGGGAACACAGATGAGGTTATAATAATTTTTCACAATGTTCATTTAACTTGGTGATGGTTCCTCTCAGGACGACACAATGATAAGATATGAAATTAATGATCCATAAAATCAACAGAAACCAGATAGGGTAATTTTTCAATCTATCAAAATTAATATTAAAACAAATATACTCGAGCTCTGCCTCTTAGAGAGTGGGGGTGAAATCAAGCCCTCCTGTTAGAACACCCCTTAACTTTGGAAAAGTTCTGATCTAGACTAGAACCTTAACCTTCAAATCAGACTCATCTCTGCTTTCGTAATCTAGATTGAAATAGCTTTCATTTCTATTTGTGTGGCATTTTTTAAAAGTACACCTATCACTCATGAGTCTCACTATGTAAAAATACGTATACTTCCTACTGGATCTTTTCCTTGGATGTGTTGAGAGTCACAGCTGCTCACTTTAGTGACAAAAATACATTTCTGCTGCTTTTTTACTTCAGTTATCCTTGGAAAGCCGATGCAACTAACTCTTCAGTACAGAGTTAACTCAAGTCATAACCTGTGTTGCCCCTAACTCAAATCCTTTCCACACACACACACACACCCTTAACTCAAGCCTGGTGTTTTCAGCTTGAATTGGCTGGCCTGTCACAGCTTGATTTAGTACAATTTGTTGCCTGCTAAAACAGCCACTCAGTGTTGATCAAGTGTTATAACACAATGTGCCTGTTCTCACTTGAAAATTCCTCTGACGTTCGCCTGCCTTGAGTGTAGACAGACCTGAACATAGTGAGTTGGGTTCTATTTCTCCTTGTGCATCATGAACAGACCTGATTGCTATGTTCCACACTGAAAGCAATGGCACTGCACAGGTGTCATTAAGAGGTTAATTTTGCCTGGAAAACCTGTGTTACCGATGGTGATTGGGACAGATATAGCCATTTCCTGCAGTATCCTTGAAAGACCTTATGGAATTAAGTTTGTATATTACTATGGGCCAGGATTCTGTGTAACTTCTTTAGGGGGAGATGTTATTGCAACCCCATGCAGTATCTTTGGGATCCATGGTTTTACATACATGTGTTGTCTGATTGTGTTCTACTACGGGCGGGGAAGGCTACCACAGCTCCTACAGGAACTAAAAACAGTGGATGGCGATTAAGGCAATTGACTGGGTTGGTACCTCCCAAGGAGGTACCACCCTCCGGAGAGGCTCACATATACTAGTTCAAACTAGATTCTGCAGAGACCAACAGACAAAGAAAGCACTTTGGATAAATAGCGTGAGTTTAAACTGACTCAGGGCTTTCCTTCTGATCAGCAAATGGACAGGCCCTTCTTTCTGATGGCCCAATCCTTGTAGAAAGGTTGAAAGGACTGACATCTGCTAGCACCTGAGGCTGGAGTTGGGGTGACCTCTGGTAAGCTGTTTAGCATACACAGAGGTTCTCTTACTGTCTTTAGTATGTTTTCTCTGTAGTGCTTTCATCTTTAGAATAAATGTGCTTGCTTAGAAAGCTGTGCGGTGACTTGTGACTGCTGGCAATTGCAGCTGGTCGTAGCCTCTGGAGAGAAAGCAAGGCGCAGATGCTGGCTTGTTTAGGCAGTCTGGCTTGCAGGGAATATCACAGGGTAAGGTAGGGGACTGTGCAGCCTGGAAAAACCGAGTCAGGAGGGGGAGAGACAAGGGGCTGTACCCAAAAGAGGTGATGGCTAATGAGCTGGGAGCCTATAGGGGCGCCCTTGAGAGACCATGGAGGGGGAAAACAGGTGCAGTTGTGCTGAACTGTGATAGTGATGAATGCGAATAACACCCAGCTTGACTCCCAAGGTTGAATTTGAAGAGCTAGAAGTTAGCTCACTATAAGCAGCCTGATGAAGAGCAGTTGACTGGTGATGCTTGTGGGAAGCACTTAGAAAAATGAGCTTCCTCACATCCCCATTTTATTGAGGGCAACTGTCTGCAGACTAAGTTGGTCCACAGCCCCAGGATCCTGGGTGATACTAGGTGCCCAAATATACACAGTTGCAAAACTCTACCCATTTCCATCTGCATCTGGCCAGAAGACTGTATCCCGTCCTGTCCAAGGCAGACCTGGCATGGTGATCCAGGCATTTTTGCCCTCCAGGCTTGATTACTGCAACTGATATCTAGAAATGAAAGCACACTCTTGGCGACAGCCCCGAGTCTTTGGCTACTGAAGATCAGGAGCAGATTATCCCACATCTGCTACTGCAGGGCTTTTGGATCTTCCTCTGAAGACTGTGGCTTTGGCCATTATGGGAGACAGGACACTGGATGAGATGAACCTCAAGTCTGATCCAGTCCGGCAATGCTTATGTCCCTATGTGCCGCTCACTGCAGCTGCCCACCTCAGAACTTTGAGGGGAATCTCTTGGCTTGGGTAAAGCTAGCCGAACCGGCTCCTTACTCCAGTCACCCCTGCCCGGTGTGTAAGGGGAGGTAGGACGTGGGGAGAGCACATGTGCTGTCCACCAATTCTCAGCTGGTCTATGGTTCCCTTAGAGGCCAGAGCCAGCTGACAAAAGTTAGAGCAGCCTAGAGACTGCTCTAATTTATGTTGGGACCAGCTGCACTTGAGAATGAGAGAGCTATAAACTGCACCTTGATGTCCCACCACCAGAGTCCATTAGAGAGAATCTGGCCCAAGAAGTGTTAGCTAATTAGGGTAATTAGTAACAGCAAGTTGTTTGATGGTCCATTGCATTGACAACTTGACACCATCAGGGATTCAATAACTACATTAATGTCATAAAGCATTACAGCTTCCTATTGTGTGTTTGCAGGCTGTCACCAGATTCACAGCACAGCATGCTTGTTGCTTTCATTGTAGTTAATTACAGTTTATTTCTGTACTTCCATACGTTAATTTATAGCAAAGATTCCCCCTTTCTAATTGACAAGTATTTTTGGGGGTGGGAGCAAGGGATACAAAGGCAGCAGCAACTTGCATGTTTAACTTCAAACTGTGATCGATAATGTGGTGATACTTGTATAATGCCTGTCCCCTGCAGGCCTCCTGGGGCCTGCTGAACATTAACAGCTTCTTCCTAGGCAATGGCTGCATTTCCTCAGTTACCACAATTTCTTAATAGACACTCCATAGGTTATTTCTGTTCTGAGTCCAGGGTAACGTTACAGCATCTCGATGCTAGAGCCCTACGTTTTTAATGGGAAGCAGGGGCCATTAGCACGCGTACACTGACAGGTACGTCTTTCTGAGTCATAAGCTGTGGAGGCAAGGAAAGGATTTCTTCTGTCATGAATGGTCCTGCAGAGCTGGTGAGATGCATGGTGAGTTTTTCTCCTTCCTCTAAGTGGCAGGATACCAGATCTAGGAGCTGAATTTATGCAGCAATTCCATATTCTTATACTATCTTCAGATTTTATTGCATAGAATGCAAATTGGATCTCCTTCAGCTGGTCTACAGAGATCGCGAAAGAGCTGGCGTGTTTCACTGCTGCCTTTTAGCACCGTGCAAGTTGAGACTGTTCTAGAAGTGACTTTGAACCGGTGGATGAGCGTGCTCCCTCTAACTGCACCATCAGTGCATGGGCTGCACCTGTTTGAAATTTGCCAGGATTGAGCATGTGCTGTTGGGTCACATTTGAATTTTACATGGCTCTGGGGGTCTGAGCATCTTCAGCAGTTGAAAAGCTGGTTACACGGGATCGTTCCCAATATTACACGATTAATATCACTGGCTGGTTTGAGTCAGTGCTGCATGTTGCTTAAACGTCTCTGAAGTGGTGTTAATCTCCACCAAAAAGTCTTTCTGATTCATAGCTAAAGCTAGGATGAGCCTAACAGCACTTACCTGCTGAGCAAAATTGCTTTGCCTGGTGTACAGTGGTTCACCCTGGCCTGGTCCAATGCCCCATGAAGCTGAAGGGTATATTTCCGCTGAATGCGAGGGGCTGTGATCAGACCTCATGTCTGCAAGTCCGCAGTGTGTTCAGTTAGTGAGCCACGAAATAGTAGTTTAGTGTTGAAAGTGCCCGTCTGGGATTTACAAAGCCTGAGGAACTCAGAATATGACACTCTTAATTAGATTTATTTGTGAACCTTTTATGGCTTAATCTAGTCTGTTTCCTTCTCTTAAACCCTCCGTTGCTCTTTGAGTTTAAATGGTGCTGGTACCGTGCTGTCTCTTGTCTGTTTTAGAAAACCACAAGGTGATGGTGTTCAGCATGGTGGTTGCTCATTGCATGCTACTTCTCTCTTTCTCAGCCCATGACTATAGCCTCACTTAGGCTTTGTCTGGACGACGCATCTTTTAGGGACACGATTGTGCTGATATGGCTGTGCCGCTACAGCCGTGCCGCTAAAAGGCGTGCAGTGTAGCTGCTGTTTGTCGGTAGAAGAGGGCTCTCCCGCCAACAAAAAACTTCCACCCCCAACGAGCAGTGGTAGCTTTGTCGGCAGGAGAGCGTTCCCGCCGACAATGTGCTGTTCACACTGGCGCTTTTCCTCGACAAAAACTTTTCTTTTGGGGAGGTGTTTTTTTAACACCTCTGAATGACAAAAGTTTTGTCCTTCAGTTGCCAGTGTAGACAAAGCCTTAGCTACCACTGAAGAATTAATGTGATGCACCTGATGGGATCATGGTGCCCGATCCTACTCTATCCATTCTCTTTTGTCTTTTACCTTTGCCAACAGCTGCTACAGGAGAACACCAGGTTAAACGTAAACTATTAAAAAAAAAAAAGTTAAAAAAAAAAAGATTTGACAAGGTAAGGAAACAGTTTCTGTGCTGCTTTCGTTTAAATTAAGATTGTTAAAAGCAGCATTTTTCTTCTACAAGGTAAAGGTTCAAAGCTCTATTCAGTTGTAAACTTTTGAAAGAACAACCATAATGTTTTGTTCAGAGCTACGAACATTTCAGAGTTACGAACAACCTCCATTCCCGAGGGGGTCGTAATGCTGTGGTTCTACTGTACATTGCTAGCAGCAGTTTGAATTTCCTGGCCACTCAGTGGCACAGCTGGATTTTTGTCATTGTGGCTCACGTGTCATCACAAGCCTTCTGGACATACTTGGGCTTGCCCTGCAAAGCAAACCTGTGGAGCTAGTTAGAAAGAAGCTCCCAGACAAAGGTTCACAGGAGCTGAGGGGTTTAGTTGCCCCAGTTCTTGGGTAGAATTTATTGTTGTCCAACTAAAAAGGGTGCCGTGAATATGGTGTTTGGATAGAACTATTGCATTCCACTGTAGCGCTGTGAATTAAGAAGCCAATGCTCCTGCACCACAGCAATAGCTAAGATATTGTTTTGTGATACTTGGGGGCAACGCTGATTTCTTAATGGCACCCACTGTGCAGGTTGTTGCTAAATGAGCTTAAGAAATGGCCAACAGTTCATATCAGCCCTACGCTATCCCAGTGGGTCGAAGGAAAGCCGGGCAGTCCTCTTGCTTCACGTTTCAGAAGAATGAATGACACATCGCCACAGGTGCCTAAGAGAAACCCCGTCTGCTGACAAGCTTTATCTGATTTATCTCCTACCCCACACTCTTGTTAAAACCCTGCTTCTGACTCTGGGCTAACGCTTTGTGATTGGGAATCAAACCGACATACCAAGCTACAGTCTGTACAGCGTGTCTCGCGCTAATGCTTAAACGTCACGACTGTGCACAAGACAATTGCCAAGTCAAAGAAAACAGGAAATAGAGATTGAGCAACCTCTCTTACTTCCTAGGCATTCCAGCCAGAAACTTTATATGGCTGTTATCCTATCAGGACCCCTGAACTCTGCCGGGTACTTAGCTCCTACCACGAGACGTATTCTGGGAGATCTGAGAAAGACACAGGTGAATGGTTTCTGGAATTAACAACCAAAAGGTAGGCAAGTCGAAATGAGAGAGAGAACCCAAAGGTCTTCCTGCGCTGTGGATGAATGGACTGTTAGGCCCCAGTCCTACCAATCCATAACCACAGCTATAGATTTACTCATGATTTGTCAGAACAAATCATGCCAAACCTACCTAATTCCCTTCTTTGACAGGGTTCCTGGCTAGTGGATAGGAGGGAAGCGGTAGCTATGATCTATCTTGATTTTAGTACGGCTTTTGACATTTTTATAAGCAAACTAGGGAAACGTATGTCATGCCAGACTAACCTTCTTTGAGAAAATCACTGATTTTTTTAGATAAGAGAAATGCAGTAGATCAGTGGCTCTCAACCTTTCCAGACTACTCTACCCCTTTCAGGAGTCTGATTTGTGTTGTGTACCCCCAAGTTTCACCTCACTGAAAAACTACTTGCTTACAAAATCAGACATAAAAACGCCAAAGTGCCACAGCACACTAGTACTGAAAAATTGCTGACTTTCTAATTTTTACCATGTAATTATAAAATAAATCAGTTAGAATACAACCACTGTACTTACATTTCAGTATATAGAGCATGTGATGGGGCGCCTGCCCTACACTGGGCTCTAAGGGGTTAAGAGAGTCCTAGGGAGGCTGTGCAGGAGGCAGCCAATCAGAGAAGGGCTGCTAGGAGCAGCCAATCAGGGCCAGGCAGGCCCATATAAGAAGGGCTGCAGGGCACAGCAGCTTCAGTCACCTGGAGCTCAAAGAGGGAGGAGGACTGGCTGCCCTGCAGGCTGAGGCCCTGAGGAAGGGCAAAGAGGGTGCTGGGCCTGCAGGGAAGTGGCCCAGGGAAATGTACTGAGGACTCAGAAGGGGCCCAGCAAACAGCGGCCTTCTACAGGATCCCTGGGCTGGGACCCAGAGTAGGGTCCTGGGTCCTCCCCCCCCTTCCTCGCCATTGGGGAAGTGGCTATACACACTGCAGTCACCACTGAGAGACGTGGCTGGGCAGGGATTGCAGAGACGTCTTTTGGAAGGGAGGAACACAGAGCATGGCACGGCTGGGGGGCTGTGTCACTGAAGAAGACACCGCAGTCCTCGGAGGAACGTAGGTCCAGGAACAGAAGAGGTGAGTGGTGGAGCACCACCAGAGTAGGGTGCACTGGCTCCAGAGCTACTCCCTGGGACAGCCACGAGTAGGCGCCGGAGGGGTGAGTGAACCCCGTTACAGAGCCGTATAAACAAGTCACTGTCTGTATGAAGTTTTAGTTTGTACCGATTTCGGTAGTGCTTTATATATAGCATGTCGACAAATATCTAGATGAGCTGATGTACCCCCTGGAATTTCTCTGCGTACCCCCAGGGGTTCACGTACCACTGGCTGAGAACCACTGCAGTAGATCTAATATACTTGGACTCAGTAAAGCATTTGACATGGTACAAACATGGGAAATTATTAGTTAAATTAGAGCAGATAGGGATCAGTACGAGTATTGTAAAGTGGATAAGGACCTGGCTAAAGGGGAGAAGACAATGGATTGTGCTGAAAGGTGACCTGTCGGACTGGAGGGAGGGTACTAGTGGAGTTCCTCAAGGATCTGTCTTGGGACCAAGCTTAGTCAATATTATTATTAATGAGCTTGACAGAAAACGGAGGAGAGCGCTAATGAAATTTCCTGATGTCAATACAGGAGAGGATCGGATTATTAGACAGGAAAAGCTGGATGACCTTGAAGCCTGGAGTGACAGACGTGGGATGAAATTCAGTAGTACAAAATGTAAGATCATATGCTTAGGGTCACATCCTAAGAAGTTTTGCTGCAAGCTGGGGGCTCATTGGTTGGAAGTGGGAGAGGAAGAGAGAGACGTGGGTGTGTGGGTCCATCACAGGATGACTACGAGGTGGCTGTGAAAAAAGCAGATGCGATCCTAGGATGTATCCTGTGAGGAATTTCCAGTAGAGGCAGCCATTGTACAAGGCACTGGGAAGACCTCATCTGGAGTACTGGGTACAGTTCGGTCATTCATGTTCAACCCATATTACCTGTGTTTGGGAAAGAGGATTTCCAAGTGGAACAGGTGCTGAGAAGAGCTACTTGGATGATCGGGGAATGGAGGACCTGTTTTATGAGCAGAGACTGGAAGAGCTTGGCTTGTTTAGCCTAGCACAAAGAGGGGATATGCTTGTTCTCTATAAATACATCACGGGGGTAAACGCCACCGAGGGTGAAAAGTTATTCAAGCTAAAGAAGTGGTATAAACTGGTCAGGAATACGTTTAGGCTGGAAATGAGAAGATGGTGTCTAAGCAACAGGGGAGTGAGGTTGTGGAATAGCCTGCCAGTAGGAGCTGTCAGGCAAACAACTTGATTAGTTATAAGAGAGCTGGACAAATTGATGAGCGGGATTGTATGACAACGTTGCTTGTGATGGTGGAGGGCAGGGCTCAGCAGCCCTAGGTGTCCCTTCCAGTTCATGTCTTACATTTCTAGAGCTCAAGCTTCAGGGCTTCAGATGGCCACCTGCAGGGGTCAGGAAGGGATTCCTTGCCAGTATTCTGGGGGAGGAAGTTTGGCCTCCCTGGCTGGAAATGGGACTCTGGACAAGGTGGGCCAGTTCTGTGAGCAGGCACTGAGCATTCTCTTTCTCAGGCGCTTGTTCTGGCTGGTTCTCGCTCACAGACTAAGGGTCTAATTGATCGCCATGTGTGGGCTTGGGAAGGAATCTTTCCCCAGGTCAGACTGGCAGTGGGGTTGGCGTTTTTTGCCTTCCTCTGCGGTGCAAGGTGCAGGTCACTTGCTAGGATTATCTGGGGGCATCTCATTTAATCATTTCCCTGCCGTTGCAGGGGCCTTGGTGCCCCTCGGCCCTCCTGTTCTCTGCCTGTGGCACATCACATTCTAGTCTCCTGAGCGCTGTAATGCTGTGGTCCAGTGTTGGTTACTGGGCTCAGTGTGAGGGAGCAAGGGGGTGTTGGTGGCTTGAGATACACAGATGATCTGGGGGTCCCGTCTGGCCTTTGACTCTGTGGCAACGAGGCATTGTGTTTGGAGCCACTGGAAACCAATCTCGGCATCACGCCGAGCAGAGCTACTGCTAAATGATTGAGATGGATAGAGTGAGAGTCTGACAGCTATTCGTGGTTAATTAGTTTATAATGAAAACGGCTCTCGTATTCACGGTAGACTATCGGAGACAATAATTGCAGAGTTATTTTATTGCTTTTGAACAAAGTCTTATCTAGCTCTGGGTGCTCCTGCTGCTCCACCGCTCTGCAGCCCAGGGAAGAGCATTCATCTTCCAACTGATCAATGGCAATAGACTAAAGAGGAAAAGGAGGGAACACTTTCTCAGAGCAGTCCCTTTTACATCAGGCTGTCTGAGTGAATAATGGTGTGCAAAGAGTGAAGGTAATGCAAGGCCGCCTCCCTGCTTGGAGAGTGGGAGATCTCTTAAGAAATGGCATCAAAGCTCCATGGAAACTAATCACTACGCTAGTTGGGTGATCAAAGAGCTGTAGGAGATAAGGTCCTTTTGTCTGAAATTAAGATGAGCCTGTGTGTTAGGTGTGCCAGGTTTTACTCGAGGAAATGTGATAGGAAACTACACAAGGGGGGAGAGCTGCATTCGGAAAGAAGGGTTCATGCCGATTTGTCATCAAATGTTCTAAATGAAGATGTCACCAAGGGAAGACTGAATGGGAGTGGGTTCCATTGAGGAAAAAGCAAACCTTACAAACTGGGCCGAATTACAGATAAAAACAATTTACTTCTGGGGGAAAGAAAATAACAAAACATAAGTAATGGGAATTGCATTTTCTATCTTTTTATTTTTTTTACCTTATTAATGAAGCAAAGATGTTAGAGGTAGAAGCAGCAAAAGAAGTGAGCATCAAATACGATAATGTACCTTTGAAGTAAAATGCACCTTGGAAACTGTAACTAGGGTCCATGTAAACCAATATATGTGGACAACTTGTTATCCAGTGAAAGTTCCAATATTTGTATTTAATTAGTGTGGGTGTCTGATCTCAATGTGTTTTACAAGCTCTACACTGGCTTTATAGGACTTCCTGAAAGGTGGCTCAATGCAGTGCACTCTGTAGGGAATCTGAACCTGTTCTAGACGGGCGTACTGGGCTGTGAGGCGCTCCTTAGCAAGGGAAGCCGCTGAAGCTTGGGCCAGTGGTAACATTTCATACTGCAATAGGCTCTCGCTCGGCAGCAGCTCTGCTGGTTTGTGTTGCCTGAGAAGGACGTGCTAAGCACTTTAGTGTTGCCCAGCACCCCAGAGAGGAGAGAAAGGAGTGTGAGTGGTGCCTGCTCAGAAGGTAACAATATTGACTAAACAGTATCTCGGGGGGCGAAAAGGTTTAGGGTCAGATTCTAGCCCATGAAATGGCCCCTTGGCAGCTCTCTGGCCAGCTGAGAATAGGTAGGAAGCTGGAATAGCTGTCTCTAAACCACCCCTTCCTGGCTCCACCTAGCACAGCGGTGTGTGTTGGGGAGAGAGGTGTGAGGCGGGTGTGGAGGTGTGCTGCATTGCAGCCCAGTTACCCCTCCCCCCAGCAGTGTTATGGCCCCTTTGTGGGCTTTTCAAGCGGGCACGATTCACAGCAGCCCGGAGGTTGTTATAAATCACACCAGGGGCTGAACCAGCCCAGGATGGTCAGGGGTGCACAAGGGTGCTGTGCAGACATCTCTGCCTCTCCCTCAGCCCAGGGTCTAGCCCTTAATTTATAAAGTTCTCCTCTATGTGGTCCCAACTCTGCAACAGAAATTTCTGATGGGGGATTACAAAGGTTTAGGGCTCATCCTTTTCTACTACAGCTGCTTGTAGACACTGCTAGGCTGGCTGAAATCCTCCACATTTCCCCATATTTCCATAGAAATTCAGGCACATGCAGCAGAAGTCGGTGCCTTTTATTTTGCAGTTACACTGCATAAAAGCCCCATGTGGGGAGATAACTCCATGGATGAATGGGGGTGTGTGTGGATAAGCTAGCGTGTGTGCATGTAGCCAGTAAACATTTAGCCTATTACAAATAATGTATAGACACCAATGCCATATTTCTGTTTTTTCCCGATTCTCATTTTGGTGATTAGTTGTAAGCAGATGGTGCAGCAGTATCTCAAATGTCACGTAATTAACACACAGAATGTCAGAAGAAATGGCAGAAAGTTGAGCCTTTTTCAACTCTGTCCTGGTGTCCATGGAAGAAGTGCTGATGACATTCAGCGGTGTGCACTTAAAAGTCAGGGATCAAAAAACCACATTCCCCATTTTCTCTGCTCCCAGGGAATTGCTTGAGAAAGGGAGCCCCAGGAAGTCCTTACAGCAGATTTCATTCTCGAATAGGGTGAAATGAGATATCTGGGAAACATGGACATTTTAAAAAAATGGAGAGAGAGAGAGAGAGAAAGAATGTTGCCTGGATTGCCTGGAATGTTTCACTGCAAGTGAGAGTCTGGGGACTCTGGATTTAGATCTTCTAAATCCAACCAGGAATGGGAAACAGAGGCTGGCTTGTAAACAAGCCAGAGCTCTTCCTTAGCGCTCACCCATTGTTCTGATTTCACAAGAGCCTGGCGTCACAAAGCCCAGTAGATTATTCAACTTCCCCTGCAGACTTGGAGAAAGGGCCAGCAATCGGTAGGCTAGACGGAGGGTGGCAGACTTGATGGGTCTTAGCTGCTTCTTTACTTAACTGTTCTTTTCAAACCTACATTTATTTTAGGTGGGACTGGCTGAGAGCATCCCAGATAGAGCTAACTTTTCAAACAGCAGACCCCGGCCACCCCTGTGGAGTGCGTGTCTGTTGCAGTGCGCGGGTGCGCTTTTCGGCTTTCATTTGACATAATCATTAATTATCTTCATGTGTAATATGCCAGGCTTTTATCATCAACCCTTCCAGCATTTTTAAAGGAATGAGCAGTTTATATAAAACTAACGATGTAGTATTTTGTATTTTCTATAACTGAACTGCTGCTTTGGGGCCAGTCATTTGCACCAGTGATATAACTTCTCTGCCTTTTCTGGCTTCTCATTGTGTAATAGAGATCACGATTGCCCGTGTTAATCACGTGTAAGCTTTAATCTAACGTGTTCTTTTCCCACTTATTTAAAGCCAGAAACACTGTATAGTTTAATAACTGGTTGGTTAAAGAATTTAAGCTGACATTTGCACACACATACACATTAAACCAGCTATGGTAGGAGTCACATATCTAGTTAAGTTCCCCCTCCAAGATGCTCTCCAGACTGCTGTGAGGGGATCCAACCCTTAAGTCCTTGCTTGCTTTAAGCCTCTGGAGTCTGAATGGAGTCCAGGTCTTGCCCGTAATGTGTGGTCTTTAGGTGCCCTCTCAAGGTACACATCCTCTGTCTAGCACCCTGCTGAGAGCTGCAACCCTGCACTCCAACTGCCTAGCTCCTGGGACCAGGGCTAACCCTTCAGACTCCCCCAGAGCTTAAACACACCCTCTTCCAGAACTCCAGCCATCTGGGTGCTCTGGCTTTACCGTTTACCTCTTCAGGGGCACGTGATACCTGTAACACATCTCACTCACACACATACACACGTTGCGCAGGAGTATAACACCATTGCTCCTAGTAGCACCAGAAATACACAGATCTAGACAAAAATAATGCTCCCTACACTCATTTTCCTGCCTCAGTTTCCTCACCACTCTGGAACATTCTTCGAGGTGGAGTAAAAGACCTCTGGATGCATCCTAGGCTCCCTCTGCTGCTCATGAGTTGTCTTCTGAACCAAGGAGCCCTTTTCTCTTGGCCAGCTCGCTTGGTCCCACAGCTAAAGCAGGTCTCCCTTGCTAGGAAAGCATGCCTGTCTCTTCCCCTCTCCTGCCCAAAGCTTCTTGTCCTTCTCAAAGCCTTCCCCCCGTGAGTCCTTTTTTAAAACCCCAGCTTTGTCACCTCTGTCTTTTTATCCTATTTGGAAATTTTCTACTATCCAAACATTACCCCTCTGTTGGGGGGTTGGAGAAAACTGGTTCTCCTAGCGTTAGCCAATCTCCTTAGCGTACCCATGGTGTAGTCAGAGTACAATTGTTGGGTCAATGGAGTAGTTAACCTTTAGTCTCGTGGGTACATGCTCCAGGCCCTGCCAGCCTAGGTGGATTCCACATTTCCATAGAGGCATTTCATGATACGCAGTGTTTGTAGTAACAACTTAATAACATCATCTGGAATTCATTCATTGTACAGACGGGCTTCTCCCCAAATCACCACAGTAGGTTCATGAATTAGGGCCTGATTCTGGAAACCCTTACTACTAGAGGTAGGGAATGCATGAGCCTGACTCGCATTCACACATAGTAGATAGTGTCCAGTTTAAGGCCCTGATCCTGCAAACATTTGTGAATGTGCTTAGCTTTATGCATGTGAGTAATGCCATTGCCATTAGTTGAACAGCTCACGTATTTAAAGTTAGACATACATATGGGTCGGCAGAACTGGCGTCTGGGTCTGAAAATCAGGCTCTTCAGAAGTCCCCCACTGTTACCATTGACTCCAGCGGGAGCAGAGTTAGGCCCGTGTGGAAAACTTCGGAAGATCCCACTTTTACTGATCACGTGTAGGACTGAAGGTTGGTAATATGTGGCCCCAGGTAACTCTGTGAAATCAATGACTTTCGCGGAAGGTGTATCGGATCCTTGGCTGTCTGGGTTGTGGTTGGCTACAGCATTACTTAGGGACTAAGTCCTTAGCTCGCAGAGTTTTCAAAGGAAGGACAGGGCAGGTAATCCTGCTGCTCTAATTATTTTACCCTTAAAAGCATGACAGTTCACTTTCCTGATTGGCTGATGACTGGAATCACACAGGGCTGATTGATTTCCCGCACATTTTGTTGCCCGCATGGAGTGTTTTATGCCTTTCCTGAAAGTGACGAGGAGGCTCATCCAACCTCTGACAGCATTTGCCTGGTTAAAAGGGCTGTTGAATTCTGGATAAAAGTAGTTAGCATGCTTCAACAGGCAGAGAGGCAATTGTCTTAGCCGCACGATGCAGGTCCCTCTCCTCCTTGGAGAGCGATTCTTCACGGAAAGTAATTTGTGATTTTAAACAAAGAAATGTTTCTCCAGCTCCTTACAAATTATGTAACAGCAAAAGGACTTCTTTGTGAACTGACAGACAGACCCATCCCCTGCAAGTCACATCCCTGCTTCTCAAACCAATGTGCCCTGGAAGTATGTAGCGCTTCCCCCAGGCAAAATGCATGCACTTCACAGATATGTACGGGCTTTGCCTCAGGCAACAAACCTAACAGAGGGATTTAAAGATGCTCCTCCCCACATGTAGGTGGGTACCAGAAATTTCTCCAGTGTATTTTTCTACTCACATGAGGGTTTTTTGCCCATGGATGCAACTTCATATTGTTCCCCACGCGGCTGTCGATCTAGCTCCTCAGGCATCGCACCGCTTTACGGAAGCCGCTTGAATACTAATCAGTGAGCAGTGATGTCACGTGAAGTGCCAGTGGGAGAATGGAGTCTAACCGCTAACTACAATCACTGAGTGGAAGACCTCTTACTATGCTCTGCACATCTCTACCCCAAGCCCAAGTCTGAGGGTAGATGACACAACAAAGGACTGCTACAAGAGTTTTCGCTCAGAGGTTATGTCTACACTGGCAAGTTTCTGCACCATTTATTAAAATGCTGGAATTAAACCACTGTTGCGTGTCCACACTGGGCTCCTTGTGCTGCTGGAGCACATCCACATTAGCAGCTCTTGCAACGGCAAAGAGAGCAGTGCATTGTGGGAACTATCCCACTGTGCAACTGGCTGCAGGGTGCTTTGGGAAGGGTTTGCAATGCCTCATGGGGCAGGCACAGAGTCACATGATGCAGGTTTCCCAATCCCATCCTACTACATTGCCATCTGCTTTTCAACTGAAGGGCGGGGGGAGTGTGTGTGTATGGGGGGGGAGAGACGGTGTGTTTGGGCGACAGAATGTGTGTCAGCATGCTGGCTTGTAAGTTCAGACAGTGGCAGGAAGCAGCCAGTCCTGGGGGAGGCGGAAACCCCGACATCAGCCCCTGCCTCCCTCCCTGGGCTCGCTGCACAACAATCTCTCTCTCTCACACACACACACACACACACACACACACACACACACACACACACACACACACACACACACACACACGCAATAGAGCTCATGACTCTCGTCGAAGTGGTTTGTTTGCAGCGCTGGCACTGAGGAGGTTCTGCGCACAAAGTGGCTTGGCAGTGTGTGCACGGCTGCCGTGTGAGTGCAAAAAGCTGCTTTCCTGCGCAGAAACTTGCCAGTGTAGAGAAGCCCAGACTGAGGTTAGTCTCGTCGATTCAGTCCCGCCTCTGGTGTTCGTCAGTGGGAAGACCCCGCCCCCATCGGGCATGGAGTTCTTTGACTTCCATCTTGGTGAGTGGGGAGGGTTTGAAGCTCTCTCCAGGACAGGGCTCATGTGACTTTCCAGGCCACTGTCTCATGGGAAGGGATGGGATTCTGCCTCTTCACGAATCCAGCGATTCCCTTCTTCCTAGAAACCTCCCGTTGGCGGCATTGTCCCACGATGTGTGAGAGAAAGAGTCCTTCCCAGGACTCACTGACCCTCAGTTCTGCAGGCTGTGTAGGAGGGGAAGAATTTCCCCAATCCCTGCATCAGTGCGGAGCGGGCTGCAGCACCAACCCATAGGAGTGGTAGTAGTATGTGCTAACGGTGTGCTGGTGTCGATGATCCCCCAGGGACAGGGCGATGGGGAAGCACCTCTTGGCATTTCCCCCCGGTACAAACACGGCAGGCAGCGTCCAATAGACACATGAGCTTCCCGACAAAGCCTTCTCAAACATTTCCAGATTATTTGCTTTATGTGAATATCCACTTTGTGAATTATACGTTTGTGCCAAAGATTTGGAGACAAATTGTCTGCTCTCCAAATAGATAGCTGGCTTTTGATTAAATAGATGCATGCCCTTCCCTAGCTTTTAGCATTCAGATTGCATTAATA
This sequence comes from Emys orbicularis, assembly GCF_028017835.1. Lineage (NCBI taxonomy): Eukaryota > Metazoa > Chordata > Testudines > Emydidae > Emys > Emys orbicularis. The sequence continues at coordinate 1,484,820 of NC_088691.1, forward strand.
CTCATTTAGCTGTGATACGTTGTATTCTGCTCTACACAAGCATGCCGCAAAACAATATAATGTAAGCGCTAAAGCACAATTGAATTGCTCAAATTTCAACGGGAACTGTGTTCAAATCAGGTTTCTATCAGTTCAGTGACTGGGCATCTCATCAAAATATTGTGGGCTAAACAGGAGCAGTGTGAATCCTTGTGTGCGCAGCACTGAAGACCCTGTTTGGATGACACGTGTCCAACCTGGAAAATACATCTCTGAACAAGGACACAAACGACTGCAAAGTTGGGTGGCCTGTGAATCTGAATCTTTGGTTCAGGCCCAGCTCTAAGTCAAGAAGGGCCAGTTTTTACAAAGGTACTTCGGCAATTAACAATGCAGATTGGCACCTGCACACTTCTGAAAATCCTAGTAGGCACCTAAGTACCGTTTAAAAATCTGTTCCTAACTCCATGGGGTTGGTCCAGGAACCCAAATCCACGGGTTTCTGAAATCCACCCTATGCCCTTGCCCCAAAACTGTCAGGTGCCTCCACACTCTCCTTGCTGCCTGTTGATACTTTGTAGGGAAGGGGGTTCCAACCCACATGTCAGTTACGGACTCATGGGCCTGGGGGAAAGATGGGTCACTCGATCACTGTCTGTTCAGCCCTTTTACCTCCTGTCCCTCACTGGTGGGGGCTGGAACTGAAAGAGCTGGTTCAAAGATGCTTCCAAACCTGCAGCATCGGGATCCCCAAGTGATAGACTCCACCGGAAGAAATGCAGGTGTGATTGTGACAGGTTGGACCCCCTGTCCAGGATGCCGCCTGATCTGCTGGGGTCCCACTGGTTTCCCCCCATTCCACCAGCCTGGGTTTCCTCACCCTGTCCTAGCTGTGCCAGGCCCTCAAGCGTTCTCCAGCACACACAGGTAGGGACACACCCAGCTGCAAATGGACACAGAGACACTGAGATCAGCTCAGGGATTGCCCAGCGCTCATGTGCACACCTCCTTTGGGGTATAAACCCAAAATAATATTGTCTTGTGCTGTTAGAAAGATCTGTACAGCGCAAGCTCATAAAAATTCACCCTCTCCCTCATTGTGGAGAGAGATATGCACAGTTTTTTGTCCTTCCCCTCCCTCCCCCTCCCCCCCCCCGATATGAATTGTACAAACTGGGATTTGTAATAAACAAGAAATAAGTTTATTAACTACAAAAGGTAAATTTTAAGTGATTATAAGGGATAGCAAACAGAACAAAGCAGATTACTGAGCAAATAAAACAAAACATGCAAACTAAGTGTAATACACTCAAGAAACAGGTTACACACAGTAATTTCTCACCCTAAATGTTGTTTTAGGCAAGTTGCAGAGTTTCTGTAGCTTAGAGTTCCAGTTATTTCTCCTTACAGACTGGACCTGTGACGGGATGGATCACAGAAACCCCCTTGGGAGCTGCCACCTGATGTGCAAAGACTACCTCTGCTCCTGTTTTCCCTGCCAGCTCAGGACTCCAGCACCCTGTCTTGCTGAGCCAGACACTCCCGTCTGCTCCAACACAGACCCAGGGTCTGAATCACTTGTCCCAGAGCTGCAAGTTTACCCGAAAACAGCTCACAGAAGTGTGCTTGTCTTTAGCACTCAGATGCCCAACTCCCAGTGGGGTCTAAACCCAAATAAATCCGTTTTACCCTGCATAAAGCTTATGCAGGGCAAACTCATAAATTGTTCGCCCTCTATAACACTGATAGAGAGAGATGCACAGTTGTTTGCTCCCCCAGGTATTAATACATACTCTGAGTAAATTACTAAATAAAAAGTGATTTTATTAAATACAGGCAGTAGGATTTAAGTGGTTCCAAGTAGTAACAGACAGAACAAAGTAAGTCACCAAGCAAAATAAAATAAAATGCGCAAATCTATGTCTAATCAAACTGAATACAGATAATCTCACCCTCAGAGATGCTTCAGTAAGTTTTTTTTCTCAGGCTGGACACCTTCCAGGCCTGGGCACAATTCTTTCCCCTGGTACAGCTCTTGTTCCAGCTCAGGTGATAGCTAGGGGATTCTTCATGATGGCTCCTCTCTCTCCATCTCTGTTCTCTTCCACCCCTTTATATATCATTTGCATAAGGTGGGAACCCTTTGTCCCTCTGGGTTTCCACCCCCCCCTCACTGGAAAAGCACCAGGTTAAAGATGGATTCCAGTTCAGGTGACATGATCACATGTCACTGCAAGACTTCATTGCCCACTTGCCAGCACACACATATACAGGAAGACTCACAGGTATTTTTTCCACATCCTTCTTGTAGTGTGGGGCCCAAAACTGGACATAGTACTCCAGATGAGGCCTCACCAATGTCAAATAGAGGGGAATGATCACGTCCCTCAATCTCCTGGCAATGCCCCTACTTATACAGCTGAAAATATCTTTAGCCTTCTTGGCAACAAGGGCACATTGTTGACTCATATCCAACTTCTCGTCCACTGTAACCCCTAAATGGCCCAATCCAGGCTGATTGCCTACTGTCTGGTGGACATTCCCCCAAATACACACCCAGTTGTATTGTTATATAGTCAATATTCCTAACTTCAGATACAGAAATGATACATGCATACAAATTGAATAAACACATTCAGTAGATCATAACCTTTCCAATGATCTCACATGACCCATCTTGGATAAAACATGTCTTAGTTATGCCATATTCATATCATAACAAAATTTCTATGAAGAATATGGGGTGTAATGTCACAATGATATTTAGTGAATAATGGGAGGTGGATTGTCCTGAGGTTAAAACACACAACTGGGAATTGGGGTTCCTGGGGGTCTCTTACCAGCTCTGCCACAGAGGATGTGTGACCTTGGGAAAGTCGCGTTGCCTCTTGGCCTCTCATTTTGCATTGTAAATGGGATGACAGGCCTTCCCCGCCCCTAAGGGGGTTGGGAGGCTCTTTGCGAGGTGCTGAGATACTGTGGAGTTGAGCACCATAAAAAGGCATATAAATAAAAGTAGACCCCATTGTGGGATGGAGTAAGAGCTGCTCCTGTACCTTCCACTCCCTGATAATTTACGCTATCTCCCTTTTTATCTCTGCCCTGGTTGGGACACATTAGAAGTTTTTCCCTCCTCATGCAGTACAGGAGACCTCATTCCGTTATTTCCTTCACTTTCTCCACAAACACACACCAGTTTGGAATACATCCTCTATTCCACACCCACTCCCAGGCGGCCTGACCCCTCTCACCCAGCTTACAAGTTAGCAAAGGGGATTCGGGTTTCAATGGATCTGGGAAAGTCTCACCCTGAATCTTGGACGTTGCACTCAGGGAATCCTATTGAATTAGATTGCAGAGAGCTCTGGCTTTGCTGGGTCCTGGGCTAGGGCTGTTAGCTGGGTAGATCATTATCTCCCTGCAAACAACAGGCCAGTTCATCTGTGTTTACCTTAATAGTTACTCCAAGATTGAATCGGACCCATTGTTTTAGTTCAAAAATGTTGATGTGACTCCATCACAGATTGCCAGCCAGAAGGTGATGAATGATGCTTTTGGTTTTTTTGTTAGGAATGAAAGAAAGAAATGAGCCTTGGGCCTTTATATAATATATCCTTGTTACGAGAGCTAGCTGTTGATTCACCCACGTACTGCTGGTCTTACAAGATATCAGAGCTGGTTTTAGAGCAGAGATCTGCAGGCACTCAGACCTATTCAGCATTGAGGCATTCCTACTTGTTAGTACAGTATCCTGAATTAAGAACAAAGGTTTAGTTAATTTACATGATTAAATTTTCAAAAGTGCCCCATGGCTTTTTGTGTACGTGCAAACTCCAGGATGCCCATCTCTGCCTGAACATGGGATGCAGGTGTGTGGCGGCGCTTGAGCATGTGCAAAAGTTTGCGTTCACTGCTGAAGACCTGTCCTTTGAAGCCCCCTCCTATCAATTGTCCTGATTATGAATCTTAACTATACAAGAAAGAGAGCTCCTTTTTAAAGGGATAATTCATGCCCTATCTTTTGAACATTGTTTTGAATAAAATAGGAACTGCATTCTGACCTGATTTTCTTTCGGAAGTTGGTTGGACTTCTGTAAGGCTGTAACTCCGTTGATCAAGTTAAGATTTTGGATGTATGAGTAAAATAGCAATTTCGTCTCGCACTCTGGCCAGTGAGGTGTCTGACGTTCCACCAGCTGGTTACTGCTGAAACGCCAGCATCCCTTGAGAGTGACGGTCCTAGCTGTGGAGCTCAAAGGTACTCCACCTCTCTTCATGGAGGCAGGGACGTCCCCAATCCCGAGTATTTGTAAACACAGTCAGGCAGCTTTGACAGTCACTATTGCGGTTAGACAGTCCTTATGTCTAAAGGAAAATGTTGGTTTCTTCTTATTCCAAGGCAATTTTCCAGGCATCCAGCAATGAAATGGAATGATCCTGGCTTTGATGCTGATGTTGCTTTCTTGGAAAGCAGCCTAGGTATGTGAAACAGTTCCAGGATCAGAGTAGCCATTTGACATAAATTGGCCTTCTGATTATTGTACTTAAAACTCATTATGTGGCGCATGTTCCTATCAATAGAAACCCCCGTTAAGCCCAATTTAAAAAAAGAATTGATAACCCAGGTGTATGATGTCATCCCTATTCAGTGACTCCTGAAGGGGAAATTGTCTGGAATTTCTTGCTTGATTTTGCTGTGAAAGATGAAAATATGAAGCAGAAGACCTTGGTCATTATTGCTGGTTGTTATGCAGTTAGTGACCCTGGAGTAACATTCTCCATGATCAGATGCCTAGATAGCAGGGTGATTTGCACATGTGCTATATATAGGCAGGCAGGTCAAAAGTTGTTCTCAGCTTTATCTTTTAAGTGGAAGCACTGATGTAGCTCAACAGGAGAATAAAAGTCTTTCTGCCACGCGCGTGCGCACACGCTCCGGGGGGCCTGCTCAGAACGCGGGGACAGCTGTGTAACAATGCACGTTTTCACTTGTAATGAGTAGGAAGTTCAGGATTTGGAAATGTCATGTGGTTTTGGAGCATTTGAGGAATAACTTGTTAAAATAAAATAAAGTGCAAAAAGCTCAGTTTTAAGAGACAGTCCCAAGTATAGGAATTTGGGGATAGGAGAGGCTGAGGGGGCACTTCCTTAAACTGAATGCTGAATGCTCTGACTGTCAAATAAGGGGAGGTGTGTATTGCTTTGTATGTGCACTTAGGGCAAAAGTTTCCATCGGCAGCACTCTAGTGGATAGGTGTCCAGTGCATGTGCTGAGCCAATTCTATATCTTAACAAACCTGATTTCACTCTTTGATGTGATGACATGTTTGTTTGCGAAAGGTAACTGGGTAGATGTATACTTACGCTTTTGTAAGTGATTAAAAAATTAGCACTATACCATGTCAATAAAGCATACGTTATATGGGTTAAGGCCGGGCTGACAGCTCTCAAAGTAGTTGTCAGTGGGGAATCATGGAATGAGGTGTTTTTAGCCGTGTTCCTCAGGGATCGGTACTAGGCCTGACGCTAGTCAACGTTTTCATCAATGATCTGGAACTAACTATAAAATCTTGTGATAAAATTTGTGGATGACCCAAAGATTGGGTAGAGTGGTAAGTAATGATGAGGGCAGTCATACAGAGTGATCTGGATCGCTTGGTAAAATGCATTTTAATTCAGCAGGGGCGTAGTGACCCAGGGGATACCTGTCAAACTCTGCATCTCCTGTGCCCTCTGCCAGTTGATACCAAGACGTTCCTAGGTCACAGTAGCACGGCCAGATTTGCTACGCACAGAGTAACTCACCAAGTCATAACATTTGATGGTAACGTGGTTGGCAGAAAAGAATTTGACAAGGCAGATCACATCCGTGTTCTGTTTGGAGGCTAGGGACTCGAGAACAGAGCATTTAGCAGTGGAGAGACACCGTTGGTGGGGAATGCAGCGGCATTCCCATCACCTTGCTTTGGCAGGGGAAACCAAAGCTGCATGAAGCAGGCCAAATCTTTCAGATCTTGGCAAACATGGACTCTCAGGGAATCTCAGTCATACACCTTGACTTGGCACTAGCTGCCCCGGTCTCTCACCTGCAGACTGAACTCTAACGTTGCAGCAGGTGAGGTTACCTATTTGCAGACTTTCTGAGGCTCTTGTCACGTTTTATTACCAAACAAGTGTTCCTCAGGTAGGTATAGTAGGAAATGGCTTTGAAGCGGGGTTTGCTATACCCCTGGTGGGGAGTGCAGCAGCTCCGATGGAAGTCAGTTGGTATTGTAGGCAGCAGGTATATCAGTGAATGCTTGGAGTAAATACGCTCACTAGAACTATATTGAGGGTTTCTTTTATCACAGCCAGTTTTCTACTCTCTCTTCAATATCTAGGGAAGGGGGTAGCAGCCCCTGGGCCCCAAAACACCTGCACAGGAGCAAGGCCCAGCAAAGCTCTCTGAATGGTCGTGCTGTGGGACTGGCTAGTGTACCCAGCAGTACTCTATGACCCTAAAGGGGTGTGGCCAAGGCTGCTATGCACTGCTGGGAGAGCACATACTGCATCTCCCTGCAGCAGTTTGCAGCTGTCAGGACCCCTCTGTACTACCATCCTCACAGGACTCTGGGAGGGCTCCTGCCTTCTTGGTCAGGTCCCCGCTGCTTCTCAGCAGACCTTCTTTAATGGATTCTAAGCCAAGAGGGCTAATTGCAAATGCAAACGGTTCAGGAAAGAACATGCACGAAGTCCATCGCTAGTGATGTGTGGATTATGGACAGCATGAATGTCACTGGGGGAAAAAGGGCCGTAGTTCGCTTGGGATTTCTGTGGAGTAAAATATTGGCAGATGTCCAATCTGATATTGCCATGAGAGAGGCACTTTCGTAGCTGGATAGCTGCCTGCCCTCCTCTCCTGTGAAACCAAATAAAAATTAGTGGCTCTGATTAGTTGATATCGATTGTGAAAGTAGCTCAGTTTAAGATGCTTTATTTGTTATTGGTTGCGGTAGGACTCCCCTTTCATTAAAATCCTCTGATTAGATTGTGTAGGCTGCAAACATGCTCTCAGGTGAGACGAGCTGTGCCATCCATCAAAGGGAATCTCCCTCCTTAGCTCTTCATAGGTTTCTTTTTACTCCACTTCCAGCTCTCATTGCTGGTAGAGGAAAAGCTCTGATGCCACCACTCACAGCTGCATGGTCCATTTTAGGATCTCCATGGTTGCTGTTTGGATGCAGGGACTCTCCCCTACCTCCTCAGTGGGGAGGAGTCTCTGTGCCTCTCTGATTTCCCCTAATCATAGACTGTCAGGGTTGGAAGGGACCTCAGGTCATCAGCTAGTCTAACCCCCTGCTCAAAGCAGGACTAATCCCCAGACAGATTTTTTACCCCAGATCCCTAAATGGCCCTTTCAGGTATTGAACTCACAACCCTGGGTTTAACAGGCCAATGCTCAAACCACTGAGCTATCCCTAAGGCAGGAAGCAGAGGGGAGATCCCCTGTTGATCGTCGCCAGCACTCTCTTAGGGAAGCAGCCCTCGATCAGATTTCCAATTGTGCTCTATAACTCTGGAGTCAGGCAGGCCCTCAGAGCTCCTTATGGCTCTGAGACATGATTGGGCAGGATTTACCTCTTAGCGTTGTGTGACTTCTAGAGCTGCTCTGAGAGCCTGCACCCTTACGTACAATTGCAAACAAATGAATAATTATGTAGAAAAGAAAGAAAAGGCAATGGAATGTAGGCATGGCTTGAAATGAGTCATTTAAATATGAAGGGAGGGCTCATTTCTTCAAAGACAGGATTAAGCAAGTAACTAGGTTAGCAGGCTGAAAATGGTCTGTTTGTGATCGGATAAGTCAACAGGTCAGCGAGCTAAAAGACAGATGTCTGAACTAGCTACAATACGAGCAGGAACTCCCAGGGAACCATTTACTGAGCACAAGATAACAATGGCAAGAGGAGGCAGGAGCGTGAAGATGAGGTAGAGCGCAAAGTCGAACATGGACAGCCTGTGGACAGAGCGTGCGGTACAGGGATTGATTCCTGCCCAGTGACCAAGCCAGTCCCCAAACGTGATGCAATGTGTAGTGACTGTACTGTGATGTGTAAATGTATATAAAGGGAGCGGGGTTCTATGAAACATTGGATGTGTGATATGCCTGTACCCATCCCTACACTTGAGCCTAATGAACTCCAGCGTAGTTTGATGGTCGTTGTCAGCGATCCCTCGAGGATGATCTGTTTCACAGGTGGGTCCTTTTGTGACTGAGGGATAGCTCAGTGGTTTGAGCATTAGCTTCCTAAACTCAGGGTTGTGAGCTCAATCCTTGAGGGGGCCATTTAGGGATCTGGGGCAAAAATCTGTCAGGGATGGTACTTCGTCCTGCTGTGAAGGCAGGGGACTGGACTTGATGACCTTTCAAGTTCCCTTCCAGCTCTATGAGATAGGTATATCTCCATATTAAAGAGTCCAATCCTTGAGCCACAGGTTCCTTGGCAGATGATGTTGGATGTCCAGGTTGGGCTGCAATTGGTGTGTGACAGTTGTCTGTCCTTTCTTTTCTGGCATTTTTCTGCGACCAGGGCAAGGTGATTTTCCTCAAAAATGGACGTTCCCTCTCTGACGAGTCTTTGCCAACTCCTTTGGTGAGTTGGGCGTACAGCCGTTGTTTTGGTGAGGGTACATCAGGCATGCGCACGCAGTGCCCGCTCCACCTCAGCTGGTGCTGGATAGTCAGGGCCTCAACACTGACGACGTTGGCCTCTGTGAGGCCACTGACATTAGTGCGACGATCCTTCCACTTTATGTTGAGGATCTTCTGGAGCAAGTGCTGGTGCTGACGTTCCAGGTTTTTCAGCTGTTTTCTATAGGTCACCCAAGTCTCGCAGCCGTAGAGGAAAGTTGGGATTATCACCGCTTTATAAACAAAACATCTACTTTGATTGTATGCCAATAAAGAAACCTCAATGACGAGTTCGAACTTGAGCTGCGTTCCTGGGAACCAAGTGGGTAAGGTCTCAAGGGCTCCTGAGTGGATAAGAAGCAATCTCAACAACAATGAAGACCAAGCATGTTTCACAGGGATAGGCAAAGCCTCTGCTACAAACCTTGCACGTTCCTTAAACTAGGTTCTCTGGCTCTGCCAGGAGGGGAGGGGTGGAGCTGGGGGTGGCACTGTGCTGTTCCAGAATTTCAGCGTTCGTTTAAAAGAAACGCCTAGCTCTTATGGCTGCAAAGAAAACCTGCTGTTTAGTCACTAATGCAGGGCTGTCCTGCTGCAGGCTCTTTCAGCCAAATTCTTCTGTCCATAGGCAAAATTTCTATTGAAGTCCATGCCAGGTTCGTCCACGTACGAAGTGCAGGGTTTCAGGATTTGGGCCTAGGAGTTACAAACAGTCTTCAGTCACCTGAAGAGGCTGTAAACTCTGAATCAAATGATGAGACGAGCATCTGGGGGCACTCAAACTCTGCCCCACTGTGTCCCTCCCCTCGGATAACAAGGGAGGGGATCTGTATGATGTGGCTGGGAAATGACTTATGTTTTAATGAAACTGTGCATTGGTATGGTCATTAGGACTGTTTTAGTGAGTGATGATCTGAAGTGTGAAAACAGTTAGAAGTAACATCAGATCTGCTTCAGAGAGGTGTAAGAGCTCCTCTGGGGTACTTGAGAGCTACCCCAGCTCCATTCATCTCAAAGTTTGGTGAGAGATGGCAATTTGGGAAATCTACATAGAATTCATGAATTCTAGATTGTGTATGAACTCTGTGTATATATCTTTGTCACACTACCCACTCCATTTTGGGAACGTGGAGCTTGTCTGCCTTCTCTGCTGTCTTTTTACCTCCATGTCGGACTGAAATTCCAAGGGATGGTGATACAGGGCTGACAACGGAGGGTCGTTAAACCTTGACACTCCTCTATTAACGTGGAAGCCCCTTTGGGCAAAGAATTGGCTACTGCCCAGAAGAGCCAGTCTGCCCAGGTGAACTGGTAACCAAGCAACGATCAGCCGATGGAAGACTTTGATAATCTGATGAGGTTGATTGGGGGTCACCTGACAAAGGGGACTAGAGGTTATAAAGGAAAATGTGTCTCGCTAGCCACTATGGGAGTTGGGGAGAAGAGGAGAGAGCGCAGAAGGCTGGCTGCAAGAGTGAGCGGAGACTACGTGATCCAGAGGAGAAGCCATGTGCAGCAGGGAAGTGGGAGAGGAAGGATCCTGATCTCATTAGGGGACTCTGACTGAGCCCAAAGAATGCTCCAGAGTTATACCTGCCTCTGGAGATTTCCATTACTTGCATCTGAAGAAGTGAGGTTCTTACCCACGAAAGCTTATGCTCCCAATACTTCTGTTAGTCTTAAAGGTGCCACAGGACCCTCTGTTGCTCCAGAGTTGTGAGGAAACTGAGGCAGGGAAAATGCATCCCAGTGTTTTATTGTTTTGTCTGGATGTGTATAAATCTTGTGCTGTCTAAAGAATAACTGTGTTAGAATTCCTTTTGCAAAGCCTGTGTGTTATGTACTTCAGCTATCAAGTGTCCCTGCGCTTATGCTCCTGGGGAGTTTGGGGGGAGCCTAAACTAGTCATGGGGTCTAGGGCAACTGGACTGCAAGGTCTCACTTCTGTGAAGAGGGAACAGACAGAGCCTGTGCCCAAGAAGTGTGCCGGAGATGCCAAGGAAAGAGACGCTGCTGCAGCCTATGCCGATCAAGGGAAGTGGAATAGCGCACAAGTTCAGTGTGTGGGACCCAAATCCAGCAGCCTAGTGAGTCGTCAGCTGGAAGGGCTTCACCAGGGTTGTGACGGGAGTAGGTGTGTACATCGTCTCCCGGCAGAGCCTGTTCCGACAAGATCAGGACAAAGACCTGTTCTCATTCAAACAGGGATCCAGCGAGGCTTGGTCTGATCCTTTTTCAATCGTATTTTTCTTGCAGATATTAGAAGACCTCTAATAAGATGGCTTCCAATTTTAACAAATATTTTGTAAAGGTCTGAGTCAACTAAAGATGTAGTTTGAATAGTGTTTGTAGCTACAGTATTTGAGACGGGTGGGAATTCATTAGCTGCATATCTCACGGTGACCAGACTTTTCAAGCTGAAAACTTCTTCAGATTCACTCACAGCAGAAAGAGACGTTTTGGCTCTGAGTGCTCTGTGACTGATTCTGCCTTGGTAGGAAGATAATTGTCCTTGGATACGATGCGTCTCCTCTTGCTGCCTTCGAACTGTGAAGGATTATCATTGGGTATGTCCATCGATTCTGTGCTGAGCTGAGGGAGTTGCTGTGCAAAATTCTTGCAGGTCACATTTCCCATGGGAAATGCGGTAATATATTTTTATAGGAAAAGTCTTTAATCTGAATAATCAGTACTTAGGGCTAAATTCTGCTTTGTTACACCCGGCAAGGGAATTGTCCCAGGGTAAACAAGAACAGAATTTGACCCAGTGCTTCTATGTAAATATCTCCACTATGTATTCTGTACTTCCAAATACCCAAGCTGAGGATAAGTGTGGAGGAATCATTAAGCCATAAGAACATAAGAATGTCCATACTGTGTCAGACCAAAGGTCCATCTAGCCCAGTATCCTGTCATCTGACAGTGGCCAATGCCAGGTGCTCCAGAGGGAATGAACAGAACAGGTAATGATCAAGTGATCCATCCCCTGTCACCCACTCCCAGCTTCTGCCCATCCTGGATAATAGCCATTGATGGACCTGTCCTCCATGAATTTATCTAGTTCTTTTCTGAACCCTGTTATAGTCTTGGCCCTCACAGCATCCTCTGGCAGGGAGTTCCACAGGTTGACTGTGCGTTCTGTGAAGAAATACTTCTTTTTGTTTCTTTTAAACCTGCTGCCTATTAATTTCATTGAGTGACCCATAGTCCTTTTGTTATGAGAAGGAGTAAATAACACTTCCTTATTTACTTTCTCCACAGCAGTCATGATTTTATAGACCTCAATCATATCCCCCCTTAGTCGTCTCTTTTCCAAGCTGAAAAGTCCCAGTCTTATTAATCTCGCCTCATATGGAAGCCATTCCATACCCCTAATCATTTTTGTTGCCTTTTTCAGAACCTTTTCCAATTCCAATATATCTTTTTAGAGATGGGGCTGTCAAGGCTGTATCCCCACTTTGAACTTTAGGGTACAACTGTGGGGGCCTGCATGAAGACTTCTAAGCTTAACTACCAGCTTAGATCTGGTCCGCTGCCACCATTCCCAAAACTAATTCCCTTCCCTGGGAAGCCTTGAGAAACCTTTCACCAATTCCCTGGTGAATACAGATCCAAACCCCTTGGATTTTAAGACAAGGAGAAATTAACCATCCCCCTCCTTTCTCCCACCAACTCCTGGTGAATACAGATCCAAACCCCTTGGATCTTAAAACAAGGAGAAATTGACCATCCCCCTCCTTTCTCCCACCAACTCCTGGTGAATACAGATCCAACCCCCTTGGATCTAAAACAAGGAAAGATCAATCAGGTTCTTAAAAAGAAGGCTTTTAATTAAAGAAAAAGGTAAAAATCATCTCTGTAAAATCAGTATGGAAAATAATTTACAGGGTAATCAAACTTAAAGAGCTCAGAGGACTCCCCTCTAGTCTTAGGTTCAAAGTACAGCAAACAAAGATAAACACTCTAGTAAAAGGTACATTTACAAGTTGAGAAAACAAAGTAAAACTAAGACGCCTTGCCTGGCTATTTACTTACAAGTTTGAAATAGGAGAGACTTGTTTAGAAAGATGTGGAGAACCTGGATTGATGTCTGGTCCCTCTCAGTCCCAAGAGCGAACAACCCCCTAAACAAAGAGCACAAACAACAGCCTTCCCCCCCCCCCCAAGATTTGAAAGTATCTTGTCCCCTTATTGGTCCTTTGGGTCAGGTGTCAGCCAGGTTACCCGAGCTTCTTAACCCTTTACAGGTAAAAGGATTTTGGAGTCTCTGGCCAGGAGGGATTTTATAGTACTGTACACAGGAGAGCTGTTACCCTTCCCTTTATAGTTATGACAGGGGCGACCACATCTGCACACAGTATTCAAGATGTGGGCGTACCATGGATTTATATAGAGGCAATATGATATTGTCTGTCTTATTATCTATCCCTTTCTTAATGATGCCCAACATTCTGTTCACTTTTTTGACTGCCGCTGCACATTGAGTGGATGTTTTCAGAGAACTATCCACAATGACTCCAGGATCTCTTTCTTGAGTGGTAACAGCTAATTTAGACCCCATCATTTTATATGTATAGTTGGGATTTTTTCCCCAATGTGCATTACTTTGCATTTATCAACATTGAATTTCATCTGCCATTTTGTTGCCCAGTCACCCAGTTCTGAGAGATCCTTCTGTAATTCTTTGCAGTCTGCCTGGGACTTAACTATCTTGAGTAGTTTTGTATCATCTGCAAATTTTGCCACCTCACTGTTTACCCCTTTTTCCAGGTCATTTATGAATATGTTGAATAGGACTGGTCCCAGTACAGCCCCCTGGGGGACACCATTATTTACCTTTCTCCATTCTGAAAACTGACCATTTATTCCTACCCTTTGTTTCCTATCTTTTAACCAGTTACCAATCCATGAGAGAACCTTCCCTCTTATCCCATGACAGCTTACTTTGCTTAAGAGCCTTTTGGTGAGGGACCTTGTCAAAGGCTTTCTGAAAATCTGAGTACACTATATCCATTGGATCCCCCTTGTCCACATGCTTGTTGACCCCCTCAAAGAATTCTCATAGTTTGATGAGGCATGATTTCCCTTTACAAAAACCATGTTGACTCTTCTCCAACTAATTATGTTCATCTATGTGTCTGACAATTTTGTTCTTTACTATAGTTTCAACCAGTTTGCCTGGTACTGAAGTCAGGCTTACTGGCCTGTAATTACCGGGATCACCTCTGGAGCCCTTTTTAAAAATTGGCGTCACATTAACTATCCTCCAGTCATTTGGTACAGAAGCTGATTTAAATGATAGGTTACAGGCTACGTTAGTAGTTCTTCAATTTCACATTTGAATTCCTTCAGAACTTGTGGGTGAATGCCATCTGGTCCTGGTGACTTATTACTGTTCAGTTTATCAATTTGTTCCAAAACCTCCTCTAATGACACCTCAATCTGGGACAGTTCCTCAGATTTGTCACCTAAAAAGAATGGCTCAGGTTTGGGAATCTCCCTCACATCCTCAGCTGTTAAGACTGATGCAAAGAATTCATTTAGCTAAATTCATCCCTGGTGTAGGAGTGAATTTGGTTCAAATGTGTGGCCTCTTCTGTAAATCACCTGAAGCAGGTAGCACAACAACTCTGTGCTTTCAGGAGACAGCTGCCGTGAAAAGCATGGATCTGCGTCCTGCCCTTTCCTTGTGGACTGGCAGATAGTTGTTCACCAGTCAGGGTGCCGTGAAAGTACAATGGGTAAAATTAAAGCCAGGGTCCAGAGTCTGCCATGGCGTAAGCTCCATTCAGCTCAAGTGACCCCATAAGGATGCAGAGAGCTAAAGTCAGGGCTGAGTGTGGCCCATAGAGTTTATAAACATCATTCTGGTGTCAGCTCTTAGAAAAAGAAATCAACACATGGTCAAAAAGAAAAGGGAATGTTCTCATCACTGCCTAGGCTTCAGCGGAATGCAAGGAGCGAAGACTAGATCAGAACAAGGTGTTTATATTCAGACATATACCTCATTTCCCCCCTACTCCTCACCGCCAGTAGCTGGGAAGCTCACTAACACGCTGTTAATTAACCTTTGGGTTCCCTGGATTAGTGCCTGGACACCCAGTTTGGCGGTAGCAACAGGAAAAACATCTGTTCAATCAGATTTTTGAGCATAGTGCATTCTTACATCAGTCTGAAAAGAAGGACATCCCCGTTTACCTGTGTGCCTGAGTTCCTAAAAAAAAAAAGGAAGAATGTCTGTCTGTCTCTGACAGTTTAGTACCAGATTGTTGTTGAAGAAGACCAAGCATTGTGCAAAAAATTCTGTGCAGCACGTTTCCTTACGTACTTTCCAGCAGGAACCTGTTTCTTTATTTTTCTTATGAAAAGAAAAGGAAACTGGTAAATAATACCTTTGTAATTGAAGTCAACAACTGGTCCCAGGGAGGCAAAGGGTAAGAATGTTTGCTTTCACTTTCTTCCCCAAATCTAATCTGTTGATTTGCTTCACATCAAAATAGGCTACACTACTCACACCATTTTGTGTCACATAACACATAATGTGATGTGACAACTCAGTGTAACTCATCAAGTCAGACTCAGGAAGGGCAGAATTAAAGACTTATTGAAAGGAAAGGAAATTCCCCTATACACTTTTGGTCATGGACATCCTGTGATTTAGGGGTGAGAATGGGGCAGAGGGATATTTTAAACCTCCATGGCCAGATACAGAGCTCACATGGCATAATTTACATCACCTTCGGGCCTCTCAATATTTAAATTATACTCACTTAGATTTCAGGAGACTCACCCACTTACTGACATGTAACTACAATCCCTTGTGCATCTCCTCTGCGTTTGGCCATCAGAGTACAGTATGGTAACATGCATGGCGTGGGGCCAAAGGGGAGGGAGATAGTGGGGAAAGCGATTGACCGGAGAGTGGTGTTAGAAGGTCTATGTGCTTCCTTGGTGTCAGGAATGAGGTGAGAGCCAAGCTGAACCTCCGTTTAGCTGTTGAACCAAAAGAAATCCCGTCAGTCTGGGAAGCTTGTGACGTATTATGATGCGGTTGTATAGCTTTCTCCCTTTTATTTGTCTGTGGTGACAAATGAAATGTTAAATCAACAGGTTACTGCTCCCAGGGGGAAACCAAGCCAGGCCAAGGCTTGAACATGGCTTGGGTGAGCTCTTAATGTAAGCAGACTTCATGGTTTAAGTGACACGTGAGTATGGGCCTAATTAGAGGGGCACATCTTAGCTTGGTGGAGAACAGAGCTTAGGCCAGAGGGCATGAACCTGCCGCAGGTGGAAGTGAGACTTTTCCAGAGAAGGGACTGAGCTGCAACTGGGAACTGGAGGAGTGACACGGCAGCGGAAGAGAGGAGCGATGTAGCCACATGAGGTGGTGAGAGTGGAAGAAAAGACTTGCCAAAGAGACTTAGGAGCCCAAGTCCCATTGGCTTCAAACTGCAGACCCTGGTGGAGGAGTACGGCCAGGCTGAAGCATTTTAGCTTCCTGGAATTATGAAAGTTTAGTCTATTGGAAGCAGGTGGTGGTTGCGATTACAGCTTGTGCTATTTGCTTATCAATGTTGTGGTTGAGTTTGTGGTGCTCTCACAGTCAGGGTGTTAGAAGAGCTCTGAGCTTGTATTTGTCAGCAAAGATGAGCTTAAGAATGAAAGCTCTTACTGTAGAGAATCTCTATGTAAAATCTGAAATATTTCTGACCAGAGAAAACTAATTAAAGAAACAAGTACAAAGCATCCCCTTTAGCAATTTAAGATCTTAAAAGGGAGAAAAGCAAAGAAGTGGAAACATGGAAATAACACAATCTGATTTAAGTTAAAACAGACTGATTTTAAATAAAACATAATAATTTACGTTTTAAAATATTAGTATTTTTAAGTTTAAAAAATCATGATTTTTTTTCCATCCTGGCAGCTGGAGAGAGTCTGTAGAACACAAGCTTCAGCAAAACCAACTCCCAAACAAGCTACTGCTGTCGGGGTACAAGCTGGGTGTCCTTTCAAGAGTCAAACTGAGGCCGGTTGAGCAGTGATGAATGGAAGGAGCCAGGCTCGGTGACACAGTGTGACGAGGACTGTTTTCATACACCACTACGTTTCCTGGTTTTACCTGGGACCTAGAGTGCAAATACCATTCTCACAGTATTGCTAATCCAACTGAAACCAGGATGCTGTTATATATCGATGAAAGCTGCACAGAGGACAGAAATCCTGTCTTGTGAAGGATTCTGAATTTGCAAAATCAGTTTTCTTTCCGGTTTGGAATTAAACCAACACATTTTGAAAGTATCTGTGAAAGAAAATGTGAACAACAATCTGTTTCAGATTGAAATGTTTCATTTTGTTTTTGCTTTTTTTAAATTTTATATTATATATAATACACAATTAATAACAAATTAAAAACAAGCAGTGATTTCCAAATAAAAAATATAAACCTTTTATTCCAAAAAAGTTCTAAATGGGATCTTTCAACATGGTTGGAACTCTTTCTGGTTTTTCTCCAAAACAAAATGTGAGTAAAATCATCACCAATGTCACAAAATGCTTCGATTGGAATGGAACTGCATTTTCGGACTGAACTTGGTTCTGTTGACGTTTTCCCACTAGCTCTAGTGACAAGCACTGAACACTGCACATCTCTATCCCAGGGGACGTCTTAATCTAAAGCATAATGTTGTAATTCCATTGCCTTCCGTTTACACCAGCAGGTGATCTGCCCCCATGGGTACACCTGGAGCGGGATGGCCTAAACTCTTCACAGACAGAAGGAAGTTTCTCTGAGCAACGGAGGGAGGGAGCTTGGTGCACGTTAATTGGGAGGCACTAGGAATCTCATGAGAACACACATTATCACACAATTGTTACTCTCTCAGATTTCCAGCCTGCCTTTGAGACCATAACCGTTTGGATAAGCTTTGACTTACTCACTTGAAGTGAACCTCCAAACGCTTAGAGCTTTACATTTATTGCTTAAAAAGCATATGTTGATGGGATCACTTACTGGCATGAGTTTGGAATATGAATAGTTCAGTATCAATCAAAATAACAAAATGTTTCCCTCACGTGTCCCTATTTCCATTGGGAGCAGACATTCGTCTCTCAGAAGGATGCTCTTGTAAAGAAAGGGTCTGCAGCCCGTCCATTCCAGCAGCCCCCTTGCCCTTTTTCAAGCTGCCAGACTGGAGTTCTGTTGGGTAGAGCTGTCCATACGGAAGGCTGATCCTGACCCACTTCATCATGGAGAACTGATGTTCTGTATCTTCCAACTAAGGCTAACTGTGGGTGATGTCAGAGAGCCACTACTCACCTGTTGGCTATAAGATTTATTTTATTATCATCACTGTGGTCCGAGTGTTCTCCACAGAGTCAAGGCCACTGTGTGAGTTTGCCAAGTAGCAAACAACAGTAATTTCCTGGTATCTGTTAAATTTACTCCTGGGTAAATGAGTAGTAGATATTTCTAAAAACTTCAGCAAGTGCCTACATTACTGAAAACAAAACTCATATATACAAATAAAATGATGTTAGCAGTTCAAATCAAACTTGGAGCTGAATTAATTTTCATGAAACATCTCCTTTTCCAGCAGTTCAGTCATAATGACAGAAATTAAAACTGCAGTGTATGAAATATTCCAGTCCTGGTGCTTTAGAATTTATTTGACGCAGTGTATATTTAAAGATCAGAAGAAAGCTTCAGGCATTTGTCAATCAAATGAACTTGTGAAATTACCACTGTTTTCTCTCTCTCTCGGAGAAAGGGGAAAAGCAAGGGAAGGTGAGCTGCCCACCCTTTGACAAAGCAAAATGTTTATTAATAGAGTTCAGTACGTGGAGGGAGGGTTTATAAAACTTTATTGAGGTGCACAGTGGGGAGAGACAGATACAAAACTGCAGTAAGAAAAATTAACCCTGTCCTCTAATAAGAGAGACCATTTTAGAGAGCATCATGAGGTTATAGATTCAGAGTTTAAGGCCAGGAGGGCCATTAGACCACTTAGTCTGACCTGTGTATCACCAGCCATTGAATTTCACCCCATTACCCCGTATTGTATTTAGTACAATGTGCATGTTTGTTGTTATTGATAGTGACCGAGGAAGGAAAGTGCAGTGTTAACTGCAAGGACAGTGTGGATTGCTCCAAAATGGTAAAAGTAAAACTTTATTCCCGTAGCCCGTTACAAATTACTGACTTTCCCACAGCCCGTTCAGCCGGTGGGTAAAGAATTGGCCTGGGCCTTCCCAGCTCTCCTACAGACTCTCCGTGGGACCTCGCTCAAGTCACAGACTCTCCTGAGGGCTCAGTTGCCCATCGTTAAAATGGGGATGGTGAGACTTGCTGGCCGCACAGGGGTTGGGTGGATAACGTCATTGATATGCAGGAGGTGCTTGGATATGATAGAGCTGGGGCTGCATAAGAACGTAGCTAGATTGAGAGGTGAGGCTCTTGAGTGAACCTGGGCCCAGCTACAAGCAAACGAGTTGGTTTGTGGGTTTTACATTAAAATCCCGAGAGAACTGCCATTTTGTGTGTAATGAAACAGAGACCCGAAGAAGAGCTCAGTGTGGCCTGAAAGCTTGGCTCTCTCTCGCTGACAGACGCTGGTCCAGTAGCAGATATTACCTCACACACCTTGTCTTTTTGAAATTGTTAGTCAAGTTTGCTTTGAATTTTAGGGAAAAAGCCGTTTCAATACATGGGAATGAATTGTTAGATGTTCAGCTATTAAAGAGATGGGAGTGTATGAATGTTTGGATCACTCCCGTAACCATAGCTTTGACCCTGTCTCATCTCCCACAAACACCCCCCAAAATAAGGAGACACGCAGCTAGACAGACACATTAATAAATAGAAAATCGGGGACAACTTTGATCACTAAAATGTAAGTAAGGCCATTTTGAATGCCATAGAGCCGTGTGGCTCACCTAACTATGTCGTGTACCTAGTTTTAGATGCTCCAGCGTACAGACAGCACACTGGACCTCAGGAAAGAGTCAGAATTTAAGCTTCCCTTCTCTGCGGGTTGTAGACTTCTTGACATCCTCAGACAAGAAAACAAGATTCCGGGAGAGACTGCCAAGGTGCACAGGGTTTTAAATGTCAAATGATTTTCAGATTGAGATTTAACATGGTATCACTCTTACTTGCCCAATATTTTGGCTTCCCCGGGCGGCAGCAATACAAGGACAAAGTTAAGGTGGTTGTGTGACCTTACATGTAAGTTTCAACACTTTCTTAACTTTGAATTTTCTGGCTTCCTAATGACTTTTCCCCCCCTGAGGCTGGCTCTGTCAACACCACGTAACCTTGAATCTCAGTTTTCTCCTCTGTTACACAACAATGAATGCTGGTTACCGACACACCAGTGTATTGCAAGACTTAAATTGGGGTTATTAGGTGCTTTGAATGGAATTTACCACATAAATGCAAATGATTAAAGCCAGTTAATAATCCATGGATTATGAGGATCTTTGGCTCTCAGATCTGAACTGTCGACTAGATCATGCTGCCTCAAGTAAGTCTGTCTCTCTCTGCAGCCTGGCAGGAGCCTCTGAACCCCTGAAAACGCTGCTGGCTCAAGTCACTCTGTGAAATTCGGTAACCTGTGAGCGTTAGATGGCTTTACCACAAGATTTCTGAAGCAGGCATCAACATTCCGAGTGCCCCCAGAAGCTTGCTGACCCCACGGGGGTTTCCTAATGTTTGTGAGTGAGAGTTAAAATCTGTAATAATCTGTCACCAAACTATCCAAAGCTAGCCAGAAGCACCAGTCATCACTGGCCAAAAGACTAGGTAGACACTGAGCTCTGTGGGTCAAACCGTTCTTGATTTTAGGACTAGTCAGAGAAAGTTGGGAGATGTCCCAAAAATGATTCTACCTCCCTAATGAACAGCCTTGTTCAATCTGCTTTACATTTTCAGAAAAATTCAGCCTTGGCATAAGAACCCAAAAGAGGAACTGCCAAGGCAGATGGATTTCGCTTTGGCAAGTCAGAGGAGTGAGGGTCAGGTCAGCCCATCAGGCTCGTAATGGAAAGGTAGCTTCAGCCGTAAGCACTGGAGTCCCTTCCCAGCGCTGGCAGTGTCCCCTGGAAGGGGTCGCGTTAGCCTTTGATAGCTGAGGTTTAAATAGCACTCGGAGACCCTTGAATGAAAGAAGCTACAGAAGCACAAAGCTGCTTTATTAGTAGCGTGCTCACCTGTTTGCTTGCTGTTTGTCGGTGGGAGAATGGAATTAATTAAAAATTAAACACGTTAGAGCAGCAAAAATAAAATAGAATAAAAATATTGGAGAAAAAAACCTGGAGAAAGAGCAGCTTCCTTTTATGCTCTCTCTCAAATTACCCCAAGCAAAGGAACTGACACATGATGTTTTCCACAGATGGATTAGAAGTGGCAGGCAGAGAGTACAGCTGTGCATATCAAGAGCCCAGGTGAGAGATTCTGTATTTGCTGGACAGCCAGAAGCAGCTCATTTTTGTTGGGATTAAACTGCACCATCGGAGACAAAGCAGCAAAGTAGTTCTGAAGGCGGGGAGGTGGGACTGTGCCCCTTTCAGAGATAAGGAGACTGAGGCCGAGGGAGGTTAATCACACACATCTGTCAGCTACAACCCCCGGGATAGGACTAGAGATGGGCAAAAACATTGACAGGAATAATATTGCTTTGACCTCAGTGGGCTGGCTTGTGTGAGCAGGGCCGGCTCCAGGCACCAGCCCACCAAGCTTGTGCTTGGGGCAGCACCTGGAGGGGGGCGGCGCGGCGCTCCGGCCGCCGGGGAGAGCGGGGCCACAGCCGGGCTCGCCGCCCTGCCCCCTGCACTCTGGCCGCCGGGGGGAGAGCCGAGCCCCAGCCGGGGCTCGCCGCCCTCTCGCCGCCCTGCCCCGGCGCTCTGGCCGCCGGGGGGAGAGCGGAGCCCCGGCCGGGGCTCGCCGCCCTGCCCCTGGCGCTCTGGCCGCCGTGGGGAGAGCGGAGCCCCTGCCGGGGCTTGCCGCCCTCTCGCCGCCCTGCCCCCTGGCCGCCGGGGGGAGAGCCGAGCCCCAGCCGGGGCTCGCCGCCCTCTCGCCGCCCTGCCCCCGGCGCTCTGGCCGCCGGGGGGAGAGCGGAGCCCCCACCGGGGCTCGCCGCCCTCCCCCCCGGCCGCCGGGGGGAGAGCGGAGCCCCCGCCGGGGCTCGCCGCCCTCCCCCCGGGGCTCTGGCCGCCCTCCCCCCCCGGCGCCCTCCCCCCGTCCGTTGCGGGGAGAGCGGAGCCCCCGCCGGGGCTCGCTGCCGGGGGGCGGCCGGTTGCTTTTTTGCCTGGGGCGGCAAAAAAGCCAGAGCCGGCCCTGTGTGTGAGTAAGTGCTTGCTGGCTGAGTCAGGGTGGCACACGCCGGCTCTCAGTGTGTCAAGAAATCCACAAAACTTGCTTCACATGCTGAGTCCTCAAAAATAAAGGCAGTATTTTAAATCTCCCTGAAGGGGATTGCTTTGTATCCTAGCCACAGTGTCAGAGTCAGACCGGCCCTTTCATTAACTGCAATGTTGCAGACTCCTTGAGGCAGGTTGCTTTGCTGAGTATCGACTGGCTGTTCATGAAAACATTTTAAAAAGGAAGGTGCAGCCTAATGCCATGGTGCTAGAGAATTGTCTAATAGGAACAATGCTCACGTTTTCTACTTCTGGTCTGCTGCTAGTAGCCAGTATCAGGAGTCTATTGTTCCGCCTAACAGAGAGTGTGTTCAGTATTTGGAGATTCACATCCACACTTATGGAGCCCTGGCTTAGCTCAGTTCCCTGAACCAGTCTCTTTCTGGCCACGGAGGCTGTTTAATCCTTTCAGTGCACTTGGAAGCTGAATCCATAGCATTTGCCAATAGAAAAGGACACATACATCAAGCTAGGTATTGTTATGATGCTCCCTTAAACGTGCAGAAAGAAGAAGGGGAATGACCATCTCCTCCACACAAGGTTATCATGTTATACGTCTCTCCTTGAAATGCCCGTTTAGCCATTAGAGAGACAAGGTGGGTGTGGTAACACCTTCTAATGGACCAACTTCTGTTGATGAGAGAGACAAGCTTCCGAGCTTAAACACAGCTCTTTTTCAGGACTGGCTAAGGCCCTCTGAGTGTCACTGCTAACTGTGGACCATTATCAGCTTTGTGGTGCGATGTCTGCCCAGATCCTCTTTCGGTCTGGTAGTGGGAGCCACCATAAAGCCACGATTCTCAATGTAGACTATGCAAAACAGGGAGGGGACTGCCCACTGGACATGGTTTGGATAATGCTGTTGTACTAAATGCTTTGTTAACCTATTCAGTTCCCTTTGGGCGTAAGCAAGCCCCGTGGCTCTGTCTGACTAATCCTAGATCTCTGTAAGGCCTCACCATGGCACCTGTGCATCATGCAGTCATTAAGAAGCACTGCATGTGCCCCAAAAGGGTTCTCATCACAACTCCCTCCTTTCCCTGCGCATCACTTAAATCTTCCTCCTCCCTCTCCTTTTGCTCCCGTTCTCTCTGTTACTTCTTTCCTGCTTGCCGCCTGCTTTCCCCTCCTGTTCTGGATAGGACCTGAGGGAGATATTACCGGGAGAAGGCCTCTTGCGTTTGGATCTGAACATGGATACAGTTGGACTCTGTCTAATCTCCCCAGCCAGGTTGTTCCCTTGGTGCTGAGAATGCTCCGCTCATTGCTGACGCTGGCTGACTAACGGGGAAGTAATGTTCTGGTTGCTCAGCCAGAGGACTAGCAGTCAGGAGTTCTGGGGGTTTTATTCCTGGCTCTACTAGCGACTCACTGTGTGACCTTGGGCAAATCACGTCACCACTCTGTGCCTCGGTTTCCCCAGTGGTGCAACAGGGGAAATCCAGAGATGCTGTGTTAAAATTCATGACCTACAAAATGCAGCAAGTGTTAGTGCAGATTTAGCATGGTCCAAAAAATGTAACAATTGTTTTGCCCAGTATGATAGTGGAGTTATAGCGCAGACACTATGGTATGTTGCCACAAGGAAAGGATTTTTTAAAAAATGGAATAATGTTTCTTTGGCTATGAGGTGGGTTCTCGTTGCTGAAGCACAATCCAGAACCGCTCCTGATGTGCACTGTAGCTTTCAAGATTGAAAACCTGTTCCCTTGAACATGACGCTGTTCTCTCCTCTGCCCGCGGGGTTGTTGTTCACAAGCTCCTTCACAAATGCAAACAGCCAGCTGTTCTCAGCTTTTACAGTCTCCAGCCGTGAGACTCTTGAAAAACAGCTTACATGGAGTCAGAGCTCCATAATAGTCAATCAATAATAGACACACTTTTTTGTCTTTATGGAGACAATTGGAGACCCTGTTTCTAGACTTTTCCCCAGAAAAGAGGCACTTTTCAAAAGGGAAAGTCACTGGGACTTGTTTACTTTAATCCTGTCAGTGCTTTTGAATGTCTCCCCAAGGTGTCCAGATGTTTTCTCCAATTGCCTTTCTGAGGAAAGGTACAGAACAGCAAATTTTAATCTCAAACATTCCCTCTTCCCCCCGGTGCGTGGGGCTCATGATTGGGGGGTAAATCCCCAATCCCACAGTCTGAGCTGTGTGGCTAGAGGAGATGTGCCCCTGGGAGCAGCCCACTGGATCAGAATTTTTTAAAAATTATTGGGTGCGTTTAATTTGGGCAACAGAAGCATTTTGGGAAACTCTTCTAGTGGGAGCTTCTGAGAGACAAAGCCAGTGAATTAACACCCATGTGGCCGTTTAAAACTAACCCCCCCCCCACCCTTTAAAAGGATGACTACTGTTATAAATGGTGAGTTCTTTTTTTCAGTGTAACCCCAGTTTGCAGTTGGATTTATATGGTGGTGTGTGAGTAATAAAGTTGTGAGATATTGACTGGTTCCCTGTTCTCTCACTGCTCACAGTACATCAAGGAAGGCTTCCCTAGAGGAACTTCTGGCAGGCTGTAAAGCATCAGTCATGACAGCACTGAGGAAACAGAGAGAGTTGTTTGGCTTTCTAATCTGTTCTCTCCTGCGAGTTCAACATGATTTAACTGTATTCATCACTTTGTCCTAGTCCCGATTCCCCTTCGTGATCACTCTTTCCTCCTTCTATTCTTGACAAAAACGTTGGTACCTCACAGCAGGATGGCCCTGACCCAGTGACACCAAACAGCATCTCCCTGGCCGGTGCCGGGGAGGCAGCCTCCTGGTGGTGCCATACAGTTCCTGTTGGTCTTGGCCGTGTATTGATATTTTCTGTATTGAGGCCCCAATTCAGCAAGGTACTTAAGCATGTGTCGAGCTCTCAGGATGCGCATGGGCCCATTGGAGTTTATAGGCCAGGATGGAAAGAAGAGGGCACACTTAGCAAGTTCAGTGTGGCCTCTGTTATCCTAAAGCAAAGGCTGGGATGTTACACAGCTGACTGATATTTACTTAGCTGGGGAAAAGAAGGGATCCAGGAGACAATGTCTCTCCTCACCTGGCGGTTTCACGCTTGAGATCCAGGAGGAGGTGTAACTGCTTTGCCTCTCCAAAAGGAAACAGCCAATAGGCATGTGTGGGTAAATCACAGACTCTAAGGCCAGAAGGGACCATCATGATCATCTGGCAGGTCACAGAGCCTCAGCCAGCCACCCCTGTAATAGACCCTAACCTCTGGCTGAGTTACTGACGTCCTCAAACCTCCATTTAAAGACTTCAAGTTACAGAGAATCCACCATTTACTACAGTTCAAACCAGCAAGTGACTGTGCCCCACGCTGGAGTGGAAAGTGCAATGCCACCACGGTCTCTGCCAATCTGATCTGGGGGAAAATTCCCTCCCGACCCCAAATCTGGCGATCGGTTAGATCCTGAGCATGTGGGCAAGACCCACTGGCCAGACACCTGGGAAACAATTGTCTGTAGTAACTCAGAACCCTCCCCATCTAGTGTCCCATCACTGGAAATATTTGCTAATAGCAGTCACGGCTGGGCCATATGCCATTGCAGGCAGGCTCATCATACCATCCCCACCATACATTTATCGAGCTCAGTCTTAAAACAAGTTAGGTTTTTTGCCCCCACTGCTCCCCTGGGAAGGCTGTCTCAGAACTTCACTCCTGTGATAATTAGAAGCCTTTGTCTAATTTCAAGCCTGAACTGAGTGATGGGCAGTTTATATCCACTTGTTCTTGAGCCAACATTGGCCCTTAACTTAAATAACTCCACTTCCTGCCTGGTGTTTATCCCTCTGATGTATTTGTAAAGAGCAATCGTATCTCCCCTCAGCCTTCGCTCTGTTAGGCTAAACAAGCCAAGCTCCTTAAGTCTCCTCTTATAAGGTAGGTTTTCTATTCTTCTGATTATCCTAGTAGCCCTTCTCTGCACCTGTTCCAGATTGAATTTATCTTTCTTAAACACAGGAGACTAGAACTGCACACAGTATTCCAGATGAGGTCTCACCAGTGCCTTGTATAATGGTTCAAACACTTCCCAGTCTTTACTGAAAATACCTCACCTCATGCAGCCTAGGACTGCATTAGTCTTTTTCACAGCCACATCACACTGGTGGCTCATTGTCATCCTGTGATCAACCGATACACTCAGGTCTTTCTCTTTCTCTGTCGCTTCCAACTGCTACGTCCCCAGCATATGGCAAAAATTCTTGTTGTTAGTGCTTATGTGCATGACTTTGCACTATTAAATTTCAGCCCATTTCTATTAGTCCAGTTTTCAAGATCATTCAGAACTTCTTGTATGCTATCCCAGTCCTCCTCCATATTGGCAATAGCTCCCAACTTTGTTTCATCCACAGATTTTATTGGCACGCTCCCACTTTTTGTGCCAAGGTCATTAGTGAAAATGTTAAATAAGATCAGCCTCAAGACCTTGAGGAACTCCACTACTAACCTGACACCTTTCACCTTTCAGCATGACTCGTTGTAATGTCCCCTGTAACCAGTTCCTTACCGACCTTTTGATTCTCATATTAATCCTCATTTTCTCCAATTTAACTAATAATTTCCAATGTTTTTCAAGTGACAGAGAATCAATTCCACCCTTAGGTAATGGTATGAACATGTTGTAACATGTCTTGGTTCTGGTGATTTGTTTCCCCCTTTAGGCTGGTCTGGTCTGTCCCCTAACATTTAGAGATGTCAGGCCAGATTCTTCACTGGAGTAGGTTAGCTGGCATTTGATGTGTGAGGGTAACTGTGCCCTGCCTTTTCTGTCATTGAAAGTCTTTCCCCCAAAGCGTGTGACTTTGCCCACCGTGTTCCTTTTCCTGTCATTGATGTTTTCCTGAGTAAGTGCCAGCATTTGGCTTAGCCCAAGACTGACCTGACCTGACTATAGGCGATATTACTTTCCGGGAATATTTTCCTGCCCTCCACAGGTAGAGGTGCAGTTTAGGGCCCAGTATCTCTCTGTCTCTCATTCTTTTCCCTTTATTGACCCTGCATTTGCAGAGGCCAAGGTACAGTTTAGAGGTCAAAAGTCAACAAAAGGTTAGTTACCATAGTGCAGCAAGCTTATCCTTCCCCTGCCCCTGATGCCTTCGCATCCTTCAAGATCTGTCTTAGAACAATCCAGATATTAGACTGAATTAATCGCACCCGGACCACCAGATAGCACTGAACTTGCTCATATTTCTTTCTGTGGCTCTTTCTTTCAGAGGGAACAGTTGCTAAGCAGCCGCTAGGGCTCGGAAGGAAGGTACAAATTTGAAGTGCCCGTTCTTTTAAAATCTAGGGACCTGGAAACCCCTAGAATGGGCAACTCTTCAGGGGCTTGAGAACCCAGTTTCTATTAGTTACAAATTTAGTATTTTTTTTTTTAAACTGCTGCAGACAGGCTAACAAACACAACCCCGTAAGAATGTCCCTTTGCCTCATCCCTGAATAGACAAAGGGTTTGAAAAGTGTGGAACGTCCTTTTACTAGAAAACATTGCCCGCCACACAATAGCGATGATAATCATATTTTATTACATTACCCGCAATCCACTTCTTGCTTTGATAAATATAGAGACATCCTTGTTTTCCTTATTGTCCCAGCTTCTTTTACTCTGCATGATAATGGTCTCTTATTTTCCCTTTCCTTTCAAATAGGTCTCCTTTAGAATTTTAAAGCATTTTGTGGCCTCAGATGTTCTACAAATGTCCCTTTATCCAAAGAACAGTCACTGACCAATGGAAGTTTGTAATTCCAGCGTTGCTGGTGTTACATATGTTCTCATTGTATTTACTCTTGTTTGGTTGTAAAATTAAAAATGATAAAAATGTCCCATGCTTTAGTTGGTAAAAACCAAAGATGAGCAAAAGGCAGTTTTCTGCTTTTGTTAGATATTAATAGATAGAAATGCACAAACTCTTCTGGGATGAAGAACCTATCTAGTGCAATGCACTGTAAGGAGAATTGATGGTATTACTGCAAGGTGTAAGATGTTATATGGTCTCCTCAGTAGCAAGCCCCAGTACAAGGCTTGAGCAGAAAATTGAGTCCAGAGTAATTGAAATGAGAATACTAGATACATGATTTTGTTTCAGAAAATCTACTAGTTTAAAATAAAAAAGACTGAACAGTGCTTTTCATGGGCATCTGGTCTCGCCTCAGTCCCTGCTTTTACTTTATGCTTTGTTTGATTCTGTATTATAGTACATTTAATTAGATAATTGATTGGATTCAGTGTGAAGCAAGCACTCTATAGTATTTGAATATTCTATTCTGCCATTTCCCCCCGAGATCCGAAAGTGTTGTAATATGATCAGGGTACTGAGAACATTGTACATAAAACATGCGATTAGCTGTATAATGGAGCCGGAGTGCCAACAAAAGCTACAGTTAAGGTTGCCTAAGTGATTCCAATCTGAAGGCTGTTTTTCAGTTACGTTTTGAACTTTTCATGCTAAAATTTTCTGTGCTCGGTGGCCTTTCTGATAGAATGTTTAAGTGAAAACAATCCAGCTATTTGTGAGTATGAGAAAAAATGGACTTTTCCCACTGCGAATTGTTGTGCTTTGTTTCTGTATGGCTTTAGTGTCAAAGCAGCGGTGTAGAAAGTGGGAATTTGCCTAGGAGAGTTGTCTTGGTGTGTCTTGGTGAAAATTAGTTTTTATATGCCTGAGTTATTTGCCTAGGAGAGTTGTCTTGGTGTGTCTTGGTGAAAATTAGTTTTTATATGCCTGAGTTATGAGGTTTAAGAACATAATCATCAGCCAGTGTTCTTAATGAACATTTTTGTGTGTAATTAATTAAACACATTTTGAAACATGTAAGGTGAATAGTTTTGTGTATTGAAAGCAGCCTAGTGGTAAGTGAGAAGCGTTGGAGTATAATTTATAGGCCTTGAGAATGAGGTAGGATACCCTAGTCCATACTGGTTTGGGCATTGGGGAGCCCTGCCTCACTCAACATGAAAAAGTGTATAATTGGCCCCCGGTTCTGCAAGATGCAAGGGTCTGCGGAGGTGCCGGGAGCTGCTTGTGTGCCACAGGGTGCTGGATTAGGGTCTAGGGGATGGCCTGGATGCCAGATTTAACATTCGTTTCTACAAGCAGTGCCATGGGCTCTTTAGAGGTCACGAGTTATTAGGGCCTTTATTTTAAATTTTGTGTGTGTGTGTGTGTGTGAGAGAGAGAGAGAGAGTCCTAGAAATAATGGGGATGGTTTAATGTTAAGTGAACGGTCTGGGATTCCACACTCTGACTGGTACATCGGGGCTATAAAAGAAACCTAACTGAAACCTAATGATCAGAGAAGAGTAACATGTTGCTCCAAGCCAATAAAAATACTTCCTTAGAAATTACAATGCCTTGGAACAAGGCAATTATCTCTCCTTTAGGTAGGGAGTGTTGTGCTAATGTTTTTTTTAAAGTTGTCAGTTTGTGCACTCTGTGTTTCATCGATTGTCTGTCTATCTGTCTGTCTGAGAGACAAGGTGGGGGAGGGAACATCTTTTATTGGACCAACTTCTTTGGAGAGAGAGAGAGAGAGAAGCTTTCGAGTTCAGACAAACTTGTCTCTCTCACCAACTGAAGTTGGGCCAATAAAAGATATTCCCTCCCCCACGTTGTGTCTCTAATATCCTGGGACCAATATGGCTACAACAACACTGCATACAGCGTCTGTCTGTCTAGATGATCTAATCTAATCTACACCCTCTGTGGTCACATGAGAGAAAACTAAGTCCTGATTATAAAGGTGCATTGTCCAAAATATTTCAGCGGAGGTAAATGGATTTTGGTGTTTTTAATCAAAGAAAATATGTACTGAAATTACCATTTTATCCCTTTAACATCTGTAGCAGCTCCCCTGCCAGGATGGCTTGTGTGTTTTAATGTGCTCTTGGTCAGTTTGCTGGATACCCATCAGAGCAAACCGCAGCTGAGCAGTTGCTGGGATTGCTCAGAGTGAGAAGCTGCATTTGGTAGATCAAGAAAGGGTTCCTAGGTTCTGTAAAAGAAAATGCTGCCATCAAGGGCACGGAGATTCTAGCCAGCGGAGAAACATTCCTAGATCAATGTCTTACCAACGGGGCAGGAATTGATTCAGAATCTGAGGAACAGGAAAGCTTGACACCAGTGTCCCGGAGCTATTTGAATTTAGAATAGTAAGGAATGAATTCGTACAGCAGAGCAAGCAGAGGGGAATGTAGAGACATGGTACAGGGGGAGGAAGGATTTCAAACATCCGTGGATGTGGAAGAAGGCCTCTCTTCAGTATGAAGATGCAATAGACTGAACTGTAAAAAAAGAAAAGTAAATGACACAACAAGGGGGCCAGGATCTGCTTAGAGATCTTGGGGGAGAGGGGATTATTTGTTCTAAGGCTCAATTTCATTAGCTTTCTGTCCTGTGCCCAGAGCATTGCGTGGGTGCTTGATAAATGCTAATAGGTAATTGTCACAGTTCAGGGCAGCTATACCTGCGTTTCCTCTCAGTGGTCTAGCCAAGGCACCCAATCTCAGGCTTCCGGCTGTTGCCTTTCTTGGGTGGAGACCTGTGTCTCTCCCTCTTCTGACCAGGGTATTTCCAGGCTGCACAGTTCCCTGCCTTCACTGTATATATCTCAGCACAGACAGGTTGCCTAGACACCTGCTGGCTTTCTCTTCAGAGATGGCTAACAGGTGTCTGCTCCAGTTATACGATACTACATAGTTCTTCCTGTGCAAGCCTACTTTATCCTTAAGGTAAAAAGCATCACAGGAAAAACGATAAAAACCCCCACATGCATGCTAATGAGCTTACTAGAATTAACCCCGACTCTCACATGGAGTCTGACGCGAACCGTCCTTCGTCTCTGCCCCGCCCACCCAAGGGAAGTCATCACCGCCTCTGCTCAGAACAGCAGGTTGAGAACATGGTTAGTTCACCCTTTATACAGTTCAGGTTCTTACATCTGTCCTGGAAATTCGCACACAATGGTTTGGGAGGGGAGAATTTGCATTCCCCTCACCCCAAGGTACTTCCTAGGAAATCCACTTCACACGTATTGTTCCAAAAAGCCTTTTGAAGTTCCTATTACCTTCCAGAGACTGCATTCATCTCGTCTTCTTGCTGCAGACATTCCAGACACAGGACAGGAACGTTTGCACTTACGATACAGTGTGTTCACCCTAATTCGATAAGGTTTATTTTCATTCCATACGGTTTGTTCAGGGTCATACCGGATATTGTCCGTCTGTCACAGGAGTGCTGTGGTTAATGGTTTGTGACGGCGGTGCCTCAGGGCCATGCAAGGCCGGAGCCTGCTGTGGTGGGCCCTGCACACACCCAGAGTAGTACAGCCCTGGCCCCGGAGAACTCATGGTGTCCTGTCGTGTCTGTGTTCGCGTGGGCCTCTTTGGCCTTGTGGCGTGTGGAAGGGGGAGTGTTTAGCGACGTTGGCAGTGGCTCACCTCCGGAGCATGCTGACACTGATGTTCAAAATGGGGCACTCTTCTCGTGGGGAGGGGTTTGAGCCCCAGCAATGTACCGCTGCTCTGCTAGTGCCTCCTTGCTCAGTGCGCTGCCCCCTGCATCGACACTGGGGGCACGTCGGGCGCGGGGCCCTCTCTCTGCACGTGGGAGTGGGGCAGGGAGGAGGATTCCCAGCCCGCCTGCCCTCTGGGGAAGAAGGAGGAATGTAGCGGTGGCCCATCTGAAGTGAATGCTGAAGTCAAAAGACCTCCCCAAGCTTTTCAGCTATAACTCAGCTGTCTGAGATCGAGCAAACGTTGGGGACTGAGTTCTGTGGGTGCCCCTTGCTCGTGGATTCACACAGCAGGCGGCGGTTTCCTGAATAAGCCGGCTGTACAAACGGAAGCTATTAGACGCCCCGAGACTAGGATGTGGCCAGTGCCATAGCAGTGACAATGACATCGACACCCCAGCCGGGTATTGACAGCTTGCGAAGAAGCCCTGCGGTCAGGGCATTCAGAAAGACAAATACGCTCTCCCTGCCTTGCTGTCTGTGCAAATCGAATAGCGATTTCCAGGCTCTGGTTCACTTCAGGCCATGATCTGGGTGCGGGTTAAAGCCAGGTTACCTCTCCTCAGCACCTCACCTGTGCATTACATCCCGCTTCCTTGTGCGAGGCGTTCTCTCTTCGCCTGCCTTGAGCCACCACCATGTCGATCGCTCTGCGTCCTGCAGCTTCAGCTTGTCCCTCCTCTTCCTGCTCTATCACTGCGTCCCGGCTGCTGACGTTGCCAGGCTCTGGGCCCTCACATCACACAGTCTTTGGTTATCGCCCAGCAGATGGAGAGCAGCTATCTTGCTGGCTGTCCCCGGAGCCTGCAAACCCCATGCTTTGCCCTTCCGCCGGTTCAGCTCTTTGCAAAGGACTGTGCTGTACACAGCACCAGGTGTGAGAAGCATCTGCTACCAACATGGCATTGCGCTCTCAGCAGAGCGGCATCCTGCCAGAGAGATGCCACTTACATCGTTATGCGCACTCCCCATCTGTAGGCAGCTTTGTTTAGAACCTATTGCCCCAGTCAAACTGGCACGTCTTGTAAATGGGCACAATGCGGTTCTAGCATATGGGACTGAACAGAGAGCCAAGAATGTACAGCAGAAGCAGTGAATTTATTAAACGAGAGCAGGATTCCCACACAGGAATGTCAGAACAACTGACTGCCCTGAGTTTCTCTTCCTAAATCCAGGCATATCAAACATAAAACGGGGTGTGTGTGTGTGTGTGTGTGTGTGAGAGAGAGAGAGAGAGATCTGGATTATAGGATGAAGTCTGCATAATCATTTGCATCTTCATGTTTCCGTAGAAGGCTTAATTTTTGTATTACTTTTTAAAAGTTTTTCCAAAGAGGTGGTACAGTAACTCTGGGGGCCAATAATGTATTTATAAACTAACACATTTCCTGCTCTGTATATTGTCAATTGTACTTGGCTGGTTTTATCTTTGATTGCGGTGCCATGTTGAACTGTGGATTCGCCCCCTCTGAAATCTGTGGCCACCTGCCCAATACCCTCTTTGGCCCTTCACCTTTTTCCTCCTCCCAGTTGTTCTTGCAGAAGGTTTGCAGCATTAGCTGGGTTTGGGGTGTGACGGATGAGAAGCTGCTGTGTATCAATCTGTGAGTACTGATGGGTGATAATGGTACGACTATTGTAAGTGACCTGTCAGCGGGGGAAAGTTCCTGTATGGATGTATTGGTCTAATGTAGCAGGGGGCTGTGGGAAGGGCAAACAGAAAAGCCGCACAAGAGGTCTTGATAAGCAGCCGAAGACCATGAAACGAGCTGTAGCTTCAGGGATCCTGTCTCCAAGGGAGACAAGCTGGTTTTGCCAGGCTGGGAACTTGGAGATCAAACAGACCAAACAACTTTTAAAGGGGACCCTCCCGAAAGCATAGGAGGAGAAACGGCTTGTGAGTGAAGGGAATGGATTCTGCCAGCCAGACCTTGGGGTTCCCTGTGAAGGGGGGTCTATAGGGAGCTTAGACCTACTAGGATCCCCCTGTGGAAAATGGTTGGACACCTGCTAGGCTAGAGAGCAGTACCATTGGTTGCTGGTTTTCTCTGAAATGTTTTTATGGCCCACTGGCCTGGGGCGCAGGAGGCCCAGACTCCATCTGAAGCTCAGCCACTGGACAGAGCACTCGCCTGAGGCTCAGGGGGCCCAGGCTCTATCCCCAGCTTGGCCAGTGGCTGACACACTTCCCCTGTCTGTGCCTCAGTCTCCCCAGCTGTCACATGGAGTGATGCTGGCCTCCTTTGTGAAGCACTTTGAGCTCTGCGGAGGAACAGGGCTGGCTCAGAGCTGGGTATGACTGTTACATAAATAATACTTGGCTTTAAGGACACTGTCCTGGAGTCACTGCTCCTGGAGGGAGCAGAGCTGCAGGGTCTGCATCTAAGTCAGGCCTGCCAAGGTGACAGTGGGTAGTACCGGGGGACGACAGCCAGAGCCTGCTTGAGAGCGGGGGAGTCACGTGAGTCCCGCCCACAGCCAGGTGATGGCCTGAGGCTCGTGTGCGTGTGTGTGCGTGTGCGTGTGCAATGAGACAGGAGGGATCAGAGGTGCGGTTCACCTGATTATTGTGGCAGCCGGGAAGCAGAGAACTTCAGTCCATCCTGTGTCCCCTGCCTGCAGGGCCACTAGGATGATCCGAGGAATGGAAAACCTTTCCTATGAAAGGAGACTCGAGGAGCTCGGTTTGTTTAGCCTAACCAAAAGAAGGCTGAGGGGGGATATGATTGCTCTCTTTAAATATATCAGAGGGATTAATACCAAGGAGGGAGAGGAATTATTTCAGCTTAGTAGTAATGTGGATACGAGAACAAATGGATATAAACTGGCCGTGGGGAAGTTTAGGCTTGAAATTAGACGAAGGTTTCTAACCGTCAGAGGGGTAAAATTTTGGAACAGCCTTCCGAGGGAAACGGTGGGGGCGAAGGACCTCTCTGGCTTCAAGATTAGGCTTGATAAGTTTATGGAGGGAATGGTTTGATGGGATAATGTGATTTTAGTCAATTAGGCATTAACGGGCCATCGCGGGTAAAATGAGGGTCCGGCTGTAGAATCTTGCCTGTATGCTCGGGGTTCTGCTGATCGCCATATTTGGGGTCGGGAAGGAATTTTCCTCCAGGGTAGATTGGCAGAGGCCCTGGAGGTTTTTCGCCTTCCTCCGCAGCATAGGGCAGGGGTCGCAGGCTGGAAGATTCTGTTGTGGGTGAGTCAGCTTTTGTGGCCTGCATCATGCGGGAGGTCAGACTAGATGACCATATTGGTCCCTTCTGACCTTAAAGTCTATGAGTCTATGAGTCTATGCAGCTGTGCGTGCACCGAAGCCAGAATCTGGCCCTAAAAGAGGCACGTGCTTGGACGTAGCTTCAGCCTGCAGAATATGAGAGCAGCTTCGTGCAATTCCTCTCCTTCCCTCTGCTGATGCCACTTTGGTTTCTGTTTGGGTGCATCCTGGGGGTGATGATCTGGCCTGGAATATATTAGTCATTGAAATGGCATGGAAGTTTCCTTTGAAAACATTCTCCTTGTTCCAAAGACAGTGGAAAATATTTCCCAACTGATTTATCTTTTGCTTATTCACATTTGGGGATTGCTCAGCAAGAATCCATCCCATCTGAACCACAGTGCCACGGTCACAGAAAAACTGCTGCAAAAAGCCAGTGTTCAGGCATGCTGCTGTACTGGCAAAGCTGTTACTGCAAAGGCAATTAGCACTGGTGTTACCTCCAGCCTGGCTTATTGAGTGGGAGGTAGCTTAATTAGAGTCACCAGTAATCCATCGCGGATTGCTGGGAAGTCAGCAAATGGCACAGGCTGTGTAGGAATGCGTACCACAGTCTGGTTTCTTCTCCATAAGGCTCTTTATTTTGTATGCTGTAAATGACATCCTGCTTGTTGCTGGTATTGCACTTTTCCCTCACTTTAATTGTGAAGCTGGCAATGTCCATAATGATGTAGTCTTGGCTAAAGCTTCGCTGTGTGCGGCCTTCCTCTGGAACGAGTGGTATTTGAATCCCGCTTTATTAACGGTCGACTGAGAAGAAACTTTTATGGAATGCTGTTGATCCAAGTTGGCCCCATATCCTTTGACAGCTTGCAGGGTGTGGGTCATTAAGCAGTGTCTGCTAGCAGTGACGCTGGTCTGAGCACGCCTCTTGTACAAGCAATTCCAAATCAGGTGACCTTTCAGGTTTTGTACTGCTTGTATTAATTATCCACCTGGATTCTGATATCGTGATAGATTTTGGAGGAATTTTGGGGGAACTGCACCTGTATTCCCCCTCCATAGTCCCTCCAGGGCACCCATGTAAGGTTTGTGGCTCCCAGCTGTCACCTCTCTTGGGCGGAGACATGCTTCTCTCTCCCTTCTGACCAGGTTTTTAAGGCTGCCTAGCTCCCTGCCTTACACTGTGATATCCCCAGCAAGCCAGACTGCCTAGAGGCCAACCCCTATGCTCTGCTTTCTCTCCAAGGCCTCTGACCAGTGTATTGCCAGCAGTTACAAGTTACCATCCAGCTCCTTGTCAGCAAGCACATTTATGCTTAAAGTAAAAGCAATACAGAGAAAACATATTAAAACAATAAATAGATTTAAACTGACACTCAACCAACCCCAGGTCACCCATCAGTCTTATGGGGCCCTAATAGGCCAAAGTCTTTCCAGTTCTTCTGCAAGGGTTGGATCCTCTCGTGGGCAGAAGTTCCTGTCCATTTGCTGGATCAGAAAGCAGGTCTTGGGTCAGTTTAAATGCAGCCTTTTTATGCCATAAGCCCTTACTTGTCTGTTAGTCTCTGGAAAATTCAGTGTGAACCATTCAGTGTGAGCCTCCCCAAGGGTGGGGTACCTTTCTGGAGGTGTTTATAACCGAGGTGATTCACCTGACCCATTTCCCGCCCCAGTTCTTAGTTCCCAGAGGAGCTATGCTAACCCTCCCCCCTGGAGTTCTATACGTCCTTGGCCCAGAGTGATCCACAACTTTAATACAATATGGTCCCCAAAGATTTTGCAGCTGCATGGAGTTGCAATATTTGTTACCGACTCTAATGGACTTTTGTTGTGCATCATATCTAGACACTATTTTTTAACTTTGATTTTTTTCTCTTGCTATTTGTAAAGTCTTTGCAGGCCTAGGGAATATGCAAAGCTGACGGATATGCCATTGTTCTCTTGCTGTCATACACCTCAGGAGGATGTCTCTTAAGGTCACATTTTTCCAGTAGAAGTTTGTAAAAGGAATTAAATGGAAGCACTCGTTTTGAATTGCAAAAAATAACCACTTGATCAGAGTGAAACACAATGACTGTACTTACTTCAGACTGATTCACCCCGGCTAGTATAATCATTCAGTGTGCTAGGTGGAGCTAGTATGACATTTTTAAAGTGGCACTAGAGTGAGAAGCCAGGCTCCTGTATGAAAGGACAATGTGGGTATATATTTTAGAGCATTTACTGCGAAAATTAATGATAGGTTTCACCCCTTCTGCCAAAGCTGCTTAGTCATTTTTCCTCCAACCCTGTTAAGATAAGCCTCTTTTTAGCTCTACTGGAGAGCTAGCCTAATCTGTTCAGGCTGAGTAATCGGGATTTGTGTGTGTCCTGCACGGGGCTGGGAGAGCAGAATCCGCCTTCTTGACCCCAGGCCGGACTGCAGGGCTTCAGAACAACTGAAATCTCCAGGATGGCTGCCCTAGGTAGTGTGTGTGCTGGGGTGAGTTCCTTGCAACGACTGGAACATTCCCATGCGGCACACACCCGTTCATGCATGGTGAGCCTTGTGTTGTCAGCTCGCTTTCCTCTCACTTTCCTCCCCCTTTGGGTGGGGTGGGTCCTGGGGAAAGGAGGCCTCCCTACTTTGGTGCTCCTGCACACAGGACTGCCTCAGTCTCATTCTTTGTGTGCCCAGAACACAAGGTCCTGGGGTTCCTGAGTGTCACTAGACAGCCCAGAGGCCTGCGGGGGGCAATATGGTGCTGTCCCCAGCCTTCCGCACTAGCAGGTGGATCAAGGCCAGCATGGGAACTGATTGCTGAACCAGTCCATAGGGTGTCTGGAGAATGTCCCCCGGGGCCACCAGAGACATTTTCCTGTCTTTAGGAGGTATTGCTAGTGCAGAATTTCTCCTCCCCTCGCTGTCTATGTCTTCCCAGCCACAAGTTCCCATAACATCTACCTCCATTTTCTCCCTGGCACATTAGATCTAGGTATTCTGTGTGTCTTGCTCTGAGTCCATCACATCCGTGCTTGTGTGCTAGATCTGAGAAGGGAAAACACCAACACACAGTTTGCAATTTATGGTTAATGCTTTGTTCCATCTATGAAAAATTAAGGCCCCCCTTCCTCAGTTGTCAGCTTAGCAGTTCCCTGGAGCTGACACCAGGCTCAGTTTACATGTTGCTGAGCAGGAAGTGCTGGAGAGAAACCGATTTTATTTTATAATAAATTCACAAAAATATGACAGAATTCTTTTAGAATGTAAATTATTTACCAAAAAACATAAGTTATTACCAGCCCCTAAATAATTAAATAAAATGTATATGAATAAAAAATGAACCGCTAAGAAGCAGCATGAGGCTATCAAATGAAAGGAACGATCCATTTGGAAAATACCACGATAGTTTTTGAAGCGTTTGAGAGTCACCTGTGACATGTTTAAGGCCCTGGTCATGCCCGGAGAGCCCTTCGAAAAGCCTGTAGCGCAGTAGCAGAGGCCAGGCTCAAGCTCTGCGTTTTCAGGGCAGGATTGGGCCCTCGGTTTGTAAAATCAACATACTGCATATTTGACCCACTGGATGGTTCCAAACCATGGCTGGTTTGGTGTTTCCATGAGTAGCAATTTAGTGGCGACATCCCAGCCAGCTTGTGTTTCTTTATAGCTCCTGGAAAGTACATTTTTCTCTCTCTGTGAATAAGGCAACTGGCACGTATGTTGCTTGGTGGCACTGACCTGGCTTCCCCTCAAGCTTGCCCACATCTGAGCATGGAATCGGGCCTCTTCTGTGTGTGTTGGACCCCTTGGTTTTGTGTTAGGAACCACAGTTAACTCAGGAACACATCCAAGTCACTCGTTATGCTTTCATCAGGTTCACTTTTCCATACAGCTCTATCTCATAGTGTTACTATGTCAACAGTGCCCAGAGTGAGCAAAGTGATTTATCGACAAATCAAATAGATGCTGTCCTACCCAAGAAGCTTACACTGTCCTATCACTGGATCTGCATGGGCAGATCTTTGTGTCTATGGACTGTGAAGTTCCACGCAGTTGCTGTAGACTGCCTCCCTGATCAGCTTGCACAACTGGAGCCTGAAGAGAGATGTAACTGGAAAATAATAATATAGGTCTTGTATAGCGGGTGTGACACTCAGCCAGCGAGGGCTAAGCAACCAGCAGTCTGGGTGGCCTAAAAGCAACCCGTAAGGACAAATTAGAAGACTATTGAAATGGTAAACAGGGCCATTCCTTGTAGATAGTTATCAAAGCCATATTAAGTAGACTAGAATCCTTGATATGTAGGTCTGTATTGTTAGAGGGTCAAAAGTAGATACTAATTGTATTTGTCTATGTTAAACTTCTAACAAGATATAGGTAACCAATGTGATCTAATTAGCTTATAGATGCTAAACTTCTGTTTCTGTCTAATGATTCATTACTATATTCTATTGATTCAGAGATCAAAAGTGGATATTATCATTTAGATGGAACCTGTGGTGTAATAATATTATTGTC
Source organism: Emys orbicularis (assembly GCF_028017835.1). Lineage (NCBI taxonomy): Eukaryota > Metazoa > Chordata > Testudines > Emydidae > Emys > Emys orbicularis. The sequence goes on from NC_088691.1 coordinate 1,524,119, forward strand.
TTCATTTCTCTTTGAAATTCGCGACTCCACATAGTAAAACTACCTGTGAACTATTTGAATGGTTAATTGCCTTATACTAATGAATACAACTTGTTACCGGTGTATGCCTAGGAAACAGAGATTAGTTTCAAAGCTGCAATGTACATTACCTAATCTTTATGCAAGGAAGGCCTGCTGTGATGATTTGCTGTCAAAAGGCTTAACCGCTGAACTTCAAGCTATAAAGGAAATTTCGGGCCGGATCCTTGCTATCTCAGATCTGCTTAAACTTGGGGCTTGTCTCCACTTACCGGGGGATCGACGCGGGACGATTGATCCACCGGGGGTTGATTTAGCGGGTCTTCAACTGAGATCGCTCTCCCATTGACTCCGGTACTCCACTGGAATGAGAATCATAAGGTAAGTCAATGGGAGAGTTTCTCCCGTCGACCCAGCGCGGTGTAGACACCCCAAAAGGTCGACCTAGGCTACGTCGACTCCAGCTACGTTATTCACGGAGCTGGAGTTGCGTAAATTAGGTCGACTTAGCCCCATAGTGTAGCCCTGCCCTTGGACAGGGAAAGTCTAAGCCTGCAAGACTGAGGTCTCTAGATCTACTCTGGATTAACCCTGCAATTCTCATGGAAGAATTTGAAGAAACTCTGCACATGGACTGCCTATTGGACTAGAACCTTTGAAACTGATTCCAGAAGGATTTTTACAAATTAGCAGCCTCACCGTCTCTGCCATGAAACTGACCTAAGAGCTTTACTGAGCTCTGTATGTGTAATGATCTTTAACCATAGCAACTCTTTGTTTTTTATGAATAAATCTGAGATTTAGTTAATAAGGATTGGCTGTAAGCATGTATTTGGGTAAGATTTGAAATATTCATTGGCCTGGTGGGTAATGTGTCTGATCTCTTGGAATTAGTAGAACTTTATATATAGTGAATAAGGTTTTTAGTAACCCTCACTATAGTAGGCTTGGCTGTCTGGGTGGGAGCCAAAGGCTGGAGTGCTTAAAGGGGACTGTATTTTGGCTTCTTGGTAACCAGTGAGGTATTACAGAAGCGGTTTGGTTACTGGCTTGGTGGAGTCTAATTCTAGATTAAACCACCAGTTGTGGGGATCGTCTGCCCTAGTCTTTGCAGTTTGCCCTGAATGAGCTTTCCCAGCATGGCCTCTCCAGCACCACAGTCACAGCAGTATTTATCAGTAGAGCGCAAAGCATTTTATAAATTCTTGGTATGATCCCCATTTTTCAGATGGGGAAAGTGAGGCACCAAGTAGTTAAGTGACTTGGCCAAGGTCACCCACCAGGCCAGTGGAGAAGCTGGCAATAGAACCCAGGTCTCCTGAGTTCCAGGCCAGTGCTCTATCCAGTAGACCATACTGCCTCACAGAAAGAGGTAGAGAAAATCCAGGGGGACAAGCGCTACCAATGCAGCAGTGGTCGTGAGTTGTTCTCTGGGAATACCCATGTGTTAGGCAGCAGGTCCTGGAGTATTTCTAGGACTGGGCTCCATGTTCTGAGACTGCACCCAGGGGACCCTGTCAAGTTGGTTGGAAACATTCTGAAGAAACAATTTCTTGTTAAAACCAAAATGGTCCATGAAAGCAGTTCTATCTTGATGAAGTTGCTCCAGAAACCAGGCAGGTTTTGAAATCTGTCTGGTCTTCTGTCCATTAGTCCTCCTTGGTAGCCCACTAGTTGGACTGTCCCTGAGGTGGGGTCTCCAGGGTTTTCCTGTTTGCTGAGAATTTTGAAATTTTTGATTTGTGTTCCTAATCAGAATGAAATGAAACTTTGAAATACCAAAATCCTCTGGGGGAAAAAAAGACCTTTCTCTGCACAGCTTTAGTTCAGTGTGTGTATGGCTTTTTCCAGATTTTTTTCTAAAGTTCGTATTTTATTTTAATGTTTTGCCATTAAACGTGCCCTTGTGTATTTCAAACAAATTGAGTAATATCAGCCAATCTAAAGGGAGCCTCCTGCTGGTGACACTGGAAAGCTCATTTAAAAAGTGCTGAAGGGCATTTCTAATCCCCAAGTTGGGTGAACACTTTCCTTTGACTTTGTGTCCACTACTCAATGAATTCTGCAAGCCCGCCTCACAACACAAATGCTCCCGTTTCATTATCACCACCACAGGGATGGCCGTGAACTCCTGAGTTCCAGACACAACCTGAAATGTTGATAAAGAGCCAAGATGATTGAAGACACAAGCAATTTGATCTGCCTCCAAAATGTTCAGGTAAAAAGGACATTTCTGGTTTTCTCAATCATGTCTTTGAAACAATATTTATTGACTAATATCCCTAGCGCCAGCCCGGTCGTGGTCCTTCCTTAGGTGAACTCCCATGCAGATCGCTGTGAGTTTGCCTACGTAACAACTGCAGAAGGGCCTTGGTAGGACTGCCATTAAGATGCTGTAGCTCTGGCAGTCAGGGTTGGAGGGACATGTTTTTGGCGTGGCCTGGAGTTTCGGCAGCGTAAGGGGGCTCTGCATCAGTCAGCCCCGCTATGCTGACGTTCACACCCAGGCTTGCTGCAGCACGCTCTGTAATTGCCTCTATAGGAATGTTCATTGTCGCCTTTAGGTTTGCTGGGAGTATGAGGGGATCATTTCTTTTCTTTAAATACTAAAGCTCTAGGGCACTGGTTCTCCTGCTCTCAAACCTGATCCCTCCCTCCCTGCCTCGCTGGGATCCACCTCCTGTTTTTGGCAATATGAAGGCAGGTTGAGAGCCCTGGTGCTCGGGTTTTGAGCACCCCAAAATCCCATTATGAATTTGGGTCTGTGAGGAGTGCAGCACTGGGCCTGTCTCTTGTTGTTTCTGAGCATATATCTGGAGCTGCTCTCTTTCAAGAGGCTCTGCCGCCAAGGTCTGGCCAGCGTTGGCATGGTATTTTCCTTTGGCCAGGGAGGGCAGAGGAGATTTATGTAATGCTGAAAGACCCCGGTCGTCGGTGGGCGGGATCGAACCTGGGACCTCTGTGCATGAGTGTCTACCACATGAGCTAAAAGCCAACTGGCTGTTAGCTAAGGCTGTAGAGCAGACTCATTTTATTTCTCTCTCTACGTGGTCTTGGTGCCACTAGATGGGACAGAACACCACACCCAGGAGGTGTGTGGGTTACATTTACCCTTAGGGGGCTATCGAATAGAGTGATACAAACCTTAGGGCCATATAAGGGAACATTTTCAAACACACCTAAATGACTTAGACGCCTCAGTCCCAGGGACTTTCAATGAGGGTCCTAAGTCAGTTAGGTGCTTCTGAAAATTTCACCCTTATAACCACATGTGCATATGCCATTGGCACCAGCAGCAGTGCCACGTGCCCATTGCGGGCAGTGTACCCGGTGGCTCTGCACACCTGTTGTACCACGTAGAACTTGTGTGTGAAACTGATCGCACTGAAGCCAGTTCTCCGCATAAAAACTGTAAATATTTGGTCACTTCCTGTTAAGGATACCCTTGTAAGTACTTCTGAAAACAGGTGAGTAATATAGCATAGATACTTCAGCAGGTTACAGACAAGAATAACAGGTTACAGATCGTTGTAAGCCATGGTCATAAGCAACCTATTGAAGTCCAACTCTAACAATGGATAAGCCGTTCATGAAACTGTTGAACTTTTATTAACCTTTTGTAAACTCTTTATAAAGTGTAACCGAATATGGACCATCGTGAATGAGCTGAAGTGAGGTTGGGGAGTTTGTAGAGGAACAAAGTTGTGGCTAGTTTTGGAAAATGTTTTTTGAGCTACCAACCACGGTGTGGCCCCCAGTGCCCATGTGAGTGAGAGGGCTCCTGGGATAGTGGGGTTGGACCTTTGTCTGTTCCTAGTCCTCATTTTCTGTTTTAAAGTGACCATTTAATTGGCTGCTGTTTGATATTTCTTAACCGCTCCAAGCACGGTCAGGGCATTCCCTGCCCGATAGCTCCTGCAGTGGAAATGCTGGGCTAACTGTTTTCTAACGCCACTGCTGTTCGCTGGGTCTTTCCGGATTGGCATCTCCAACATGAACGACGTTTTGGATCAGGGAAGTGCAGAATTTGCACTACAGACCTCACCAGATCAGATACTTTCAGAGTTGTTATGGTCTGTTGGGTCAAGGCTCCCACATGCTCAGGACAGCTTTTTTAAAGCCATTGTATGGGTGAATTTGCTGCTTTAGCTTTACATGTATTTGATTATTACAGTTTTTAGAACAGCAAAGCCATTGAGAAGAGTTGTTTGTGTTCTTTTCAGTGCAGCACTCTGTAGTCTGTGGTCTCTGTGGGCTATATAATTCTTGGTGGAACATACAGTTTTGTAGAAGTTATGGGAGAATGGCAGCTCCTGCATTTATTTATAGAATTTTTAATGCTTCAGTTTTCTATAATAAGACTGTGTTTAAGGCAGGTTTTATTCACTTTACTGGAATTGTAAAGACATTTCTTATTACCCTGAATCAAAGAGCTGGCATACTCTGCAGCTGATTATGGCCAAATTCCATCCTTGGATGCATGTGCATAATTCTTGCTGACACATCTCATAGCTGAAGGCAGAATTTGGCCCGGAGGCGTGGATTCTGGTCTTGAAACACCCGCCACTCTGTTGCCTTCAGTGGAATAATGGAAATCCACGTATGGTCTTAGGAATTTAGCAGGAAGAGTCTAGGCTGGAATTTAATTTTGATTGACAAATCACGTCTTACTCTTCAAAAGATAATGATGTCTGTTTGCAGTAGGATGTTCCCTTTTAATGTGCTGCAGGGAGCTGCTAGAATCACTTTGCTGTGTTTCCGTGCTAATCAGATTAGTTCATAAGCATTATACTTCAGAAAGCCTCAACTAGTCTAGATGGAACGAATGTGGTCTTTGATGTGCAGAGAGAGCTTCCAGAGTACAAAGTTTGAAGTGCCTCTCTCAGTAATTTGGTTATTACTTAAACATATTTTGTAGGTTTGGTATCAAAGAGGCTTCTCTTTAATACACTCCAGTGCTTAATTTATAATTTTAAGACAATTTTGAGCAATTACATTGCTGTCCCTTTCTCTACCCGCTCTTCTGACCTGAAGCAATGAAGCAGTGTCTGTCTATTTGTGTTGAGCGGTTTCAATTAATTAAGTACACTTTTTAATAAGTCACAAAGGCTAAAATCCATGCAATGGATATTTTTAACAATGCTTCTGATACTTGTTTGAATTTGTTGGTAACATTTAGGTGGGGTCGAATTTCATGCTAAAGATCTGGGTCTTTAGGCCTTTCTCCAGCAAAATGCTAAACCCAACATGTAGCTACCACCTCTTAACGTATCAGTTCCTTGTGGCATTTTGTGAGCTGGAACCATGCTAAAGTATCTCTGCTGAGCGCAACTCCCCTGGGGGTAGGGAAGAAAAGAGATCTCATGGCTCCCTAGGGACGTCTGTACACATGTGACCACCCAGAGACAGCCTCATCTGTTACTTCCTGTCCGAGACACGCCACCTCCTGCACACGTCTGTACACACGTGACCAGCCAGAGACAGCCTCGTCTGTTACTTCCTGTCTGAGACACGTCCCCTCCTGTACACGTCTCCTCCTGTTTACCTGTCTTCAGTAGACATCTCACTCTGTACACATGAGCCGTACGCACGTTTTGCAGCTATTACGATGACCAGTGGGCTACTGGCTCCGGGTGGAGACCTCACATGCCACCCTTTAGTGAGTTACTGTGCATCTGTCCGACCCAAGGGACCCTGTCAAACCGTATGCGCCCCCTGTGCCCTCTGCCAGTTGACACCTAGAGGCACCCGCATCCCACTGCCCTGGCCCCATCTCCCCTCTGTAGCCAGGACCATGCTCAGCACTTACAAAACACCTTCATTGGGGGCTCTAAAGATGCTCTCACTCTGCCTCCTCCTCTCCCACTGGAAGGGACCCAGCAGGGACAGCTGCAGGAAGGGGAGAGGGAGCAGGCTGAGGCCCTGAATAGCTGGGAGGGGGAAGCTGTTGGGAAGCCTGGCGGTCTCCTAGCTGCCCTGCTCCAAGGACCTTTCAGGGGGGCTGAGTGAGGGCAGGTGTGCGACTGTCTTTCTGGAGCAGTCACACGGGCAGGGATAGAATATCACAGGGTTGGAAGGGCCCTCAGGAGGTCATCTAGTCCCACCCCCTGCTCAAAGCAGGACCAATCCCCAACTAAATCCCCAAATGGCCCCCTCAAGGATTGAGCTCACAACCCTGGGTTTAGCAGGCCAATGCTCAAACCACTGAGCTATCCCTCCCCCCTGGGATGCCAGCCCCTGGGAGCTAGCCCTTCATCTCTGGAGAACCAGCCCAGGCAAACGGAGGCCAGGCTGGCATCCTTAGTGCTCAAGTCCCTCGTTCTCCAATGCCGGGAGGCCTGCCTCGCCGCCCTCCTTGTCCCCGGCTCTTCCTGCTGCCTCCTCTGCCCCTCGGCCCAGAAGTGGTTGCCTGGTCAGCATGCCTCCCGTCTCCCTCCGCAAATAAAAAGCGCCCCGTGCAGTGCCCCCCTGCAGTCTGCTCCCCGACGGGGACCCGTGGGCGATGTGCCTTTAAGAATAGCAGCCGAGCCGTCGGAGCCCCCTCCCCCCTGTTAATTGTAACGTTTTTTCTCAGCCATGCTTTTCAGTCACATTCGCAGGCTGCGAGAGGGAGTCGCTCCTGCGCCTGGCTGGGTTTGAATGTGTTGTGCTGGCTGGCAGGCAGACTGGCTGGAGGGGATGAGGCTGCTTTCAGCGGGGGCATGAGGACAGGATGGGGAGACAGCTAGAGGAGCAGCATTTGTGCAGGGCGTCGAAGCTCCAGTGACCCCAGGAAAGACTCGTCCAGTAGGGAATGTCTGACTCTGCCCGCTGCCCGGGCACTGAGATGTAGGGGTGACGCGCCAGGGCAGAGCAGCCCCACCCCACCCGGTGCAGGGGCACTGGCGGGATCTGTGAGCACTGCTGTTCCCAGCCTCTTCGCGATAGCTCCCCGGTCCCCGGGAATCCTGCCCCGAGGACACAGCGCTGCCTGTGGTGCGGGGCTCCCTGCCTGGCCAGGTAAGAGGCGGCTGCGACTAACTCGAGGCTTGTGCTACTTTGTGGATAATGCCAGCTGCTTCTCCACTCCGGCTCCTCCATCCCGGCCAAGAGGAGTCTAGTGCCACTTGCTGCTCAGTGCCAAAGGGGAAGCGCGGCAGCTGCCAGGGCACAGGCCTCCGAAGGGTTAAGAGACTCGGTCCCTGCTCCAAGGGTTTGAGTGAGAATTAGTCTGCAGAGGTACATGTACAGCAGTTCAGCGGCTGCTGCTGCTTCTCCGAGGCTGTTGCTGCAGTTTGGTGTGTGTGAAAAGCAGCTCTGCTTGCAGAAGATGCTCGCTTGGTGTGTCCGGAGTCCTGTGCACGGCAGCAGAGCCCTGGCGGCGCAAGCTGTCGCTGTCTGAGGGGATTACAGTCACCTGCCCGCTCCAGCTTCTTAGCAAGGTAGGTGCATTCCCAGTGTCACGGGCAGTGGTCTTTGCTCAGTGCTGGCAGCCTCCCCCCTGCACAGGGGAACACACCGCCACAGATGTGGGAGAGGAGAGAGAAGGGTTTGGGGTTGTCGTCTAAACCTGGGAAGGGAGGGCGGGTGGGTGGGGGGAGAGAGCCAGGACACCGAACAGCCGACCTGAGTGATATTTCTCAGCGCTGTAAGCAAAGTGGTTGCACAAAATGAGAGCAAACTTGCTGGGGTCTCTGCGCTGAACCTTTGGGCTGTTCTTCCTTCCCGGGTGACCTTTGGGAGGGGTGAGGCCAGGTCATGCCAGAGGACTAGGGAGTAGGGCATGGGGCATGTGCTGTCCCAGGCTGTGGCAAGGCTGAAGGGGACTGGTGTAGACAGAGAAGTGCAGAGGCAGGAGCAGTGTTGTTTTTGTGGAGTAAAATGAGATTTGGCTTGGCTGCTAGTGCTTCTTCGGGGCTCAGGGCATTCTAGGCTCCCGGGTGTGAGTTTCTTCTCTCCGAAGAAGATAAATCTATTTTAGGAGGGGCTGCTGGGCACAGGGGCTTTTATTGCCAGCTCTCTGTTCACCTCTGCTAACTGCTCTCCCACCCGGAACCTTTGGCTGAATTTTTGTTGCATTAACACCCCAGAGAGAGAAGCTGCCACTTTCATCACATTTCCTAAGACAGACTTTTTAGAAAGATGCCGTCTTGGAAAGTGTCTAATGAAGTCAGTGACAACTGGTGCCATTCCTCCTTTCTCACCAGCTGCTGACGTGCTTTAGGTTTGCCCAGAGGCACAACTGAGGGGTTTAGTCTTCAAGGATTCAGCTGAATGGGAAGCCTTCTGGCTGAGTTTTCAAGCAAGTTCTCCCCCAGAAAAGGTGGGCTTTAGGATCTGATAGTGCAGGGAGGCAAGTTCCTATGACTGACCCATGTGCCCATGTTAATTAGCCTGTGAACATGCAAACACAGATCCTGCCAAGGAAAATTGGTCATGCATGTACAGGACACGATATCTGGGTTTTAAGCATGGATTGGAAATGGAAGTAGGCAGTGTACGGATTATGTACTCCAAGCACACGGGGAGAATCCTGCAGGTTGCTGGCACTGCAGTTATCTTACGATAAGCAAAAGCAACAGTGCCATCGGTGAGTAATATTTTCAGCATGTTTAAAGTGGCAGAGTTAGTGTTTTTCCTAACAGCGCCCTTAAGGAACATGAGCAGAAGTCTGACCTTCACAGCAATCTTTTTATGTGCTTTTGTGTGATTAGTCGTGGCTTCCTGACAGGAATGACTTCTCGCTTAAACAGTTTGGTCAGTTGGCGTCTCGCTTCCTGAACTTCCCCAGCATCAGTGCGCAGTGCTTGAGTAAGTACTTGTGTACCTTCTAGGGAAGGCTAGGAAGAGCTCGTTAGTGACACTAGGAGCAAATTCTGCCCCAGCAATTGCAGGGAACTAATATGGTTCTTTTGTGTGGGAGTGGAACAAGATGTAGGGAGCCCATGCAGAGGGCAGGTACCCCAGAACTCTGCTCTGCAAGGTTTCTCTGCTCTTTGTAGCACCGGGTGGGGGGAGCTTTAGGGTCTGGAGGGGAGGATCAGGAGTGGGACAGGTAGATCTGCTGCTGTGTGAACCTGTCAGCCACTGGAGGAGTGATGCAGGAGCTGTGAGCAATGCTGCAGTGATGGCTATGGAGCAGCAACTCTGCTGATTTGTGGCTTGGGAGAAAAGATTCCCAGTTACTCAAACAACGTGCTTGGGATGGTATTTGTCCCATAGCCAGCACGTGTTTATCTGACAGAGGGCCTGATTCTCCTCTCGCTGATGCTGGTGTAAATCAGGAGTAACTATGCTGACAGCAGTATATATACCAGAGTTACAGCAATGTAAACAGGTGTAAATGAGACCAGAAGCTAGACCGGTCTCTAAAACATCACCTGTAAAATGTGATGAGCATTGAATAATCAAATGACCATTGTAATTGGGTGCAGACAACACTGGAAAGATTATATGGTAGTTGTCACATTTACTGCTTATTCCACATAGACAGAACGGCAGTTAGAGCTGGCTGAATTCTCCAAATGTTCCTCACAAACATGCGTTGGAAATTCTAAATGAATTTGGTTCATCTGGCAGCTCTTCTGTGCTACTTTGTGCCAGTATTCTAGCAAGTGTGTTTCCTGCTGAGAATGTTTGTCAAAACAGCCAGTTTTTAAGCACACGTTGGAGAATTGTCACAAGCAGTGAATTTTGAATTTTCCAGTGTGAATATTTGCACTGCAATCCTGAGTCTATGTGCTATGCTCATCCAGTCAGGGAACAGAAACTAGCCATATGATCTAGAGGTCATACCAAAAATAGGTTGCTTTTTGAATGCCAAGTACTTGCACCAAACTTCTCATGAGTGGTCTATAGACCAAGAATTATCTGCAGAAATCACTCGGCAAATCATTTATTGAATAATGAATAAATCACGATCTGTTAAACAGATAATTAACAAATGCCAAAAGATTAATTTAATCTGTCAAAAAAATGCTATGGAATATTCCCCTGGCCCCCATGGTGAAATAAGCAGAAGATAATAATTATGTGATTGCAGTGTTTCAAAGGCAGCTGAATTCTGATTTGAATGCTTCTGCTACACCAGCCACAGGTGACCCAGAGGTCTGTTGTCCAGAAGCTGCTGAACCAAAGATAAAATAGACCTTTCTGGTGATAGGTGAGATGTCTTTGAATGAGTGTAATAGTGCAATTGAAATATATCCGGCTTTGTGCAGTTTGTAAAATGCGCACACGCTAGGTGATAGTTAGACTCCTCTTAGTGATAGAGGATTAATGTGTATTATGCAAGGTTTTCCCATTTTACTGCATTCAGAAGATGATTGGAGACACCATTCTTGTTAGACAAAAAATGGAATCTAACGTTAGAGGTGAATTCAAAGAGCAATTTCCACTTAATATATATAGCAGCAAATAGGAGGAAAGCTGCTTAAAGATTACTTTAATGATGAATCGTTATAGGGCTCTCACCAGGTTGAAAAGCAATAAAAGTCAAAATGAAGTGGTAGGATTTAGTCAGCTGGAAAATATATAGAAAAGCTCCTGTATTATAGACACAGGACTTACACCACAGCAAAACAAAACTATGGGGGGTACAAGAGTATCATCAAGTGGCTCTTAACCTCAAAGATACGATGGCAGCTACTATCTATCATTTCTTGTTCCAGAAGGTTATTACCTCGGTTTGTTTGTTTTCTTTAAACTAAGAATTACTATCAGTCGATACCAACAGATATGTCTCCCCTTTCAGCTGCAAATACTGTCGTGTTCCTTTCCCCCTGTGTGCTGTCATTTTTATTACTAATTTTAATTAAATGCTGTAATTTCCCAAAGTCAGATTATTTTGAACTATCATTCCAAACACACACATGACACTAGCTGTATAACTGGGAATCATTAACTGTTCACGGACCCATAGCTTTGCTGTAAAGCTGCAGTGGCATGAGTCCACGGATCATGCTACCTTTCTTCAGATGACATGGATTGTAATGGATTTACTTTTGCTTAATGAAGGATGAATAGAAATGACATGGTTCTCAGCTGTTGGGTCCCATGTTCTGTCCCCAAGTCAACACGCACTAGACAAATGACATTGTCTTTCATGTCAGTTAACTCCAATCTTCTCTTTATAAATATTGTCTCAAATCTATAGTTTCTGCACAGAGGATAAATGGGAAGTGTAGCAGAGAGAAGCTGTTGTGCATTGACATCACCAGGTATTTGTTGTTCGTGTAGTGTGAATGGAACGGATTTAGAATGTATTCTATTTTATCATCTAAAATGTTTCCACTTGAGGGCTACCGTCTGAGATTTCAGGCTGCGTAACGGGCATTTCACTTACTTGTCTAGCCTGGTATCAAACTAACATTTCCATCAGCACTTGACTCTCTCGGGGAATATCACAGGTGTTACAGGATTTGGTAACCCAGTTCCTGCAGGCCAATTTGTTAGAGCTCTTAGGGGGCTGAATAATTATTTTGGGCTCTGCCTCAGGCAATGAAGCCTCAGCTGGTGTCCCACCTCCGTCAGTGTTGTCATGAAAACCCGACTGCCTGTTCCACGGCAGTGACATCTGAAAGCATGGCCCTTTTGATTGTAGATCTAATGACATGGTATTGAAGGGCAGAAGGTGCTTTGCAGCTAAGGCTGTTCATTAGGCCATGACCCTGCAACAAGCTGAGTGCCTCCTGGGTGGGGCTGGGAATTCAGGGGACTCAGCACCTTGCAGGATCAGGTCCTTTGAGTTAAGTGCTCTTTCAGATCTTGAATGACCTAATTAATTGATAGCATAAAATGTAGATTGCAGTCTGCGATGCCTGTTCCCACCCTACCATCAAACAGCAGGCATACTTCCAATTTCGGATCCTGGTATTGTCATAACTATTCTACGCCATTACATGAATAAACATTATACATATGAACATTCTTTGTTAAAAGTTAGTAAAATCTTCCTGGTTTACAATTCTCTTATGCTGAAATGGAGTTAGGTACCCCCTGCCACCCTGGAGATAAAGTTAAATAAATACAATATTTGCTTTATTGGCATTCACAGATCTCCCATTCTCATCCTGCTTTTTATTCTGTATCTACTTGCTCATGTGGAAAACACAAATTTTCCAAAGGAAGAAATATTAATAAAATCTGTGTTTCATGTAACAAACGATCTCCTTTACTATTCTACCTACTAGGGACTCCGCTGGCAGTCTTCACTCAGGCAAAGTTCTCATTGAATTCAGAGATTATTTTGTTATTTTTGCACATGGGAGGGCTTCAGCATTTGGCCAGTGATGTCCCTCTTTGTCTTTCTGCAGCAGGTATAGCACAGAATTTTGGGCATTTATCGTCATGACTTGATAATAGCTGCTGGTTGCTAAAGAGTTACAAAAAGTTACATAAAACGCTGAGTTAGAAGTTAGTTATTTGGATAATTAATATACAGCAGTTGTCCTTAAAAGTGATCATTTGCCAACAGTTAACATGCAACTGTTATCCAAGGTATCGTAGTTTTATTAGTTCTAATGGGGCCAGTGCAGGTCTCATTCATAAACTGCTGCTCTGTAGTTCCAATTTCGTTTCAGTATGAATCCTGTTTGGAAGATGCTTTAATTTGTTAGTTTTTATGGTGCCCAGTGTGGCAGTAAAAGCACAGTCGAGTCTGGAACACACACAGGAACATCTGTACCAAAGAGGACTCTGGCCATAATGATCTGCCTTTGTTATTTTTTATCCATAACCTTCCAGACTTGTCTAAGAGTGGGTTCAAGTGTAAACACTAAAGTGAATCCATACATCTGGATAAGTGTCAGGAGTACAGTAAATGTTGTGTTGACATTATTCAGAGATTTTAAAGATGGAAGGGACCGTTATGATCATCTAGTCTGACCTCCTGCCTACCATGGGTCTGAGAACTTCACCCGTGTGATTCTTGCACATCTCTTAGGAAAACAGCCAATCTTCATGTAGACTCCAAATGACTGTGACTCTACTCCCTCCCTTGGGAAGTTGTTTCAGTGCTTAATTTTTCACACAGTTTAAAAAAAAAAGTATTTATTTTCCAATTTGCATTTGTCTAGTTTCAACCTTCAGTCGTTGGCTCTTGTTCTGCCTTTGTCTGCTAGATTAAAGTGCTCTCTGCTCTCAGAAACCTTCAGATGAAGTACTTATAGACTGTAATCAAGTCACCTCTAAACCGTCTCTTTGTGCAACTAAATAGATTGAGCTCCTTTTTTTTTTATCTCACAGTAAGACATATTTTCCATAAGAACATAAGAACGACCATACTGGGTCAGACCAAAGATCCATCTAGCCAAGTATCCTATCTTCAGACAGTGGCCAGTGCCAGGTGCCCCAGAGGGAATGTTCAGAACAGGTATCATCAAGTGATCCATCCCCTGTCGCCCATTCCCAGCTTCTGGCTTCCAGACCTTTAATCATTCTTGCAGTTCTTTTGTGGACCCTCTCTGGTTTTTCAACTTCCTTTTTGAAGTGTGGACATCAAAACTGGAATCAGTATCCCCAGTAATGGTCTCACTAATGCCGTATACCGAAGTTATATCACTTCACTATTCTCATGCAATATGTCATCCTTTTGTATGTCCCAGGATAGCGTTTGCTGTCTTAGCGACAGCAGCACTCTGGGTGCTCATGTTCGGTTAGTTATCTGCAATGACCACATAGTCCTTTTCAAAGTCATGGCTTTCCAGGATATGGTTCCCCCGTGCTGTAAGTGTGGCCTGCATTCGTTGTTTCCAGATACATGACCTTGCATTTGGCTTGGTTAAATGCCTGTTGTTTGATTGTGCTCGGCTTACCAAGTGGTTCAGATCACTCTGTATCAATGAACCTGTCCTTGCCTGTATTACCACCTTGACCAATATTGAATAGCATTGGACTGAGAATTCATCCCCGTGAACCCCATCCACTGACGGTTCCTCATTAACAATTACCTTGTACTATCTATCAGTTAGTTTCTGAACCATTTGATGTGCACCATAGTAATTGTGCCTAGTGCTAATTTTTAATCTGCATGTTGTGCAGTACTAAGAGAGGTGTACTTTGTGAGCACAGCTGTCTTTGTCAACCAGTCTTGTAATGTTTTTGAAGAATCATGTCAGGATCATCTGATGGTGACTGGTTTCCATAAAATCATGCTGACTGATATTTAATTATTTTATCACCCTTTAATTCTTTGACTGAGTCCTCAGTCAGCTGTTCCACAATTTTGCTTGGGATTAATGTAAAGCTCACTGGACTATAATTACCTAGGTCATCCTGCTTGCCCTTTGTCGGGATTGGTATGACATTGGCTTTCTTCCAGTCCTGCTTTCAACAGCAGAGTCTTTAATGGTAAGCACTGTGTGTGTGTGTGTGTATGTGTGTGTGTATGTGTGTGTGTATGTATAAAACATATAGATCCCTCTTTCTATCCACCATGCAGGCTCACACACAACTCCCTCCCCTTCCACGCAGCCTATCATGAGATCCAGCACCTGAAGCACCCTTCTTCTTGGAGTGCTGATGCCCACGTGTATTCCACTGTGAGTATGCATGCACGCCCCCATGGTCGGAGTCAGAGAATTCTTGCAAGCAGTCCACTGGTCTGCGCCGTTGTTCTGCCTTTGTCTCCATCTGAGGAGATAAAGGGTGAAACGGCCCAACCCCTCTCCAGTTCTTCCACCGCCACATGGCTAAGGTCAAAACCTCCAGTGTCCGGAGCTTGGTCTTCCTTTTTCTCCCTGCACTGCCACCTCTACCCCCAGGTACCCTGTTCCAGGTCCTGGACTATGCTCAGGACTCCAGGATTCAAAATCTGTGCTTCTTGCCCATGCTCCTTCTCTGTCAGCAACAACCATCAGCGATGCCTGTACTGCCTCAGGGAAGGTGCCACTTGTTTCCCAATCATGCCCATGAGGGGCAGGAACTTTGCCTTAAGCGGCACCTAATGGAGAAGGCCATGAGGCCACAGTTGGACCCAGGCCAAGGGCCCTCCTGTATACATTGGCCTCACTCAGGCAGGAGTGTGCCTTCTGCTGTGAGATCCGACTTAGGAACATGGGACTCTACTCCCACAGATCCCCCACTGGGGTCTTGTCAAGAGGGCAGGGAGCTTTCTCATAAACATGAGAGCAAATGCTCCTCTAAATCCACTTCAAAGTCAACCCTGCCTAAGTCGTGTAAGTCTTTCTGCTCAGCCCCTGGGAATTAAAATGTCCGAAGTCTCAGGGTCATGACAAGAAAGCCCACAAATCCAGGGCACCCTCGGTACCAGACCATGCTTCGGTGGCAATGGTGCCTCAGGTAACAACTAAACCTAAACTCTGGGAACCGATGGCATCAACAAAAGGCAACCATTGAGAGCCGCTGCCTCCCCCGGCTGTGGCACAAACTGTAACTGCTCCGGCTCTGTCAGTTCAGTGGACGGGGCCCCTTGCGCGTCAGGAAGAGCAGTTCCGTACGTTCTACCTGATGACATCTTTTGCTCTCCTGGATCCCCTAGCTTCATTGCCATCAGGTCCTTCCCTCACAGGGGAGGACGGGTGGTTTTCTCTACTTTGCTGCTGCAACCTGGGCTTGCTTTTCAATGAGTTCTAGGGTCACTTTCCGGGACAGCCCCAGCTCCTTTCAAACACTGCAGGAGCCACATGATCATGCCCAAATGAGCCCTCGAGCCTCCACTGCCACAGCATGGAGGGGAAGAGCCATGTGCGGGGTTTTCCCTTGCTGCCTGAGCCTGGCAGCGGGCATCCTGTGGGCTCAAACACACCCCAGGCCTTGCCAAGGGCTGCTCTTACCCTCCTCTGTACTGCTGTGTCTTGAGTGCATGAATCTTCCTAATGGATTTCCCAGTATTGAAGGAAGAGCACCTGGTGCTGTGCTGTCCTAGCGCCTGCCTGAGACCAGCATCAGACTTCCCTATGAGTCATTCTACTAGTGGATTTGCCCATGACCAGGGCGAGAGAGGACGTGCTCCATGCTCACTTGACATTTAAAAAGGAGCTCCCAGGTCAGTGAGAGGGCCACTGCGATCTGTGTGACAAAATCCTGGTCCTACAGGTCCCATGCACCTTGGAAGCCGTGTTTCTTGGTGCTGACAGTCAAAAGTCCACGTACTGCTAGCTGCCTCACATCACAACAGCAGGGCGATTTTTCTCTTTTTTTGCAATTTCTTAAGCTAAGTGGGAGACTATTTTTGTAATAATCAGTAACCCATGAAACTGGGGTTAATGCACTCTGTCAATTGCTCTAGCCTTTGTATTTAGTCATTGTCACGCAATTGCGCTAATATGTATGTATCCTTGGGTAATAACGAGTCAAATCCAAACAGAGTATAAATAGAACCAGCAGAGAGTATAAATATGTCCGGCTCCGTCATCCTTGGTAAAAGCAGGCTGCAATTTCAGTCTCTAAAGCAGAAGAAAAAGATACACAAAGAAGGTGGAATTAGAACTTCAGTTTAGGTATAGGGGGACTGATCCCAAGGCCACTGAAGTCCATTGAATAATGGGCTTTGTTGTCAGCCCCATAGGGCCTAACTTTTCCAAGTATTTAGATGCCCAGCGGGATCTACAGCAGCCCCTGAGCAGGCGAGGCACCTCGCACTCATTGATTTCAATGGAAGTTAGGCATCTCATCTACTTAGGTGCTTTTGACAATCCCACTAGGTACCGATCTGCATCTTTAGGTGCCTAAATACCTTGGAAAATCTGGCCCATAGTGCTTAATGTGATAGGCACTTTAGACAGGTCCGTATCCCAATCAGCTTACAATCCTGGGAATGCATTCTGCAAACATTTAGTCACTGCTCTGTTGTTACTTCCACAGAGACCTAGTCAGGTCACTGGGGCTCAACACAGGAGGAACCCCAAGCATGTAAATGTGTGCAGGATTGTGCCCTAGGCTGGGGTGCAGCATGTCACACGATGGGTTACAACGGAGGCGGAAGTCACAGAGCTACAGGAAGACGGAGCTGTTTAGGGTTGTTCCCTACACATCTTCATGGTTCTGGTTTGGTTTATTTTATTTCTCTCAAATATGGAGACTAAGAACAAATCAATGAGGCCAATCCCCCGACCATGTGAAGAGGTCAGAACTGGGGGACAAAAGTATAAAAATGGAATTAAAATTCATGCAAAGACTAAATTAAAACAGTAACAGTCAGCAGGGCTGTCTTTCATCAAGGCAATAGATCAAATAGGTGCGGGCTGCTATGTAAATCCAAGGCCTGAACAGTTTAATTAGGGAGGTAACGTTGCTGACCTTGGCCCTCTAACTCAACACTTAACATCTCTTTTTCATTTGGGTCTCTCTCTCTTACCAGCACTCCCCCAATTAAGCCTGAATTTAAATAGTCAACCCACTGAAGGCAGTGAGATTTATTCCCTGGTGATAGTCAGATTTGCTGATAAAACATCGGAGGGGAAGAATTTTTAATTGAGTATTTTTATGCAACCATATCTGTCTTCATGATAGAGAGTTTTTTGTTTTGATTTGGACTTTTTATTTTTATATCAGGAAAAGTTTTGGAGAAATCCTTGAAACTTTTATCTCAAGAAGAAAGCACAAAAGGATAATGGTAAATACGTCAACACTAATGCTAATAAAGTAATAGAAATTAAAGATGACAAAACCTAGTGGGGCTCAATTCATCTCTATTGGGGCTCTTTCCATTCACTACAATGGGAGCATGATCAGACATTATTCATAGCCCACTGAAGTCAGTAGGGGTCTTTCCACTGATTTGAATCCGGCTCTAAGGAGTCTATGCCATTTTAGCTAGTGCAGGATTTTTCCCTGGTGGTATGTACTTCATCTTGATTACAAAAGCAAGCTGGCTTAGAGGAGATGTGAAGACAGCTATTAGCCACCCCCTGCCAATATATACCAAATGGAAAAAAGGAGAAGTTGGTAGTAATTAATATAAATCAAAAGCTAGGAATTGTAGAAAATTGATAAGGGATGCCAATGGATGCAGGGAGAAATCTGTGGGCAGCAGAGTTAAGAACAAAAAGAAGGATTTTTTAAAAGTATATTAGTAACAAAAAGAATCCTACCCATGATATTGGTGCATTACTAGACGGAAGTGATAGACTGATCAATAATAATTCAGAAAAGGCAAAAGTGTTCAATAAACATTTCTTTTCTGTATTTGAGAAATACGGATGATGTCGTCATATCATATCATATGATGATGAAACCGTTTCTATTGCAAAATAAGTAACTCGGGATGTTAAATAGCATCTACTAAAGTTTAGTAGAGTGGGGGAGCGGCCAATAAAGAAGAGGACATGTCGCTGATAGAGAGCGATCTGGATCACTTGGTAAAATAGGTGCAAGAAAACAATATGAGTTTTAATACCGTCAAATGTAAAGTTACATCTCTAGGAACAAAGAATGCAGGCCATACCTACAGGATGGGGGACTGTATCCTGGGAAGCAGGGACTCTGAAAGAGACTTGTTTGTCATGGTGTGTGATGAACATGAGCTCCCAGTGTGACACTGTGGCCAAAAGGGCTAACTGATCCTTGGATGCATAAACAGTGGACTTTTGAGTGGGTGTGGAGAGGTTTATTACCTCTGTATTTGGCACTGGTGCAACTGCTCCTAGAATCCCGCATCCAGTTCTGATGTCTGCAATGAAAGAAAAATGGTGATAAATTGGAGAAGGTTCAGAGAAGAGCCATGAGAACGGGTCAGAAAGTTGAAATGTTAAAAAGTAAAGGGTAGGCAAATAGTTTCCCTCCCAGCTCCAGCCCAGGTTTAATATCAGCACATTTCATCTGGGGTTTTAGTGCCTCTGCCTGGTGGTGTTGAGGATAATTACTGTTGTGTGAGGAAATCATATCAGACAGTTCCTTGCTGGGATTCTAACCTTCTATCATATATAACAAACCTTGGTTAAGAGAGAATTAAGGTTGCTGTGACAGAACAGTGCCTTACATAAGAACGGCCGTACTGGGTCAGACCAAAAGTCAATCTAGCGCAGTATCCTGTCTTTCGACAGTGGCCAATGCCAGGTGCCCCAGAGGGAATGAACAGAACAGGTAATCATCAAGTGACCCATCCCCTGTCACCCATTCCCAGCTTCTGGCAAACAGAGGCTAGGGACAACATCCCTGTCCCTCCTGGCTAATAGCCATTGATGGAACTTACATAATTCTTTTCTGAACCCTGTTATAGTCTTGGCCTTCACAACATCCTCTGGCAAGGAGTTCCACAGGTTGACTGTGCGTTGTGTGAAGAAATACTTTCTTTTGTTTGTTGTAAACCTGCTGCCTGTTAATTTAATTGGATGACCCCAGCTCTTGTGTTATGAGAAGGAATAAATAACATTTCCTTATTTACTTTCTCCACACCAGTCATGATCTTATAGACCTGAATCATATCCCCCCATTAGCCACCTCTTTTTCAAGCTGAAAAGTCCCAGTCTTATTAATCTCTCCTCATTACGGAAATAGTTCCATACCCCTAATCATTTTTGTTGCCCTTTTCTGAACCTTTTCCAATTCCAATATATCTTTTTTGAGACGGGGAACTACATCTGCACGCAGTATTTGAGATGTGGGTGTACCATGGATTTATAGAGAGATAATATGATATTTTCTGTCTTATTATTTATCCCTTTCTTAATGATGCCCAACATTCTGTTCGCTTTTTTGACTGCCGCTGCACATTGAGTGGATGTTTTCAGGGAACTATCCATAATGACTCCAAGATCTTTCTTGAGTGGTAACACTAATTTAGACCCTTCTGCTTCTCATGCCCTTCCTCAGCGTGGGATTTCCAAAACCAGAGCTCAACCATCAGAAAACCAGGAAATGCTAAGCTAATGTGTCCCTGCACATGCCCAATAAGAGCCCGAGTGTATATTTTTCAAGATATTAACAGTTGTGATGTTGATTAGAGCATAGAATTGTAATGAAACATGATTGCTCCATTGACTGAAAACATCTGGCAGTGGGAATATTGGGTGAGGTCCCTTTTTCAACCCAAGAATCAATACTTTTCCAAGACAAGGTGAAGTGTTTTAGTCTGTGTTGAATCCTGAAAATAACAGACCTCATTAACTGGAGATTTAAGCTGCTTTTCGCTGGCTGCTGCTGGCTGTAGTTTTTATGATCGTTCTCTTTTTATATCTTCAATTTGTATTGTGCAATTTATGTTGATTTAGCTGGTGCCTGAGTCTGCTTGAGAAGGTTGTCTCACCTCAGGCTGCTGATTTAAATTTTTCCAGGGGAGAGAGGGAAGATCTCTTTCCTTTCTTTCATCTCTCTCTCTGCTGCAGCACGGCCAGTGCTGTGTTGCCTTCCCGGCTGCCGCAGTGACGTGCTCCTTCTGGAGAGCAGGGGGAAGAGCACTTGTTGCCCTGTCTGGTGAATCGGCACTTGTGCAGTCCTCAAGGAGGCAGCATTTGCCTACTCTGCTGATGAAGGGCTAGGCTCCGTCTGCATATGTGGGTCTCCAGTGCTGTCAGCAGAATTGGGTTTGATGATAAAGACAGTTTTTCCTGAGGAAAAGTCAAAGGTTTGTATTGTTGTCTTGGCAAAGGAGTTGGCTTGTTGATGAGCGACATATTGTGACATTGTTTGGCCCATAGCGGAGAGGCTGCAGCAGTGACTGCTGTCGACATGGGCTGTAGTACAAATCACTGTACCGTCTTCCCCTGGGTGAGCGGGTCTTTGAGACACAACAGAACCTATTAAGGAGCGTGTGCATCATGGGTGGAAAGGCTGTTCCCACACGAGTTCCAGCCCAGTGGCATGATGTTTGGACACATGTTCCTTTTGTTGTTTTTAATTGGTACCAAATGTTTTGGATCCTTTTTCAAAATGAACCAGAGTGTTTTGAGACTATCCATTCTGCCCGGTGCGGATTTCCTACTCCGGCACATAGCACCTCCCCTCTTCCCAGGGTGGTTGAGGGTGCTTAGCACCTTGGGCGGAAAAGGTTTTAAATGAATGAATGTTTTAATTATGAAAAATAATCATTAAACATTTATAGGCGTTTTCACATTGTCGGTGTCACTGGTTTTACATTATATCAGGAAACTTTGCATGTCATTACTGGAGGCAAAGTGCTGTATGTAATTATTGGGTAGTGTCACCTAGCCAGTTGTAATTGATTTGTAAAGAATCTGGGAGGGTATGTAATGTGCAGGATGCTGGGGCGTCATGCTAAGAAAGGTGTCACACACATTTCCTTTACGTTTTCAAGTATGTCTCATTCATCATGTTTTCACACAGTGAGTGTGTGTGTGTGTGTGTTCAGTTGCGTGTCTGAATGAAAGAGTCCAGCTGGTCAATATCGTGAGAATACGAATGCCTCTTGCCTGTCTCCAGGACGGTAGGTAAAATGAGAGGAGGCGTCACGCTGAGATTCGTGCCCCTCTCCTGAAGAGATGTTGGGTGTAGATGGATTTCAGTTACCTGCGGTTGATGAGTAAGTCCTGACATTCCAAATCCACTTCCGCTCTGGGAGTTGAGCTATGAGAAGTAAGGTGACTAACTTTACACAAAGAGCCCATGGGGAAAACAAACATGTATCACTTTTGTGTGAGGCATTCTAACGCAGTTTTGGATTGCTATCCAATGTGTGTCATGTTCAGACTTAGCAAGCTTAGCTAATCATGCAATTCTAATGATCTGCAGGTCATCCTTACTGGCTACGACTGAACAAAAGAACAGAATCTAATGCCAATGACAGAGTGAACCCTTTCTTACTGTTCACATAATGTTCTTCTGCCGCGGTCTCAGCATTCTCAGACAGCTCTTCCTCTCTTGATTTGAGCTAAGGCATAACCTATCAACCACATCACCACTGCTAGAACAACACTTTGTCAGTCCACTTTCAAACTGTACCGTGTTCTCTTACAATCTTGCAAAAGTCAAGAACAGCCTGAGGTGAGCCAGATGATCACAGTACTATATCGCTCACTTGAAATGGGGCGTTTGGGTTTGTTTTTCGTTTTGAGACTTCTGGATAAAAGGTTTTGTATCTGGAAATCAGTAGAATATTCTCTGTCACTAAGTGCTTCTCCCAGGCTTTTCCTGTTCACTGCTGGCTGCTTGAGGAAAGAAGAGGGAAAATATCAATCAGTGAAATCCCTAGTGGTTTGAAAATGCCTGGGTATTGCAGTAGCTGTTGATCCCAGCGGATGGATGGCATGGAGGACAAGCTTTAACACTGTTCTATCACTGTCTGGGATCGAGGAGGCTAGTCAAGGAAAGTTATTTGTGTGTTATAGATAAAGTAGAATAAAAAAGTGTCGTCTCGCATTTTCCAATAGCATAGAAGGGATGCCATTTCCTGCACGAGCGGCCATGTTTGTTGCTAGGATTGCAGACATTGTCTCCGGAAAACCCGGAAGAAACAAATGATTACCAGAGATGAATGGCATCATAATTCCATCATTCTTTTCTTTTATACAAGCCACTACCATACACAAGCCATGGCAATGAAGGCAGATCTCATTCTGAAAACATGTTGAGTTTTGATGGATTCTGGGGATAATGTAATTAGTTATTACCAGTTCTTTGGCTTTCAGAAAGGGCTGTTATCGATGCTGTCTAGTTATAGGTTCTGTGGTCCAAGTCAGAGCCTCTAAAGAACCCAGTTGTTGGGCCAGTTCCCATTTGTTGCAGTGTTTTTCAGGACTGAGTTTTGGAACAAAATGAAACTCGTCATTTCAATGCAGTCTCTGAAGTTTGTCACAGTAGCTACAAAGTCAAACTTCCCACTGGATGGAGACTTCTTTGAGGATCGTTGTCACAGCCGAGGGCAGGCTATAAAGAAAGAGTTTGTGTGTGGCTTTACCAAATACCGACCACATGAGTTTTATGTTGCTGTTAGTTTGTTCATCATCTACCTATGAATATCAGATGAGAATGCAGGCCTCAAAATAGCGATGATTTCTTTAACTCTAAGAATGTGTGGGGTTGAGGTGAGTGATGCATCCTAGGTTACTGGCTGGCTCCTTAAATCAAAACATTGTAGAGAGGTGCATAGGAAGGAGCTGTATTGAACGTGTCTGCACCATATGAGTATTCACACAGCTCTGAATAAACTCCTGAGTCCTGTCCCAGCATGCACTGGGCTCCATGTAACATCTGAAAAGGATTCACTAGAGAAAGTTTCTTCTTTGGGTGTTCTGAAGTTCTTGTCAGCAGCCTGGAGAGGATGTCTCTGTAGGTTATTGCAGCAAATGGTGCTCTTACGAGACCGAACGTGTTCTGAATGTGCTGCCAAAGGCATGAGGGGGAGAGAAGGCTGCCACTACCATGTTATCCTTAGTACACAAACTTATCTCAAGTCTGCTGTTGGAGAGCTGCTAGACCTGAAGAGAGAAGAGAATCCTTTCTACCTCAGACCAAGTGAAAACGCTCCACAGAATAGCACCAGCCGGCTTTGCCCTGCATTCGAAATACTGTCTGGAGACGCCGGCTTTGAAGGACCATCTCCATGTTCTGTGTTTGTACAATGCTCTGCGCACTGGAGCCCTGGTTCATGACGAGGGCTCCTAGGTGACACAGTAACACAAACAGTGATGATAAACGTGCCCTCTTCTGATTACGTGCTGCAAAATGCCCACATGCAGTTTGGAGGGGAAACTGGGAGCCACAGTTTGATCTCACACGTGTCTTTGCTGAAATGCTTTATTTCCCGATTTAGCCTTTGTGTGACAGGGTTTTGTTAGTGCTTATAACAAGAAGAAAGTCAACTGAAATCTCCGTTTTGGAGGCAAGAACAAGAATCACTAGAAGAATTGTCATAGGGTGGCCCGCCTGGAGCGCCCGCCTGGGGCAGGCTGCAGCGCGGTGGGCATGCCTGCCTCAATTTCCCTCCTTTAGAGTCCCCCAAAGTATAAGTGTAGCCCTTTGGGGGTTCATTTATTACAAGAGCCCCATGCATATGAAGCCACAACAAAACAGGTGCCAGCGCTAGAGTCCAGAAACTCCCCCAGCATAGTCCTTACAGCGCATGCAATAGACAGTCACCGTGCTAGGCTCTCCAGCCCAGCCCTGGCACCCTGCACCAGGCCTCGGCCCCCCTCACCACACTCCCAGCTCTCTGGTGCCTCCCCACCCCGGCTCTCTGGTGCAGCTCTGGCCCTCTCACTGCGCCCTGGCACAGCCCGGTGTCCCTCTCCCTGCCCCGACTCCCCAGCACAGCCCTGGTGTCCTGCACCCCTCCCTGGCACACGGCGTCCCACACCCCAGCTCTCCGGCGCAGCCCTCCCCTGTCCTTGTACCAGCATAGCCACCCCACTCTTCCCAATGGGAACCCCCACAGCCTCTGTGCCAGGAGCATCCCTCACGCCTCCAGCCCTCTCATGCTTCCTCTGCATCCAGCTTTCCAGCCCTGGAGACATCAGTGAGGAAGCCCCTCTGCTGCTCCCCTGCCTTCAGCCGTCTCTGACCCTTGGTGACAGCTCTTCGGATTAGAGCCAGCAGGTAACCCCTCTGTGGCTGCTCCTGCCTCCAGCCCTCTAGCCTTGGCTCTATGGCTTGGGGACCCCAGTCAGCAACCCCCTCCTGCTGCTCTCCTGCCTTCAGCCTCCCCCCAGGTTCCAAAACAGAGCATCTCCTAGCAAATTCCTCCCTCTTCCCAGCGAGGGCCTGCAAAGAGCTTTTTCCTGACTCTCACCAGGACTCCCCCCCACTGCACTGGGTCTCTTTCTCACCCTCTCTTCTTGTCTCTGGTTCTCCCTGATCCTTCATAGCCCCCAGCTGCTGCCTTTCCTCTGAACTGGCCAATTGGGAGCAGCTGCTCTGCCACAGGGGCACACTGACAGCCCAGCCACCCTGTGACGGGGTCTTGTCGTAAACAGCTAAAATACCCCCTTTAGAACCTCCGTGGATATGTCTGTCTTGACCGTGGCTCACTTGCATCTACAGCAGTTGTACTGACCCCTCAGTCCTGCTCTTGCTACAATCCAGCTAATTGCATCAGAAGGAGGAGGCCTGGATTTAAATGGGAGTCTTTGCTGCATAAGGGCTGTAGGATCAGATTTTAAATAGGGATGGCTATTGGTGTCTTTGCTATCCGAGGGATAGACGGGTATGACTCATGGTGTCATAAATACTATTGCTATTAACTACGCATCCAAGGGAAATCATATGAAATTATATATTTATCAGGGTTCTTCTCTCTAATGGCCTAACTTCAAAATAGAAAAGCTTCATTATGCATTCTGAATAGCTAAACGTCCTCATTGGCCAGATAGATAGTTTAAAATTAATAGTGTTCCTGAATTCTATTAGTGGTTCCTGGGTCTCTTAAACAAGTAGGGCAGTATTTGTCATTCCTCTTTAATCTGACCATAAAACATTGTGAGCTATTCCAGGATACTCCACGTTATCTGCAATCTGACCTACCCATGCTAATCCCAAATCAGAATCTAGTTGTAGGGAACTCCAACTTTTCCTTGGTGTGGGACACATTCTTATCCAGAGATTGCCTTGTGGGCCTCCTGCTTTCCCACTCCCAAACACACAGACAGCCCATCTCATTTGCAAGTGCACAACATCCCTGTGGCAAATGCAGCACTCGTCTGGGTGGAAAAGTGCCTTTGGGAAAGGAGTCGGTTCATTTTAAGCTTCTTTTACTGCGAGTATCGGTTGGATAGACGTCGGAGAGCCACCAACATGTGCCCATCCTGCTCTGCATGGACCACAGATGGAAAACCTCTAGTCCAGCTAACAGACCACCAGAGTGTGAACATTGCAAATAGAAGAGCCCGTCAGAGAGACATGAAGAGAGGATGGCATTAACGTGAGCTGCAAGGAACACTGATTGAGAATAGCAGAAGTGTTAAACTGGAACACGTTGTGGTGGCCAGAGGAAAATGAAAACCAGCGGCTTACTATTGATTAACAGTTTTCACTGATACGTTATGGAAATCCCCAAAGGGATGACTTATTTTTTCCTGCTTTGTTTGCCCCAGGATCGTTCCTTTGGAACTTTAAAAAATCCAGTGTTGATTTAAAAATGGTCAGGTGGAGAGTTCACGATGACCCTCGGGAATTGGTTCCAATGGCTAATTACCCTCACTGTTAAAAAAATTATGTCTTAGTTCCACTCTGAATTTGTCTAGTTTCAACTACCAGCCCCCAGATCGTGTTAGACCTTTCTCTGCTAGACTGAAGAGCCTGTTATCAAATGTGTTCCCCGGGTAGGTACTTACAGACTGTGATCAAGCCACCCCTTAACCTTAACCTCTTTGTGAAGCAACATTGTGGGCACCAGAGCTGGACACAGGATTCCAGCCAGGGTCACCCTCTCTTCTGGGTGCAGGTCGCTGCTGTGCTGGAAGTGCCTGGTCCCTGACGCTAGAGTCTCCCAGCAATCCAAACCGGCGCTTCGCGGGGAGTAGGAGTTTAGCAGGGACTCTGTGCGGCACTGCTTTTCTCAGCTTCCAAACCCAAACTGAAGGCTAAACTCTGTCAGGCGGCCCCCTCGCTGCAGGCTGGGTAGCCCTGGCTTTTCACTGGACCAGAGAGCTGCTTGTCCAGATGCCATACAGAGAACTCCCGTTTGGCCTCAGCAGGGTTCTAGTCCCTCCCCGCCATGACTCCAAGCTTGCTGAGAAATGGTGTCAGCGGGCCCTGGCAGCCACTCTGGTTGCAGTCCTGTTGGTAGAGCCCCCTGCATCAGTGGCTCTCAACCTTCCCAGAATGCTGAATCCCTTTCAGGAGGCTGATTTGTCTTGCGTACCCCAAGTTTCACCTCAATTAAAAACTACTTGCTTACAAAATCAGACATAAAAATACAAGTGTCACAGCCACACTATTACTGGAAGATTGCTACTTTCTCATTTTCACCATATAATTACAAAATACACCAATGGGGATATAAAGCTTGTACTTACATTTCCATGTATAGGACAGAACAGTACAAACAAGTCATTGTGTGAAATGTTAGTTTGTACGGTCTTCGCTAGTGCTTTTTATGGAGCCGCTTGTAAAACTAGGCAAATCTCTAGATGTGTTGCTGTGTACCCCCAGAGGTATGCATACCCCTCCTTGAGAACCACTGCCCTAGGGGGTCATTCTGGCCCCCCAAGAGCTGGCAAACTCCAAGTGGGCGTTGCACATTCATTCATTCATTCATTCATTCAACACATTCATTAAAAAGAGAAGATTCTCTTCCCATGGGCTGCATTTAAAAAATATCTCGTATCTAGTGAGATGAAATCTTATATGCAAATAGCAACAAAAGAAATAAAATATAAACCTTTTTTCATTACAACAATGTAAGCAGCTAGCGCCTTTTGGAATGGGGAATGATCACGTACATTAACTCACCTAATTGGTCATGAAAGGGCATATGCAAAATAACAGATGATCAAAAGAGGCAGGCAAGTTTTTGTGCTCGTAATGTCACGATGATCAGGGGTGTGTGGATCAGCATTAATATCCATGTCCCATTCGACTGGCATCCTCATTGGTACCACTAAACAGCTTCAAGCAGCTCTCTCCCTTCATTCATTCCAACAACGGCTGTTGTAATCAAAGAGAATATCAGTAGCAGATGAAAGCCTACTTTAATGATGCTGAGGCAGAAATACTAATTATCTTAAAGGGATTAGGAAGGGAAATGTTGTTTTAACTCCTTACAGATATTAATTACGACATGAATAGCCACTTTCCCTATATGCCTTTTCAGTAGGGAAAAAACACTGCACACTGAATGACTGAAAATACGATACGGTGGCGGAATTGGCAGCCTTTTTGTAGTGGTCCTTAGACTGTGAAGACATAATGTGGTTTTGAGTCTCTCTAATAACATAGGTTATTTGCATCTGAATATGTGTGTTAAGTTCGTTAGATGTAGTCAAGGCCTGTTTATTATCACTATGAGGAATTGTGTTCTCTATTGGTTTATACTGATTTGGATTCGTTTTAAGAGAGCTGCTCATGGTGCTTTAGATCATACATGAAGGGTGATATGTAAAAACCTCAAAGACCTGACACGTTAACTCTGCTATAGGAACTGCCAGACTGAATCAGACTCGAGGGCCATCAGGTCCAATGTCCTGTGTCCAGACATAGCACAGGAAGGTGCAAGAGCCCTGCAGCAGCGGCTGTGGGATAATCATTAGGTCTCCTCCTTGTCCCCATTAGTTAGAGATTGGCTCATAACACTGTGGGGTTTGGTGCACTGGATGTGTGTATGCACATGCGTGGGTGAGGGGTGCTGTCCCACACACAGGGGCAGCATGAAAGAATGCCCGGAGAGGAGGTTACCGGGGAGAGGATGGGGATGGGGATGTGGTGGAAGAGAGGGGAGCAAAGAGATACGGAGGGAGCAAAGTTTTTTTTCTCTCTCTCTTTTTATGCTGTTTTGTGGCTGCCATTTACATTTATAAAATTCTAAACGGAAACAATCAGTGTGAAATCTGGTCCGTTTAAAAATGAGTTAAAGGTTGTTTCAGGTATGACCGCTGCCCTTGACTCCCCCTGTGAATTTTTGAGGTCTGAATCATCCTTTTGTATTTTAACGAGTGTTTTCTATCCTCTGTGGCGCTGTGAAAGTCCCACACAAACAGGGGAAACTGACGGAGGATACAAGGGAAACCATGCAACTGACTGTATGCAAAGTACTGAACCAATAGAAAATAGAAGTTTTGACGGTATCAGGAAGGCCGTTACGAGCCAGGACAGCTGTTTTACCAATGGGACCTAGGCAAAGGGCAGACTGGCCCCATTGAAATCAGTGGGAGTTTTGTCATTGATTTCATCGGAGCCAGCATTTCACCCCAAGTGTCTGCAAAGCTGGCAGACTAAGGAAGGCACCCCATGACTTCACCACACTCCCAGATTACATGGGATGTCCCTACAGAACACACAGTGTTTGCTTGTGAAAGAGCTGGAGGATGAGTAGCTGGTCCCCATGGTTCCTTCCTGACGATTTTACCCCACTCTTGTCCAGTGCTGCTGAACCCTGGGGGGTTGCTGGGGTGTACCTGGCAGCACCTCACTCTGTTGTGGGCTAGAGAACAGATACCACTGCGACAGTGGCTCACCAGACTCCAGGACATTTTCCTCGTGCTGTAAGAATTCCAGTCGTGCTCCCCTGGTGTGTGAGGTAGGGAGCTCACCACCATTTTTATCCTGTGTCATGGCAAAAAAAAGAAAAGACGATTTCACTCAAACCAAACGCTGGTGCCATTGAGCTCATTTCTGCACTCAGCTAAGTATATATTCCCCATGGCTTCGGCGGGAGTTGCACAATTGGACCTGAGGGCTTGACATGGCCTCTGAGCTCAAGAGAGAGACTGCCATTTACCTCCGTGTGGGACCTGGCTCAGGCTTTAAGGGCAGGGCAGGGCTTATATGGGATCATGTTACCTGGAAGCAGGCGGGAAGGAAAGACAGGAGTATTGCCACCAGGGAATGGCATATCCAATTCTTGGGTTTTCTAATCATCGCTTTCCATGATCTGACAGCAGTAACCATTCTATGACACTAGTGCAGAAAGCCCCTTGACTTTGTACACGAGTTCTGCATCTTACAGCTGGACTTGTTTTTACTTTATCTCTCTTGGGTGATGGCTCGTCAACAAAGCAAAGCTATTTTCCATTGGTTTTCTAAAAAAAATAAAGCAATTTATTCTCCAATTTATTCCATAGCAATGTGTGGTCATTAGCTTTTATTTCATCACACAGATTGGGATCAGCACTGGCCTTGCACCCTCTCCAGAGTGTCTGTCAGGTTTTTTGGTTTTGTTTTTTACTTATTGCATGACATTAAAATAGAGGATTTTATTTGGTCCAGCTTCCGCATTCATGTTGCCAAGCGCCAGCCCCCTCATTCAAAAGGATAAAGCAGGACTGCACTGGCAGGGCAAGAGACTTGGAAAATCACTCTGTAGGTGCTAGCTTGCTTCTCCCACAGGACGGTCTATGGAGCTCTTACTGGCTTTTGGTGCAGAGTGCTGGAAGGTCAAGAATTGACCTCACTATATATCTCCTGCCACAGGCAAAGGGTGGGTGGTAGGCGGGGGAGTGATACCTGAACAAGTTTCCAACATCCCTCCCCCCTAACCCTGAAGTGAGAGACCCTTTTCTAGAGCTGCTTCTTGAGGTCTGATGGAAAGCCCATTGAAATCAGGGCAAAGACTCCCATACAATTTTATACGGCCAAGCCCACGGGTATATATCTAGGAACAAAGAATGTAGGTCACATTTGCAGGATGGGAATTATATTCTAGAATGTGGTGACTCTGAAAAGGACTTGGGGATCATGGAGAAAACCAGTTGAACACAACCTCTCAGTGATATGTGGTTGCCAAGAAAGCGAATGTGATCCTTGGATGTATAAGCAGGGAATATTGCATAGGACTAGGGATGTGGGATTGCTCTGTCTGCAGCATTGATGAGACTATTAATGGATACAGTGTCCAGGTCTGATGTCTACATGTTAAAAAGAATGTTGACAAACTGGGAAGTGTTCAGAAAAGACCAATGAGAGAGACTGGAGGTCTGAAAAATATGCCTTATAGTGAGAGACTGAAGACGCTCTATTTAGTTTAAAAAAAATTAAAAGGTGACTTGCTCACAGTCTGTAAGTACCTACATGGGGGAGGGGGGGGAGAATTATGATAGAGGGGTCTTCAGTCTAGCAGACAAAGGCAGAACAACATGATTAAATGGTTGGAAGCTGAAGCTAGACCTATTAAGACTAGGAATAAGGTACATATTTTTGTCAGTGAGGATCATCAACCAGCATGTTTCCTAGACACATAGTGGATTCTCCATCACTTGAAGTCTGTAAATTAGGATTAGATGTCTTTCTAAAAGAAAAGTTCTAGCTCATTCAGAAGTTATGGGCTTGATGCAGGAATCCCTGGATGAAATTCTCCAGCCTGTGCTGTGCAGCAGGTCGGATGTGAGAAGGTGAGAATGACTCCTTCTGGCCTTAACATTTGTGTTTCTATGAATCATTGACTTGAATGGGCTTTGGAGCAGGTCCATGAAGACCAAAATCATGTAATTCTACGGTGCCATGATACTCTGATCCGGACCCCATAGTATAGGATTGCTCTAATACACGGTGATTAAAGTGACATTGTCTGCTTGTATTATTATATATTAACTAATATTTTAAATATTCATCTTCTGAGAGAGCAGCCTTTAAACAGAATGCCTTGATTTTTTAAATATTTCTTTAAAAAAACTGTATAAATGTTTTGTTGCCTTTCTTATGCTTAAAAAGGTCTCTCTGAAAGAGAGAAACTGACTAGCTAACCAACTCTACAGGAGAAACAGTCAAACCAACCATCCTGGTTAAGTGCACAAAGTGAATGAGAAAAAAAGATGGTTTGGGTTTTTTTTTTTTGCTGACTTCTTTCAGTTGAAGCAATCTTAAGTGTTGTTGGTAACTTCAGAATGTACACAAATTGACAGAGAAATAGGAAGTTTCAAGTCAATGATATCCCTATAAAGAACAATTCGCTATCAGAATCCTAGGTGACAAGGAGGATTTTGGATGTAGAACTGGATTGTAAGATCACAGTTTTGTGGTTACAAGTGCCATTTTGCTTTGTTTTTACCATAAAAAACATAAATATGGTAAAAGACTGAATGCGCCTAAGGATATTGTATTCATTAAAGTCCTTTCTTCGACATAAGTCTGGTTCGTTTTCCAGTGACTCCCATGAAGTGCCTAATTGAAACCACAGTCAGAGCAGGATTTTGCATCTAGTGCTGCACAAATGCAGGATCAGCTGTAGGCTCTTCATTAATTAAAAAAAACCCAGTGTCCTATTTTGCAAAGAACAAACCGAGCCTGATTTAAAAACTAAAAATTCCCAGCAGAGGTTTGAGTTGCATTCTGGCTACTTAGGAGATTTTTGAATTCACAGCAAATAGGTGAATCTTACTGGAAGAAAAAGAGTTTATGGGTCACAATGACAGTCACAAAATCAAAACAAATGACATTTTAATGGGAAACAGAATCACACTTTTGGGAGATGCTAATGACCCTATTTTACCCTGATTTAGCCAGTTGGAAGTGTTTCACCAGCATTAATGATCTTTGTGACACCCTAATGTGGCTGGCGCTGTGCTCAATATAGCCTATGTTATTATAAACATGAAGAACACATACAGAGAATTCAGGGTTCCCAGTTTTTCAATTAAGTTGTGGGTTACAGGGAAAGGAATAAACAAAGCATGAGACAGAATAAAGAAACAAGCAGCTCATCAGATTAAAAAAATACAACATGCAATCAACAACACCAAATGAGCGACCCAAGAAATGCTGCAAAAGAATGACTTGGATGGAAATAAATTAAA
Organism: Emys orbicularis; assembly: GCF_028017835.1. Classification (NCBI taxonomy): domain Eukaryota; kingdom Metazoa; phylum Chordata; order Testudines; family Emydidae; genus Emys; species Emys orbicularis. Next base: position 1,556,413 of record NC_088691.1, read on the forward strand.
GAAAAGAAAAAAAAAAAAGGAGGGGGGGGGGAACAGAAGAAGGTGTTATTGAATTAAAAACAAACCGAAAGGAGCATGAAATCTGAACACAAAGGTGATTACAAAGCAGTGCCCAGTGTAATCTGGGGATGAAAAGCAATTCTATAATTTTAAAGGTGGCAGCAATCTGAACAAATCTGCAATGCCTGAAAACATGATTCTGCTGGTGGTGCTCAGAGAGCAAGTGAACAATGTTTGCTGGAATTGTTTTTCAGTTTACATCCGAACACAAACCTCCCCCCCGCCCCCATTATAGCTCTGAATTTCCAGTGAGAAATGTCAGTTCCTTCCATCTTGCTCAGCTTAGTTCTTTGATGGCTGATATCACTCTGGTTATTGCTTTTTCTGAAGTCATAATTATAGGTGGGCTGAGGAGATGGTCTCTGGAGCCAAGGTGGCACATTCATGTTTGATGTTTGGTTTCGAGGCTGAATAGTTGCTGTAGAAATCAGTAAAATAATATCTTTCCTGGGCCATATGTTGCAATATAGTTGTCTTCTATTTTCCCTTTTCCATAGACTTATGGAACCCTAATATGCATGCAGTTGTTTTTGTTGTTCATAAGTTGCTGTTCTGTCCAAGAAACTATCAGTAGCAAATGTATTGACACTGTCAAGAGCAAGAATTTCACATCAGTGCCAGTTACTGAAATCAAGAGTCCGAATGGTCTTTAAAAACCACCCGCTCCAGAACTTCATAACATAGGTAGAAAGAATTGCTCTGGGCTGAAATCTAGCATAGTAGAAATCTCTTTCTATCAGTGAGCAGATTTGTTATACAGAACTGGAGAAGGAAAAGCATTCTTGATTCATAAAGGTGCATTATTGATAATGTAAAATAGCTCCAACCCTTTTTTTACTTTAAACAAGAGCTTTGATTGTTTTAAAACAAACAAACCAACCAACCTATGCAGGTCACTGGTCCCCTGTGCAAGTGAATCATTGTTGATATGATTTTTGAAAAACATATAGTAGTCAAAATTCATATGTTCCTTTAACGACAGGTTAGTGGATATCTATTGGGAGAGCACTGCCATATGGCAGATCCCAGGTTTAAACTTGCAGTGTCTGTTTTCCTAACCCGGCAGGAAAAGCTGTTATTTTGCTGAGTATCCTCTGAATAATTCCCTGTATTGATTCAAAATAGTTAGGTGCTTTCATGCAGGATCATCTGTGATAAACAGTCAGTGTAATGATGATACCATTAGAACCACTCTGCGGCAAGCCCAACTGCTGGCAATCCACTGATCAAACAGTGAAGGCTATTGAGTGACTTGTATCAACAGTCTCATGCTCATTCTATGACTGTGTGCTGCTATTACCGTATCGGATATACCACAGGCCAGGCATGCTGGCAACAGCTTTCCATGGAGTCAGAGTAAGGGCAGTAATTTATGTGGCTCTTTGGTCTACTTAGAGCTGCGTGAATCCAGCTATTCTTTTTAATGAACAGTTGAAGTAAATATTTGTGGTTTCATGTCAAAATCTCATCCATCAAATGTCACTTGCCTGTGAAATTGACAAAATGGCCTTTCCATGTTGAAAATATGACATTTCAAGCATGTGAGTTTTGAAGCCACTTATGTTTGTGAGTGTGCCAATTATTTTGCTTGGAAATGGGTCATTTTAACTGAAAAATTGTCCATTTTACAGCTAATAATTCAAGAAATGTGGTGTTTTCCCCCACAACATGAGCTTGATGTTGTTTGTAATTAAATGCCGAATAATATTGAAATAAAACTCTAGTTTAGTCTTTATTTATATAGTGTGTTGCTCACTTCCTGTGATCTACTTAGCCAAGGATACCACCTGATGCCTGGTTAAAAGAAAACAACACTATGTAAAATACACACAGCAGCAGATGCATTGTTTAGTCCACAGAGTTGGCCCTAGAGCCTTTAAACACAAGTGTCATCTGTATCAAACCAAGTACCTGGCAGGAGACGGGAGAGGGTGTTGCCAACACATTTCGGGTGAGAAGAAACACAGAGCTCCCACAGTGGGGATGTGGTTTAATAGGTGCTATGCCCATGCTCACAAAAAGGTCTGAAGCTGTCGCCAAAACTTCCATTTGTCTTGCCTAAGGGTAGAGAGAACAAGTGTCCAGGAGAACAGAGACTGACAGCACATGAGGTTTTCTGTGGATATGGTCCAACTCTGCACCAATACTGATAACAAACGCAAGCGTGAGTTATAATCCTGACAGACGGTAAATTACAGCTGCAGTTTGGGTTGGAGTCTAACTGCTTTTGCATTTAATTCAATAACCTAATTGACCGTCTCTCAGGCATATCAGAATTGTGCAGACATTAAAGGTCCTTCATCTGCAAGGCTATTTGCCTGTTATCCTCTGACTACTAAGCCGTCCAGTGCTGGAAGGCCCCTCCATGTCTGCCATCACAGACACTTTTGGGGTGTCCAGGCCCCTGCTGGTTCAGGCATTGGGGTGTCTCACAGGACCTGGTTTGTTGCCCCATTGCAGCAGTTCTCTGTGCCGGCCAGCCGGGCAGCAGCCCCGCTTCGTCTTTCTGGGCACTGGCTATTTCACTCCCACACGTCTCCCAACAGCAATGGGACCTGCCAACCCCAGCCCCTCCCACTGCACCCCAGTACCCAGCCTCACCTGGTCCCCCTCACTCCATTCCCCCCACCAGCAAACCCAGCCTCACCCGGCTCCTCCCAGGCCCTCGCCCCAGGTGCTGCAGGGGTGGAGACGGTGGTGGGGTGGTGCTGCCGGGCCTGCCCCCGACTCCCCGAGGTGGCCAGGCCGGGCTGGGCGCTGGGTCCGTCTTGTTCTCCTCCCCTCCCGTCCAGCAGCCCCATTCCCAGCACTCGGAGATGGGGATACGTACTTTGAACTCCTGGGTGCCGGCGATGGGGCGACAGACCGCGCCATGGGAGGAGCACGAGGAGGAGAGGAGGCCGGGCAGCAGCGGGAGAAGCACGCTCTACACGACCCCTCAACAGCCGCCTGCTGAGCGCTCGCGAGTCACGCTAGTTCCTCCCCTGCCATGACCCAGCCAATGGGAGCTGCGCCTGCAGGCTGTGGGCAGGCAGCAAGCGGAGCCCCATGGCCGCCCCTAAGCCTAGGAGCCGGACATGCCGGCTGCTTCCCAGGAGCCGCGCGGTGCGGAGGCTATCAGGGAGCCTGCCAGCCCCACTGCCGCCAATCGGACAGTCAACGGTCCGGCCAGCAGTGCTAACTGGAGCCACCAGGATCCTTTTTCAACCTGGTGTTCTGGTCAAAAACTGGACACCTGGTCACCCTGTCCCCACCCCCAACACCTGCCCTCACACACAGCGGCAGGCCTGAGCCAGCCCTATTTAGTTGGTCAAAGAGACAGTTCGAAGGGGATGTGATTACGATGGATGATTGTACACAATTATGGGGAGATGATTTCTGATCAGAGAGGGGCCCTTTCATCTAGCAGACAAAGGCAGAACAAGTTCGGATGGCTGGAAGTTGGAGCTACAGACATTCAAACTGGAAATAAGGAGCATCTGTTTAGCAATGAGGGAATTGACCAGTGGAACAGCTTACCAAGGAATGTGGTGGATTCTCCATCACTTGGAGTCTTTAAGTCCAAGATTGGCTGCCTCTTTCTGAAAGGTCTGCTCTGGTGTGACCGGAAGTTCGGAGCTTGCTGAAGGGATTGCTGGGTCAGGTTGTGGGCCCAGTGTTATCAGGTCAGTCCTAGTGGTCAGACTGGTCTCTGCTGCCCTTAAACTCTAAGAATATGAATTCTAATGGGAGGAACCGGTCAAGGGTCAGTGACGCTGGGCTGCCCGGGGAATGGTGTCTAGATTGTTTTGGGGGTGAAAGCTGGCAACATCATTCTTTGCCTATAAACCCCAGGGGGTCTGGTGCTGCAGATCAAGGGAACAGTTGGGTTCACGAGAGCTGAGAAATTCAGCCCTGAAAATATATGGTTTCAATGGTCTGTGTTCAATGCCTGGCCAAAACTCAGCTGATCTGATCAGTTTGTGTACAATATCTGTGAATGGAATAGCTGCAGCTTGTCGGGAAGATGGTGCTAGCCATAGTAATTCACTAGCACGTTTCTCTTTTAGCTGCTCCGTGCCATTTGCTTCTCCTGCAGTGACGTCTCTCCGACACGCCTTGCTTCACTTGCTCAGCAGCTTGGTTTCATGCCCCAAAGAACCAGAAATTGCGGATTGAACTATGTTCACTACCAAGGGGCTGAATAAACCAGGCTGGGAAGTAAAGGAGGTGTGTGAAATGCACGTATTCCATTATATCACATCCTCTGATTATATTAACTGTGACAAAGTTTGTATTAAACTCAGCACTGAATCGAGCTCTGATTCACGCTGCAACAATGCCAAGGCCGAGTATTCCATTGGTCGTACTAAGGACACAATACTATTGTGAGTCACTGTGATAATTGGGCATGCAAATTTACCTTAATGGTGAGCTCAACTGTGAAAGGTGACAGTTCATAAATTGTCACAATAATAGTAATGGGAAAAGGTGCAAAAGACAGACTGATTTTGTACAAACAAAAAGGCCTCCTAACATACAACTCAAGGGTTGTGTTAAGATCATGCCGGGCAAACGAGAAGCGTGGGACTGGAAATCACTGTGCTAAATTGATGTGTTGGAAATTAGGCCTGATTGGTGGACAGAATAATGAGGGATGGGCTATTCCACCATCACTCCCTTCTGGCGTCCTTAAAAGAAAAGACCTGGGGTGGGGGGAGAAATCAGGTGGGGATGCTGGCTGACTGAAAGAGGTTGAAGGAGCGAGCTTTACCATCCTGGCTGCCAACCCTGCTGTCTCCTAAAACCCTGGAATCTACCGTAACCCCATCAGATCATCTTCCATTGATGAACTCATCGATTTCCATCACAACATCAACAACCATGGCCCATCCAATTCCTAGATCCAGTAACCACTCCAAACACACCAAGAAATCTGTGAGCTACAGCCAGGCACTCAGATACCACCGAATATGCTCTGAGGAGGAAGTCTGAGATACGCACCTTAACACACTTAAAACTGCCTTCACCAAAACAAGGACATTCCACCAGAGAAGTAGATCGCATTATGGAATGGTCCGCCCAAATACCCTGAGAGAACCTGCTTCAATACAGAAATAAAACTCTCTCCAATTGCACACCTCTAGTTGTCACTTGCCACCCCACATTGGAGGCCATACGGGATATCATCGAACAGTTACAACATGGGGGCCACATCCTGAAAGAAATATTTCCTGACACCCCTCTTCTGGCCTTCAAACAACCCCCCAGCCTCTCCAAGCTCATCATCAGAAGCAAGCTCCCCACAGACCAGGAGACACCAACCCAAAGCGGCACCAGACCCTGCCAGAACAGATGCAAAACCTGCAGACACATCTCCACTTCTACAATGATCAACAACCCCCACAACGCACCTTTCAAGATCCATGGGTCCTACACAAGCCCTATCCCAACATGTGCTGTACCTCATCCAGTGCACTAAATGCCTCAATAACTCCTGTGTGGGTGAAACCCGACAATCACTACGCTTTCGAATGAGCTCACACCGGAAAATGATAAAAGGCAAAAACACCCTGTCACCTGTGGGTGAACACTTTCCCCAAAGCGATCACTCTACATCTGATCTCTCAGTCCTCATCCTCCAGGGAAATCTGCACAACACCTTCAAAAGACAAGCCTGGGAGCTTATATTAATAACTCTGCTCGACACTAAAAATCATGGACTGAACAGTCACACTGGATTTATGGCTTATTACAACAATCTATAACCTACTACCCCCCAGCTTTTTTTCTCCTTGTCCCCCTATGACTGGAAGGGTATTAAGGGCCACTTCACCTTGAACGAGCCCCTGAAATACGTGCTAACTACTTATGCTAAACAGTCTGTTCCACCTCGTGTTTAGCTGTGGCACTCAGAGTCCATTTCCAGACCCGAAGAAGAGCTTTGTGGAAGCTTGAAAGCTTGTCTCTTTCACCAATAGAAGTTGGTCCATTAGAAGGTATTACGTCACCCACCTTGTCTCTCTAATTACCTAATACTTCACATTGCCATTGCTTTAACAGTTTTCCCTTCTTTTTTCAATCTTTAATAAAAGATTAAAAAGGATTTTTAATGGTGTGTTTGGCATGGTACAAAGCAGGCTGAGGTCTCTGTATATTGAATCCTGACCCTTGTTTAAAACAGTTTAATGTTGGACAGTGACAGGGTCATGTTAACACCTTTGATGCTTTGGGACCATTTATTCCATCCAAATTAACCCAACAGACACCCTGCCATGAGAGAATAGGGCTGGGCTGAAAGGATCTCCCAGGTTCTCAGCATCAGACATTGCTGATGTCATCTGGTCGTCAATAAATATGCAGGCTGCTGATGCGGCAAGGCTGCTGAATTTGAAAAGCCTTCAAGAGGGAAATCTATACACAAAATGCACATGACTGGCTGGCCTTGGACAGCAGCTGCCTTTAGCCCCATCCTGACTTCTGGCTACTTTCATAGCAGATGTTGGGCCTGATTCTCATCCACTCTGGTGATTTGTGCTGCCCTGGCCAGAGGTAGGAATCCTTGGGTGATGGCTATATGCCAGTCTGGTGTAGGGCATTCCTGGGGAAAAGGGGGTGTGGATGGGGGCCCTACTGGTGGTTCCAGTTTGTGCTGGGAGCTGGTATGGTAAAAGCCGTCTCTCTCCACTACCTGACATGCTGCACCAGGCGCAGCTTGGCTGGAGCGGAGGACCTTGGCTGCTGTTTTGTGGGTCTCTGTGGATAATGCGGACCATGTATGTCGATGGAACCGACTTCTACAAGATCTAGTGCACAGATACATCTTCAGTCCACAGCTGAGGTGGATAGAATGTGGAAATGGATTTATCTAAAATAGTCTGTAAATATTTCTTAGCAAGGCCTGGCATTTTGTCAGTTTAAAACTAACCAATTCCCCAGTTTGTTGTATTTTCAGGTGGTAATAAAAACATTTTTTTCAGCGTGAGAGATTGTATAAAAGCTTTGCAGCTTTCAGGATTGTTGTAAATAGCCAAGAAAAACAAATAGGCACTGGGTATGTGGACTAAGGGGCAAGCCTACTTTCAGAATATTATCCACTCCTCGTTGATTAATTCTCTCATAAGAGAAAATCCAATCTGCAGTTTTACAGAGCCTTGAATCCCAGTGGTATTAAATCTGGTGCAGATGTGCATGTGTAGCATCAAGCCCAGAACTGCCGAGAGATTTTTCATACAGTTAGAAATACACTCAGAGCATAAGAAGAGCTTCTCTAGAAGGCCAGATCCTGCAATTATTAGTCTGTCCTTAGGTTTTTATGTTGACCCTGGGCTATGGGACTTTGGGAGGAGTTTTATGTGAGTAACAACTGCCAGACTGGGCCGTAAGGATTCACAGATGACAAAAGAGACAGGGAAAATGAAATATTCTTAATTTATTATTTGTATTGTGGTAGCACCCAGACATCCCAGTTATGGCCTGGGACCCATTGTGCTGGATGTTGTAAAAACACCTGGGATTCAAAGGTGCTAAGGGCTTGTCTCCCGTACGTGGTTAGATCGAGGTATCGTGTGACTTTTCCCTTTACCTGGACTGCATCCATCCACCCGCAAGCATGCACGCACGCGCGCACACAAACACACACACACACGTGCATACTCGCACACGCACTTCTAGCACAAGTGAAGTGGGGTTTAAGCTGGAGCTAGCTGGCCTCTCAGGGTGTCTACACTGCAGCCTCCCAGCCCAGGCAGCCAGATTTGCGTTATCTGGGCTCATGCTAGCATGGTGAAAATAGCAGCCTGAGGCACCTAAGTGCCTAAATCCTTTTAGAAAAGGAAATGAAACGTAGGCTCCTAAATCGGTTGGGCATTGCAATGCTGAGTGCAGCAAGGCCTGCGTATCTGTGCAAATCTGGTCCTAAGTGACTTGTCCAAGGTCCCAGGAAATCTGTGGCAGAGCAGGGAGTTGACCCAGACTAGTGTCTTCATCACTGGGCTCTTCTCGCCCTTGTGAAGGCCAGTGGAGTCAGCCTCTTTCAAATGTTACTTGCCGTTGCAGCTACACATTCTCTCGCGCTGCTCGAGCCCCGTGCTGCAGGCTGGTTTCGATGGTTCCACTTGCAGTACTTGAGGTTCCCCTCCCACCCGTGGGACGTCCTGGGTTCAGTGCTGCGTTTAAAGTGCACGAGATTAGATATGAAGTATTTGAGCATCAATGGGTTTGTGTTCCCGGTCTTCTTGTTCTTCGTCACAAGTTATTTCCTCAGCCCATCACAAGGATATAACCACAGCGGGAGCAGCTCCCTGTTTTGTTAATCTGTCAGAGGTTCCTAGAAGCTAGAGATGAAAGACTTTTTAAATTCATCCCACTGTCCGTGGAGGGCTGTTCTATGTGTTGCCCAGTTTAGTTTGAAATATCCCAGGTGATGGGGCTTCCATCACTTTCCCTTCAGGGACTCTTCCTCTGACTAATAGCCCTTAGGGACTTTTCTGAGACATGCTCAGGGGTGTTCGTTTGTACTGCATGTTGTTGCAATCGTTGCGTATTTGACGTATTTACTCTTGCTAATGCAACTCCCCTATTAATCTCACGATGACAAATTATTTTCTTTTGGTGTTCTCACTGTTAATTATTGTACAGTGGAAAGTCGTGTCTTTTAGAGCTTTCAGGGTGAGGTAATTCCGTTTGTTTCTCCAGCATTTTGGAATTCCTGTATTCTAAACTTTCCTAGCACAAGGGCAGTCCCAACCTAATCTCACCAAATCTGGTGGATTTGTGGCTATGAAAGCTCATCCTTTACAAGTGCTAGAGAACCACAAGTAGCATCTAACAGCGAAGCACTGGAAACAGAAGGGATTGCAATGGTCCAGAGAGCGAGACCTGGTAGGACCGGTTAGAACGACTACTTAAATGTGAGTGTCAGATGCCATGGTGATGGGCATGGTGTAAAAATTTAGTTTGTTGAGTAGCAAGACATGAGCTGTTGACGTTAGGGGGAAGATACTGGGCTGCACCCTGGCCCTGCACCCTGACCCTTCCCATCATCTTCTTAAGTGTCCTGCATTTGGCCCCGGTTTTTAAAGTTGTCCCATGGTCGCACATTGCCATTACAAAATCCCGCCCCAGGTGGGCATTGCTCATCCCTGCCCTGCAGCGGTCAGTCCAGCAGTCAGCCTGGCTTCCTGGTGGCAGGGAGTTGGAGAGCAGCTGGCCGGAGCCACACGGGGCCAGAGCCTCACGGGGCCAGAGCCTCAAGCTGCCGCCATCGTTGAGAGAGAGGCAAGAGGGGAGCCCCTGCATGGGACAAGAAAGACACTGGCGGCTTCGCCTTGGGAATGCCACCTGTTTGCAGCAGGGGCAAACTGCAGCCACAGAACCCTGGGCAGGCTGCAGCAGGGGGAGTGAGGGGCTGGATAGCTATTATTAAATCACTGTATTAAACCTCGTGCTAATACTGATCACTAAGGCTCAGGTGTTGTCACTGATAATACTAGTAAAAATCAGGGACAAGTCACGGGCAATAAACAAGAATTCACGGCAGCCCGTGACCTGTCCCTGATTTTTACTAATAATATCCCTGACAAAATGGGGCAGGAGGAGGGTCCGGCACCCACAGCGGCTGGGCTGCTGTGGGGTGCAATCCCTGCCTTGGCGGCTGGGCAGCTGCAGGGGGCTCTGGCCGCCCCCCCTCCGCCCGGGATGGGCTGCTGTGGGGGGGCTTCTGCCGCCCGGAATGGCTGGGCTGCTGGGGGGAGTGTCCCCCATCACCTGGCGCAGCTGGGCAGCTGTGGAGAGCCCAGCTGCCCGCGGCGAGTGGGAGCTCTGGGGGCCCCCTGCTGCCCAGCGGCTAGGCGGTGGTGGGGGCCTCCGCAGAAAAATGTCACGGAAGTCTGTGGAAGTCACAGATTACTTGACTTCTGTGACCTTCGTGACATAATCCTAGCCCTACTGATAATCAATGATGGGTGTGAATTTTATTCGCTTTCAATTCTATTAAGGTATTTATTTTTGATGAGTATGGAGCTCAGCTCAGGATCGAGGCTTGTATTTCTAATATTGCTCCACAATTCCTCTTTTTCGTCTGAAGAATTGCTCTGTGTGGCTCGAAAGCTTGTCTCTCTCACCCGCAGAAGTTGGTCCATAAAGGATATTCCCTCCCCCACCCTGTCTCTTTAATAGCCTGGGACCAACACAGCTACAACAACACTGCAAACATCTTTTGCAGTGATGTTCGTGAGAATATGGGCACAGAGGAATCTCTATTTTAGGGCCCAATCTTGCAACTGGCTCCGCACAGGCATAGAGATCTGCCTGGGTGGAACCACATGCGGGATCAGGGCCTTAATTATCATTTAAACTAGCCCCCGTCTCCTCTCCCCCCTCTAAATGTAAAGTTAATCATGTAAAGCAATTCTGTTGTGCTCTTGGGAGAACTGTACTGTTGCACATATTTTTTTAATGAAACAGTGCACTCAATAAAAAAAAATGATGTTCCTTATTGTGTATCTCCTTTGGAGGGTCACTGCCTGGGGGTTGAGAGGATACTCCCCATGCAAACCCTTATCCACTAACCCACATTTTGTACTGTACTGTTCTGGGCAATTCAAGGGCTGGCCACATGAGTCAGTGCACAGGAAGCCGGTGTGTGAATCCACAGCACATTTGCCAGCCACGCACTAACTTGCCGTGTGGACCGCACTACACTAAAATGCCTGGACAGGCTCCCATTTCAAACAGTAGGTCAAAGCACACGTTGGAATGTATTGTGTGCAGAAGCAAGGTCCACCCAGCAAGTTAGTGCACGAAAGCCGGTGTGCTGTAGATTCACACGCTGGGTGCTAACTCGCCGTGTACACAAGCCCCAAGAAAAAGCAATATTTTAAAATGCCTTGACTATGATGATCTCTCTTGTTAATATCTCTGGCAGAGGACCCTCCTCTTAGGACAAGCTGCTGCATGACAAGTGTGCCTGCCTCAGTTTCCCTTCACAGGTACCCCAAGGACCCACACCAGGCTCTCTTGCCTCAATACTCCTCCTCCTAGGGACTGGTCTCCTCCAAAGCTGAATGTAAATAGTCTGGAACAAAAGTCACAAAACAACGTCCATTTATCACTCCAGTGCAAGTAGTCCTTAAAACCCCACGCCATCTCGTCCATGGCTGTCACACACACCGCTTCTGACGTGTTCCGACACAGCCAGGCTCTTAGTTGGTCCTTTTCTGTCCTCCTCCCAGGACAGCTGATGTGCAGCCCCACTCTTCCCAGTGGGAACCCCACAGCCTCTCTGCTGGGAGAGGGTTCTCAGCACGGGAGCATCCCTCAGTCCCCTCACTGGCCCCTGGTCCAGCTCTTCAGTGTGAACACATCAGTGGGTAAGCCCCTCTGCGTCTTCCCTGACTTCAGCCCCCTCGGGCCCTGGCTCTCTGGCTTGCGGGAGAGGTCAGTGAGCAAACCCTCTTGCTGATCTCCTGCCTTCAACTTTGCCCCAGGAAGCACCTTCTGGTTCTGGCAGCTCTCCCCGCCCCTTTTCCTCATTCAGGCAGCTCTGATTCACTCAGATTCTCCCTCGTCCTTACTCCCCAGTGCTGCCCCTTCCTCTTCATTAGCCCAATGGGAGCACCTGCTCTGGCAGAGGGGAGCTGGGCCCACTTCTTTTACTGGGGCCAGCCACCCTGTGACAATCCTTGTGATACACGTGGGTGTCGGTACAAAGTGCAGACCCATTCGCTGGTGTGTGTGTGTGTGTGTGTGTGTGCGCGCGCTAACATAAGCTACTGTGTGTGTGTGCGCATGCGTACAAGGCTGGAGTTGACATTTGGGAATATGGGCCCCAGTTTCTGGTACAAGAATTGCTCCTTTTGCTGCTGACATTTATGAAAGATGAACATAAAACAGATCCTCCTACAAGACATCTCAAAACCCTTCAGTGATACGATAATGTCTGTGTGAGGAGATGTGCGTTAGACTTTGTTTAATGCTGAGGAGTTTAAGGTTTAAATTGTACACTTGTGTCTAGTGCGTCATCTGAAGAAAAAAATTGATGACGTAATACAAGTTTTCAAATAGATACTGTCTCATACCAAGCACTGGGACCTTTGGGCGCCATCTATACAGTATGGCACTTGGAAAGAACATAGTCTTTAAACCAAAGTGTAACTGGTACATACTTATTTTCCAGTTTAACTGTTAATCAAGAGCTGCAATTGTTTGATTTGTACATTGATTTACAATTGTTTGATTGTACAAAACACTCTTCACGTGCATAAGTGCTACTGTGACTATGAAAGAGGTATATGGTGTAAATACCAGAGAGCGCTACAAAGCAGACATAACTAAAACTTCCCAGAATGAATGAATGAATCCTTAATCAATTGATTTGTAGAATCATTGATTTTTTTTAAGCTTGGAAGGGACCATTATATCCTGTAGTTTGACCACCTGTATATGTCATCCAGCTACCCCTGTATTGAGCCCAATCATTTGTGTTTGGCTAAAGCATGTTCCAGAAAGGCAGCCAGTTTGGATTTGAAGACGTTAAGAGATGGAGAATCCACCACTTCCTGTGGAAGGTTGTGCCAATGGTTAAAGAGGAGGGTTATGCAGAAGGGAATTCCAGCAGACTGGAGCCAGATGTGTGAAAGCCACTTGCCACGTGCTTGGATGCTGAACAGGGCACAGACAGTAAAATGGGCAATAAACTGGGCGTGAAACATGCAGGACAAGTAGGGAAATAAACGGGAAGAGATGTGAAATGTTGTGAGGGAACCACGGTATGCTGAACAGCAAAATCCCAGCTAATCCGCTCCTCAAGTGCTTAGGTACCCAGTGGAACGACATCATTTAAAGGCATTACACACAAGCTCTGAGGTGTAAATAGCAGCTGTATTTTGAATGGACAGTGAATGAGAGAAAGTTGAAGCAGGAGGACTGACTGCAAGATGGCTACACCCGCCCAATTGAGAGCAATCCAGAGCGTGGAGCAAAAAGCTGACTGCTGGCTTGGTCCAGTATCTGCTGATTTTGTGAATCCTGGAGTGACAATCTCTGCATAGCAAATCAGATACTAAGAAACAGGAGACTTTAAAAGAGTCCCCTAATTATTTATAAAAAGCACCAGAGGGTCCTGTGGCACCTTTAAGACTAACAGATGTATTGGAGCATAAGCTTTCGTGGGTGAATGCCCACTTCGTCAGACGCACATGTTTTCCCCCACAGAAAATAAAAAATGCCCCCAAAGAAGCCTTCAGGAGCTCAGTCTGGAAAGCGAAAAGCTCAATTGCAATCAAGAGTAATGACAAAGAAAAATCTGGTTTACAAGCAAAGGAGAGAAACAATAAAGAAGAATCAGCCTAAAATCATGACGGAAACAGCAGTGAGACAAACTGCACACCACAAATCAATACCTCAGATCCTGCTGTATGGCCAGTGATCCTAAACTCTGCTGATATTGATTGTACAATTTTGAATGGGCTGGGCAAAACTGAGGATATAACGTTTCCAGTAAATGAGCAGAAGCAACACTTCTCAAAGTCACACTGCAAAAGAGTGGTCGAGAATGGTGAGAAACTGAATCGGCATTGGCTAGTTTACTTGAAATCAATGGACAGTGTTCTGTTTCTGTTGCAAAACATTTGACAATAATGCCAAATTGTTGTTTGCACTTTCCAGGTACAACTACTGGCATAACTTAGCTGATGCTCTGAAGCAACATAAAAAGTCACTTGGCCATTTTATGGCCTACTCCAAATGGATGGAGGTCGAGTCCAGGTTCAAGCTGAATAAATGCATAGATGCAGAAAACCAGCACATTATTAATGTAGAAACCCAGCACTGGAAGAACATGCTCAAGCGTCTGATCTCAATTACCCTCTTCCTTGCAAAGTATAATTTTGCTGGGAAATATGACAATGTCATGCGCGAGCACCTATGTCAAGTAGTTTGTAAAGAAGCTATGGCCCATTACGGCAGCAAAAAAAATCAAAGCGAATTGTTTGACCTGATGGCAAGGAAGGTGCTTGATACCATATTGATGCGGCTCAGCAATGCGAAGTCCTATGCCATAATAACGGACTGCACTCCCGACAGCCACAGTGAAAAGATGTCATTTACAGTAAGATTGGTTGACGACGAGGATGACTGTATAAATTGTAAAAGAACAATTTTTTGTTGTTTCCGGTCTGTGGACGACTGTACTGGAAAAGGGCCTAACCGAACAGCTTATGAATGTTTTAAAAGAGAATGAAATAAAGCGTCAGGACTGCTGCAGCCAAGGCTCTGACAATGGCACGAACATGAAGAGAAGAAACAGTGGTGTCCAGGCACGGATCCTGGCACTGAATCCAAGAGCTTTCTTCATGCCTTGTGGCTGCCATTCCCTCAACCTGGTGGTGTCAGACGCAGCATTGCCAGCTTTAGATGCAATATCTCTCCTCAGAGATGCGTCCTTTTTTCAGCATTGACTATCAGCTGGAAGATCCTCACGGGCAATGTTACAAATCTGATCGTGAAGCTGCTAAGTGACACTCGCTGGGAGAGCTGCATTGACAGCATAAGGCCACTGAAGTACCAAGTGACTGTGGTTTATGATGCTGTAGCGAGGCGGCCTGGCTCCCGAGTGCCCCAGAGAGAGAGGAACCAGAACAGCCACCCAAGTGGACGGAGCCACCCCCACCTGTTCCCACCCCCCGGAAGTCCAGGGACGGGATCGGAAGTATAAAAGCCAGGCCCCAGCACTCAGTTGGGGCCGAGCGGCCGGAGAGGACAGACGCTCCTGCTCGGGCTCCTGCCAGACCGAGCCTCCCCAGAGCCAGGTACCCTGACGCCGACGGACCGAGCCTCCCCAGAGCCAGGTATCCTGACGTGGGCTACCCGAGCCTCCCTCGAGCCCGGTACCCCGAGGTGGACTGGCCGAGCCTGCCCCGAGCGCGGTACCCCGAGGAGCGACCCGAGCATAGGCCGGACCCGAGACCGGAGGAGCGGCCCGACCTAGACAACCCTCAACAAACCGAGGAGCCCATGGTGTGGGACCCCGCTGCCGACCCCAGCGATGAGCAGGTACCTATGGATGAGGAGATGGGAAGTGGCCCGGGGATAGCAGACCCCGAACCAATGTCAGTGTGTTGCGGTCAGGATCCCCACTGACCCCGTGGCAGACGGACTGCTGCGGATAGGGCCCCGGGCTGGAACACAGTGGAGTGGGTGGGCCTGTGTTCCCCCCTGCCACCCCACGCCGGGTGGCAGTCTCTCCTCCTCCCTAACCTGGGCCTCTGAGAGACTGATTGCTTGCTGCCCCGCCCTGACCTAGGGCCTGGGCTGCCACAAACTGACCCAGCCCCTGGTTAAGGGCCTGGGCCTCTGAGAGACTCGTGTTTGCTGCCCCGCCCTGACCTGGGGCCTGGGCTGCCACTACTTGTGTGCTCACTCCCCGCCTAAGGGCCTGAGCTCTGAACTATTGCCTGAGTGCTCAGCTCCCGCTGCAAGGACCTGAGCCCCCCCTGGACTATTGGTTGTTGCCCCGCCCTGATTAAGGGCCTGGGCTTCCTGACATTGTTAGTGCCCAGCTCCGGCTGCAAGAACCGGAGCTTAGGACTGGTTTGCTGCCCAGCCCTGACTGAGGACTGGGGCTCCTGGCAGCGGCAGGCTGCCTTTTGTTTAGCCCCGCCTGAGGGGCGGAACCCCGAGACCTCCCGAACCCGAGGACTGATTTGGGGCCGTGTAGCGAGGCGGCCTGGCTCCCGACGGCCCCTAAGAGGGCACGACACCCCCCCCCCTCACTGGACTATTACAGATGCCCTGATGGAACTGGCGCAGTTGAATAAAGCTGAGGCTGGAATCTGACACTAGGCGCACAGCCTGGCAAACCAGATCACTGACTTCTGGTCTCCGTTGTGGTTTGGCACAATGTCCTGTTCCAAGAAAACGTTGTAAGCAATGCATTAGAAACTCAGTCAATGGACATCGCAACTGCTACTACTTTGATGAGAAGCTGCCTTGATTTTGCTGTGGCCGACAGAGACAAAGGATTTGAAGAGGCCATCACTGCTGCCAAAGAAATGGTGAAAAACTTAGGAGTTGAGCCTGTTTTCAAGGAAACTCGTAACCCCTGGAAGAAGAAACAGTTTGGTGATGAGGGGATGGGAAGCTCATTGACACTGCGCAAGTGTCCATCAGAGAAAGGTTCGGACAAATGAAGCACCACAAAAAGACCTGGGGGGCGGGGGGTTGTATGCCCTTAGTAAGCTGTCAGCGGACAGGAACTCTTGAACAATTGTACGGATCTTCACCGGACGCTGACACACAGGGAATGTTCGGACATCAATGATAAGGACCTCTGTGTCGAATTGGACAACGTCCGTCACATTTTGCCACACGGGAACCACTTTCCTCTCCAAGTTCTCCAGGACATTTTTCCTAATGTGTGGAGGGCTTTGAGGATTCTGCTCACGCTGCCGGTCACAGTGGCGAGTGGTGAGCACAGCTTTTCAAAGCTCAGGCTCATTAAAACATATCTTCGATTGATGATGGCCAATGAGAGAATGACATTGCTTGCTATTTTATCCCTTGAAAGTGCCGTTGGCCAGTCTTTGGATCTCTCCGACTCTGTGCTTCAGTTCGCAGGGACAAAGGTGAGAAGAGCGACGTTTTGAACTAAGGGACAAGGGTTCGCATTCTAAGGCTGGGCACCTTTCCACCATTCCAGAGGACAAGCTTCCATGCTGATGATGCTTATTGAAAAAATAATGCATTAATTAAATTTGTGGCTGAACTCCTTGGGGGAGAATTGTACATCTCCTGCTCTGTTTAACCCGCATTCTGCCATATATTTCATGTTATAGCAGTCTTGGATAATGACCCAGCACATTATTCTTTTAAGAACACTTTCACTGCAGATTTGACAAAATGCAAAGAAGGTACCAGTGTGAGATTTCTAAAGCTACAGCACTCGACCCAAGGTTTAAGAATCTGAAGTGCCTTCCGAAATCTGAGAGGGACGAGGTGTGGAGCTTTCAGATATCTTAAAAGAGCAACACTCGGATGTGGAAACTACAGAACCCGAACCACCAAAAAAGAAAATCAACTTCTGCTGGTGGCATCTGACTCAGGGGATGAAAATGAACATGCGTCGGTCCACTCTGCTTTGGATCGTTATCAAGCAGAACCCGTCATCAGCCTGTACACATGTCCTCTGGAAGGGTGGTTGAAGCATGAAGGGACATATGAATCTTTAGCACATCTGGCACGTAAATATCTTGCGATGCCAGCTAAGCAATTTATTTCTTTTGTATCCTTTCTCATCTTATTTTAGTTTAAGAATGTAAGAGTAGCCATCCTGGGTCAGAGAAATGGTCCATGTAGCCCAATATCCTGTCTCTGACAGTGGCCAGTACCAAGGCTTCAGGGGAAATTTACAGAACAGGGCGATTGTGGAGAGATCCACCCGTGTCTGCTGGTCCTGGCTTCTGGCAGTCAGAGGTTTAGGGTTGCCCTGAGCATGGGGTTGCTTCCCTGATTGTCTTGGCTAATAGTTACTGATAGACCTATTCCCCATGAACTTATCTTGTACATTATTGAATCCCAGTTATACTTTTGGCCTTCACACATCCCATGGCAATGAGTTCCACAGGTTGTAGTAACCCTGCTGCCTCTTAATGTCATTGTGTGACTCTGGTTCTTGTGTTGTGTGAAGGGGTAAATAACACTTCCCTATTCACTTTCTTCCCACCAGTCATGATTTTATAGACCTCTGTCATATCCCCGCAACCCCAGTCGTCTTTTCTATGCAGAACAGTTCCAGTCTTTTTAGTCTCTCCTCATCTGGAAACTGTTCCATACACTTGACCATCTTTGTTGCCCTTCTTTGAACTTTTTCCAGTTCCACAATTTGTCTGAAGAATAATCACTGCATCTTTAATTCCAGAGGAAAAAAACTTTCCTTTGTCTTGAGGAGTTTCTGTTGCTTCCAGCACTGAGCTGGAAGATAAAACATTTCAATTTTTCTGTCCAGGATTTGTTTTAAAAAAACTTACAAAGGCCTGCTACAATGCATGATGGTAACTTAAAATCCGGCCCAGTTTTCTGTCCAGAGGGGCTCCATGCCACCACCGAATATTCACATTCTAGCCATTCTCTCTGCTATTTTGTGTGTGTGTGTGTGTGTGTGTGTGTGTGTGTGTACGTCAACACAGCCTGGCTTTTATGTGCATAAACTTACTTTGAAAAATCTACTGTGGTGGTAACTTTTGGAACGCCAAATCATTTCAGAACGCTTCCACACTGCTTTTAACCATGGTCATCTCAGAAGTGATGACTGAATTAATATCAGCTGCTCTGTCGTTCACTGCAAAATTCTTCTCCTGGTATCACGGATGTGTTTGGTCAGTAAGCAGACAAACTTGAACTTCAGGTAATGGGATGGAAAGCGCTAAGGCTCCTGTGAATGTGTTGCTGAAGGAGGAAAGGCAGGGGGTGAAAAAAGGAGGCACAGAGAATTGAGGAAGAAGGGAAACTCAGTTGTGTTGAGGAAGAGGGGAGGAACGGAAGAAAAAGGGCACAGAGCAAATGGCGATGGGAAATGGACAGAATGAGAGGGAAGGGTAAAACCTCCCTTGGCCTGACCTGGAATTCCAGCCCCGCACAAAGCGGCACGGGGCTTCTTAAGCTTGTTTAATTCTGACTCAGTCACAGAGTAGGTGCCTGCCCTTTTAGGGTTTCCACTTGACCTCAGTTGACTGCCAGCCCACCTCTCAACCGCTTGTTTATATCCAAAGGTGGGACTAGTGCTCCTGCATTCTGAAGCTTACCATCCCCTCGGGTCAGTACGTGTTGTATCTGATCTCACCGAGGAGTCAGGAGATGCACGCAGTGGGGATATTTCAAACAATGTGCACAGCTGTGTTTGTGTTAATTGCTCACCTGGAGGTAGCACAGTCTCATTAATGTATTGGTTACATAGAATAAACCAAGTGGATAGTTAATTATCTCAAGGGAGATGCATGTGTTTGAAGCCTGCCTTCCTCCATTGTATCCTTTTGTTATTGATTGGAATGTATGTTATCCACGGAAGCCATATCAGCAACATCTGTAGCTGAGGATGCTGCAGAAACAGTCTGGCTGTAGCATCAGTTGAAAAGTCAGTGCAGTTTGTTCAGTTAGCTATGATAGCCACATACTGTTCTTTAATTCTGTCTGAGGAGGTAGAATATGTTGGCAAACAGGCTGTTGTGAGCTCTTCTATTGTTTAACTGAGACTGAGAGACTAATCTTCAGATTATCTGCTGGAATTATTACCTCTCCCCTCCCTTCCCCAGATTATGTCCCATTTCTCACTCAATCTGGGGGTTCCATTCCTCTCCTCTACGTACAGGGTGTATACAAGGAAACTGTGTTCTCTGCCCTGACACCCTCCATGATCCCTTAAACCTATTCTAAATAGAGAACAAATCCCATGAAAATGATCAAA
Source organism: Emys orbicularis (assembly GCF_028017835.1). Taxonomy (NCBI): domain Eukaryota; kingdom Metazoa; phylum Chordata; order Testudines; family Emydidae; genus Emys; species Emys orbicularis. The sequence goes on from NC_088691.1 coordinate 1,575,911, forward strand.
TATCCCTGTGCTATTGCAGAGGAATGAAAAAGTAAACTCAACCCTGCAAGGAGTTTAGGAGGAGAAATGCTTTGTTTCCTTGTAACTCTTGACAGATTTTCAAATTTTGTCTTAAGAGTGAGCCAGGAGGCGGGTGCCTTATTCCCACTGTAGGGTCTGTAGTCAGGTTTCTGCTTCTCCGGTCGGATTTTCAGATGTGCTCAATGTTAGTCTAACTGCATCCATTGTGATCAACGGGAGTTTTACCTACTGACCTGAAGGGGAGCAGAGCCCACGCTGGGTGCTTTTCAACGTTCGCCTTCTGTGCACAGTAACCGTACATAGGCAGGTGTGTGGTACAGTCCTGCGCTGTAATTCCATGGAGGCAGCGTGATTCGGGGAGAGGTGGTAGTGTGGGCCAGTGGCTATTCAAGCTCTCAGAGAGGCTCTTAGTAGACCAGGGTTCTATGCCTGACTCTGCTACTGACTTCCTATGTGATGTGGGCACGTGTTGCGCTATAAGTGCTCGCCATTTTTATTATTTTGTTATGGGTCTGCCTCAGATTTCCCCCAGGCTGGGACGTGCTTGCGCTGGCAGCGGAGCAGGAATTTTTCGACAATGTTTTTCTTCCAAAAAATATGGATTTCTCCAAACCTAAACCTTTCCTGGGGAAGTGCCGACAAATTTTCTGTTTAGAAAATTTTTTGAAAAAAGTTTTGCAATTGTTGAAAGTCCTGTTTCAGCCATTTTTTTAAATGAAAAAACGTCAAGTTTTGGATCAAAATGACTTTTTGTTTCTAAGTGCAAGTTAATCGATAGTTAACAAAAAGTGTTAAAAATGCCATTCACATGCATGGAAGGGTGAGGGCACTTGATGGGGCCAACTTCGAAAGGGGGCAGTCTCAGGAGTAAAGGAGGGAGACACTCACCCAGGCATAATAGGTAGCTCCACCCTCTGCAAGCCTCTGGCCCCCATTGGCCAGCTGGGGAAGAGGGGTGCTGATTGGCCATGTGGAGCCTCTTTCAGCTCCGTTCCAGCAGAGAAAGGGTTACTCATCAGCCTCCAGCAGCAGCAGTCCTCAAAATTCAGAGGCAGGCTGAAGCTACCCAGAGCGTATGCACTGCCTGGATTGCGGGCACGCCGTAGTGCGCTGGGCCCACCAGAGGGCAGCCGGATCCCAGCAGGGCCTCCGGGCTGAAGCTGTTCGCATCCAGGAGAGGCATGCAGGCGGGCTTATGCCACTTCTGCACTCGCTGACAGGCTAGGGCTGGGAGCAGATCCAGCCCATGTGGACAAGGCTAGAAAGAAAGTACATAAGGGGTCTCCAAGATATTCCTGGGGCCAGGGGGTTCAGTGATACAGCCTCGGGACATCCCTTACAACTGGCTGGAAGGATCGAGGTGCTGGTATATGTCTTCAGCATGTGCAGGCACAGACTGGGAAGGTGTTGTGATGCCAGGCGGCATGTAGGGTGGGGAGCGACCACACTAGTTGCTAGCACCCTCTCTGGCTGGTTTCCAGGACGGTTAAGAGAAGAAAAAGAATGGTTCCCGGAGGTAAAAGACCTGGGATTTTGGTGCTGGGCCTTAGGCTCATGGGATAGGGTGAGACGTGGCCTTCACAGACTGAGGTCCCCACCCTGTGGCATCATCTGTCCCCATTGCAGGGGGAGGGTACTAGAACTCAGACAGTTGAGTCCGGGGGGGTAGACTACGCTATGTTATGGGTTATAAGGTAGGGAGCCCTGTAAGTAGGGTTGCCCACTTTGTAATATTTAAAAACTGGATATTCCAGCAGGAGTGCTAGAACCTCCCCTTCCCTGCCCCTTCCCCGAGCCCCGCCCCTATCCCGCACCTTCTCTCTGAGGCCCCACCCCCTGTTTGCTCCTCTTTCCCCCTCCCTCCATCGCTCACTGTGTGGGTCAGGAGGGACTCACTGCAGAACCGGGGCTGGGAGCTGCAGCCGCCTGATGCAGGTAGGAGGTGGTCCTGGCTGAGTAGGGGCTCATGCGGGTGATGACTCGGTGCCTCCCTGCCTTCAGTGACCGGACTTTGGGAGTCCGGTCAGTAGATCTGACCGCATACCGTAAGGTCCCCTTTTCAATTGGATTTTACAGTTGAAAACCGGGCACCTGGCCACCCTGCCTGTAATCCTGGGGTCAGTTACGGGTTATATGGTAAGGAGTCCTGTAACCCGGTGCTAGTGACGGTTTTATGATAAGGAGTCCTGGAACCCCTGTACTGGAACCAGTTAAATGCTTGGTATAAGAGAGTCCGGCTGATGGGCGGGTAACACCCCTCCCCTGTGTTAAAGTTTAATAAAAGTTGCAGCCTGATACTTAATTCCATGCATGTGTCTGTCCTTGTTTTGCTGCTCTGTCCACATCAAATATTAAAAGGACAAAAAACAAAACAAAATGGTTCAAAATGCTTAAAATGAAATGTTTGTCCCAATCCACATTTTTTTTCTAGATTTTTGACGTTTTGTCATGATTTGGAAAGGGAATATTTTTTCATTTTTAACACTGCTCCCCTGTGCTGTATATTGCTGCAGTTAGGCGATTAGAATATTTCTACTGGAAACCTCTGCCACTGAAGCTAGGATCTGTGTTACTGGGACACAGCTGTGGACTAAAGTTATGAAGTTAGAAGTGACCGTTGTGACCAGCTCGTCTGACCTCCTCTGTAATACAGGTCATAGAACTTCCTTGAATTCATTTGAGCTAGAGCACATCTTTTAGAAAACCCCCATCCAATCTTGATTTGTAATTCACACAGAAACCCAGGGATTTCCCCCCCCCCCTTCTCAGCAAAGGTCTAGTAGTAGGGGGCTCACCTCCCTGAGATGTTACGACATGTGCTGTATTATGCTGAAGTACTGCCAGGATAGGCAATCTGTGGTGTGCCCTCCTTGCTGCTGCTTTCGGGGTGTGCATCTCCCAGTTTCCAGAGTGAGTTGTGCTGTCATCCCTAAATCCAGTTACATCCCTGAGAAACAAGAACCCCCACCCCCGACAGCGTATCTTCGGAGAGGGATTGCTCACCTCTGAATATTTTGTTGGCAGGCCGGGAAGCAGCCTCAGTGCAGCATGGTGATTATGCTGGGTCTGATCCCAAGATGAGCATCTCTGCTGGGATTGGGAGCAACTTGTGCTCTTTACATCTCTCAGTAACAGAGGCTCATGCACAGCATTTCTGGACTAATACAAACTCATACTGGGCTGCTCTGCTTCCCCAATTTCTGAGATGAGAAGAATCCCCAAATTGGTTCATTTTAAGGCAGTTCCATGGAAACTCAAGTGTAGAATCTAGCATATGAAACTACGTTGTGCCTACATGGAAAAATAACTGGCCAGCACTAAGAATTGGTTCAGTGATTAGAAGTTCTTATTTAAAATCCTGTCTGGCTCATGGTGAAAATGGGCCAAATGCTCCCCACCACTACACCAACCAGTCTCACTGTGACCACATTTTTATCTGTTCTTGAAATATTATTGAGTAAAAGCTGAAGCAATACAGAACTATCCAGTGCAGCATTAACTCCTGCAGCCTACATAAAGTGTGTAACTTTTAATTTACGGTACCACTCATTTCTATTTTGTAGGGAAAGTACTGCAATAAGAGAACACATTGGCATGCAGATTTATCCCTATGCTACATGAATCTCCTTTCATTCTTACTGAATCTATTATGTATTTAATAATTTACCTATTTTTCATAACAATGAACACATTGTGTAATAGAGTTAATTTCACAGCCTTTCTATTAAATTTTAATTATACTTTAGAAATGAGCATTTTTGCAACATATGTAATTTCAGCACCCCATAAAAACTATTAAGAGAACAGAACAAATTAATGGTGCTTACTCATAACTGGTCTTGTCAAAACCCATTGTTAGAATAACAATGATCATAATAATGCATTGCAATGAGGTCTTAGTATCAGTGCTCTGTGCACAATTTAGATTTGTCAAGAAGGGGAATTATTCAGCAGAGCCCAGGCAGAGCTTGTGGTCTTGCTTGGAGTTAAGCTTAATTTACCAAAATAAATGTGAAGCTATTTGCACAGAAAGGTCGTAGATAAACCTTATGAGCAGTTTTGAATCCAAACCACTAATTTAAAAAGAAAAATATCAAACAATAACTATCCGAGGAGGCAGAAGACATTTGTGTTTCTTTCAACAGAGCTCATTGCTAACTCATACACCTTACTAGGAAAGTGAATTTGGGAATCAATATAAAAATTTCAGCCGATCTCTGCAATCAGTAAAGCATGTATCTCCTCTTAACGTGATTGTCTCCGAAGAATTGCAAAGCTTATTGTCCCAACATAACACACTTGCAAAGGCCTTGGCTACACTTGCAGATGTACAGCGCTGTGAGTTAAACCTGACTTCGTGCAGCTGAGTAGGGAAAGTGCTGCACTCTGTCCACACTGACAGCTGCCCAGCGCACTGTCGTGGCCACATTTGCGGCAATTGCAGCGCTATTGGGAGCGGTGCATTATGGGCAGCTATCCCACAGAGCACCTCTTCCCATTCTGGCGCCGTGGGTTGTAGGAAGGGGGCGTGGGTGCGGGGGCTTCTGGGTCCTGTCCCAATGCCCTGTGACGCATCGCTTCGCATCCCAGAAATCCCTTTGTTTCCGTTCACCTTTGGCGCCATCTTTCAACGGTTTCTGTGCCGTGCGATCTGTCTGCGGGAAATGGAGCCCGAACTGCTGAGGCGTATGCTGACGAGTCTCGCCAGCACGTCACGTTTGGCTGTCGAACTATTCCTTAAGATCCAAAGTGACAGTGAGAGTGAGGAGTCCGACGATGCTATCGAGCCGCGTAACGCGTACGACACGAAATTGCTTGTGGCATTCACGGACATGCTCAGCACCGTGGAACGCCGCTTTTGGGCTCGGGAAACAAGCACCGAGTGGTGGGATCACATCGTCATGGAAGTCTGGGATGACGAGCAGTGGCTGCAGAACTTTCGGATGAGAAAAGACACTTTCATGGGACTGTGTGAGGAGCTTGCCCCCACCCTGTGGCACAAGGACACGAGATTGAGAGCTGCCCTGCCAGTGGAGAAGCGGGTGGCTATTGCAATCTGGAAGCTGGCAACTCCAGACAGCTACCGGTCGGTCGCAAACCAGTTTGGAGTGGGAAAGTCGACCGTTGGAATTGTGTTGATGCAAGTTTGCAAGGCCATTAATCGCATCCTACTCAGAAGAACCGTGACTCTGGGTAACGTGCAGGAAATAGTGGATGGCTAGATTCTACACTTGAGTTTCCATGGAACTGCCTTAAAATGAACCAATTTGGGGGTTCCCTAACTGTGGAGGGGCGATAGATGGGACGCACATTCCTATTCTAGCACCACCCCACCTAGGATCCGAGTACGTTAATCGGAAGGGGTATTTCTCTATGGTTCTCCAGGCGCTTGTGGATCACCGTGGGCGTTTCATTGACATTAACACAGGCTGGCCCGGAAAGGTGCATGATGCACGCATCTTTCGGAACACTTGGCTGTTCAGGAAGATGCAGGCCGGGACTTTTTTCCCAGAGCGGAAGATCATGGTAGGGGAAGTTGAAATGCCCATTGTGATCCTTGGAGATCCCGCTTACCCATTAATGCCGTGGCTCATGAAACCCTACACAGGGAGCCTTGACAGCAGCAAGGAACGGTTCAACTACAGGCTGAGCCGGTGCCGAATGACTGTGGAGTGTGCCTTTGGCCGTTTAAAGGGCCGCTAGCGATCTCTGTATGGGAAGCTGGACTTGGCCGAAAACAGCATCCCCGCGGTTATATCCGCGTGCTGTGCCCTCCATAATATTTGTGAAGGGAAGGGTGAAAGCTTCACTCAGGCATGGACCTCCGAGGTTCAACACCTGGAGGCTGAATTTGCACAGCCAGAGAGCAGGGCTATTACAGGGGCCCAGCGCGGGGCTGCAAGGATTAGGGATGCCTTGAGGGAGCAATTTGAGGCTGAAAACCAGCAGTGATATCTGGTGCCCTGCACGGGAGTGAAGTGCAGTAGTTCCAATCTTTAGGAATCAGTGTCTGATAAGCGGACAAGCAGACTTGCAGTGCCTGTTTAGTTCCTGGGCTAAGGAGTCCTTTACTTTATGCAATAATAAAGAATGTTTTCAAAGCCAAAGAATCCATTTATTGAAAAGAAACAAGGGGGTGGAGTGGGGAACGGTACAATCACAGATTCGCGTATGTCCTGTCTGGAGTACTGTGCAGTGAGTGCTGCACTTCAGGATAGCTATACTGCATGGTGATGGGGGTTGAGTGCAGAGGGTAAGGGTCGTGGTTTTCAGGGCTGGGTGGTGAAGATACTGGTGTTGGAGGCAGCGGGTGGTGTGAAGAACACGGAAGTTGGGGAAAGTGGGTTGGAGGTGACAGTGGGGCACAACGGAAAGAGTTTTGGGACAAGGGCTGTGGGGGGGGTGGCGTTTGCGTTTACGGTACTGCTCCGCTTTCTGCATGGCTACAAGCTCCTGGATAGCGTCTGCTTGGCGCTCCAGGATGCTTATGAGCCGATCCGTGCTTTGCTGCCGGTGCGCGGTGCTTTGCCGCCGGTGCGCTGCGTTTTCCTGGCGGATCCTGCTTTCTCTCTCCCTCCAGTCCTGTGCTTTCTCATTCTCTTTAATAGATTGCCGCATCACTTCTTGCAGCATGTCTTCTTTGCTTTTTCGCGGTCTCTTCCTGAGTCTTTGCAGTCTCTGAGCAGGCGATAAGAGGGACGGCTGAGGTCTCAAGGTTGATGCTGCTGTATAGGCAAAATGCAACATTTAGCAGAGGCAGCATTGTTTATACCAGACAGAGTAATGATCCCCCCCGCACTTAAGGAGTAGAAAACACACAGGGTCTACACAATAGCATAATTTTCCCGTCCGAAACAGAGCACACACATCCCACGGGAGCCTCAAAATGGTGAGTAAGGGGGACTGATTGTTTCAGGGCTGCACTGTCCTCTGGGTTTCTGTACCTTGGGGAGAGCCAACAGCTTCAGGGGGCACCTACACTGAACACTGTCCCAACATTTTCCACAGGAGTTCGTCCTGGACGATATCTCGCTGCTGAGGGTGACCTGGGAAGCAAGGGAGGGTCTTCTACCGCAATGCGGCTTCCGCCCTGGCCCATATGCAGCTTGCCTGTGTGCAGCAATGGTCCCCCCGCCCCTCGCGGCACAGTGGCGCGGACACATTAGCCTGGCTGGGACAAGGACCACGGTGGTTCTCCTGATAAACCTGCGCAAGCGCATTGCACACGTTCTGGATGAGACATTCGAGGAGATTACCGAGGCCGATTACCGCGATGTGATAAACCACATCAATGCACTATTCCGCATCTAGGCATGCATGCCTAACCCTCCTCTCCCAAAGAGCCCGCACCGAAAAAATTCCTTCCCGAAAAAAAAAACCGCTTACCGGGAACCTGCTCTTCTGTTTGTCCTCCAAGTACCTGCCGCTGCGACTGGCTACCTTCCTCCTGGCTCGAGAAGAGCTCCTGGCTGCATGGCTCCAGGGATTCCGGGGTGTCTCCATCCGGCCCACCACCATCACTCCCGTTTTCCTCCTCCTCCTCCTCCTCCTCTCCCCCCACACCGGCTCTGAAGTGTCCATGGTGGTGCTCGGAGTGGAGGTGGGGTTAACCCCTAGTATCGCATCCAGCTCTTTGTAGAATCGGCAGGTCACGGGGGGAGCACCCGAGCGGCTGTTTGCGTCGCGGGCTTTGTGGTAGGCACTCCGCAGCTCCTTCACTTTAATCCTGCACTGCAGGGCGCCCCGGTCATGGCCCCTTTCCATCATGTCCGTTGATACCTTCCCGAAGCTATCGTAATTCCTACGGCTGGAGCGCAGCTGGGACTGGACAGCTTCCTCCCCCCAAACACTGATGAGGTCCAGCAACTCGCCATTGCTCCATGCTGGGGCTCGCTTGGCGCGTGGAGGCATGGTCACTTGGAAAGATTCGCTGATAGCACTCCACGCCATGCCGGGCTGAGCAAGCAGGAAGGGGATTTTTAAAATTCCCAGGGAATGTAAAGGGTGGGTCACATGGTTGGTTACCTGAGGCCAGGGCAGTAGAGTTTGAACTGATGACCAGAGTGGCTAGAACAGGCATTGTGGGATACTGCTGAATAATTCTGGAGGCCATTCACAGCGCATTGGGCGGCCACACTGGTGCCGCAGCGCTGCAGCGCAATACTCGCTATTCCTCTCGGAGAGGTGGAGTACATGCAGCGCTGCAACCACGGAGATACAGCGCTGCAAATGCCTTGCCAGTGTGGCCGGGGAGTGAGTTACAGCGCTGGGGGCGGCTTTACAACGCTGTAACGCGCAAGTGTAGCCAAGGCCAAAGTGTGTGCCTAGCGGCTGGTCCACGTAGAGGAGATCAACCTTCTACAGCTGCTGAGTAACTGAATTACTCCACTAGCTCAAGTGCTAGAGGGGTGGTTCGGTGTCAACCCACCACCACCAAGTATGGTCTGTTTTCCATTTCGAGCCCAAGGATCTGCAATTTAGCACACAGGTTAGCTCTTCAGTATTGAGCAGGGCTGCCCCGGGAGGGGGGGGGGGGCAAGTGGGGCAATTTGCCCCAGGCTCCTGGCCCTGGAGGGGCCCCCACGAGAATATAGTATTCTATAATATTGCAACTTTTTTTTATGGAAGGGGCCCCCGAAATTGCTTTGCCCCCAGGCCCCCTGAATCCTCTGGGCGGCCCTGGTATTGAGAGAACTCACAGTTCAGATGCAGCCTCCTTTATGCCCCACAGTGCTTCATACTGAGTGTGATAAACAAAAACTCCAGAGCCAAGCTTATGTTTCCCGAATCACACTACTTCACACTCCTTGCACCACTGTGCACACAATCCACATTCTTCTTGCTGGCCAGGCTCCACTCATTCAAATGGGACACAGCACTACAGATCCATCAGAATCCTTGAATTTTTCTGGCAGGCTGATAAGCCATGCCGCTTCTCCTTCTTTCCTGTAAGGCATATGAAAGGTCACGTGAACCTTTTCTACTCTGGAAATTAATTGTGTTGCACAAGGCAGTTTTCTTTTTATACTTTCTGTACAAGTAATTGTGTTACAGTTGCATATTTCATATAGTAACTAATCTCTGGAAAGCGTGCGGCATTTTGCAAGTGGCAGCTATTTTATTGTAAGGAATAGGTATGTGCTTCCACAGTAGACCCAAAAAAGAAAGGAAAGGCTGTTGGATGGATAAACATCAGGTAGTTTGAAATAGTTTCTTTAACCCTAGAAACTATTTTGATGTAGGAGATTGGTTTCATTTAATCGTTGAACATCTCCTCTGCCATTTTATATACAGGAGACTTGGATACTGTTTAAATGTTTTGTCCTGTGCACCTTTTAATATTTTCCATGTAAATAATTCTCCTTATCTTAATTTTTGGTGTTGTGAAACAGTGCACATCAGTTTATTTTACTACATAAAAAGTACTGTGCATACTGCAGTGAATAGCTAGAGTGGAAAATTTAAAACCATGTGGGAAAAAGAACTTTTCCAGTAAGAATATTTACCGTAAGAGGAGGACCTGTTGAAAAATTGGAGGCACAGTGTGGATACTGCACCCCAGCTGACATATTTGGTTCATTACCAGTTAGTGTGAGTCTTGTTTTACTGGAGTTGTAAAAGCCCCTGATCCCGAACAGTAGGTAACTATAAAATCCCAGTGGCTGCTGGACAGTCAAGGTAAAATAATTGCACAATCACTATGAATTCTTAGCTATTGTGTGCATGGCAGGATGTTTTTTTTAGAAGTTTGGTATTGAATTTAGTATGTCTTAAGGCTCTTGGAAAACTATTATAGCAGCACCATCTATTTTTTAAAGTGCGGTTTATATTCTAAATCCCTGTCCTCAGGAGTTGTTTACCTGACCATAAAAATTCAAATGGACCTGAAACTTGCCATGCAAAATTCAGGCCTGGAAGCAATTTTCTTTTCATGAATTTTGCACAAAAAGAAGGGGAAAGAATGAGTATTTCCATGATTTAAGTTAGTGAAATGTTTACTAAGAAGGGGACAACTTACTGTTATAGATTCAAAATAGTTTTTTTTCAGATTAATTTGTTAGGGTGTTTAGTCTATTTAGTGTATGTTTTGAAATAGCAGTATTAATTATAATTGAAAATAGACTACTGTGCAGGAACAATGACTCTCGAGATGTCATTTTTAGAATGCAGAGCTACTAGTTTAACATCACAATAAGATTTACACAAGACAATAATATTGTAATTGATGCATGTTACCAACTTCCTGAATGCACATTAACATGATCATGTTACTGTGCTTGGTGACGCATAGCAGGATATTATACCAGCCCCCCATAGAGACGTGGTTTCAGACTGAGTTTAGATAATGAATGAGGGTTGCATTTAGTCCTTGTGCGGATTATTCCCTTATAGGTGGAGTGGAAACTCGATAGGTGGTTTCCTTGCAAGTCTTACATCAGCAGTTGCTTCGGACGCCATCGGCCTTATGAATGGCGTTGGGATTTCGTGCCCCAAATTGAGCTGCATCTGCCATAGGAAAAGACCATCTGAACAGACCCTTCTAGCCTCTTTGCGGCCCCTGAACAATGCAGCTCCTGCAGCACAGGGTGGGAAATACGCATTGCCCTGTGGTTCTTGGGCAATGGGGAAATCTGGCAGAGACCTGACCCAAAACTAAGAGTGGTTTGCATCTAGTTTCCCCTCCTCCAAACTCTGTGCACCCTCGTGTGAGGGGGTGTTTCAAATACATGGTTATAGTTTAGGGTCATATCCTGTCTTATTGCCTAGTCAGTGTTTGCACATGAGACCCTCAAAGGGAAATCTAGCTGCTGCAGGAAGTGGTTTGGGTGACTCAATATGGGAATTCTTCTCAGAGTCAATGGTGGGCCAAGGCCCCAACTTTGTGCTTGGGCATATTATCTTGTGGGAGAGCCTGTTTTTCAGGGACATCTAAAATTGAGGCCCAGATCATATGTGGTTATTAAAACTTCCCTGACATAGTTTTGCGTAAGGCGGGGTGTATTTATTCTGTGTTGTTAAACCTGGTGTTAATATGTGCATATTAGTGTCCTTGCTAAATCCAAATTATATTTCCATCCGTTGCATTTTAGTGTTCACTTCTCGTCCTAAATTATCGTGTCGTGTGGGCATTTGAGTTAGGCTCTGGACAGTCTGCCCTAAGGCTGGCAAGTAAGTGAAATGGGCTGAGATTCCTCTGATTGCAGTGTGCTGCCGTGGGTAAGGGTAACAGGCTGCTATGGACAGGGCCGGCTCCAGGGTTTTGGCCGCCCCAAGCAGCCAAACAAAAAACAAACAAACAAACAAAAAAAGCCGCGATCGCGATCTGCGGCGGCAATTCGGCGGGCGGTCCTTCGCTCCGAGCAGGAGTGAGGGACCGTCCGCTGAATTGCCGCCGAACAGCTGGACGTGCCGCCCCTCTCCGAAGGGGCCGCCCCAAGCACCTGCTTGGTAAGCTGGTGCCTGGAGCCGGCCCTGGCTATGGAAGAGCAATGGAAATCAGAGGTGTTTTCTAAATGACAGTTTTCACCTTTTCTACTGTCTCCGAATCCTTCTCAGCTGGTGGCTAACGACCCTGTTCTCAGTGATCTCCATTTACTCCTTTAAAGTATTTAAATATTTAATCTTTCTTAATGCAAAAAAGAAAAAAACATCCAGTCAGTTGGGCTAAGAGGAGAGAAGTAGTAGAATGAGTGGAGTGCGTTGGTTAGTGAGTTATTACCGTGCCTGCTGACCCTAAGGTATCGTCACTTACATCTTCAAAATAGAAATAAAAGTAGAGAGAGAGCTGAATACTTGTGGGAATGCTAACGATGTAGCTGTCTTAGTGATAGATGGATGCTGCCTGGTCTGGCAGCTGCTCTTTACAAGACTTGTAGTTTAACACACAAGATCATCTCAAAGGAACTTGTTCATAAAGGTCACTTATAGCGACTTCTTAATAAACCAGTGAGTGAATATTTAATACAACAGACCTCTGTGTCCATCGCTTTAATTCTCAGTGTTCCTGTGGCTGATGGGCTGGGAGGCAGGTGATGTCTTGCACTCACTGTAGGGGGCTGGAATCTGTGAAGCCCTGGGCCATCTAATCTGACCAAGAGGTGGGTTTGAGCACAGGGTTCCTGGTTCTAATCGCAGCTGTGACACAGACTCTATCCGTGGTCTTGGGCCAGTCACTTAACCTCTCAGCTTCAGTTTCCCTACCTATGAAAGGGTTGATGATAATTATTTCGCTATTGTACAGTTATATTGTGACGGGTTATTTAGAGTCCGGCCCTCAGACATGCAGGTGCGATGCTCACTGGCATCAGAGGTGGGAGAATTGTGATTTTTGTATTTGTAAAATGCTCAGAAGAGAAAATAACACTAAGTGACTTATCTGCCCTGTAGATCAGCTTAACCCTTCACTGCACCTTGACTCAACGATGCAGGTTTTGACCAAGGAGATATCGCAGCCACACACAAACTTTGGGTGAACTCCTGGCCCCACTGAGGTCAACAGCGAGGCTAGTACTTCTCTCTGTGAAGCCTGTGGCAAGCAAGATGGCGTCCTTTTCTCCCACTAGCTCCCGGAATAGGAGCAGCGCCTTCTCTCGAGAGTTACATGCCATATTTAGTGGAACAGAATAGAAATAAAACAGCTTAATGGGGGAGGAATTTGACTTTATGGATTCTGTTGCTATTAATGTTAAGAGTTTCAAAGTGTAAGTGGTGCTTTCCCATTATTGTAATTACCTAATGCTGATATGTTGGGTTATTTGATTTGTTTGTAATGACAAATAATTGAACAGCTCTGAATTTGCATCAGGGGTAGCCGTGTTAGTCTGGATCTGTAAAAAGCAACAGAGAGTCCTGTGGCACCTTTAAGACTAACAGATGTATTGGAGCATAAGCTTTCGTGGGTGAATGCCCACTTCGTCGGATGCATCCCTTCCCCTGGTATGGTTTTATGGCTAGCGGCAACACTCCTCCAAACACTAATCAGCTCTCCTTTCCTCCTCCATGTCTGACTGAAGCAGGGTTTTTAATTAGGTCTTGGGCGGGGCCTTAATTGGCTCCAGGTGCTCCAATTACCCTGTAGTAACCTTTCCCTAGTCCCCAGGGACTAAGGCCTTGATCAACCTATGACTTAAATACTTCCCATGGACCACTCTCCTGCTGCCCTCTGGCCCTGCTGCATCACAGCTGATTGAGATTCAAACAAAGTTTAATGTCCTACCCTGGAATGTCAGGTGACCCAGTGATCCACTTAAAACAGGAGCCTCAGAATATCCTCAAAGATTATGGCCAGATGTGGTACAGTTACAAGAAGCCCTAATATTTGGAAGCAGATGTGATGGTTAGAGAGGCTTTGTGCTAGTGCATTCCTTGACTGCATACCGCAGTTTAATGCAAGAGCAGTCTGTGTTCTGTCTACAAGGGCACCAGTTGTGAAGGTGTTTTGGCAAGGTGGACACCTGTCAATCAGGAACTGAGAGACGGACAACCAGCACGTTTGACTGGGATCATTAGATAGTCACAACTCACTGTCACCTTTGATCTGGGCTGCAGTTGAACTAGTGCCTAGATGGAAATGGAACTTTCCTATGAATTATGGCTATAGAATTACTTATCTTCATTTCAGGTACAGCAAAACTCATCTTAAGGGACTGACAAATAATGAGTACTTAACAGAAAGTGTAGCAGACTTGTACTGTGTTTTAACTGGTGAGCCTTTGGGATGGTCTCTTAAATAGGATTCAGAGTAGCAGCCGTGTTAGTCTGTATCCGCAAAAAGAACAGGAGTACTTGTGGCACCTTAGAGACTAACAAATTTATTAGAGCATAAGCTTTCGTGGGCTGCATCCGAAGAAGTGGGCTGTAGCCCACGAAAGCTTATGCTCTAATAAATGTCTTAAATAGGAAGTTGTCTAAAAATGTACACTCTTGTGGAGGTTTCTCTTTATTTATTGACTTCTTTAGGGCAGTAGTTTTGAACCTTTTTTCATTTGCGGACCCTAAAAAAATTTGAATGGAGATGCGGATCCCTTTGGAAATCTTAAACATAGTCTGTGAACCCCCTGGGGTCTGCAGACCATGGGTTGAAAACCACTGCCTTAGGGGATAAATTACACATTACCAAAGCAAAGCATCCAAGTACATAGGAGTTATTAGGGCATTAAATATGTCTGAGTTATGGAGTGCAAAACATCCTGAGAACAGACAATTCTGAAAAAGTCCTTGATTCCATTAGAGCCATATTTTAAATATGGTAACATATCTGAAAAAATCTGAAAATATAAATTTGTGTTAGCAATAAATTAATCTTGCCACTCCATGCTATTTAATATACACTGAACTGTAGAAAAACTCCACTTGGAAACTGAAAAGGATAAAGTAGTAGGGGATGAGTGTGAATTTAAGGGGAGACAGCCTTGTTGCACAATACCTACATTCCAGTATCTCATAGGAGCTCTTCAAACTAACCGGAAACGCTCCTGCACCCATGACAATAAGGGCTCGTCTACACTAGAATCTCCACAGCAGCACAGCTGTACTGATGTCGCTGCGCCGCTGTAGCCCTGCTACTGCCGATGCTCTGTGCCCATGGGAGAGAGCTCTCCCGGCGTCCACATAATTACACCACCTCCCCGAGCAGCGGTAGCTGCATCACAGCCTCTTTCGTAGGTGTGGGGATATCCAGACCTGCTTGGTCAGAATGGAAGGGAATTTCTCTCCAGTAGCGAGTTCCCTATGGGCTGTGGAAAATAAGCCTATACCACTAGAGCTGGGCAAAAAGTTTTGAACAAAAACTTTTTTTGCCATGAAAATGCAGTTTCAGGTTGACTGAAACATTTCACAGGTATGTACCGATTTGGGGTGTGTGTGTGTGGGGGGGAATCCAGAAGTTTTGTTTCAACATTTTTAAATGAAATGTTTCAATTTTTTTTATTCAAAATGACTTTTTGTTTTGAAATTTACTTCAGTTTTATTAAACAAAAGTTTAAAAAGCTAGAGAAGGAAACCATTTCGCTTTGAGTTGAACAAGCTCCCAAGAGCACTGTTTGCTCATAAACAGCATGAGCAAGTTGAGTTTCCACATATTGAGAAACACTGCTGTAGAGGGTAAATCTACTGCTGGCGTCTCCATACAGCGTATTTAGACAAGTGAATGAAATGGGTGGTTGATGTTACTATTTTATTTGAAAAGTGGAAACCACTCCAAGTATCAGTGCAATTGAACCAGAGTATGAAAGAAAGGGTGATCAGTAGGTTGTGTATAGCCAGGTTTTTCGACTTTGTCAAAATCAATAAAGCTCTGACTAAAGCAAAAATTTGACAATAAGGTTTTAGAAAATATACTCCTCCCCCAGCAGCAAATGGACAAGCTCTGCAGGGCAGAAAGCTGTTTGCAGAGTGTCGTGAAATCACAGGAACTACCTATGCTCTGGGGGAGAGCCCCTCTGTGAGCGTCGGGCTTCAGCAGGGACCATTTATATAATATGATATCTATAATAGCACATCAAAGATATGGCTGGAAATACTGAAGAAGACACAAGGTATAACTCTAAAAATAAATGTTATAATAATGCCCCTCCCCAGCTCAGCGGGAGGCAGGTTTGGCTGGGCCAGCAGGGGGATGCTCCAGGTACGTAGAGGCAAGGGGGGAGAGCTCATGCCCAGACGTGCCGGAGCTGAGCCCCTCCTCGTGCATCAAGGCATGTGTTGGAGTGTGCCTGGGGAGAGGTTCTCTGCCTCCTATTGGCCAGGTGGGGCGGGGCTGATTCGCTCTCAAGTCCTCCCTTAATTCAAAGCTTTTTCCTGGCATCTGGGAGCCATTTTGCTGTCCCACCTCCCCTCACTAGAGTTGAGATATATCCTGTTTCCAAGATGCCGTGGGCCTGTCCGATGGCTTTCACTTCCAAGAGCCCTGCTTGAATTCACACACTAACGCACCTTAGCTGAAGGGCAACCCTAACCCAGGCAGCACCTAAGCCAAGATTTCAGACACAGCCAACCAGTCCAGAGTTTTTCTGAGCTCGATGGCACATTCCCAGCACAGAAAAGTGCTTTCTTCTCCTCTCCCCCCGCATCAATCAACAGCAATAAGACAGACGTGCCCGAGAGATACTCACCAGCTGGCTGACCCTTAGTCTCCCAGCTGTCTTCATCTCACCAGCCACGTGTCTGGCTGGTGAGACAACTTCACCAGTGGTAAATGTAAAGCTCTGAACCATCGAACGTTTCCCATTGCACTGAGTGACCCTTGCTGTATAACTCTTCCATTCTCCCCACTAGGCACGTGGAGTGCTGGTGTGGTACTACCTAGGTCTTTGCGTCAAACTCCACGTTTCGGTGCTATGTTTCACAATAGGGTTCTGAAGTCTCTAGAGGAAATGACTTCACTAGCAAGCATTTTCTCCCATTTTCTGTTTTCTTCTCAAATAAAGCCATGCCAGCGTCTCATTATGAAACTAGTGCCCCGGTTAGAAATTGGTGTTGACTATGTTGCAGGGAAATTTACCCCCCCCCCCCCCGTTCCTATTTTGCCTGTAGGCTTGTAAGTTTAACTGTGCTTTGCTGACTTCTTCTACTGTATAAACATTTTATCTCCTGCACGTTGGCTTGGATGCCCATTTAAAAATAGTTAAAAGAAAATAATAATTAAACAATGTGTTGATAGTTTGATAGCTGAGCCATAATTTCCACAAAAATAAACCTCTGAAAGCAAACAGCAGCTCGTTATGCATAAGGGCCCCATTGTGATCCTCTTAGTCCACTCACACAATGTGCACACACAAGTGACTGCTGTTGGCTGCTCTTCGGGGCAGGGATTCTCTCTCACTAAGTGTCTGTTCAGTGCCTGGCGTAATGAGGCTGCTAGGTGCTGCTGGGCCGCAAGGGATAAAACCAATAATAATGAAAAGAAACAGTCGAGAGTTGGTAAGAAACAAAAGAAGAAAATCCCATGATTCTACGATTCTCTGATTCTGTTCATAGTCTGTAAGCTCCTGGGGGCAGGGGCTGTCTTTTGTTCTGGGTTTGTACAGCACCTAGCACAACGGGGGTCTGGGCCATGTCTAGGGTTGCTTGGCTGTATGATAATTACAAATAATAATAAAAAGGGACCCAAGGGAACGTCCTGGGTCTGACATGTGAACTCTGGTAATATAATATCCTAGAATGCTTTGCCAATGTCCTTGTTTGGCCATCTGTTTCAGAGGAGTATCTCCTCACTTGTTAAATGAAGCACTTGAGTCAGTAACACTTGAGCCTAATTGTAAAAAACCTCTTCAGTCTAGTGCTAGTCAGTGCATTTGCTGATTTAATTCTGAAACCCAAATTGGGACCCAAAGAATTGCCCTGTGCTTAGAAAAGGCTGTTAAATGTCTGTCAGCAGCACTAATTTGGGGTCATGCCACAGAGAGCTGTAACCCATAACCTGCAGGCTTTCAGACACGACTAGCTGTTGCACACACAATCAGATTAATGTTTCCGGAGACGTGCTGAAAAATAGCCTTGGCTCCACTGAATGGAGTTATAGCTTTCGGACCTTAGAGCAATCGGGAGCCTTTCATTAGGAGCCTGAGTTTGATATGGGGTTTGATTTGGTAATCCCAAAGCACAGTTAGAACCAGCATAGTCATTTCTGCCCCTTTCCATTGGGCGAGAGGATGACTACGATGTATCCTTTCTTCCTCACCTGCAGCCTCCCACCAAAAAATCATTTTGATGGATCTTCGAGAGCTGTCAATTTCTTTTTGCATCTGGACACCCCTGCTCCCTTCAGTGATTGTCTCCCCTCTCATCAGCAGAAAGTGGACTCCTTCTACAACTAGGAATCCTACATCCTGAAATCATTGGGTTTACCCGTTGGCTCACTGTACGTGCATCTGGCAGCAATCAATGCTTTCCATCCTCCACTTGACTACTACTTGGTGTTCATGCACCCTATGATCAGGAGATTTCTGAAAGGCCTCGTCAGAACCTTCCCTCTCGTGTCGGTGCCAGCTCTTCGTTGGGATCTTAACCTGGCTCTGTCAGCACTTAGGAACTGGCCATTTGAGCCCTTGGTCTCCTGCTCGCTTTTGCATTTATCCACGAACGTGGCCTTTCTCACAGCTATCACTTCGCTCAGAGACTAGGGGAACTTGCGGCTGTTATGTGGAGCCTCCCCAGGGCCGGCTCCAGGCACCAGCCCACCAAGCTTGTGCTTGGGGCGGCACCTGGAGGGGGGCGGCGCGGCACTCCGGCCGCCGGGGAGAGCGGGGCCACGGCTGGGCTCGCTGCCCTCCCCCCGGCGCTCTGGCTGCCCTCCCCCCGGCCGCCAGGGGGAGAGCGGAGCCCCGGCCGGGGCTCGCCACCCTTCCCCCGGGGCTCCGGCCGCCCTCCCCCCCCCCCGCTGGGGGGGGGAGGGCGGCCGGAGGCTTTTTTGTCTAGTGAAGACGCGATAAAATCGATCCCCAATGGCTCTGCCGTCGACTCCAGAAATCCACCGCGGCAAGAGGCGGAAGCGGAGTCGATGGCGGCGCGGCGGCGGTCGACTCGCCGCCGTCCTCACAGCCAGGTAAGTCGACCTAAAATACGCAACTTCAGCTACGCTATTCACGTAGCTGAAGTTGCGTATCTTAGGTCGACCCCCACCCCCCCGTAGTGTAGACCTAGCCTAGTGCTAGTGAAGAATCTTCCAGTCTCAGGTGAGTGCAGTGCACATGCACCCACAGGGAATCCTCAGGGACCACACACGGTGAAGAACTCCAGTTACTATAAGGTAAATCACTTTCTTTCCTGCTCCCTGTTGGAGTATTTAGCTGCAGAATCTGAATTACCCTGTGTTTACCTTCATTCTTTATCACTCCCCTTTCCCTTCTATTGTTTGTTACTCCCACTTCCTTGCCTCTTGTCTTAAACAAGGTGAGTTTAGCATGAGGGTGGGTGGGTACATAGGTTATTTTGGAAATGCCTTCATGCTTTGGCTTCAACATCGGAAGAGCTGTTTGTGTGCTCGATGTTATCTGTGTGTCCGGAGGGTTGATTACAGAGTGCATAGTCCAGGTTTAAAAAAGGCATCACCTCTCTCTCTGAACACCTGGGTGCAGGATAAAGGGGAAGGCAGTTCAGCCGCGCTGGTGAAATTTAATCAATTATTATTCACTCTAAGCTCAAAAAGAGATGCTCTGAATTCCTTCTTGAAAGTCTTGCCAATAGGCGCGGGTTTCTTTAGCGTGAGGGCAGCTGTGTCAGAGACGCAAAATATGAGGCTATGTATATTTGTAGTCTATGATTGTGTCCGTTATGTGGCATTCATGAGTGTGACAGGTTACTAGTGTACGATGGGGCTAGCAGATCAGACAGAAAAGCACTCTGCCCCTCTGTACGAGTATAGAGCAATACGGTGCTGGAGCAGGGCCGTTACCCCGCTCCTGGGATAAAAGGAGTGAGAGCAGCTGAGGGAGGCTGGCTGGGGAGCTGGCCACAGGTGTGGCCAGCTCAATCAGGGCACAGCTGGCCCGGATAAGAGGGCTGTAAAGACGGAGCAGAGAGAGTCTCGCTCCAGTCCTGGAGTGAGAAGGGCCGAGCTGCCTGGGAGAGACAGGGTACCTTCGACAGAGCAGTGCTGGGGAAGGGGCAGGCTGAGCTGGGGAGGTCAGGCCTGGCTGCCTCCCAGGCTGAGGCCTGGCAGGAAGGCCTAAGGAGGGACTGGGGCTGCAGGGAGACAGCTGGGGCTAGAAAGGCAGCAGGTCCAACCCCCTTGCTAGTGATGAGTGGCCGTGACAGACTGCAGTCTGCCCCAGAGAAAGGGGGCTAGATGACGACTGGCAGTAGCCACTGAGGCAAGGTGGGCATAGGGGGAGGGGAGTTCCCTGGGAGGGGAGACCCAGAGTGTGGGGGCACTGCTGTGGGGCAGCATCCCAAGATAAGGGGGCCTGAAGTGCCTGAAGTACAGTGGTGGAGATTGAGGAGGAAGCAGGTACTGGTCGGGAGATATTGGCCAGCAGGAGGCGCTCCGAGACTGGACTGAGCTAATTCCCGGACTGACCAGTGGGAGGCGCTGGGGCGGTGAGTACCCGCCGTGTTACAGGTGCATTATAACTACAGCAGAAAAAACGCAGCTAGTTCAGCACGTGTGTGGCGGGCCTGCCTAACCAAGCAGTCGGAGGGGCTGGCCAACAGCTAACAGATTTCTTGGCTGGAAATTGGCAAAATGTGCCAAGTGTTTTTAATAATTCTATGAATTGGCAGAAAACTGGAGTAACGACCAGTGTGCAAATAGCAGAGAGTTGAGCCTTTCCCATGGCGCTCTCTTTGGCAGTCCCCTCCGACTGGATGATTCAGATCTGCGTCGGCTCTTGCAGCACCTAAAATAGCAAAGAACGCTTCTGGCGAATGGGGTGGCTCCCTCGTTGTGATGACCGTATTAAGGGAGTTCATCTCCCTGGCCTAGGGGTTCGGTCACGCAAGCAGCCCTGCAATATGGCGCTGGGATACCATGTCTAGGGAAAGCAATTGGGATTTCTCATTGTTAAAACAAACAGCAGCTTCAGAGCTCGGCTTACAAAAATAAAGATCTGGGTGTGTAGCTGTAGACGTCTGATGGACAGAGGCTTTGCGGGAGGAAAGAGAAAATTCTAGATGCTCCTCCTTGGAACATACATCTCAGTGGTTTGTTGCTGTCAGTCCCGTGGCCGTGGTAAGGCAAGGCTACGGCACTGCCACGCCGTGGTGCGCGGGTTGAAGGAGTAGTTGAATGGACATGCCTGGCCCATGAGAGGTCCAACTGGGCTTGAGAAGCTATTATGGGATATCAAAGAGCAGCTACAGAAAATGGCATGGCTAGCCCTCCGCCTCCCCTTGCTGTTTGTTCTCAGGTGTAGGATGCACCCTGGCTGGTGTGCGGTGGTGGTGGGTGTATTTATACAGCACGGGGGATATTGCACCATTTCTGAGGCAGTGCTAGTGGGTGCTGTTGTGTACCTGCTGTGAGACGGGGCGAGGGGTGTTGTATGGGACTGTTGGCCCTGGCTGGGAACTGGCTAGTGGGCTGCTGTCTCAGGAAGGCGGGAGGTTTCTGGGCTGCTGAGGGGAGGCGCTAGTTCAGGGTCTAGGTTGGAGCAAGCCTCTCTCTGCAAGAACCATTTCCCTCCTCAGCCGGTGGCCCTGTTGCCCTTTCCTGACCTCACTTACAAGGCGGAGCCGTGGCTCACATCAGCAGGGGAAGGAGCCGGCACGCAGCCCAGATTGGCTATCCGGAGGGAGGCCGAGTCAGTGACCAGCCAGCGAGAGGACGGTGCCTTTCTGAGGGGTGGTGTTTGGATGCTCACTACAGGGCTTTGGGAGCTCAGGAAAGCGGCGGGCTCTCTGTGTCTTTGGGGTGGGGGACAGGGTGACCAGATGTCCTGATTTCATAGGGACAGTCCTGATATTCCCGGCTTTGTCTTATTTAGGCGCCTATTACCCTCCCACCGCCATCCCGATTTTTCACACTGGCCGTCAGGTCACCCTCGTGGGGGAAGAGAGGGAGTAAAGATGAGCAGAGAGGCAGGAGTGCTAGGCAAGGGGAGCCAGGGTGCCTGGGATATGAGAGACAAGCAGGCTAATCATGCGAGGCGTAGTAGGAGACAGCACACTGCTCACTGATGCTCTAAGAATGGCCTCTTAGCTGGGGCTGGACCCACGGGTCTAAAAGGAGTGGAAAATTACAAACAGCCCCTATACCCAGAGCGCTAACCCAATGCTCTGTGTTCGAGGATTCCCTCACGAATGTCACTTTGTGTGAGCTAGTCAATGGGCCAGGTCCGGGCTCTTTGCTTAGTTGGGGTTTCTTTGAGGGGGGAGGGGTGCAGAAGCCTTCCCTCCCCTACCCACCTAGTGCCTGAATTAGGCAGGTCTGTGGATAACGTGCTGTGCAGAAAACGAACCTCCCAAATACAGGTCTCTGCTAACGGGTGTGATGACTGCTTCAGACCATTGTTCTAGCCCCTCCCGGAGGAGGTGCTGGATAGACGGATGTGCTGTGAAGTGTCTGGTGTGTCAGGGAGCACACCTGGGCATGGCTGAGGAGTTGGGATTGCTTGTAGGGTTAGCCTGGCTGTTCAGCCCACCCGCCTCCACTCGCACCCGAGGGCCCTGCGCAGTCCTAATCTCTGCACCGCGCTTGGCAGGAGTTCTCCGGTGCCACTCGGAAACCTGAACTGTTCTGGGAGGCGATGTAGAGGCTCTAGAAATGCACCTGCCCAATGTGCTTGGGTTAATGAAATGAAATCCTGTTTCGGGGAGGGGGAGAACTGGAAGGAATCTGGTCAAACAGTCTCTGGTTCCGAGTGAGTTCTGCAAGTCGGGGCTGCGCGAGACGGGGCACTCGCTGATCTCGGGGGATGCAGGCAGGGCCGTCGGAATGTTCCCAAGGCCATAATCCCATTATAGAGCCAGGCTCGAGGCCCTGTCCAAAAGCATCACTCAGGCATTGGAGAAAGGTTCAATGCAGTGTGTACTAATCTAGCATAGTGCTTCTCATTGTTATTAATTGACGGCCTGTCCCTTTAACTACAATAAGCTATGACAGCTGCTTTTATCAATCTTTCCGAGAAAGTCAAAGAAAATATTTCCCGATTCAGACCAGAAGAATCATTCAGGCTCCCACATCCCAAAGCTTATTATGGGCAAATGGGTTGAAATTCCTAAGTGGTTCACCCACCCTATATTGACACAACATTTCCCTAGAGTTTCAAGTGGTACAAGTTACTGTGGTCCCAGTTCAGCAAAGCATTTAAGCATGTGCTTTAAGTGATGGTGCCGTTCTCATATATAATACTGCTGTAACAGAGAATGGCATGCTGGGCTTTGTTTTTTAATTTAGAAAAATTCCTTCTGCATAAAATATGGACATCTTTAATATATTGGCTGGTATAAATCAGGGGAAGTCACTGGAATGATGCACTCAGGGTTTTAAATGTTGTGCATAGAATAGACTGCCACTCAATGGAGTCCTATATTTTTGTTTACATCATAAAGGCCAGATTCTGACCTCACACTGGTGCAACTCCATTGACTTCTGTGGAGTTAATCTTGATTTACCCCTGTTTTAAATGATCAGAATAATGCCCTAAATGTTCAATGAATGCACAGTCAGAGAAAACTTGAGTGTGTGGGACTCAACTCTTCTGATATTGTGTAGTTAGAAAGTTTGTGGCCTTGGGGAATAAAAACCAACAATTCTCCTCCTCCCTTTTGTAGGTTATTGATCTTTTAATTGATATGATCTCAGTTGGCTCAAGTATAAATTCTAGGTCCCACCCCTGCTCCCGGGGTATTGATTTTGATGAGACAGTTACGACCAGGGAATTTTAAAATTTTATATCCAGGACTGCTGCATATGAGATGGCAACCATGGAGCCAGATTCACTTTTATTGAAATGCCACCAGGCAAATGTTTCCAGTCACCTCCCATATGTATGTCATTGAAATGTGGTGAGCATTTTGCCAAGGGTGTGACTCAGCAGTGACTTTTAGCCAGCCTATCCAGATACAAGCTTGTTTTTTAAATTAGGCTGGACTGTGTAAAATGACGAACTCCTTTTTTAATAGTGATGTATCAGAAAACTTTCTCTTTGTTGATGGTTGTCTTGGGAAATAATCAGGCTCATTTATTATTAAAGACCCCCAACAGTGTCCAGACATGTATAAAGACAAGGGGTGGGATTTTCAAGTGCACCTAAGTGACTTAGGAGCATGAAAGCTGTTCAAATCAATGGAACTTGTTGACATGAGATATTTGGGTGCGCTTAAAAATCCAGCCCAAGATTCTTAAGCCAAAGAGCCTGCAACTGAAGGCCCCATTGGTGCACTGAGAACTGCATGGGTAGACCCTGTGCCTGGATGGAGTCCCGTTGACGTCCGTTTGGCTGTGTATGGGTGTTTACACCATTCACGGTGCAGTGGTGGGCCCTAATTGGACAAGTACAAACCACGGATGGGGAAGAAAAGGATAAGCAGCATGGTGACTTAGCACTCACCGTATTTCACATGAGTTGGGATTTTTGTGTCTTTTTGTATTTTCTTTATATTTATTTGGTGAGGAACCAGGGTCCATGGACCTTTTGGAATAGGGTATTTTAAGGAGGGACTTGGAGGACAATAGGGATGAGTTAGTGGGTCAAGGAAGGGGAGTCCCAGGACTAAGAAGCCACAGGGAAGAAAGTACAATAATGATTAACACAACCGTCACAGTGCAACCTTCCTTTCCAGCCAGGACACACTGGCTATTTATTATTTATTTGCAGTAGCATCCACTATGTGCTAGTGGCACCTTCAAAATGCTTGGGGACAGTCCTGCTTTCAGGAGGTCACAATCCAAGGATAGACAAGTGAGCAGGGGACGGGACGCAACCACTGGCAGTTTACATACAAGCCAATGTGATCCACTGAAAGCGGCATGACATACATGGGGACTGCCACGGACTTTGGGTGAAATCATCAGTGGAGCCTGGGTTTCCAGATGTGGACAAGCATGGGGCAGCGTGGGAGAACGTGTGGAGGTGATTATGTGAGAAGTTGGCATGCCAGGCTGGGATCAATGGTAGGGTGAGAGATGGATGCTGGGGAGCAGGGCATGAGGGGGAATTTGACAAGGGAGGATTGGAGGGAAGAATGCAGTTAAACACATCTTTGAAACGTGTGACAAGAAGCTTTAACTTGATGTGATTTGACCCCCTTCCATTTTGCAGGTGCAATACCTGCTTCCCTGCGGATGGGGAGATGGCTCCCAGCAGTGGCCAGATTGCTGTTTAGCATGGAGGTTGCTAATGAGCATGCCCCACTATTTATTTATTCCATGTATTGCCCCCCGCACACAAACACACACCATGCTTTCCTTTTTAGTCCTCAGCATAGGTAACGTTGAGCTCAAATGTCCCCGAAGTCTGGGGGAGCTGCTGCATTGGCTGTACGAGCTGGAGCCCATCTCTGCTTTTATAGCAGCAAGAGTGATGTGCTGCTGTGCAAGCTACAGAGCCTAGCATGGCCCAGGCTGCTGCTTGCAGCCTTTGCTGTCTGCTCCCTCAGATGCATCGGGCTAGATCATCAGCTGGTGTAAACTGGCGGTGCTCCTCTCAGGCACTGAATATGCTCTTGTCTGTTTGCGCCAGCTGGGGATCTGGCCCTTAGTCCCTGCGGTATGCTGGCATTGATGTAGGAGGCTGGGACAGGTCAGTGTTCATAACGTTTCAGGCAGAACTCTAAAGTAACTCATATTTCCCGTTCTAATAAAAGCCTGTCACATTAAAGTGACTGGCCGGAGAGGGCTGGATATGCCCCTGGCTCTAGTGCCATGCGTGGGATGCATTGTGTCTGGGAATTAGAGTAACCCAGATAACTAGCTGGTGCATGCCCCCCGGGTGGTACTAGTGTGTGTGACAGAGGGACCGCAGAAGATGCCATCCAGTAAGTCTGCAGTCTGACATTGGGGCCGATCCTGCCCCTCCTATCCCAATGCCTGGGCACCCTCAAATACAGAGGGTTAATATGGAGGGGCTGGAGATGGGGGACCTGCAGAGGGGCTCCTATTGCTCCTCTCCCTCTGAGCTCTCCCAGACCGTTAGGGCACCTGTGTGTGGTGCTGTACAGCTGGGATTGGGGGGTGGGGTTGGTGGATCTGCTGTTGCCTCCCTCCCCCCGCAGCCGAGCAGGGGGCAGTAGCAGCAATGGCTATTGCAGCACTCTGAGGCAACAGGCTGCCTGTAACAGGGTGGCCTGCCCCTTTAAGGGCCAGGGGGTCTGTTCAATTACTGGACCCAGCTGGGGCAGGCGATCCCGGGAAGGGCCAGGAGAGCTCGGGGGAGGGGAGCTGTAGGGGGCTGCTGGGACTGTCACTGGAGTGGACAGAGGCACAGAGCGAAAGGCCTCTGGGCCCTGCAGCCGGTGCTGGGCAGGGGAATGGCTTTGGTTTGTGTTACCCTGAGTCTTTTGTTTGAATTAATACATTGTGCTTCAAGGGAGAAGGGCCCGAAAGAGACCTGGGTGTGGCATTAGCCCTTCCTTGGATGGAGAGACAGGCCAACAGCCTGCATGTGGTGGAGAATGCAGGCAGGCAATCGGCCCCTGGAACAGAGGGAAACTGAGGCAGCAGAAGGGGTAGGCAGCGGAGGAGAAAAAGCAGTTACTGAAAAGCCTGGGGCAGACTTGGTAGCAGGCGGGGTTTGTCTGGTGTCTGCCCAACAAGAGCAGACCCAGACACGGGGGGAAGCCACAGAAGCGGCTGGAAGCACAGTTTGCTGCTCAACAGCAGTGGCAGGAGCAGTTCCTGAAGCAAATGGGCTCCTGGGAGGCCGGCTGGTCCTGGAGAGGGGAGCTCAGGAAGGCCTGGCCCTGAGCTGGTGTCGGTGAAGTTGGGCCCATAAACTGACTCTGAGGCATTTTTCCATACTTTTGAGTGAGTGGCCAGTGCTCCTGGCTGGGGGAGTTGACGTGGGCCGCCAGGATGGCCTTGAGCAGTGAGCAGTCTGGCTCACACTCTGAGGTAGAAGCTGCCATGTTAGCCCGCGGGGGATCGACTCCGGAGGTGTTCCCTCACCAGCTCCATGTCCAGCCATTCCCACGGGGAGCAGAGCACGCCTGCGTGTACTGGCCCAGTTTTTGCTGGACCTTGCACCGGCCATGAGGGAGCAACAACTGGTCTGGGGTGAAGGACGCGAATGATGAGTAGCAGCACTTGGTGCTGGAGGACGAGATGATGGCGCTTCGCACTGAAATCCCCCTACAGAGCTGGGCATGGTAGAGAAGGATGAGACACTGGAGACCTGGAGGGCGAGGTGCCCACCCGAAGAGGGTGAAGACTGTGCCCTGGTGGGGGAATAGACTCTAGCACTTGTTCCGGTGTGGGAGCTGTGTCACAGGGTGGGCTGTGGCTTTAAGGGCTAGGGAGCAGCCAGCCCTGTTCCATTATCAGAACCAGCTGGGCGGAAGGCAGGTGGTCCCTATAAAGGCTGAGACAGGGAGCTCAGCTGGAGCAGAGGTGCAGGTGACAGTTTTTTGTTTGAACTGATACACCCTGCCCTGAGGGAAGGGCCTGACAGAAACTTGGGCATGGGATTTTTCTTCAGCCTGCCACATTGTGGTTTCAGGGAGGTGAGTCATCAGTGTAATTCTGTATTAACTTCTAGAAGATGGTCTTTAAACAACATACAGAAAGACTGCTTTCCTGTTCAGTTCGGTAGGGTTTTTCCATAAGGTCCTGGGGCATGGAAGAGAATTTTGCCTGTTGTGTTGTCTTTTTTTTTTTAAATGGTGGATTTTCTTTCTCAGTTTAAAACAATGACTATATTTACATGACTTATGTCTATTCTCTTCTAAGTCTGTCATTATTTGATTGGAAATAACTTTCCACCAAATATCTCTACCCCGTTATCCTGTACAGAAGATGCCATCCATAAGTTCTTGCAGCAGTTTTTACCTCACATTAAATAAATTATAGCAAACCAGTGTGAGAAACAAAAAACACAGAAGTGACGTAGTAGTAGCAGGGTGGTACCTTACCTTAGAGAAACCCATTTGGATGGCAGTTGTGGTGTGTAGTAATCCTGTGTCTGTCCTGTCTCAGTCACATGCCTGGTCAAAAGATGTAGCAAACAGACATATGGGACTGAAACATGTAGTGCCAAAGCCCCTTGAATACAGTTTCTGTAGGACCCCATTATGGATGACCCATTTGCTCCCATTCCTGAGGGATAGTTAATTAAACAGCAGAAAGATATGGGTCTTTTTGGTTTTCTCTTTTTGTTTTTTACTTCCAATTACATAGCTGATCCCATCAAATCTTGTGGGGTAACTTAAAATGACATCTTAAATGGTACAAGACACACAGAATAAGATAAAACTAGTCTCAGTCTGGACTCTAGGAACCAGTTTCCCAATCATCGTGGGTTTATACACTGAGTGTCCAATAAAAACCACGAATCATTTCTACCCTGATGCCTATGGCTTTCATCACTTAGTGCCTGGCACATCCACAGCTTCACTTGCCACGCTCTAAGTCTCCGTGTAGACGAGCCCGCAGAGTAAACAACACGACGGAGCGATGGTTTTGTTTGTGTGGTGTTGGCTGTGTTCAAGACCATCTCATTGGTACACAGGGCCACAGGGTGACTGTGCCTTTGAGGAGGACCCTATCTTGTGTGATACACCCCCCTTTTGGCATCTGTGCCAATCTCTCTTGCCCAGTTTTTAAAAGCCCAAGTGTCTCAGGAGTGAGTGGAAAGGTGTTTTGAGTGACACTGTGGCCTTGTGTTCATTCCCTTTCCTTCTCCTTTGGGGATTACCCCACTGCTGTGTTTCATCTCTTTGCAGTTCAAAATATTGTTTTTTTTCATTGTATTTTAATCACCTTTTCTCCAGCTGCACAGCCGCTCATGGAGGAGAGCGGCGTTTAGTAACCAAAATGTTCACACTGCTATAATTATAACTAAGCAGAACAATAACTAGGCATAATTTACATTGAGCTTTTCCTATACATAGCTGGGGAGTTGTTGGATCTCAGGTTTACAAATGCAGTGACCCTGATAATGATTCTACTTCAGTGTTTCATACGGTAACAGTTTCTGGTGGGACAGTCTGTTTACACTTGGCAATCGGCTCCAGTGTCTTGCAGGTAGGGAGTGTAACTTACAGACTGGTCTCATTACGACTTGCAGGGAAATTTATTGGGTCTTTTTTCATGTGGTCAGCATATTTGCCCTGGCCTGTCTTCCAGGGAGCTGAGACAAAACAGGTCTCCAATAGCTTACAGTGTGTGGGTGTGTTCTAGACATATGGATTGGCCTTGGTTTTATCCCTATGAAAGCCGAGACTCATGGGGCTTAGGTGCCAGATCAGAATCGCAGAGGGTCTTTCACCTGGTTCCTCTCCTCCCCCAGCCCTGGCGGGGCTGTGTAGCAGTTTCCCTCAGCTGCTGGATCAGGGAGTAGCTGGCAGTTCTCTTCACTACAGAACTGGGTCAGGTGTGTTCTCGGGCACTGCTGTGGTGAGCCCGTTACTGTGGTGGAGCCAGGAATTATCTTCGTGGGGAGTGGCAGGAGGTCCCTAGTGACTCTCGGCCACCCGCCGGCGCACTGTACCTCTTGTTCGGCCAGTGTCTGCGTGGGGCAGTGTGTTCCGAGCCAGGTAGGGAAGAAACTCCGGGACCTTGGAATTGCCTCCAACGAGCAGTAGCGGAATAGGCTCCAGAGCAAGCCCCGTTGTTTAATGAATAAGAGGCTACGGACCAAATTCTCTAGTCCCGCAGGCCGCTCTGTGTTTATGCAGTGCAAAGTGGCTGTAAGCCAGCTGGGAATTCACAGTGGAGACTCTCCTGGTGGCATTACCCACCCCCCTGCATGTTGGACGGGCTGGGCATGGCCCCAACCCTCCACTGGCATAAGGGGCCTTGTGCCAGCCGTGTAAATTAGAGCAGGACCCACCCCCCCCTTACACGGGGGCCAGGGTCTCTGATAGGGAGGGTGCAGAAGTGGAGCCTGCAGGGAGAGAGAACGTAGCTTCTCAATCTCTCTGTCGCTCCTGATTCAGAGTTTAAGGTCAGAAGGGACCATTAGATCATCTCATCGGACTTGCTGTGAAACACAGGCCACCAAGTTCCACCCTGTATTGAGCCCAATCACGTTTGTGTTTGACTGAATCATAAATGCCACCACTTCCCTGGCGAGTTCATGCCAGTGGTTAATCTCCCTCACTGGTCGGTGTGCCTTTATTTCCTACCTTGTCCCCTTGCAGTACCAGTGTTGCATGCTCTCCCCCATCCTCAGCAATTCAACCTTCTGCCCACATCTCTCACAGGGCTGGGTGGCTGCTGGCTGTGTAGCAACACAGCTGGAGGTGTCCTACCAGGGACGTCCTCTTCCCCCATCCGACCACAGCTGAAGCTGTTCTACCAGCATCCTTCCTCCCCCCATCCCCCAACCACAGCTGGAGGTGTTCTACCAGGGACTTCCACTGCCACCATCCCCAACAATACAGCATCCTCTAGCGATGCCTTGGCCGGGGGGAGGGAGATGGGAGCTATGCAGAAAAGAAAACACAGCCAGGACTTGTTACCCTGCCCATGTAGGACTCATGAATGAAATTGTTTTTAATTGTTTACTTTATTAATGTAACTTCATAAGTAAAGTTTTATGAATGAAACAATATTCATTCATAAAACCGGTTACCCCAATAACTGGCTAATTAACAGTTAAGATGCTTGTTAAGAGCCATAGCTGTTCAGTCAGCTGCCTTTGTAAGTTTCACTATCAATCCAATTCCTGCTTAAATCACTGAGACTTGCACTGTTTCAGTATTGTAATTTCTGTTCACCATTTATTACACTTGCCTACAGTGTAACTTCTGTTCACTGTTTGCCATCCATTATACTTGTCTATATTGTAACTTCTGTTCACTGTTTGCCATATTGTAATTCAAACCCCATTTTAAAACGCTTACTCCATTTTGTAAGGGCTTGCTGCAACCTTCATTTTTGCAAACCCTGCTGTAATCTTATTAGTTTAGTTTAGATGTGTGAATGAGGTATGTATGGATGATGAAATCAACCTCCAGCCCCAGCCTGTCCTGATTAAATAGAGTTCAAACACCAACAGCTGAAGATGCAGACAAGAGCCCTAAGAAAGTAAGAAGAATCCACCCTAAAAAGAAAAGGTACAATAGAAGGAAGATCAAAGCCCGGTCCCAGGCTGAAAGTCATGTCTGCAATTGACGGGTGATCAATCACCAAACCCAGAGGCAGAGTGACACAGCAAGACCTATAGACTCTGGATTCAAACTAAAGCCTACAAAAAGGATGGGTGAGATGGAAAACTTTGGAGGAGGGTAACATTCTGCTGCCAACATGAAAGGGCATCGGTGCATGCCCAACAGAGACCCAGCTCGTCCTTGTGCCCGGCTTTCCTGGCCAGTTAGCCGCCACAAGCTACGAACCCAAGCTGCAAACTCAAGCCACAGACTCAAGCAGGACTGGTAACTATGCAGCAGCTGCAGAACATCTGATGGATGTGTGTGTGTGTGTGTGTGTGAATGTGTGTGTGTGTATAGGTATTAGGTATAATGTGTGTATAAGGATTAAGATATTAGTTATTGGTCATAAATCAAATTGTTATCATAATAAATGTGGCATCTTTGTCTTGACCCCTAAAACGATCCTGTGTAAGTTTGTGGGACAACACCCAGGTCAGGTCCAGGGAACTGGAGGGGGTGGTGTGCATCCCATTGGCCCACTCTCTCTCCACCCCATCCCCTGGCACAGACCCCTACCCTGTGTAGATTCCAGGGGCAGGGGTGGGGCGGGGTGATTACACCCCCATATGTGAGGCGAGTGTGAGATCAGCATGTGGCTCCCCTGCCTCGCACGGTGTCTAGCTTCTGCCCAGATGTGGCGATGTGCTCACAAGAGGTTTTTGGTTAATAATGGTGATGCGTTAAGGTCGTGTCTTAAACCCACGGCCTTTACACTTTGAATATGTTTCTGAAGTAACCCCTATCCCAGCACTGTGCCCCCGGGGTCTGTGTGCCCTGCTGGGTGATGGGCAGTATTACCTTATCCCAAGCAGTGGAAGGGTTTCAAGGAGAGGCCAGAGAAGCTGAGACATTCTAGACTCTGAAACTGAAAGTCTTAATGTGACGGCCGCCATCTTGGCTGGCTCACTGGGGTTTGAGGCTTCCAGAGTGAAACATGTGAATCTGTCCGCCTTGATCTCAAGAGGCGAAGCTCTCTAGCCTGGGTGGTAACAGACCCATGTTCTCTGGCTGGGCACAGAGGGGCCCTGTAATAAACACTGACTGGTGGGTTGTTACAGAAACACTTTAAAGTCTGTGCTGGTTTTTCCCCAGAGTTCTCTGGATGCCGCTTTCCTCTCTGCTGTTTGTGTCCCGCCCTGAAGGACGGGGATAGCGGGTTATGACGAGAGCACCGGCTGGGGAGGTGGGTTCAGAAAGACTGAATTGAAATGAAAAACTATATTGTCTTGTTGGTATCTCTCATCACAATCGTTTGTTTGGGTAGGGCCAGTCCTCTCCTATCGCTAAAGCACCCATTGCAACTTGCCTGTAAAGTCTCATGGTTCTGTGCCTCTGAGTCACTTCTGCACTCTCTGTGATTGGGTTTCTCTCAATCATATCGGTCACTGTACGTAGCTCTTAATAGCTCTCCGCTTTGCCCACATCTGTGTGTGCCCATCTAATTCGTTCTGTGTGGCTGTGGGGTTGCTGGTGCAGATTGAAAAATCAATACTTTTTTGACATAGAGACAAGAATTTGTTGAACCACAACACCTCAGCATGCAAATCAGCTGCTTTACCAGAAGCCAGTCTACTGTTTCTAATGTCATCCCACGGATGACTTCAGAAAAATGGATTTTAAATTGATGCATCATTTCCACGGGACTTCGCTCATTAGAGATTGGCCCAAACCAGAGCTGCCCTCCCCTGGATTCTGGGGAAAGTTTAGAAGTGGATTCAAACTCCATTTCTTGTGCTTATCTCCGTATAAACAAATGGCATACCATCCCCGTGCTGACCACAATGAGCAGTAAAGTAAGTTCATTCTGCACTCCCATGGAGTCCCCCGAGGCCTAACGAAATGTGCCCCGCAGTCCGTCCTGAAGCTGCAAACACCAGCCAGATTTAGATTTGGGAGCCGTCTGCTGGTGCCCATGAGCAATTGCCATCTCGCTGCTCCAGCAGGGGTGTATTGAGCTTAACAAAGAGATTCAGCCATCGGCCATGCAAATGGAAGGTCATTGACTTAAATGAGCCAAGTGCTACCTTTGGTTTTAGGTGGGGGCCTCCCATTGAAATGAGTGGGAACTTGTCAGGACACAACTGCAATTTAGCACTCACCTGCCATGATGGCTAGGTAGCCACTGATTACACGCCTCTTAATTGTCTCTCTGTTCCCTGGTGTGGCCCCTTTCCCTCCCAGGTTTGCTTGTTGTATGTTTATATTGTAAGCTTATTGAAGTAGGGGCAGTTTTCTCATTATGTCTGTATGGGGCCAAGCAACCTGGCTGTGTCTACACAGGCTGCGGCAGCAAGTCTCCTAGCCTGGGTCTACGGGGTCATGAGGTTCATGCGAGTGCTCTAAAAATAGCTGTGTGCGCAGCACTTTGCTGCTGTGACTCCTGCTCGCCAGCCCGAGTTACAACACCAAAGTGCTGTCTACTCAGCTGTTTTTTGAGCATGAGCGCAAGCCCCGGTCTGAGATGCTCGCGCTCATGGGCTGTGTAGATGCACTCTATGGGGCTCTCGTCTCTGATTAGGGCCTCTAAGAGCTACCGTAATAAAAATAACAGCATTTGGCCCTTGATCAATGCCAAGGAACAGAGAGAGTGTGTGTGTGGGGGGGGAATTCACTGTGAAATGTTCATATCATCTGGTAGCGAATGGAAGACCAGGGAGAGCCACACCTGCTGGGTAGCTTTTCAAGAAGTAATAGAAGGAGGATGGAACATGAATTTCAAATGAAAAGAAATGGTAGTAAAGAAGATATGGTGAAGTCAGATAAATCTAGAATTGTGTTTCCAAAGGTAAGGCAGCTGCTAAAGGAAAGAAATGAAGGGGGATTTCAATGCCAGAAACAACATGCAGTAGCATTTGTAAAGTCTGCGCAAGACCATAAGAAAAATGATGAAAGAGGAACTCAGGAAGAGCAATGTCAAACTTATAAGAAAAACCACAAAAAAAAGCTCCTCAAAAGCTCGGAAGCATTAAGGGGAAAATGAAGAAACAAGAACATTTCAGTAGCACCGAACAAAAACTAGAATGAAGAAATTGACAGGGAGAAAATAAGTCTAACACTGGGAATATTTTATGTAGTGATATGTTTTAGTACGGCACATGGCCTCTTCTCTTAACAGTACAAAGTCTCTTCTTGTATCCCTGTTGTTTGGATAGCAGTGTAGCAAGTATCAAGTAGTAGAAAATCGCTGAGGAACTGAAAGTGTGAATTGCAAAGCGGTGCGGTGCCGTGTTGCACATCTGGGTAGCAGAAACATTTCTAGAAAGGAAGTGAAATTCAAAGAAGCATCTTTGAGCATTGTAACTTCAGAACGATGTTAGTTTAGTAACATGGGTTCCCATTTGTTAAATACTAGTTTTCAAGAAATAGACGGCATAGAATCATAGAAGATTAGAGTTGGAAGAGACCTCAGGAGGTATCTAGTCCAACTCCCTGCTCAAAGCAGGACCAATCCCCAAATAAATCATGGGGGGGAGGGATAGCTCAGTGGTTTGAGCATTGGCCTGCTAAACCCAGGTTTGTGAGTTCAATCCTTGAGAGGGCCACTTAGGGATCTGGGGCAAAATCGGTACTTGGTCCTGCTAGTGAAGGCGGGGGCTGGACTCAATGACCTTTCAAGGTCCCTTCCAGTTCTAGGCGATAGGATATCTCCATTAATTTTAAATCATTAAAAAGGGGATAGAGAATAGGACTGAGAATATATTATTGCCCTTATATAAATCGATGGTACGCCCACATCTCGAATACTGCGTACAGATGTGGTCTCCTCATCTCAAAAAAGATATACTGGCACTAGAAAAGGTTGAGAAAAGGGCAACTAAAATGATTAGGGATTTGGAACGGGTCGCATATGAGGAGAGATTAAAAAGGCTTTGACTCTTCAGCTTGGAAAAGAGGAGACTAAGGGGGGATATGATAGAGGTATATAAAATCATG
Source organism: Emys orbicularis (assembly GCF_028017835.1). NCBI lineage: Eukaryota > Metazoa > Chordata > Testudines > Emydidae > Emys > Emys orbicularis. The sequence continues at coordinate 1,610,615 of NC_088691.1, forward strand.
AATGAGGTGGAGAAAGTGGATAAGGAAAAGTTATTTACTTATTCCCATAATACAGGAACTAGGGGTCACCAAATGAAATTAATAGGCAGCAGGTTTAAAACAAATACAAGGAAGTTCTTCTTCACGCAGCGCACAGTCAACTTGTGGAACTCCTTGCCTGAGGAGGTTGTGAAGGCCAGGACTATAACAGTGTTTAAAAGAGAACTGGATAAATTCATGGTGGTTAAGTCCGTTAATGGATATTAGCCAGGATGGGTAAGGAAGGGTGTCCCTAGCCTTTGTTTGTCAGAGGATGGAGATGGATGGCAGGAGAGAGATCACTTGATCATTTCCTGTTGGGTTCACTCCCTCTGGGGCACCTGGCATTGGCCACTGTCAGTAGACAGGATACTGGGGTAGATGGACCTTTGGTCTGACCCAGTACGGCCATTCTTATGTTCTTATCCCAGCCAGGGCTTTGGCAAGCTGGGCCTTAAAAACCTCTAAGGAAGGAGATTCCACCACCTGCCTAGGTAACGCATTCCAGTGCTTCACCACCCTCCTAGTGAAATAGTGTTTCCTAATATCCAACCTAGACCTCCCCCACTGCAACTTGAGACCATTGCTCCTTGTTCTGTCATCAGCTACCACTGAGAACAGCCCAGCTCCATCCTCTTTGGAACCCCCCTTCAGGTAGTTGAAGGCTGCTATCAAATCCCCCCTCATTCTTCTCTTCTGGAGACTAAATAAGCCCAGTTCCCTCAGCCTCTCCTCGTAAGTCATGTGCCCCAGCTCTCTAATCATTTTCGTTGCCCTCTGCTGGACTTTCTCCAATTTGTCCACATCCCTTCTGTAGTGGGGGGGACCAAAACTAATACTACAGATGTGCCTCGCCGGTGCCGAATAGAGGGGAATAATCACTTCCCTCGATCTGGCAATGCTCCTACTAATACAGCCCAATATGCCGTTAGCCTTCTTGGCACCAAGGGCACACTGCTGACTCATATCCAGCTTCTCATCCACTGTAATCCCCAGGTCCTTTTCTGGAGAACTGCGCTTAGCCAGTCAGTCCCCAGTCTGTAGCGGTGCATGGGATTCTTCCATCCTAAGTGCAGGACTCTGCACTTGTCCTTGTTGAACCTCAGCAGATTTCTTTTGGCTCAATCCTCTGATTTGTCTAGGTCACTCTGGACCCTATCCCTACCTTCCAGCATATCTACCTCTCCCCTCAGCTTAGTGTCATCTACGAACTTGCTGAGGGTGCAATCCATCCCGTTATCCAGATCATTAATGAAGATGTTGAACAAAACCGGCCCCAGGACCAACCTCCACTTGATACCGGCTGCCAACTAGACATCGAGCCGTTGATCACTACCCGTTGAGCCCGACGATCTAGCCATCTTTCTATCCACCTTATAGTCCATTCATCCAGCCCATACTTTTTTAACTTTCTGGCAAGAATACTATGGGAGTCCGTATCAAAAGCTTTGCTAAAGTCAAGAGATCTCTCATCCACTGCTTTCCCCATGTTCACAGGCAGGCAGATCAGTTCTCAAATAAGTACAGCAGACGCATAAAGGGAGAAATTCACCCCTGTGCAGAGGGACCCAACTGTGACAGGGAGTGTACCTTGCACAGGCTCTGAAATGGTTAATGTGGGCCTGAGAGGCCAGTAAGGCTATCTGCTGCAGCTGGAGGGTGGGCCAGGCTTAATTCAAGATGAGTCCCAGCTGGGAGAGGAGCTGGGTGGTGAGTTTTAACAGAGGACGTTTGGAGCAGAAGGAGGCTTCAGGGAGAAACTTGACCCTCACTCTGTGGGACTGGAGTGGTGAGACTGGGGAGAGTTCGCTCTGCGATCCTGTCCTGATTAGAGACATCTGGCAGGAGGCCAGGAGAGACATAGCAGCCACCGGTATAGAGCAGACTCTGGTGGGAAACCCTGACCAAAGGACAGGAACTGGACCTCCAAGGAGAGACCCCTGGCAGGCGTTGAGTCGGGGACCAGAAGCAGGGGAAAGTTGAGAGGGGCATAAGGTCAAGCCCCGGGAGGGCAACGGTGGGTTTACATCTCTGTTTTATGGTTTGGGAGTTTGTCAGGGGATCCCAGGGGAGGGTCCTGACAGAAGGATGAACCTAGCTAGGTTGTGGGGGAGTTGGATCTGTCTTGCGTGCCCCCAAGTTTCACCTCACTTAAAAACTACATGCTTACAAAATCAGACATAAAAAGATAAAAGTGTCACAGCATACTAGTATTGAAAAATTGCTAACTTTCTCATTGTTACCATATAATTATAAAACAAGTCAATTGAAATATAAATTTTGTACTTACATTTCACTGTATAGTATATAGAGCAGTGTAAACAAGTCATTGTCTGGATGAAATTTTAGTTTGTACTGACTTCATTAGTGCTTTTTATGTCGCCTATTGTAAAACTAGGCAAATATCTAGATGAGTTGATGTACCCCCTGGCAGAGCTCTGCATACCCCCAGAGGTACATGTACCCCTGGTTGAGAACCACTGCTCTAGTCCATTTCCTGCCAATTTGTGAGTACTACGTTGATTTGCTAGTGCTTTGTCCACTCGCCGTTTAAATCGGGAGATTATTTCACCATTTCGCTTGGGAGACTTGCCTTGAGATCAGGGTGACTTTCCTGGTATTCAGCCTGAATCTTCCTTGTATTAATTTTATCTCATTTCTTCCACCTCTTTTGTGTCCTAAATCTCTCTCCATTCTCTCTACGTACACTCTTCAAACATTGCTAAGTCTGCACCGAGAGATGCTTAGCCCATATCGACGTGCTTTGCGTTCTTCCTGTACTAATCTCTCCAGGCGTGGGATGATTATTGTTGCTTAAAACACACAGCGAACAGTGTTCAGATATCTAGCGTGATAGAGACAAAGAGCGCGAAGGGACAGGTGGTGAGTTGTGGCTGTTGTCCCTCTTTGGCTGAGGGTTACGCAGGTTGTGTTACTTTTGTTACCCTGTTTGACCTGCTTCACCTTTTGCTTGTCTGCCCCGTGTACTAATGCTGTCTTGTCTGTAAGATTGACAGCTCTTTGGGGTTGGGATTGTCTGACACATGGCACAAAGGGGGCCTGCTTGTGTGTAGGGCACGAGCCCTTGGCTGGTCTGTAGGTGCTGCCGCAATTGAAATGTTTAATCACAAGGAAAATGTCTAAGTGCCGTCGTGGGGAGTAGAGGAGATAAAGCTCCGTCCTGCACTCCCGAGAGCCACTGCCTATGCTGAGAGCATTATCTTAGCCACAGAGCGAGGAGAGAGACAAGCAAGATAAGTGCAGTGTTTGTGGACAAACCGGGCCTGAGAAGCTTCCTGAGGGAGTGGAGGAATTGAACATAGACACATAGAAGAGTCCAACCAAAGGGAACAGAGGGTCCTGTGGCACCTTTGAGACTAGGTGCCACAGGACCCTCTGTTGCTTTTTACAGATTCAGACTAACACGGCTACCCCTCTGATACTTAACAACCAAAGGGAGTTTGATTTGAGGAGCCAGGGAAGTGGTTTGTATTCAGGTGTCAAACTAGCTGGGGGAGAAACAAGCCAAATGCCAAAGTGTTGGATTTAATAGTTTGACATTCTGAAAAATGTGAGTGACAAATGAAATGAAAGGAGCAATGCTGGTTTCTTGGGGCACCTGAGGTGAAGGTCTGTCAGACGCCACAATGCTAGAAACGGACTAAGGATTAGTAGCTGTCACAATGAAAAATTCCAGATTGGAGAGGGTTAGTGTACAGATGAATATGAGAACCTCCCATGCTAAATTAGACTTCACAGTTACACACAGGATCATGAAACTATCCAGCTCATGGTTTTACTCTGCCACCCATCCCTGTAGTATTGGAGCACCTTCCCAATTAACTTCAAATGAGCCCCGTAGACCTCAGTGCTAAAGCAAGAGTGTCTTTATGGTGCTCTGCACACAACTAGTAGTTCAGCTTGAAATAAGTGATAAGTGCTGAAAGGTCAAATGCCTGATCTCCTCCTCTGTACCAGTAATTTGGTCTGGGTGGGTTGGTTTGACTCAGAAGCAGGACAGAGAGACAGTGAGGCAGCCTGAAAAATAGTTTATATAAAAATCTGAAATAAACACTGAAATAAACCCATAAGCTCTTGTAAAGTAATTCGAAAGGCCCTTTCCTGTGCTGTGCTTCACCAGGAGCAGAATCAGGTCCCGAATGGTCGAAGAGGCATTACTAATCTGTAAATGGATTTGGATGGATGGCTCGAGTTCTGCACATATATTAAAAACAGCAAAATGGACATTTGAATCTTAAGCTCATAGTATTTGTGCATGCAAAATTTTCACTTATCTGTGCACTTCAATTGTATTCCAGTGTAAAGTATGCATATACATTTACATGCTAATTTTCAGGGGGAATGGAGTAGAAAAGTATGCATTAAATTTTTGAGTGTTTGCTTATGGAATCTGTTCAGTAGCATTTATCTTACTTTGCATGTAATCCCCAGGTCCTTTTCTGGGGAACTGCCGCTTAGCCAGTTGGGATTGGAAAAATGGACATGTCTGTCAAGAATTGTAGCCTCGCTTGTAGCCCACCTACAGGGATATGTGCAGCCATTTTCCGACTCGTATGCAAAGAAACTGGCAGGCACCGGTGCCATCTATTTGGACTCTGTTCTTGTCAGGTCTATTGAGCGAAGCAGAGCTGGGCCTCACTGAATAAAACCTACTGTAGATGCTGAAGGGAATGGTGAGAGTGAGATGGCATTCTCCTCTGTCAGGAAACAGCCAATGCCTCAGTATGGCAATAGAAACACCATGGCGACATTGGGGATCACCCATAATAATTAAACTCTTGAACAGTTGTCATCATTAAAAATCTCCTGACGTTTTCCTAAATGCCCTAGCCAAATTCTATTTGGGCAGTTACATGCCGGGTGAAGTTCCAGCTGGATGAGGTATTTCTTAACTTCCTGTTAGTGTGTTTATCTCATTTAACACCGCTTCTGCATTGCAGGAACCCCTAAGAACAGTTTGGCTTGGAGAGAAAGCTTAGGGAAAGGTCTGTGTTCTGTTGTGTTAGATACGAGGATGGCCACGCCCAGGAGGAAGGTGTTTCTGACTTGATGAAGGCCAATGGGACCTGCTGGGTGCTCAGGACCTTTGCAAATCAGACCACTTTTTACGTGCATTAATTGGGTAAACAAATGTTCATGATAAGTTGATGCATTATTATTTAGCATATATTTTGATTTATAAATATAAAATTCAATGTATACATTATATTTGTGTATTATGTATAATCCTATTGAGTGAGAGTGTCTGTATACACCCATGAAATCCTACAGGATAGTGTATGTGCAAACGGGAATTATTTTGGGGCAGTTCTGTGGTCTGTGTTATAGTGGAGGTCAGACTAGATGATCCCACAACGGTCCCTTCTGGCCTTGGAGTCTGAGTATATCTGTAAAGTTTTCTTTGGAAGAAAAAGACTCTATAAATCTGTTGTTGCTATAATAGTGTCACACTGCAACAACTGGAGGCCATTATTTTTCTTAGAAATAAGGTCAGTCACAATGAACAACATGTGCCTTATGCTGCAGCAAGATGATGCAGAAATTGTTTTGTGAGAAATAGCACCAAGCTACAACTGGAAGGAAGATGAGGACTCCTAAGGGACAGCACAGAGAGCTGGAAGAATGAGCAGCTAGTGCTTCCAGGCAGCCAAATGGGAACTGCGGAGAGGGTTAATATGGCCTGAATGACACAACAGGAGTGAGGGTGAAATCACACACAGAAAATGAAGATAATTTTTACGAGTATGTGTTGCTGCTTGTGAGATGTTAGTTTAGAGATGAGCCTTAGCTTTAAGAAGGGTTGTGAATCTGATATCGCTAATGGACACACTGACTTTCTTGACAGACCATGGCTATGAAGTCACTTATTCTATTCTGTTGTACCTCACCATTTGTCATATCTTTATTTCATATACTTGGTTCTAAAACTATGTGGAAATATCACAGTGGAATTACAAAGAAGTCATGATTCCTGAGTCCTATGCGTTTTAAACAAAAATGTTCTCTTAGTTGTCTGTTGCTTTGGTCACCGTTTTGAATTACTTTGTGTGACTTCAGAATCATTGGAATTCTGTGTGTGTTAACAATTTTCTTTAAAAAAGCCAAATATAAGCTTAAAAATGTGGAGGGTAGAGGTGGTGCAGAGGGGCAGGTGGAGATCAACAGAACAAAAGGTCCCTGTAGAAAATCATGAAATACTGTAGTTCCTTTAAAACTCAATAGCATATTGTACAACCTTAGTTATGGATGCAAAACCAGTTATTGTTTTGTTGGTGCACAGTCTTGAAATTTGCTTCTGGGCATTTTGACCTGCTAATATTTTATTTTCTCTCTTTCAAGACGGAGAGGGAGGGAGATATTTGGGGTGGTAATATTGAAATACGACCCACATTTATAACAAATGCTGCACTAGCAGCACAGCAAAGAGGGAGAAACTGGCAATCTGGTATAGAAAGATTTAGATCCTTTCTGAGTACTAAAGCAGATAGAACACAAATTGAGTTCCATGCAGTAGAAAAGCTAGTATGTCTGAGGACAAAGAACAAAACCAGGAAGTATCAACTAAAATAAAAGGTGCCCATAGTAGAAATATCTCAATTTGTATGTCTTAGGTACCACTGTAATGAAATCCAAATTAAATGCTGGACTGCGTGACTAGAGACTGTCTGAAAATCCTGATTTGGGATTACAGAGAGAATATTGCATTTGCACAATTCCCGGCGTAATACCATATTTCTGGGTGTGACTCATTCAGAGCTGTGGAGAATACATCTCAGGTGGAGGATTGGAAGCACATTGATGAAAAGTCAGACTCCTACGGTAATAAGTGCTTCATGGGATCTGAGGAGTCATTGGGCCCTTCAGGGATTAGCTGATCCCCATGTGGGTTTCACCTGCTCACTGGCCAAATCCAGGAGTTTGTGGGAATCACTCAGAGGTTGCTAAGGAGTAAAGGATTTGGGCTGCTGGGACTCCACTATAGAGTAACTCCTGGCAAGGTACCCTCTCCTCTGGCCTGTGCTCCCAGCGTGACCAACCAACGCTGGCTCCTAATGTCTCCATTTGGCTGGGAACCAGCAACGGGGAGGCGTGCTGAGTCAAGGGGTTGGGCTGGGGTGAGAAGGACCCAGCATGGATCCCAGAGAAGTTCCTACAGGAGGGTGGCACCGGTGGATGAGAAGAGACGGCAGAATATACGTACCTGAGAAGCCAGTGGGGGAAAAGGGCAGGGGGCTTTGGCACTTGGCAGAGGGCCCTGGTGAGGCTATAGAGGGAAAGCAGGTGGAAGAAATGTGGGAGGCGAGTTGTGGTTACTGCTAAGGGGTGAGGGAGGGAATGGGAAAGACTAAATGTGTGATTACTTGTTACCTGTCTCCACCAATAAGTAAACTCACTTCCTTGTTCTTGCCGTATCTCCTCAGGTATTTCTGTCCATTTTTGCAATACACCTCACAGGGAGTGAGCTCTTTTACCTGTGTCCTATTGACCAAGGTGGGGAGGGGGATTCTCGGTTCCAGATCCTCTTTGGCCTCCTCTCTTTGGAGGTTGCAGGTGCCTTTTCTCCTTGGAGATGGGCTGAGTAAACCTTCACCATATGCAAAGCAGATTTTGTAACAAGGACAAGGTTTAGTAGAATAAAAACAAGGAAAGCAAAGGTGATTCTAGATCAAGAATAATATTGACTTACTGTGCGCAGTGTAGAACAATCAGATTCAAGATCCCAGTTTGGCCCATTACATACATGTGCCTTAGTTGAGAGATTCATATGTGGGCTGGGGTCTGGACACGTAATTCCCTCGAATGTTTGGGGAGATTGTTTCAGTTTTCAACAGACAGTATCTCACTAGGTTAACTCCTGTGCAGACCATTGCACCTAATAATACATTACAAGTCTTTCAGTGGTTGCCAATTCTGTTTAGCTCCAGGGCAGCCACAGTCTCCACAAAACTGAAGGATTGCATCTCTGCATTGGGCTTCTTGCAATTACCGGTTAAGTTGTGGGTTTATGTTGTTGCAGGTTCTTTCCAGATGTAAAAACCAAATAACTAGTTAAATTGCAGTTCCTTTATTAGCTCCCAAAGCCAAGTTCTTTAGAGCATGACACTATCCCAGAAAGAGAGGCTATTAGCAGTGCAGAGTTGGAAGAGTTTAACTGCAGGCACAGGAAATTGTTGACTGACTGACTGGAGACAGGCTTGGCTATCTCTAGAGACTGTTCTGTGTGCCACGGGGTGTGTGTGTGTGTGGGGGGGGTGAGTTCATTCTCTAATTCCGTCTCGCAGGGCTGTCAGCTCTAGCCTGCCTTTACCTGAATCTTCAGAATTCCTCTCACGCAGCGGCATGTGAAAATTGAACTTCTGGAAATAAGATAGAACTCAGCCTTTGAGATTTAACCTCTGGCCAGGGGTCGCAATGGTGGGAAGGTGTAGGTCCCTCATTCAGCGTCCCCTGGGATGTTTAGGTGTCAACACCCAACTCTCCCTGACCCAGCTGGTACATCCAATAAAACTCCCAACAGCCCCAGAATCAGTCCCTTCAGATTTTTCTGTATTGAACATAACAGTCCATTGTCACCTCAACGCCACTGTGACAGGATGCTGGGTAAGGAGTGCTTAACCAGCCCCCTGCCGTGCCAGCCCCCATGAAGGGGAGTAGATGGGAGCTGGCTGAATAGGCCTATACCTGCCTGGCAACTAGCAACAGTTGCCAGCCTAATTAGCCAGGGGCTATAAAGGGCTGGGAGGAAGGAAGCCGGGGGGACGGGACAGGAGGATGAGAAAGGGAGAGGTCAGAGGCAGAGGGGCGGGTGCCTCTGGTCTGCTGCTTGTAAAGCCTGGCTGTGAAACAAACCTGTATATAGATAGGAGGGTGGTGGTGGTGGTGGGAAAGGACTTAGGGGTTACGGTGGACGAGAAGCTGGATATGAGTCGACAGTGTGCCCTTGTTGCCAAGAAGGCTAATGGCATTTTGGGCTGTATAAGTAGGGGCATTGCCAGCAGATCGAGGGATGTGATCATTCCCCTCTATTCGACATTGGTGAGGCCTCATCTGGAGTACTGTGTCCAGTTTTGGGCCCCACACTACAAGAAGGATGTGGAAAAATTGGAGAGAGTCCAGCGGAGGGCAACAAAAATTATTAGGGGGCTGGAGCACATGACTTATGAGGCGAGGCTGAGGGAACTGGGATTGTTTAGTCTGCAGAAGAGAGGAATGAGGGGGGATTTGATAGCTGCTTTCAACTACCTGAAAGGGGGTTCCAAAGAGGATGGAGCTCGGCTGTTCTCAGTGGTACCAGATGACAGAACAAGGAGTAATGGTCTCAAGTTGCAGTGGGGGAGATTTAGGTTGGATATTAGGAAAAACTTTTTCACTAGGAGGGTGGTGAAGCACTGGAATGCGTTACCTAGGGAGGTGGTGGAATCTCCGTCCTTGGAGGTTTTTAAGGCCCTGCTTGACAAAGCCCTGGCTGGGATGATTTAGTTGGGGTTGGTCCTGCTTTGAGCAGGGGGTTGGACTAGATGACCTCCTGAGGTCCCTTCCAACCCTGATATTCTATGAAACAGCTACAAATAAAGTGCACTGGTGATTGCATCAACCTGAGGCGTCCCTGACTGGTTTGTGAGGGCAGCAGGAGCAGAAGTAAGAGGGGCCCAGCTGCGCCTTGCTACAGCCACACAATCTTTATAGACTTCATAGTCCCTTCCTGTGCCCAGGGCCTACTGCCAGGCCTCCCCTTCTCCTGCTTTTTGCTCTCTGCCCTGGCTTCCCATTAAATAGAACTCAGTTGAAGCACTCTGTCCCGATACTCAGAACCCTTAATGAGATTGGCCCTAGCTACCCTTTTCTCTCCAAAACCATATTCCTCCCGCTCCCACCCAGAAGTGCTGTGTTCCACATCAATGGGGGAGACTCGCCAATGTGGGAGACAGAGCTGGATCATGGAATTCACTCCTGCAAGAGACTTTGGATGCCACCCATTTTCAGAACCAAATACATGCAAAACCACTACCCCTTGAGTGTTTTTTGGTTTTGTTTACCGTGGAGTGTCTTGATAAGTTCTTCACATACACGCAACCCAAGCACTATAAACTAGTCCAGCGCTTTCTCCAACAGACTGGGCAGGAAGAGGGGTTTATTATTTCTCTTTTTAAATATTTGGAGTGTGCTTGGGTACTATGGTGATGAGGGCCTTAGTATTTATTTAATACTTAAATTGTAGTAGCACCTAAAAGCCTCCATCAGGTTGGCCCCACTGTGCTAGGCATTGTGCAAATGCATAATAAATGCTGTACATCAATAGATGACTGTAACAGACCGTCATAGAAAATGTAAAGAAGTCCTTTATAAATGTAGTTTTCAGGGACTAGAAAACCTGGCTTTTTCTCCAGGTGACTTCTACCCATGCATTATTCAGAAGGCTTGTGTAATCAATTGGTGCTTACTAGCGCTATTTCCATGGTACTTTCATCTGTATTCATTTAGGAGTATTAAAGTTTGAAAGTAAAATCTAATATAAACATGGAACTGTCTGATCAGGCTTAACTATTAAAAAAAAGTCTTTTATTAATGTACCCATATGGGGTAGGAATGACTTAAGGATTAAACTAGACAGAGGCGTGGGATGGATTACAAAACATACAAAGGTAAATGGTAGTTTCCAGATGAGAACCCCAGCTGCAGGGAGAGTGATTCTGAGCTCACTAGCAGTGGTGTGACTCGAGTAAATGCACTGAAGTCAGTGGTTTTCTATCAGGCTAAAATTGGTGTAAGTGAGGCGAGAATCGGGGTTCACACCACTTCCACACAGAATTATGTGAAGCTGTGCAGACAATTGCACTTCCACATTCTTTTCCCTCCTTTGTGTCTTTAGGCTGGATCCTACTTCTAGTGAAGTAAATGGGTGAAGGATCAAGCTTTTGGGGCCTGATTCTGATTATCTGACTTGCTGCACCCAACCTGAGAGTGAGAACTCTGTTTTTCTCCGAGAATCTTCTCTGGTGCATATCAGAAGTGTCTTCATTGAGATAAGCAAAATTATTACACTGCTGTCAAATTGGTGTGAGATCAGAATCAGGCTCTTTCTCCTGGTTTGTATAACTAGGGATCTAAAGAATAAGACCAGTTACTGCTAAAGTCAGCTCCATTTGGGATGCCATATTAGATTGTGAGAGGACGTAACCAACCGTCTGCCACAGGAGCTCCTGTTGGTTGTGCAGACGTGGATGATGAAGGAATTACAATAAAAGGTAATGGCAGGAGATGCTAGTTGACCAAAAAGGAACTTGCCGCCATTTTAGAAATCTGAAAATCATAGTTAGCCAGCTCTTTAACTAACCCCAATTTTCCCAGGGTTATGAGCACTATGTCTGGAAAAGAAAGTGTTGGCATTGGGTGATGAAATCTAAACATGGAAAGATTATGAAATGTTGGCGATCACTGCAGAAGTAAAGTTGGGACTTCTGAAATCTTACCCACAGGCAAAACTGAGGGGTAAATGTGCCAAAATTGCAGCTTTTTGTGGTTCTTGTTTTAATACAATAGACATAAAAGTTTACTTAAAATTAAGTAAAAAGAATGAAGAGTGCTCTGGGTGGGATTTTCAAAAGCACTTAGAGTTGGCTTAACTGCTCCCTTTGAAGTCCAGGCCCCTGTCTGTTTCTACCTAAAAAGCAATAGAGAGTCCTGTGGCACCTTTAAGACTAACAGATGTATTGGAGCATAAGCTTTCGTGGGTGAATGCCCACTTTGTCGTTGCGTCTGACGAAGTGGGCATTCACCCACGAAAGCTTATGCTCCAATACATCTGTTAGTCTTAAAGGTGCCACAGGAGACTCTGTTGTTTTTTACAGATCCAGACTAACACGGCTACCCTTCTGATGTTTTTACCTAGTATTTTATCTTTTTAATTGTTTTACTTGTTCAGGGTTTTTTTGCCTGCATGCTTTTTTTTTCTTGGTGCGATAGTTTACTTATGAAATGTAATCTGCCTTTTCCATAAAAGAGCCCAGGCACTTACTGCACCATCTCACTAAATAGAGACACAAAGGCTACACAAAAATCCCTGAACACTTAGTGCCTGAAATAAAATCCCCTTTAAGGCTCAGTTCTCACACTGTGCTGCCTCTACACCACTATGGGTGGGTAAGCACAGAGATGGCAGGGAGATCAGAAATCCTCCCCAAAATGTCTTGGCTTACCGTCAGTTTTAGCACACTCTGTAGAAAAAATTCTCTCTGCTTATGTTGAGGTGTAATCTGTCACATATTACGCAGTTCAAGCAGCCACTCTTCTTAAAATGATATACAGGTAGGAACAGTCAGTTTCACAGTAAAAATGATATAATTGCTTACAATTGTAACCTAGAGCCAGATGACTCCGATTTGCACTTGTTCATCTTAAAAGGAAAGACACAGTTTACCAAAGTAAATCTTTACTTTGTTGTTGGTCTGATTAACTGTCTTTAGTTCGTCCATCAAACTAATATGGTGGGTGGGGATGTCAGCAATTGTTGCTGGCAGCTTGTTTAGTTAACAAATGACAGGGTTTCTTAGACTGTGAACTCCTTGGAGCAGGGGCCATTCCTTCCCTAACGCCTGGAGAGCACTCAGTATGCTATGAGTGCTGTCAGCAACTAACAGTAATAATTATCGGGCTATTCAGCATTCCCTCTTCGTATCTATAGATCTGAGGTTAAATTCTGCTCTTCTGACCAAGAGGAGTTTGCATTTTTCTTCTTCCATAAAGCAGACTTTGACCCCAAGGATATTAAATTTAAAAAATCAGATAAACAGGTTCAAAATATTAAGGCCTGTTTTGGCCACATTCTGCTCATAGCTGCAGTGGTGTAAATCTGGAATAACTCTGTTGCTTCTCTAACGAGGTGCTCTCCTAAGCTAAGATTCAGTTCGTGTTTAGGAATGGACCCTGCTGGGCTTCATCCATGTAAATCCAAACTAGCTTCAATTGATTTACACCTGTGTAATAGAGCTGATTTGGGGTTAAGTGGGGCTGTGATCTGAAGCCAGCTTCTGACATTACAAATAATTAATGCCTTCCATTTCATTAAATAAATAGTTATTAATATTTCCAGTTTGATAAAAGCAGCAAAAAATTAACTGCTATAAAAAGCTGAGTTAGAAGATTTTAGAACAAATCAGATGCCATAATAAACAAATCAAGCAGGTGGACAGATGTCTTAGGCCTCTGCAGTGCAGTGGCATAAGTTAGGGATAGGAAAGCAGCCTCAAGTGACTGGAGCTTTACCCACTTGATGGATGCCACCCACTTTACCAAGGATTTAAACTGACTCAACATGTCCTTGATATGGTTGGTTGGTAGATCAGACCTTTAACATTCTTTTAGGGTAAAGACCAACATTTCATGACACTCTCATTTTGATACATCTCTTCCCTGTTTACATGGATAATTTTCTTAGCTTCCTTCATCTATTTTCTATATTTCTTAGTTTTTCTGAGTGAGAAGGTATTGGTAGGCATTCTTAGCTGTAAATGCCTTTAGCCAGCTGTCAGTTCTCTCTCTGGACCCAACTTTCCCATGTATCCATGTCCTGCATTTTGAGGTTTAAACTGGCACAAACATTCCTCTGCTGACTTGGGTTTCCAAATAGGGGATGTGCCTATGCCGGTGAGGCACACGCAGAGCTCAGAGACTGAGAGGATAGAATAGAATAGAAAATTGTGCCCTCTTTCTTGCTCTCCAAAAGCTCAAATTCTGCTCAACTTGCTTCAGCATTCAGGGATGGATCTGAAGTCAGTGCACAGGGGTCATTAGCTTTAATGCTCTTTGGATCAGCAGCTTAAAGCGGGACTATATAAGGCACTTGGAGATGCTGCCAATTCTGCCATGCTCTGTTTTTCATTTTGTGTGAGAATTTAGAAAAATAATTCCTCATTGAACTTTCTAGTCTCCCTTTATTTAACTATTGCAGAGTAATAACACCTCTGCCTCCATGCAAGAGATCCATTTTGCTTTCTTGTACTCAGCCTTCATGGCAATTTAAGGTCAGCCACTGTTCACTGACGTGTTTCTATTTACTGCATTCTCCTGCTATCAGTGTGCAGGATCGCTTTGTTCTGGTACATCTCTGACAGCTACCCTAGCGAGTTTATGCCTCTGTAGATAGTTATTAATTTGGGTGTCTCTTTCTTTCAACCTTTTCCCACTTGCTGAAACATTGCTAATGCAAGACTGCCAGTATAGTACCTTTCCCCTCCACCTCCTTCTGCATGTATAATGTTACTCCCTGAGCCTTCTATACAATATACGCTCACTCTGCCCTTTCGCCTCTTTCCTTTCCATACCCTGACAAGTAAATCAAGATAAAATAAACATATTGTGTATAAAATGCTTATTTTACATTCCTAAATTTCAAATCTATTGTTAGGCTGAAATGTGCTAATGGTCGTCATCAAGCACGTCTTTGATCTGTAGATTAATCACAGACCTGGATAAAACTGATGGGTGTGCTAACAACCCCTTTTTCAGGCTAAATAGGAGGAGCAATTAAACCCCTTTATGGAGTGAAAGCTGGATACAATAGACCCTACTGCCCAAGGTACTGGACTGCATAGCAAAGCCTGAGCACTGTTAAGCCATGTGATCTGAGAGGTTTTGCTGGGACTAGCTCAAAAACACAGGGGCTCTCAACCTTTCCAGACCACTGTACTCCTTTCAGGAGTCTGATTTGTCTTGTGTACCCCGAGTTTCACCTCACTTAAAAACTGCTTGCTTACAAAATGACACATAAAAATACAGAAGTGTCACAGCGTGCTAGTATTGAAAAATTGCTGACTTTCTCATTTTTACCACATAATTAAAAAAACAATTGGAATATAAATATTGTCCTTGCATTTCAGTGCATAGTATATAGAGCAGTATAAAATCATTGTATGAAATTTTAGTTTGTAGTGACTTTGCTCGTGCTTTTTATGTAAAACTAGGCAGATATCTAGATGAGTTGATGTATTTTACCACTGCACATACCTACTCTGTGCCCATTTTACCAGTATGGGAATGCTCACCTTTGAGATTTTAATGCACGCTTTAAATGTAGAGACTTAGGATATTCTGGGAGGATTTTTCCCTCAACCCAGAATGAGGTCTATCCATAATTCCTGTCCGGTGTGGGGATCTTTGGAAGTGTCGAGCTGCTCTGGTGTGTTCTGGGTCTTACAGTGTTGCATGCTCAGTATAATCTAAACCGTGAGCAGCTGAGGCCAGGCCTGGCTTTTCACTGTGTTTCTGTATAGCGCTGTGCACACTGGAGTGCTGGTACCTGTCGGATTATTGCAATACAAATAATAACTTCTGGAACAGCCATAACTGATGCATTGGTCTACTGAGTAAATGTGACGCTTCATTTAAATGCCAATAATGCATAGCTAGAAAGTGTATCCTTGTGGTTTTATGGAGGGCTCACTCAGCTATATGTCTTCTTGGATCCCTTTGAAATTAAAACTTTTAGGTCTTATGTGAATAGTCCTGTTGAAATCAACAAAATCGCATGAATAAGGGCTTCAGGATTGGGACCTAACCCACTCCCTCCCTCCCTCCCCCGCAACCCACCCCCCAAAATTATGTTAAATTGTGTCAAAAGCTATAGTTATCCTGGAATAAACCAGCAGTCATGTGTTCATTTTAAAACCCTGTGTTTTGCCATTTAATTTCTGCTCTAATTAATTAGAGCCAAAAAATCTTACCGAGTTATAGGTGAAACCGTGTTATATCGAACTTGCTTTGATCCGCCGGAGTGGGCAGCCCTGCCCCCCCGGAGCGCTGCTTTACCGCGTTATATCCGAATTCATGTTATATTGGGTCGCGTTATATCGGGGTAGAGGTGCACTATAGGGCTGGAAATTCTATGGCTATAGCTTTCCTACAATGATGTCAAAGAATTTTATGGCTACTGTAATGTGCTGTCTTAAAAGTGACTAGCTAAAGTATTTGTGGCAATGCAGTGTCTAACAGGGAACATGTCTGCTTTTCTAGGGAAAGGAGGGATCCAGACTAATGCTTTTAGCAAACAAATCATGCTGTCACTGCAACGCGCTCCTCCTCGGAATGTAAGTACATGCTGAAAACCAAATTCACGTTTAGCTTGTTTATGAATCAGTTATGGTGGAGGCTGTGAATGGCTAGAGTTAGTGTTATCATTTATTATTTGCATTGCAGTAACACTTACAGGCTCAAAACAGGAGAGGGGCTTTATGGCGCTAGGTGCTGTATAAAGAGAGCACAGAGCTGGAGATCTTACAAGCTGCGAAGTTTGTGTAAAACAATGTGAAGGGGCAGTGGGGATGAGGAAAGCTAATAAAATCGCACATAGGCCAGAAACATCTCTACATGGGCCAGCGGTGTGTTGCCAGATGCCTTCATGCTGATTACGTATGATTTGAACAAAACTGTAAAACATAAGCTAAATATCCAATGTCCCGCTGGCTGCCAACCTAGCTAGTATCCATTGCCAGTTCGCTGTAGTCACTGGGGGGCGTGGAGAGTGGAATGACGAGAGTGGCAATTTTAAGGTAACATTTGTCAGAGGAAAAACTGAAGCAAAACTAAAGAACTGTCCAATTGTCTGGTGAAAACATCGCCCTTCAGAAGCAAAACAACATGCTGTTGCGAACAATCCCTTTTGTGCTGACAAAGGGAAGATTGTTTCATTAGATCACATCTGGAAACGGACTAGGGCAAGTCCTAATGTCTCTTGGATTTTCAGACTTCACAGGGGAAAGGGCACAAGGGCAATGCAGTTAAGACTTGCAAGCAGGCATAGGCAAAGCTGAGGAACGCAGTTAATAGACCTCAGATGAACTTGGATAAGGTGAATTTCAAAAAAGTAAATTAGACAGTATACGATGGAGTGATGGCCCTAATTCCATCCATGTAACCACTGCAACTCCTCATCCTTCCAGAGAGCTGGGCTGGGCGACCTGTTTGCATACTAGAGGGCCAGGCATTGCCACAGCATGTAATCCCTAGCAGAAAGAACAAGAGAAGGTGTTTTATAACCCAGGGTATACGGGTTGAACGTTTGAAGGGCGAGGTACAAGCAGAGTGTGAATTTGGGGCAGACTCTTGTTGGTTTGCGACAGTACCGTGGAGCAGGTGTTAACGACAGGTTGCCCTTGTCTATCTTTGATTTAACATCCTTCCCAATAGAGGCAGTAGGAGCAGGTGGATTTGGTTTGTCATAGGGCAGCTCACTTCTGGGACATCCTCCAGTGACAGGCCATGGTACAACAAGTGCATGTGCACCTGCCTCAGTTTCCCCTTTTCTTCCTGCAAGCACTTTTAAAATATCTGTAGAATGTGATTGTGAAGCCAAAAGGCTGCAGTTTAACACCGACAAAAGGAACAGGAGTACTTGTGGCACCTTAGAGACTAACCAATTTATTTGAGCATAAGCTTTCGTGGGCTACAGCCCACTTCATCAGATGCATAGAATGGAACATATAGTAAGAAGATATATATATATATATATATATATATATATATATATATATATATATATATATCTTATCATTACAAACGTTTTTTTTCCCCTCCTGCTGCTAATAGCTCATCTTAATTAATTTGCCTCTTAGAGTTGGTATGGCAACTCCCACCTTTTCATGTTCTCTGTATTATATATATATATATACAGAGAACATGAAAAGGTGGGAGTTGCCATACCAACTCTAAGAGGCAAATATTATATATATATAATACAGAGAACATGAAAAGGTGGGAGTTGCCATACCAACTCTAAGAGGCAAATTAATTAAGATGAGCTATTAGCAGCAGGAGGGAAAAAAAAACGTTTGTAATGATAATCAAGATGGCCCATTTCGGATAGTTGACAAGAAGGTGTGTGGATACTTAACATGGGGAAATAGCTTCAATTTGTGTAATGATCCAGCCACTCCCAGTCTCTATTCAAGCCCAAGTTAATGGTATCTAGTTTGCAAATTAATTCCAGTTCAGCAGTTTCTCGTTGGAGTCTGTTTTTGAAGCTTTTCTGTTGCAAAATTGCCACCTTTAAGTCTGTTACTGAGTGACCAGAGAGGTTGAAGTGTTCTCCTACTGGTTTTTGAATGTTATGATTCCTGATCTCAGATTTGTGTCCATTTAAAACTGAAATCCAGATAGGGTGCAGTTGTGTATTGGCAATGCTACTTCATAGACAGGGAATGAACAGATCAAATGGACATTTATGGTGTGTGAACATTTACTGTAGAAGAGACTCTCAGGCAGGACTCTCAAAGTCAGCGCTTCTTTTAGGTCCTTAAGGTTACGTCTCCACTGGAATAAAAGACCTGGGGCACGTCTGTGGCTGGCCTGGGTCAGCTGACGAGCTCACAGTGCTTGGGCTGAGGGGGCTGTGTAGACGTTGGGGCTCTGCTTGTGGGGTCCCAGACCTCAGGCTCCAGCCCAAGCCCAAACATCTATGCAATGTTTACATCCCTGCAGCCTGAACCCCGCGAGCGTCAACTGACCCAGGCCAGCTGTGGGTGTGTAATTGCTGTGTAGATGTACCCGAAATGTCCCAGAGTTCTTGGCTGAGATTTTTCTCATCTCGTTGTCTCATTCTCATTTCCCCTGCCTGTATTTGCTGTTCTCTTGTGCTGATCCTGAGCAGGGTGTGCTGCTGAGAGACCTGGGGGTTGCTTAGCATTCAGCAGAGGCTCAGTGGAAGCCCACAGTTTGCTCAGCAGGCAAGTGTTTGATCACACCAGGCTGAGCCAAAGGGTCTGCAGCACAAACTTTCACCTGAGGGTTAAGTGACTAAACTGGGCTTGTCAGTGAGTAGAACTGGAGTGGGAAATCCGGTGTGCAGCAGCCATTTTGCTTCCTGTAACATACCAACACAGATACTGTTTGCAGTTTGAAATTGTTGTAGTTTATAGTGTAAAAAAAAGTTAAAATCAAAACAAAATGTTCTGAAATTTTCAGAATGAAACCTTTAGATTGTCCCAACACAGAGACCAGTTTGGTTTATCAGTCCATGAATATTTTCAAGATTTTGACTTTTTCTTCACAATTCAGGATGGGAATTTTTTTTTTTTTTTAAATCTCTCTTCCCCCTCCCCCTGAATGAGAGAACCGTTTCCCATCCCGCCCTGTTAACCATAAACCAACAGAGCCCTGGTCTCACCCCATGGAAATGTCTTAAGGGACTTAAGAAATGATAGCTGTTCTCTAGAACTTTTGAACCATCCTATAGAATTGAATAGAGAAATCTGTCCCTAGCATTCTCTATTGAGCCAGATAGGTTTTTAGAGTAATTTCTATAGAACACCATTGCCTTTATTTCCTGTTAAATACTACGGGACTTTGGTACTTGTTGGCAATGCCAGCCCCGGGGATGTTCTTTCAGAATGTAGACATTTGACGTTCTGAGTGTTACCATCTTCCCGAGAGTGGCTTGCTTCACTTTGCAAACCCATTAACAGCCAGAGTGAGAATGCAAGAGCTCCTGAAATGTGCTGCATGAGTAACTGTGCAAAGGGGAGCCATGCAGATCACCATTGTTGACTATGGAAATCATAGGATCAATCCTAGAATCATAGAATATCAGGGTTGGAAGGGACCTCAGGAGGTCATCTAGTCCAACCCCCTGCTCAAAGCAGGGCCAATCCCCAACTAAATCAACCAATCCCCAAACTAAATCCTGTGCTGACGTGCATAAGGCACAGACTGCATATTCATAAACAAAGTCCTCTTGGCCACTTTAATAGTGCTGCCATATACTGCAGATCTGCACAGTTGCTGAGCAAGCTGGATTATCTCTACTCTGTCCTGTTGTATGGGGACCAGGTAAGTATTATGCTCAGCATCCTTGAGAGCTATCTAACTTTTGCTGTGTCCCTCTAGCAAGTTCTGCATTTCTGCAGGACCAAGCACTTGATGTCTCGTTGATTGTAGTCTTCTCGCTCTGTAACACTTAGTGCACCAGGGCTTTTATTTTTCTCTGAATAACCTGACTTTTCGTCCCTGGATTTATTGTAGGAAATATACCCTTTAGCCTTGCCTTGCTGCTTGCTGACCAGTCTGCCTTCCTCTCAGGGGCTTACTTAATTTCAGCTCTGCTTTTTAAAAAAAAATGTTACTTCCACAACTGTAATAATGTGGTTCTGCAGTGAAAATGACCATGGGAAAATGGCACTTTCTGCTACCTGTGTGTATTACTAGTCAGTTCTAGTGGCTTCAGTGGCTAAAATAAGGTAGTACACCAAGGCTGGTATCCTCTCTAGTGGCTGGTCCATACAAGAGGTTAAGAGCCTACTAATGCTGCCGGATGATAGAGTTACACCTTATAGTGCACGTGTAAAGTGCTGATGTTTTTAGTACTGAAGGTCCTGTGTTGGCTGGTGGTTACACCAGCCCAGCTGGGAGATGGTGAACTGGGTACTGTTCCTTTGTGTTCTTCACCCAGTAGAAAGATGTATTGCCTTCCAATCAGTTAACTCTGTTAGTGCTCAGTTAAGGCAGTGCTCAGTTAAGGCAGTTAAAGCAGCTGTCACTGCTGGTCTAATTGAGTTTGCACAACATTTATGTACTGCTGACATCGGAAAAGAAAAGAACCCAGATTGCTTCTCAAGTGCCAGTTTAACTTGGCAGGGCTGGCAGGTAAAGGGAAACATCTTTCTACTTCTCAACTGAGCACATTTGATCTGAAAATCATTGGTAGACAGTGACCAGTAAACCCCACAATGCTGCTTGCTACAGTTTAGCTTTTCAGATTAGAACATTGGCCCTTTCCATCAGGTCTGGGAGGTGGTGTATTCTATATGGTGGTAAATGCTCTAGAGACTCTCCAGAGCGAAATGAAATGGCCAGCTCTGTTTGTTTCCCTTTCTCCCTCATGATGCAGGATGGACCTTTAGAACATCGTATAGTCCAGTATCTAGGGCATTGCCACCTGTAGAAAGTCATTTTGTCTTTCTTTGGTTTCTCTGTCTCCTAGGTTTTGCTTCCCACTCTCATGTCTATTAAAACAGAAGTTTTCCCCCAAATATGGAACTGGCTTCACTGATTAATTTGATAATTATTGCTGTCAGATCTTCCCTTTGAACTTCCTTATTAATTTATCTTCAGGAAGCATCAAATATCTCTGAGACAATTAATCCAAACATTCAATTAAAAAGAGGCAAATTTAGAAAAATCTCCGATTAAATATTTAATTAGAAATCTGAGATGACATAAATGAAGAAAACCTAAAAGCCCTGCTGTAAAAGGCAGCTGGTTAAATGCCAATCTCTCTATAGTGATTTGGGTTCACAGCTCAGGCTTGTGATCTGTGTAAAGCTGGGGATATGAGCAGAAGTTCTCCATAGTTATGAGCAGGCATCAATGTATTAAGTGGATGCCGGCCTGAGCTTGCATTAGCTTTTCCACGGTCCCCCTTGCACAAAGGGGCTAATGCCATCAGGAGAAGCCCTGGCAGCGCGGCTCCATAGACGCTGTGGTGCCTGGGACTCCGAGCACCCCGAAGCATGTGCAGATGACTCAGGCCTTCTGTGAATCTCCCAGAATCTGCATCTCCCTGGGAGAGGCAAACTGCAGTCCTACCCTGGAATTATTTGGGAAACCTTTGGGTGAATTGCTCTTGTGGAGTTGTCCCACTTCCCATGGGCGGAGAGGGTTGAGGCTGGGAGTCCGTAGCTAAAGGCTGGGAGTCCGAGGTGGGAGAATAAGTGAAGACTGTTCTGTAGGGAGAGGGAACATTGGTGATATTCGTATTACTGAGCAGGGTGTGGGAATTCCTGGGAGAATAATGTAGTACCAGCTGGACAGGGGAGACCAGCAGAGCAATTTACAGGGAGACACACTGGGAAGAGATGGTCTGCACAAGTAACTGAGCTGTCCGGCAGTTCAGCCAGTGGAGTCACCCAGATACCCTGGGGCTAGCGGGCCTGTATCGTGAGTTATCCTCTCCTGTGTACAGGGGTTCTGGGAATGTAAAAACAAAAGCCAGAGTTTCTAGCAAAGGATGAGAAGTCGTTCTGCAGTCTTTCCACACTCTCCCGTGGCTGGGGGCAGAAGGGGGGAAAGTTTCTCGCTACAGCCTGAAGGGGCTGACGGATCAGCTTTTAATGAGCGTGACACGCAATGCAGCAGCTTCAGCCAGCTCTAGATGAGCCTTGAGGTGGAGAGGGAAGCCAAATGTGTATCTGCTCCCTGACATGGTATTGAAGAAGGACCCTAGTAAGATGATCTCATAGTGGCAAAATATAGCAAAGGGTATAGGTCAGCTACAGACAGATCCCTCGTATGCCTCTGGCAAAAGATGCTGCCCTGTTATCTTAGAAAAATAGATAACAAGGCAGGTGAGGGAGGAAGAAGCATTCCTACCTCTGTTCAGAAAGGAGAAACCAGTCATGATAAAAGGCCTTTTAACCAAAACTGAAAGCAGAATCCAGCAGTGTCTACTTTAGCTATTGTTTGTGGAGCACTGACAACATACCCAGCACTGCCTGCACCTAGGGTGTAGGTAACGTCCCTGCCCAGAGGAGACAAACACATGAAACAACCGGGAGACACAATGCACTGGGTTCAGCACACAGTGGTGCCGCAGCTTTGGATCCTAGTGTCTTTGGCTCCGATTAAGAAACAGCAGCACTGTTCAGGGTGGTGGGATGAAGACTAGCAGGCTGCATGGAAGGACTGTGTCCTGAGGAGGGACCTGGCAGACGTGTAGCAAGTGTCCAGCCACTCCAGCAAACGGGGGCAGCATGGACATGAGGGAGAAGGATAAAGGCAGTAGTCAGGCATGAAATCTTCGAGCGAAAGGACTTTGGGGCTGGGGGCATAGGTCTAGTCTGAGAAAGGACATGATGCAGTGAACAAAGTGTGAATTTACAGTAACCTTGTAAATACATAAGAGCTGTAGCTAGTAGAAAAGAGATAGCCGCGTAGTAAGCAATGTGCCATAGCTTGCACCTGTGGCCTAGCATGTACTACAGCGCGTGAACAGCTCATGACCTAGGTGGGATTGACTACCAAAATTAGTAGCCCAATCATAAAGTGTGTGATACAATGTATTAACCAATAGTGTTACGTCGAATGTGCTGCTGAGCTGATTCATGACCATGTACTTTGGATGTGTAGTATACCCCGTACCCAACCCCTATGCTTGAGCCTGATCAACTCGATTGTATGCCAGTGAAAAACCCTCCGTGACAAGTTCAGAGCTGAGTTCTTGGGAACCGAGTGGCTAAGGTCCCAGAGGACACTGATTGGATAAGGTCTCAGAAGCCACCCCAATAGCTGGGGGAGAATGGACCCCACTCCCAGCTGGGAGCTGGGGCAAGAAGCTTCTGGGGGGCGGGAGCCCGCTGGGAACCTGTGGGGCAGTGGGGCTCCTGGCAGGGAGCTGCCAGCGGAGCTGAGACCCCAAGCTCTCAACACCCCACGCTGCCTTTCTTAGGTCCGTGGAAGTGTTCCTGGTGAGGATGCAGTGCACCGACCCCAGGAGGGCAGTGTGGACAGCAGCAATTACTGCCGTGGCTGAAAGTCGACCTAATATGGGTTGTGCGTGGCGTTAGTAAAGCAGTGGCTCTCTTGGATGTTTCTGTTCTGTGGACCACGCAGACTTCCTGAATGTCTGCAATAAAGAAGCATCCACTGAAATATAAGAATATTCCCTTGGAAAATCCAGAGGGAGTTTTAGATTAATTTGCATTCCCCTTTTTAGATAAAAATGAGTGAGCAAAATCTGTCTGGAGAGCTCCGATGCAGCTCTCCCGGATTGCTGACTGCGACTGATTTCTGAAAGGGTACGTGGAATTGGCGTGTTCAAGCACATCCGAGTTTTGATAAGAATCGCTTTTCTTAAAGCGTCTGTAGAAGTACAGCAGCCCAGTGCAAGCTCACAGCTTCTTCCCATAAGCCCCGATTCAGGAGAGCCCTTCTCTAGGTCCCACTGACTTCTGGGGCACAGAAGCACATTCCTAACTGCCCTTCCCCGAGAGGGCCTAAGGAAGGGGGGAATTTCGGTTCCTCGTGCAAACCCAGAGTAAAAAGGGTCTGAAAGCGGGGGGGGGGGGGCAATCCCGGGGATGGAAAGTTCCCCGTCAGCCTTCAGGCAGGTACAAGGCAGATGCACAGCCAGAGTAGTGCCGTAGCACTTGTTGCCAGCTGCTTCCCACCTCTCTGCTCAGAGCCTGTGTCTGTCGCAGAGCCCCTGGGTCCTGCACCAAACCCCTCTGGGCTCCCGGGAAGAGTCTCTGCTCTGGGATGCACAGGGTCTCGGCGACAGATGGCTCAGCTTCTGCGGCACATACTTTCCCCTCTGCCATCTCCCAGGGGAGGCTGTCTCACAGCCTGGTGGGCTGTTCAGCGCATTTCACTGACGTGGTTAGATTAGACATGGAGGTGTGACAGAGGGGGTACTCCTGTGCCCTGAGGAACCAAACAAGTCTCCCACTTCGAGTGCAGCTCCCCTTCCTGTCAGTGGGTTTAGGGACCCATTACCAGAGGCAGGGCCGGCTCTAGGCACCAGCAAAACAAGCTGGTGCTTGGGGCGGCACATTTTTAGGGGCGGCATGGCCGGCGCCAGAATGCCGCCCCTAAAAATGTGCCGCGGCCGCCCTAGCTCACCTCCGCTGCTGCTGCCTGGGAGGGAGGGGGAGATCCCGAGCGGCCGTTTTGCGCGCCGCGGCTCCCCCTCCCTCTCAGACTTGAGAGCCTGGGAGGGAGGGGGAGAAGCGGGGCCCGCGCCGCGGCCACTCGGAGTCTCCCCCTCCCTCCCAGGCTCTCAAACCTGGGAGGGAGGGGGAGATCCCGAGCGGCCATTTCGCGCGCCGCTGCTCCCTCTCCCTCCCAGGCTTGAGAGCCTGGGGGGAGGAGGCAGGGCTGGGGATTTGGGGAAGGGGCGGAGTTGAGGCGGGGCCGGGGGTGGGGTAATTAAAAAATGGGGTGGGGCGCGGCCAAAATTGTGTTTGCTTTGGGCGGCAAAAATCCTAGAGCCGGCCCTGACCAGAGGCTGGCTGAGAAGTGACCGTGCCTCCCTGAGGTTTCGCAGATACTGCCGCAGGTTCAGACATGTAGATGTCACTTTGAACCGTCTGTGGAGAGGTGATGGTTAGGATAAATTAGTTAGTTCCTTATGTGTTTTCTGCACAAATTTAAATGAGGTAGTTTCTCATAATATCAACTGACCTGAGAACACTGGCCTATTTTGTGACTAGCATTTGTAAGCCATTAATGCTTCTGACTGTGATTCAAAACAATGTAGTCTTTTAAGTCAGAGCTCTGCCTGCGCAAAGACTGCAGGATCCGGCCCATTGTGTGACAAAACGGAACCTGCCTATGGGAGTGCAGAAGACTTCTGCGCTGAAACCACAGACGTGAGAACACCGCATTTGCTCCCCCTCCGTAAAGACAAAACGTGGTGAGACCTACATTGGTGCTGTGAGGATTAATTAGTTAGCTGCTGAGCAACAATGCAGACTGCAGGCTTGCTTCTGCTCCTGACCTTGCCTTGGAGCCTAGACTCCGGCTTCTGACCTGGTTTGTCCCCGACTCTTCTATTTGCCTGTTGTCTGCAACTTGGTGCCTGACCTGACTCCCTGGTATCCAGACTCCAGCTTGGTAACTGAGTTATTGGCTGCCCACGACCTAGCCCTGATAGGGACAGGCGGGACAGATGCAAACTCTCAGCCATTAGCGCTGGAAGGGGAAGGAAATGATTGATTATTTTTCTGCACAGAGACAAGATTCGGTTCCATGTCAGATTTTAAGAATGGTCCCGATTCAGTGATTTCTGAATAAGCTAATAATGGTTCCAATTTAAAGCCCTTTAGTTCAGAGGACTAAGGGAAAGGTTTGCTTTGTGCTAATCCGTAGTTTCTGAAAGCCTGTCACAAAGCCATCCTCAATAAGAATGGATTTGACAATTGTAGCTCTCCAAACCTGACAGATTCAGCAGTTAGACAGTTGAAATGTCACACTGGTGTACGCACTGGGAGGTATATTGACACACATGCTGTGAGAGAACAGGCTTGTATTGCTGCAGTCTAGACAATTGATGCCTATTCCACGGGTCTCATAAAGTTCTGTTTTCCATTGTATTCATCACAGCGGGAACTTAACAAATACAGCCGTTAGATAGTCCCTCCCGAAATTCATGCCTGTATTTCAGTCAAGGAGTTCCGAGGCCCAGAATCTAAGACGGACTGCTTTGTCACCAGAGCCGAGCTGTGTCATGCCCAGCACTTCACCATCCCGGTGGTCTGGGCGAATATTTTTCATGAGCTTGGGATCATGGATTCTCACCCACTGAGTTTCACTTTGAGTTTCTGGTTCATTCCCCTCCACAGCTCTAAATCAAAGCAGCTGAGTGTCACCATATTTCCATTTCACACGTTTTTGAGCCAAAAACAATGAGCACAAGTTTTTTTCCTAGATATATTTACTAAAAATGTCTGTCTCTCTAGGGGTCCCAGGACCCAGCTCACCTTTTCCTCTACTCTGTGAGGTGGCAGGGACTGTGGTTAGCAAAGCCTCCCAGACTCCCAATATCCTGCAAGATGGCTGGCCATCCCCTTACCTGGTCTGTTCTGCTGTCCTTGGAGTTGCTCTGCCTCCATTCCCGCCCCATCCATGGAGATCCAGTTGGGCAGAGGGGTGCTCCTCTGCAGCTCCTTCCCGCCGGGCAGCTGTTGGGGCTGAGGAGCGACTGTCCCATAACAAAAAGAACAAGGAGTCCTTGTGGCACCTTCGAGACTAACAAATTTATTTGGGGATAAGCTTTCGTGGGCTGAAACCCACTTTATCGGTTTTATGGGTTTTAACCCACGAAAGCTTATGCCCAAATAAATTTGTTAGTCTCTAAGGTGCCACAAGGACTCCTCGTTGTTTTTACTGAAACAGACTAACATGGCTGCCCCTCTGAAACCTGTCCCATAACAGTAACTTGCATTATTATCCCTCCTCCTTGGTCTGCCATGGTGTATATCGCCTTGTGGCTTCGCACTCCTGGGTAGCAGAAGTATCTTATACATAAGATCAGCCAGACTGACTCAGACCAGCGGTCCATCTAGCCCACTATCCTGTCTTCCGACAGTGACCAGTGTCAGATGCTTCACAGGGAATGAACAGAACAGGGCAATTAGCGAGTGATCCATCCACTGTCGTCCACTCCCAGCTTCTGGCAGTCAGAGGTTTGTGGACGCCCTAAGCATGGGCTTACATCCTGACCATCTTAGCGAACAGCCATTGATGGACCTATCCTCCATGAACTTATCTAGTTCTTGTTTCAACCAAGTTATAGTTTTGGCCTTCACAACATCCCCTCTCAATGAGTTCCACAGGTGGACTATGCATTGTGTGAATAAGTACTTTCTTGTGTTTGTTTTAAACCTGCTGCCTATTAATTTTATCGGGTGACCCCAGGTTCTTGTGTTATGTGAAGGGGGTAAATAACACTTCCTTATTCATTTTCTCCACACCAGTCATGATTTTATAGACCTGAATCATATCCCTCTTTTTTTTTTTTTTTTTTTTAGCAGAACAGTTCCAGTCTTTTTAATCTCCCCTTTTATGGAAGCTGTTCCATGCCCCTAATCATTTTCGTTGCCTTTCTCTGCACTTTTTCCAATTCTAATATATCTTTTTTGAAATGGGGTGTCCAGAACTGCACGCAGTATTCCAGATGTGGGTGTACAGTAAATTTATATAGTGGCATTTTGATATTTTCTGTCTTATTGTTTATACCCTTTCTAATGGTTCCTAGCGTTCCGCTAGCTTTTGCCATTGCACACTGCACACTGAGTGGATGTTTTCAGAGAAGTATCCACGATGACTCCAAGATCTCTCTTGAGTGGCAACCGCTAATTTTAACCCCATCATTCTGTATCTATAGTTGGGATTGTGTTTTCCAGTGTGCATTACTTTGCATTTATCAGCATTGAAAGTCATCTGCCATTTTGTTGCCCAGTCACCCAGTTTTGTGAGATCCCTTTGTAACTCTTCGCAGTCAGCTTAGGACTTGTATCATCTGCAATTTTTTTCTTCATCTCCAGTGTGGGGACCTGGCTGCCACCAGCATCAGAGCTTCTCTAACTGCCAGTGGCCGTAGCATCCTGACCCCCTTCTTTCCTTACTTTCTGTTCAGTCCTCCCCATCTCTGACACTTGGAGGCAGAACTGCTTGGTCGGTGATAGACCATGACGAGGAAGACCTGCCTCCTGATCCAATCTGCTCTGGCTACAATGGCATCCCCTGCAGAGTGCGTCATGAGTGGTATTTTGTGCCTGAGGGGCCACATCTGCTGCTGCTTGTCTTCACTTTCTGGGTGCAGGTGTTTTGTGCGCATCTCAGACACCCAGAGGAGCTGACATGACGGAGCTCTAGCCTTAAGAACAACAACAATCTGCCACTCTGGCCTTCCCCTCTGCCCTGAGCTGGGGGAGGGCTGGGCCTGAACATGCTGGTCATGATATGCTACCTGCAGCCAGCTCTGTGGGAGACAGACTCTTCTGGAGCAAGGGCACCAGCTGCATGAAAGATTGATTTGAAGAATGTGGTCTTGCTTCATGGAATCGATATTCCCTGATGCTGCAGTACGGCTGACTTAGATTAGGAACAAGGAATTTTGCCTCAAGCAAAAACCAGAAAACAAAAAAGCCCTCAACTCTCTGCCTCTCCACCAGGGAATAGGGACTCTGTATCAAGACATAAAGGTCTAGAACATTTGGTCTGTTTATCATTTTGCAAACGAATTACACATCTCCGTTAAATCCAGACCCTTCTCACTCCCCTCACCCCCACATACCCCAACCTGTCTCTCCGTTGTGGTGTTACTTTCCTGGATATAACCTGTGGGCTACAGCTTTACATCTAAGAAATAATTCTTCAGACACTTAGTCAGAACAGTCGTTTCTGGTGATATGCCCAGCGTCTAAGAAAGAAGAGAATCACCGCTGACAATGAGCATCTCTCTCAGATCTAATTCCTGTTCATTCAGACAAATAGAACTAGCAAGACCATCTGCAATAGCACCGTCTGGTCACTTCCATTAATGTTGCACTATATACATGGCTGAAATGGCAGCATGATTTTCTCTGTTTTTTTCCTAAAGGAACAATG
Source organism: Emys orbicularis (assembly GCF_028017835.1). Lineage (NCBI taxonomy): Eukaryota > Metazoa > Chordata > Testudines > Emydidae > Emys > Emys orbicularis. Next base: position 1,639,748 of record NC_088691.1, read on the forward strand.
CTAGACTTTAATGACGCTTGTGGAGGCCTTTCATATCTCGAATTCAGGTTAGTTAAAGCTCTACTCGTGATATTTTGGCTGGATTTCTAAATGTTCTCCTCTTAGTAATCCACAGTGTTAAAACAAACCCTGCTGGAACTTTGGTTCCTCCCACAGATAGCAAAGGGAATTCTTATTCAATATACCTGAGTGTGTGTGTACGCTGTGTGCAACGGTGGCTTTCTGGCTGCTGAGGTTTGTAGTTTGATTATTCATGAGATTAAATAATTATTGTTAAGTGCCCCGTGACAGAGTGCCATAGACATTTTTAGATAATGAGTAAAAATGAGCTGACTGTGCTGACGCATGAGAACTGTGCTTCGATTCTACTTTGTGGAAAGCCTGGACTGAGGAATGGCCAATTAATACAAAACCATTTAATTAAAATGTCATCTTCACGTTAGCCGGGAGAAGCCTCCGCAGGCAGGATTGACCAGCTGAATTGTTTGCTGGGGGCGGTACGACGGCTGAAAAGAAATGGAACGCACCCACAAGTGAGCTGCTGCTTTAGAGGCAGGTCCTGAGCCAGACAGCTACGATCTCGATCTTGTGAGTGCCTCTCTCCTAGGTCTTCCCTGGGGCTCCGAGCAGGCACAGGAGTCCGCTCACACAGCGTCCGCTGGAGGTTGAGGGGGCAGGGGACTAGGCAGACAGCTGTCAGACCAGAGGGATAGGTGAAGGGATGCGGCACGCAGTGTTTTAACCGCAGCCAGCCAGGCTCCAGTCCTACAAATGGACCCATGGGGATGGACCCGTCAATGGGACTCCACCCGCAGGCAGGTTTCTGTGCTTTCAGATCCCGATGCAGGATCGGGTCTTTGGTTTTTTAAGCATCCAGCTATTTTCTGTTCTGAGGAGCTCTTCCTTGGCTCCCATACAGTGCAGTGGGCTGCTCAGGGAATGGTTCAGGGCAGAATTTGGTAGTCGCCTTTTCAGTTTCCCCAAATTAAGAGAGTCGTCCAGCCCCACAGGCTTGTGGAGGTTAGGAATGTTTTGGTTTTTTATTTTTTTTCCTGTTCCACTTTTGTTTAATTTAGACCTCTTGAGAAATGCATGGCTGTTAGTTTCTTGCCTACATCGGTCCATCCCCGGGGATCCTATTGCCCGTTCTATTTAGCTAGCATCTGACTGTTTGAATGAAATGTTATTTTATGTGGAATTCAGTGTTCTGTTACCAGGAACAGGAAAACTGCAAATAATTCTTTCCCTCCTGACAATCCTGATGTTGCTAGCGGTATTACTTATTTGCCATTACCGTCTGGTACCCGTCAGAATTATATTCAAATCCAGAACAGATAGCAGACCTATCCACATTCCGGTGCTTATAATTCTAGAGGCAGATGATGAAATACATGGTTGTAGGTATAACTTATGTTCCCCAGTCCTGCATAGCCATATGAATGAGACACTGTGTTGCTTTGTACAATTCTTCAACACAAGCAGCTGTAAGGCTTGCAAGTATACAAAGACTTTATCTGAGGTCTCTAACCGGTTATTAACCTTTGGCTAAAGGTTGTCCTACTGGAAATTCCAGCTGGAAATTTTCACGTGGCAGCAGTTGGCCAACTGGCTTTTGAAATAGAGCAATGGGTCTTTTGTTGACTGGTTCTTGGGGGCTAGTGGCCCACTACTGGAAATCGGTAACAGAAGAAACCAGCAGAGGCTATGAAACTGATAAAGAACTGCCAAAGGTTTTAAAAGATGTCTCCAGGAATTTCCACTCAGGAAGACAAGCAATTTTTTCTAGGTTATTTTTGTTTCTAGTTCTGTGTTTTGTTTCCCTGTCCTGTTTTTTCCATCTGTATGCCTCAGAGCACACTTTAAGACTCTGGCCTGCCCCCCAGTTTTCCAAGCTTTGCTAGAAAATTCCTGGATGCACTAGAATTTTCCTTGGGATCTTCCCTGGGCTAGATGCTGGAATCACGGGTGAAATTACCTGGTCTGCTATGCAAGATGATCAGAATGGTCCCTTTTAGCCTTAAAATCTACAAACCCATGAATCTCCAGTCCAAGCATATGTCTTCTCTAATGGCAGATTCTGCATTTTTTTTTTCCATGTCCTTTTTTGGATCATGTCACAGACAATGGCACTTTTGTCACCTGGACAATCCAAGATAGTTCTGTCCTCATTTAGTTCCCTCTTCTGTTTACAGTGGTGCTACGTGTATGTAGATACACTTGCAAAGTGCTCTGGGATCTTTCAACCTGAAAGAAGTTATGAAGGTAAAGATCTGATTTTATTCAAAATAATTGCAGAATCCTTTCACTTGTACGCTTCAAGAAAAGCAAGTTGCAGCTCTCCAATCTAGCAGGAAAAGGTATAAAATACATTACAAAAATAAAGCCAATGTAGCAATGCTATAGCTGCCCAACACTGTGCTGTATGGGTAATAATGCTCCCGTTGAGAACGTAATCACTTTTTTTTAGCATAGAGTATAATTAATGTTTTTCACATAGTAGACAATGGGGGAACGTAATTGTAATGGGCCACCAGTTACACCACGGCTGTTACATTGGGGTGACGGAGTAGGATTCCAATTTCCATGACAACAGAGCACACAAATATTCTTCGTTCCATAACCATACAGCTAAATAGTATGTTCTCTTTGAATTAGGTGAAAGGAAGCCATATCTCTGTAAACCTTGATGGAGACTAGTATTGGGTGCCACAGAAAGATACTATTGCCCTGCAGACACCTCTAGAGGGGTGGTGTGGGAAAAGATCCATAGTCCCTTGGAGAAGGCCAATGCATACCCTGTAAAAGATCACCGTACATATCAATATCATGCTCACCAAATCGCACTAGAATACATGGGCTATCATAATAAATAGTAACATATTATCATTTATTATCAGACTTGACAATTACATTAAAGATAATTAAATACTAATGGAGCTGGAATACTCACAAATAGTAACCAAGACACTAAACTCAAAAATGATGCAAGTCAAGGGAGCTTCCGACAAAACCTCTGGCTTAAAAAAAGTCCATTGTAGGGCTTTTCTATGACGCTTCCTCTAGTTCCTTTACAGGTGTTCCCTGCTATGGCAGATCTTTTAGAAGTGTGTGCATTTTATCTTCCAAATGGATCTGGTATGCAGAGGAACGGACATTTTCTGCAAGATATTAATTCTCCTTTATAACAGAACATGCCAAATGTTAAGCTGGACATTCTGATCGAGGCACAAAGTTTTAGGTGATCACAATTTTTGCATTGTCTGCAAGGCTTAATAACAACTAATTAAGTGATGGATAGCGGAGAATGATAGACTCTCCTGACTGTAAGTCATAAAGGTAGCAATTATTGATTGAGATGGAATAGCCAGAATGCCCCTTTCATTGCTGTCTTTCTCAGGCAGTGTGAGTGGGTGGGAAATGCAAAAACAAAGCAAGCCATGCCAATGGTTTGCTCAGTCATTTCTCTGTGTTCTAAGGCATGCCTGCATACTGTGATAGTCCACACGGCTAACTTGCCAAAATAAGCACTTTATTGCTTATCAGCCTGCATTTTTAAAAAAAAAAAGGTCTCTGGAAGGGTTCTTGGATTATGGGACTTGTCTATAAAAAAACCAAAAACCTAAATAGCCTAGTGCTATCTGTTACCCCAGTTGGTGTGTTTTCAGCAACTGTGGCGTCACAAAGAAAACTTTGGATTGGGGCCATCAGGATGCAGTGCAACATTGTGAAGTTTCTCACCATCCTCAGTTCAGCACAAGTGACAAATCCTGATATAATATGGGATGGGAGAGCGTTCCAGCCAGAAACTGCAAAGGAGAGAGCAGTTTCCCACAGACCACTGGTACAGAAATCAGTGAGGCAAGCTCTCCACTCAGCCTTCTGTTGAGCCTCGTCCTCTGAGCTGTAAAACAGAGAAGCGGATGTGTAGTCTAAGAATTTTTCCAGAATAATCTGTAAGCAAATGAGACATTGAAACTTGGCTTCTCTGGATTGGATTCCCAGCCTACCATGGTTCCTCTAACAGCATTCACTATATTCCTTTTCTCTGTGTTAAATTTAGCAGAGCAGGCACTAAGCCATTTCTCAGTTGTCGCTATTGTAGCATGTGTACCTTGATATGCATTTCCGTGTGAAAATATTCTCCCACTGGCCCAGATGTTAAATGAGTTTCTATGGACCCCAGGTATGTAGGGATACTGGAGAGGACCTTTTTGGCATTCGGAAGGAAGAGAGAGCGAGAAATAGACACGGTTGCCTATCTTGGGGCAAATGAGAAAAGGCCAGAGCTGCCATTATGTTAAGTTACTTTTTGAAATCGGCTCGATCCGCTGCAGACAAATGCTGTAATCTCTGAAATGCCACCTAGATGTTAAGTATCAGGGGGTAGCTGTGTAAGTCTGTATCCACAAAAACAACAAGGAGTCTGGTGGCACCTTAAAGACGAACAGATTTATTTAGGCATAAGCTTTCATGGGTAAAAAAAGCATGAAATGAGGTTTTTTACCCACAAAAGCTTATACCTAAATAAATCTGTTCGTCTTTAAGGTGCCACCGGACTCCTTGTTGTTGTTCTAGATGTTAAGGCGATTGAAGCCCTGGCAATACTTACATTATGATAATGATGATCTCTTCCTTTTCTGTCTTGCTTGTTAATCACCCATCTGAATTGAATAGCTGTGGGAAAGTGCTGGCAGTAGGGGAAAGATGTAGGTAACCTGAGAATCGAATACAGATTGGAAATAAAATTCCAAAAGACAAAGGTGAGATGGGATTTTCTGGTTTCAGTGCTCCTCTGAAATTCATTGTGCTATAGAATTCTACTTACTTGTGAACTCCAGTGAACGTGTTTAGACAGGCTGACGTACGGCTAGATAACTGCAACAGTATTTTTCTGGTTTTGATTAAATGACTGAATTGTCCGTGGACTTCAATGTAATGCTACTGCTGGACAGAGACCAATTTTCCATTTTGCAGGAAATTCTGCAATTTCAGAATGTCTTCTGTTTTGAAATGGAATGAAAACAAAAAATCCTGTTTCCCAGTATGTGAAATTTAAAAAAAAAAAAGTTTGTTTTGAGTTGATTGAAATGTTTAATTTAGATAAAAATTGAAACATTTCATTCTTTCATATTTTTTTTTTAAATTATTATATAATGAACAAAAGAAGCAAAATTGTTTCAAAACAGAAAATCAAACCTTTCATTTCAACCTTATCAGAATGCTCCATTCTCTTTTCTTTTTCCCCTCAAGTGAAATTTTGTTGAAATCGACACATTTCCATGGAACATTTCACTCTTGATGGATCAACATTTTCTGATGAAAAAGCGTTCCATCAAAATCTTTGACAAGCATCTCTAGTTTATCAACATAGTAGTTTGTAGATTGTGCTGGATGAGAGCATAATCCCAACTACACATATAAAATGATGGGATCTAAATTAGCTGTTACCACTCAAGAAAGAGATCTTGGAGTCATTGTGGAGAGTTCCCTGAAAACATCCACTCAATGTGCAGCGGCAGTCAAAAAAGCGAACAGAATGTTGGGCATCATTAAGAAAGGGATAGATAATAAGACAGAAAATATCATATTGCCTCTATATAAATCCATGGTATGCCCACATCTTGAATATTGTGTGCAGATGTGGTCGCCCCATCTCAAAAAAGATATATTGGAATTGGAAAAGGTTCAGAAAAGGGCAACAAAAATGATAAGGATTATGGAACGACTTCCGTATGAGGAGAGATTAATAAGACTGGGACTTTTCAGTTTGGAAAAGAGACGACTAAAGGGGGATATGATTGAGGTCTATAAAATCATGACTGGTGTGGAGAAAGTAAATAAGGAAGTGTTATTTATTCCTTCTCATAACACAAGAACTAGGGGTCACCAAATGAAATTAATAGGCAGCAGGTTTAAAACAAACAAAAGGAAGTATTTCCTCACAGAACGCACAGTCAACCTGTGGAACTCCTTGCCAGAAGATGTTGTGAAGGCCAAGACTATAACAGGGTTCAAAAAAGAACTAGATAAGTTCATGGAGGACAGGCCCATGAATGGCTATTAGCCAGGATGGGCAGGGATGGTGTCCCTAGCCTCTGTTTGCCAGAAACGGAAAATGGGCGACAGGGGATGGATCACTTGATGATTCCCTGTTCTGTTGATTCCCTCTGGGGCACCTGGCACTGACCACTGTCAGATGACAGGATACTGGGCTAGATGGACCTTTGGTCTGACCCAGTATGGGCATTCTTCTGTTCTCAAGGGGCAGGTTTGGGGATCATAGACTAGATACTCCTTTGCTAAGAAGAGAACTGTTTCCTCGTGTCTGTGGAGACTAAAGCCAGATTTCAGTCCCAGACGTGAGCACACACAGTAAAGCTGTTAAATGGAAGAAAACAGCTCTTGGCTAATCTCCTTGCACAAATGAACCTTAAGTGCTGCTTTTCTCTTTCTGGTTTGCCAGGGGTACATACCACCAGCCTGCAACCTCTTTTCACAAGAGGAGCCAGAGGTGAAAGTAAGCCAGTACGCCCCAGTACGGCGTACCAGCAAGAGCCGGTGCGCCGTACCGGGGCGGCCCGGCTTCCCCAGGCGGCAGTTTAAAGGGTCTGGGGTTCCCAGCAGCGGCTGGAGCCCCAGGCCCTTTAGATTGCCACCAGAGCCCCGCTGCTGGAGCCCTGGGGTGGTGGCAGCGGGGCTCCTGGGGTTATTTAAAGGGCCGGGGCTCCCGCTGCTTCTACTGCCTTGGGCCCTTTAAATAGCCCCCAGAGCCCTGGGGTAGCAGCGGCAGCTGGGGGCTCTGGCAGCAGTTTAAAGGGCCCGGGGCGGTAGCAGCGGCTGAGCCCTGGGCCCTTTAAACTGCTGCCGGTGCCCCCGGCTGCTGCTGCTACCCCGGCGGGGGAGGGGGGGGCACTTACCGGTACAGGGCGGGCCGGCCCCAACAGAGCCGGCCCCAACCCAGCCCCGTACTAGTAAGTCCCTATTTCTACTTTCACCCCTGAGAGGAGCTATTAATTTCATTCCTCAGCGCTGATGAAGGGAAGGGTCCATCCTTTCAAGTGTATTTGTATGGCACCTTTGCAGTTTATAGCAAACCAGATGGCATTGCATGAAGGGATTCAGAGTACAGTAGCTGAGATCCTACACCTGGGGCCAGATCCTCAGCTGCTGTACATCAGCCTAGCCCCATTGCAGTCACTGAAGCTGCACTGATTGACACTAGCTGAAGATGTTTTCTTTGAATGTTAACTGAAAATACTGTTTGCCACGGTGTTGTAGCCGTGTTGGTCCCAGGGTTTAGAGAGACAATGTGGGCGAGGTAATATCCTTTATTGGACCACCTTCTGTTGGTGGAAGCTTGTGAGTTTCACAGAGATCTCCTTCAGGCTCCTTTTGAAAATCTCAAGTAATAATAGGGTATGGCTACACTGCCGTTAACCACCTGCGGCTGACCGAGGCTGGCGGGGCTTAGCTGTGGGGCTGTAAAATTGCCGTGTAGATGTTCCTGATTGGACCTGGTGCCCCACAAGGGGCTTACGTGAGGATATTACAGGGGGAGGGTACCAGAGCCCAGGCTTCTGCCCAAGCACAAACATCTACAGAGCAGTTTTTAGCCCCTTGAGCCTGAGTCAGCAGAGCGGGGCCAGATGCAGGTGTTTAATCGCAGTGTAGACACACGGGCACATCAACCCAGGGAGCGGCAGCCACTCTCGGAGCCCAGGTCGACCTCGTGTGGTGCTGCTGCAAATCGCCCTCTTGCCGCTCAGGCTCTGAAGCGCGTTCCCTTCGCTCGGCTGCAGAGTGCAAGCCGCACGTCTACCCTGCTCTTTGTAGCGAGAGCCCAGTGAGGCCAGGTCTGTCAACCCGGGCTCTGAGCCTTGCTGCCACAGGCTGCTTCTCACTATGTAGATACACTCCCAGTTCCCCTTTGCCTCAGTTTGGCAGCTGTAAAATGGGGACCGATTAAAGACTCTGAAGCATGCACATACTTAGGGCAATGGGAGCTCTAGAAGTAAGTACCCAGGAAGGACAGAGAGAACTCCCCTAGGCTCCTTGGAGAAGCCCGACCTAAACCCACACTCAGTTGCAGACGTGTTCATGGCTTTGCAACTTTGAGTAATGCTCCCTGCTGGAAAGCACTTTTCTCCCATACTTCAGTGTCAGAGAATGTCAGCATGTCACCTGCAGGGATTTCACTACGTGCGGTAATTGATTTGAGATTGAGTAGAAAACTGAGACCACAGATCTGAACGTGGCCAAATCCGATCTGGATCTCAACACTGTATCTCACCTCTGGACCCAAAGCCCAGATCAGAAAGCCTTGATTTCGGAGGAAGTGCCTATCCAGATCTGATCATCCCCGTGCAACCCCTGTAGCTGCAACACTGCTGCCCAGAGCTGCTGGAAACCAGTCTGGGGGTTAAGCTGCTCTAAGACAGAGAGTGAGTTTTGTGCAGGTATGAAAAATACAGGCTTAAATGGGAGACAAATGGCAATACAAAGTAAACTGTTGATCTTCTTCGGCTTCTTAAAATATGTCATGTGCATTACACATCAATCACCTGTGCCTTGCCGTCCTGACTCTGTAGTGGTGCGTGCGTGTGTGCGTGTGTGCGTGTGTGTGTGTGTGTGTGTAAAAACAACCAAACACTGCTTACTGGAGAAGCAAAGGGAAAGGGCATGTGGGAGCTCCTGACAATCTGCTGAAATAACAAAACAACAAGGCCATTCTGTGAGTGAAACAGTGAGCCAGATCAGTGTAGCCCAACTCCACCAGCTGAGGGCCTGGCCCATTACATATAAAGGAGGAGATCTCAAGGACCCTATCCTGCATTCCCAAAATGCTCACTGATTTTTAGCACCCGTGTTCCCGAAACTCAAACAATGCATCACTGCGAATTCAAGCTCTGTGAGGTAGGAGCATGCTGGATGCTGTTTTTTGTAACATGCCAAGATCACAGGTAGTGCTTGACCAGTAATAAATCGTATCTTGGAAGGGGTCTAATTCTCGGGGCTTATGCTGCAGTGTACATTACAAATCACACAGGCTGTACCGCACTGCATTGGCTTTCATTGTACTTTATATTCAAGGTGCACTGTTATAAAAAGTCTTTGATGTCCCCAGTCTAAAAAACCTTCGGTGCTATGCAATCATATCCTACAGATATATTATTTTTGCTAGTGAAGACCAGAAATCATTGCCCCTACTGACAGCCAAATGGTTTCTCTACTACCTCATACGGGAAATAGGAAGCAATATTCCTAAGCACCAAGAAGATTAAATGGAACTCTTCTAACCAGTGATACATCCAGCTCTAACTCTGAGGCAACCGACATTACTGCATGCGTGTCAGAACTACTTGCCCTTTCATTTTACAAAAATACAACCATCCTTCCCCATTCCCCGCCCCCCCCCCCAAAAAAACCCTCAACAACCCCCGCCCAAAACACTGAGTTTGTTTTGCTTTTCCCCCCGCAGCCCTCTCTCTCTAGGTATGTGTAAGTACCTTAGAGAAATAGAGTGCCTGATTCTGCTCTTACGCACAGGTGCAACTTCACTGACTTCAGTGGAAATACACAGGTGTAAATCAGGAGTAAGTGAGAACCAATCAGGCCACAATGTATAGTATTTAATTACATACACACAATAAGGTTCACTCAGAAATCAAATGTAGATACTGCCTATAAATACAAAGATCTATGTTTTAATTAAGAAAATTTAAGGTCTCTCTTTGTTAAACAAATAGTAGAAAAAGCAAGCAACGGTAGACAACAATAAAGTATCTGGCACCTTTTCTTGATCGCACTAAACCTTTTTCTGCACTTTGAGTAGGAAGAAGAACAGAAACATTGTGGACAATATTCCACAACAGAACAATCAGCCTGAAGAGCTAGATTTTAAAACCCTCATATCATAAATGTTGAAAAGGCCTTTAGAGTTTTGTAACTTTGTGCTAATTCAGCTTTTAGTATTTCTTTCCTGATTATGCATCCTTTTTTATTCCAAGTCCCTTCATACTGCTGTGAGGGAAATAAAATGTCAAATGTAAAGCATATTATTACCAGTTTGCAACAGTGCTTTTAGATGGTGCTTATAATGAAGCCGGTACGCATCACTCTCCTTCATTAGTTTTATTCTTATACCTAAGACTCTATAAAAAATAAAACTACTTTGACTTTTTATTCAACAAATATTTGCTAAATGTTTTGATGGATTTCTGATCAAAAGACGGCCTGGGTTAGGCTGAAGCTGCGTAGCAAGGCAGGATGAGAAGGTAACGCTTGGCTTTTGGGAAGGGCATACTGCGTGGAGGAGAGAGTGCAAGGAGCTTCCTCTTCCCTTTTTCCTGTCAGCGCACCTGTGAAGGACTCGGGCATGGTCTGGATGTGGCACTTGCTATTGTTGGAGGCTCTGACTAATGGAAGTGTGGCCTGTTAGCTTATCGTAGGCAATCCCCCCAGTCCTCCCCCACGCATGCTGCAATGGGCAACCACCACTGGGGGGAACGCGTGTGATTTCTTTTTGGAACCACAACAAGGAGCACATTCTCTCCATCCAGGCTCCCTGTGCCTTAGGCAGGAAGAGTCACAGCTCCTCTTGTAGGGTTACCTTTCCATTTCCCCCATCCATCCATCCACCCACCTTATCAGTGCTGTTCCCCGCTTGGCCACAAGGGTCACCGTTGAGTAACAGAATCATAGAACCATAGAATATCAGGGTTGGAAGGGACCTCAGGAGGTTATCTAGTCCAACCCCCTGCTCAAAGCAGGACCAATTCCCAACTAAATCATCCCAGCCAGGGCTTTGTCAAGCCTGACCTTAAAAACCTCTAAGGAAGGAGATTCCACCACCTCCCTAGGTAACCCATTCCAGTGCTTCACCACCCTCCTAGTGAAATAGTGTTTCCTAATATCCAACCTAAACCTCCCCCACTGCAACTTGAGACCATTGCTCCTTGTTCTGTCATCTGCCACCACTGAGAACAGCCGAGCTCCATCCTCTTTGGAACCCCCCTTCAGGTACTTGAAAGCAGCTATCAAATCCCCCCCTCATTCTTCTCTTCTGGAGACTAAACAATCCCAGTTCCCTCAGCCTCTCCTCATAAGTCATGTGCTCCAGCCCTCTAATCATTTTTGTTGCCCTCCGCTGGACTCTTTCCAATTTTTCCACATCCTTCTTGTAGTGTGGGGCCCAAAACTGGACACAGTACTCCAGATGAGGCCTCACCAATGTCGAATAGAGGGGAATGATCACGTCCCTCGATCTGCTGGCAATGCCCCTACTTATACAGCCCAAAATGCCGTTAGCCTTCTTGGCAACAAGAGCACACTGTTGACTCATATCCAGCTTCTTGTCCACTGTGACCCCTGGGTCCTTTTCTGCAGAACTGCCTTTCCTTCGACAGGGAAAAAGTGACTGGCCTCTATAGGATTTCCAGCTTCTAGCAGCCTGAGGAGTGGGAGTGTGGGACAAATTGTTCCCCAACCCAGGTGGGAGGTAGGAAAGCCCGTGAGTTTCCTAATGTGGTTTCCAGCAGGTCGTTCCATCAGGATAAGGCAGTTTGTTTTCCTTTCCTCTCCCCAGCAGAAGATCTGAGGGTTTAGCCCCACAGACCATGCAGGGTGCTCTCCTTAAGCACACACACCTGTGATCTCTGGCTGTGCCCCTCCCAGTCAGAAGAGAGGAAGGCCCCTCACTCTGGTGCTACTCTTCGTCCCCTTTTGCACCAGAGTCAGGAGTCTAGCCTCTCAGACTTACTTCATCCAGACGCCATGCTCAGGGCCTTTCCTTGGCATAATGGCCGGCCTGAGCGCTCTACTCCATCTTTCCATTACGGCACAAAGTGTTGGGAAAGTTTTCGCCGATGGATGGGAAAGATAGAAATCACTTGCTGTCTCTTACTGACAAACCTATACATAAAAATAGAGGAAGCCAAACTGATGTTGCTTACGCATTTGTTTGAGTCCTGATGCAACCTGGTGTGTTACTTTAAACCAAAAATTGCTGCTGCAAATCAATTTTTGTTCAATTTACGGTGCATTTGTTGTAGCTGAAGTACAAAGATGTACAAAGTTTCCTGGTGTGATTTAAGAGAGAAGACATTTTGAACAGGGAGATAGTGATTTTTGCATCATAATTTGTCAAAACAACACCCCCTCCCCCAATAAACCAAACAAACTTTTAAAAAATTCCCCTGAAAAAACCACGAACACTGGAGATCCTGAATATCTGGTATAACTTGACATTCTGGAACATAAAAATGACATCATTCATCGTTAGCTCATCCATGCTGCGTTACATAATGGTGCATTTTATAACTTTAATTAAGCACAAGAGAAGAAATCTGCTGATGTCACTTATACTTGTCACTGAATGTTACATGAGATCAGAAATCGTGTCCTGAAAAGAACTGTCGGTAGGCTGAAGTTTACCGTGTTACAGGGCGACTGCGTGCTGCCTGAAGGCACCCAGAAAGTGTGGGACTTTAGTGAGGTATGTATAGGTCTTTGGGGGCCGGGGGTAGCACGCTGTCCATTTTTTCTCTTGCAACTTTAAGAAAAAATTGTGAAGTCATTTCTGCTTCCCAGCTGCAGTTTGCATAGGCTGAGCTGGCAGGGGAGGGCGTGAAGACTCAACAGTGGCAGTCCGGTTATATAGAATCCCACCAAACACTGCAATAACATCTGCTACCCCCTCTTGGAGTGACTGGGGGAGAGCAGGCCCCTGGCCCCTGAACAGTCATGAGAATGCTGCTGTCAGCTGCTAGGAGTGCAGGAGACTAGGAAGGGGGATGCATTGTCAGTGCCGAAGTGAACAGACCATGTACACCCCAGTACCACGCACACACACATAGTCAACACCCTGGAAAAAAACAGAGAAATTATGTTCCTCTTGGGTACTCCAGCCCCTCCTGGCACCACTGGAGCCGCCGTTGGTAACCCTCTGGGCATGCTGCGAAGCCCAGCTTTTCTCTCCTTTCCCAGGCTAGCGAGGGAGGAGTGAGAGGAGGGCTGGGTGCTTATATTCATGGACAGTCCTTCTGTGTGTATTACTCTAGGGGTAGGCACCTGGAGCTTATTCTGTAAATGTGAAGAAGTAATTACACAAACTCCATTTAGTACATTACCAAAGCTGCTCTAGAGTACTGACCGACTTGCTGAAAGCATCCTGCCCCCTCTCTGTGCACTGACACGGTGTGTCAAACAGGGGCTGTAACCCCCAAAGGACACAGGTTCCTGTTCTAGTGCTTGATCTGGCCAGCGCTGGCTGCTGTGGCCCTGAGCCAGCCAAGCACTCGAGATATCTGCAAAGGCGCAGAGGGGTGCTGGGTACCCAACTCCCAAGGTTCCTTTTGGAAATCTTTCTCCCTTAAGTTTGTGCTTAAGTTTTAGACAGGTGAGTCATGTAATTGAAATCCGGGGAACTACTCATGTTTAAGTGTAAGTGCTTTGCTGGATTGGGGCCAGAGTGTGCAGCACCACGAAGCACCAAGACTCTCCTGCATCAAACCTGTCACCCATTTATTATAGATTACCAGGGCACAGTTTGCATGGCTCGTAAGAATTTAGCTGTTTCCATAATTAGATCCCTTATTTTTAGGAGAGTTTAAAACGGACAAATTTGCTGTAGACTTAACCTTGGCGTAAGAAACCTTGCAAAAGTGCAGTTATTTTTGTCCAAACGAATGGCCTGATTCTGATCTCACCGTGGTGTAAATCGGGAGTAACTGCACCGGAGTCAGTAGAGTTCTGCTGATGTAAAATTGGAGTGAATGAGATCAGTAGTGTTCTTTTAGCTTTGAGTTATAAAAATACAAAATACGACGTCTCATCTATGCAAGACTCATGACTGTTCTGGCTGGGAAACGGTGCCACCTTCCCAGCTCCCGTTCCTTCTGGTCTCCCATTCTTCATCGCACACTCTTTCATTTGCTCTTTGCATGTGCTTTATGTTGCTCCCTGCCTTTTGGAATTGAGTGGACAATAAATCAATATGAGCAACTGCCATGTATTGCAGTAATAAAACTATTTATCCAGCTCCCTTGACAGATTCCTCAAGGAACAGGCTCTATCGACCATGAAGAGATGAATATGTTTTTTCATTCATCTAATGTTCTTATCTCTGGGGAAATGAGCTGTCATGTAAAGTGGCTAGAAGGGTTATATTTAGTGATAGGTTAGATTTCAATTGTTTGGTTCAGTTAAGCAACTATAAGTTCGGATCTGGTTCTAACCCTTACACAAATTACGCAGACCTCTCTGGTCTGCCATACTGGTCTGGAGATGTCAGGAGAACTGTCTGTCTTGTGACCTCACTGGTATTGTCTGTTCCCAGTCCTGGGAGTAACTTGAAAATAGTCTTGTGATATTTCCAGACCTCTGCTTTCCAGCTTCATCTCAAAGCAAAGTCCAGCTGTGGTTTGATTGAAGGAGTAAATGAAGGTTTGAGCCCATCCCTGGTAATGTTATCACTGGGCCATCAGATTTTGGGCAGTGATAATGTACAATTATCTATGCCTGCAACAGGGAAAGAACAGTTTAATTTCTATAGAAACTGACCCTAACATCTGGACAGATTGCTCTACGACTTTGTTGGAAGTTAGTAAACTCAGTTGATGCCTGCTGAGGTTTTTGAAGCAGGGCAAGGAAAGGACAGCCAACTCTGGGGATGCTGCTGGAGCCAAAAGGCCAGCCAGGCTCTTTAAAGCCTTTTGTAAATGTTCAGGAATACTTTTTGATCTTATAAAATGCATAACTTCTGTTCTTCTGCCCCAGCAGCAGTTCTGGCCTCTGGCATCCATTGGAACCAGGATATTATCAGTGCTCTGGACAGAGAATGTTATATAAAAAGAATGTAAATGGCTTCCAAACCTTGTGGTTGTGTGCTTTGGTATCAGATCTCCCCTCCCCCCCTTTTAGAGTTACTTACTGCACAGCTCTCTGTGGGTGGATATTAAGGGCCAGATCCTCAGCTGGAGTAAATCCATGTAGCTCCATTGAGGTCAGTGGAATAACGCCAGTTTACACCAGCTGAGGCTCTGGCCTTCTGTTTATGATATGATATAAAACAATAGTAACAGTCCAAAGCTTTTTTTCAAACTTCCATCTAGACAGACACATGGAGAGTCTCCAAGGACCTTGAGTGTTCATAGAATCATAGAATATCAGGGTTGGAAGGGACCTCAGGAGGTCATCTAGTCCAACCCCCTGCTCAAAGCAGGACCAATTCCCAACTAAATCATCCCAGCCAGGGCTTTGTCAAGCCGGGCCTTAAAAACCTCCAAGGAAGGAGACTCCACCACCTCCCTAGGTAACGCATTCCAGTGCTTCACCACCCTCCTAGTGAAATAGTGTTTCCTAATATCCAACCTAGACCTCCCCCACTGCAACTTGAGACCATTGCTCCTTGTTCTGTCATCTGCCACCACTGAGAACAGCCGAGCTCCATCCTCTTTGGAACCCCCCTTCAGGTAGTTGAAAGCAGCTATCAAATCCCCCCTCATTCTTCTCTTCTGGAGACTAAACAATCCCAGTTCCCTCAGCCTCTCCTCATAAGTCATGTGCTCCAGACCCCTAATCATTTTTGTTGCCCTCCGCTGGACTCTTTCCAATTTTTCCACATCCTTCTTGTAGTGTGGGGCCCAAAACTGGACACAGTACTCCAGATGAGGCCTCAC
Organism: Emys orbicularis; assembly: GCF_028017835.1. NCBI lineage: Eukaryota > Metazoa > Chordata > Testudines > Emydidae > Emys > Emys orbicularis. Next base: position 1,655,425 of record NC_088691.1, read on the forward strand.
CAATGTCGAATAAAGGGGAACGATCACGTTCCTCGATCTGCTGGCAATGCCCCTACTTATACAGCCCAAAATGCCGTTAGCCTTCTTGGCAACAAGAGCACACTGTTGACTCATATCCAGCTTCTCGTCCACTGTGATCCCTAGGTCCTTTTCTGCAGAACTGCTACCTAGCCATTCGGTCCCTAGTCTGTAGCTGTGCATGGGATTCTTCTGTCCTAAGTGCAGGACTCTGCACTTGTCCTTGTTGAACCTCATCAGGTTTTTTTTGGCCCAATCCTCTAATTTGTCTAGGTCCCTCTGTTTCCGATCCCTACCCTCCAGTGTATCTACCACACCTCCCAGTTTAGTGTCATCTGCAAACTTGCTGAGAGTGCAGTCCACACCATCCTCCAGATCATTAATAAAGATATTAAACAAAACTGGCCCCAGGACCGACCCTTGGGGCACGCCGCTTGAAACTGGCTGCCAACTAGACATGGAGCCATTGATCACTACCCGTTGAGCCCGTCGATCTAGCCAGCTTTCTATCCACCTTACAGTCCATTCATCCAGCCCATACTTCTTTAACTTGGGGGCAAGAATACTGTGGGAGACCGCATCAAAAGCTTTGCTAAAGTCAAGGAATAACACATCCACTGCTTTCCCCTCATCCACAGAGCCAGTTATCTCATCATAGAAGGCAATTAGGTTAGTCAGGCACGACTTCCCCTTGGTGAATCCATGCTGACTGTTCCTGATCACTTTCCTCTCCTCTAAGTGTTTCATAATTGATTCCTTGAGGACCTGCTCCATGATTTTTCCAGGGACTGAGGTGAGGCTGACTGGCCTGTAGTTCCCCGGATCCTCCTCCTTCCCTTTTTTAAAGATGGGCACTACATTAGCCTTTTTCCAGTCATCCGGGACCTCCCCCGATCGCCATGAGTTTTCAAAGATGATGGCCAATGGCTCCGCAAGCACATCCGCCAACTCCTTTAGCACCCTCGGATGCAGCGCATCCGGCCCCATGGACCTGTGCTCGTCCAGTTTTTCTAAATAGTCCCGAACCACTTCTTTCTCCACAGAGGGCTGGTCACCTTCTCCCCATACTGTGCTGCCCAGTGCAGCTGTCTGGGAGCTGACCTTGTTTGTGAAGACAGAGGCAAAAAAAGCATTGAGTACATTAGCTTTTTCCACATCCTTGGTCACTAGGTTGAACTCCCTCATTCGTTCTTACAAAGTAAACGGCAGGGTTCATTTCAGTCATGTTGGACAGTACAGCAACATTAAGATACAATTTCTTGTATTCTTGTATACTGTCTCCAAACTGACACACAATGGCTAGTCACTGGGATGAATCTAATACAGAACCCTTTGAAGAGGTAAAACAAAAACCCAGCTTCATGGTAAGAGCAGGTTCCAACACAGAAAGCTCTTTCCTATTGTACTGTGGGGAGCTGAAAAATCATTCTGGTCATCCAGTTGCCATCATTCATTTAGACCATGTCATGTTAATATTCATTGTTATTAGGAAAACTCAATTTCTAGTCATAGGTTGACTTTCCTATTACTATGGTAGAATAAATATTAACACAGAGGAATAGTAATGTATGAGAGCTTTCTTAGTGGCATCACACTGCTGCTGCTGCCCATGCTGGTTTTCATTCCGCCCTGCCTGTGGAAGGAAGGCAATAATGTTTCTGAACAGATTAACTCTCCGTAGAGCTGTGTAGGATCAGACTGTAGGTAAGGCCTTTTTAACGCAAAAACAAGGGCATTTCTCTGAGCCCAAACTAGGTCTGGAATTCCCAGGCTTGTGCCCGCGAGAAGTGAGCTGAACAGATGGAATGGAGCCCGGCTCTGTACAGTTAGCTAAGCAGCAGTGGTCCCAGGATGACCATAAAGCTGGGTATTGCCACTCTACATTCACCCCTTATTAAACACCTTGGATAAATTATTCAGAGGCCTTTCTGGACTAGCCCTCAGGTTAGAACTCGTCACACCTTAGTTATGAGATTCATCATTTAAAATGTTTTCTCTTTCCCAGGTGTGAGCGGAACACTTGTTATCAGCATGCCCTGGGCAATGCATGTGCATTGATTTGCTGTTATCTTTTAATACACGTTGTTGGGATTGTTTATCTTTGAGTTTCAGAGGCCTCTTTCCCTCTGCAGCTCCTCGCCAAGGGGGTGAGGACAATCCAATCCACCCGTGGGAGAGCAGAGTGCTCCGAGGGTCAGGCCCTGCCGTGGTATCCCAGGTCTCTCTTGAGGAGCAGTGAGCATGGCAGTGTGTGCGCACGCCTCCCCGAAATGACTCTTTCCAGTGACTAACCAGCTTGCTGTCACCTGAAAGCTGGAGCAGTTCCTCTTTGACGTGATCGGGGCCTGTGTTTTTGGTGCGGCAGGTGTGCATTTGTGACTGTGGTTCATTAGCATTATCACTTCCTGCCGGTTTCCTTGGGGGCATTGCCACAGATGATGGCCATCCCCCATCCTGGCTTAGGCTGCCCTCTCTCCACCTTTGGAAGGGCCCGCAGGGGACTGGAAGTGGGATGCTGTGGGTGCCACAAGGACTCCTCGTTGTTTTTGCTGATACAGACTAACACGGCTGCCCCTCTGAAACCTGTTCCCTCTTCTGTGCCTCGTCCGCCTGGCTCAACCAGGGTTATAGAAGTGAAGGTGAACTGACTCGGGTGGGGGTTGGCCCTCACTTAGAACAAGGGCTGCACGTACCGTGTGTGGGGTGCATAGGTGTGGGCAGTGTGATGATTCTGCTTTCCATGTCCTGCAACTTTCCCGGAGAGGAAGCTGCTGCCTGTTTGATTCAGTGTGTCTGCTAAAGTGAACACTACAGTTCCCCACGCTCCCTTTGTGTAACGCTCTGTCTGTGTCTTTAGTCTCTCTTTGTTGGTCCATCAGTCTGATAGACCAGGCATCCAGACAGAAAGTACAGGGTTAGCTCTTTGTATTGGTGACGGAAAACACAGCCCTTCCATGCAGGGAGTTCAGGAAAGGTAAATGAGAATCTACCCTGACAGCAGCTGGGCAGTATGCCTAAAACGGGCTGACAGTAAGATAACCCCTGATGTTTTCATCTGATCTGACATTTACATCAAAAGGAGTGGTTTTTCCTAGAGCTGAGAAAACATGACAAATAAAAGTATAAAATGAGCCATTTAAATATATTTGGAGTCTGCCTTTTTCAAGATTGTCCTCAAACAATGATGATTCTTATTCATGGTCACAGGGTCAACTCTGGGTTTCACCACTTTACTATTCTAGATCGAGGATTTTTCTTGCAAATTTTTCAAAATCAAGCTGGCTGGAACAATGTCATGTTTTCAGTGATGTAGCAGCGTGCACAGCAGCAGAATGCTGGCTGAATTGCCTTTTGAGCAGAAGCAGAAAGTAAGAAATTTCAAAATAAAAAACTATGTTTATTAATTTTGATTAATGGCCAACATATCTAGATAATTTATTATTCTGTGACTTGACAGCATCTTATGGGCCCAGGTGTATCTGTAAGGGGAAGTCCTGAGCTGGGGGCTCCGGTGCCCAGTGAGCTAGCCAACATCAACCTGTTGTGCACTCCAGCCTTAACCGCCTCCCCTGAACCTATGTGCCCAGCCTGCTCCGTAGGGGCCAGACAAGGCAGTGCCCCCCCCCCTTCTGGGGGTGAAGTGCTCACTGTTTGATGGGCAGAAGGAGCAGTTCCTGCACTCCGCTGAGCACAGGGACTGCAAGGTAACTGGCCCTTGCCAGGAGCCCTCGCGTGAGTGAAGGCTCCTTAGGACTAGGGCTGGACGGAAAACGGGAATTCCTTGTCCAGGCTTTGCGCCGCATTGGGAGGAAACAGAGACCTTTTGACAAAAAACGAGAGAGAGAGAGAGAGAGAGAAACCAATCCAAGAAAGCCAATAGCCTGGTGGTTTGGGCATGCCCTGGGATACCGGAGACCCAGGTGAGTGCCAGCACCCACGCTGTTGGCCTGTCTGTCTCCTGTTGGAGCTGTTGTGCTTTGTATAAATAATTGTATTCACATGCCGGGGGGAGGAGAGCCAGAGACCGACTGGCTCTATAGTCTGGTTGTTAGGGCACTCGCCTGGGACGCGGGAGACCCAGATTCAAGTCACAGCTTTGTCATCTCAACCACTGGGCTATAGAATCAGTCTCTCTCGCTGGCCCAATGGATCGTGAATTCTTTGTACAAAGTGGAACAGCCCCAACGACCGAGACTGAGACAGGCCCCCCACAGAGTGGCCTGGGGATTAGGGCCCTGACCCTGGATGTTGGAGACCCATGTTTAAGTCCCTGTGCAGAATCAAGAAGAGCAGGAATTGGAACCTGGGTCTCCCATATCTCAGGTGTGGGTCCCGGCGATTGGCTATTCTGTGGGTGAGTGTCTGTTTCGTCCTTCCACCCCCAGAAATGCTATCCTGGGCACGAGAAATCTTCTTCAACAAAAGTTTCCTTGCAACTGATCCCGTTTCTGAAAAAAGGTTTGGTTTTGATGAATCTGCATTTTCTGAGGGGAAAAATATTTGGTTGAAAAATTCCTGACCAGCGCTATGACTCCTCAGCAGTGCAGGTGCCGAAGGGCCAGTCACAACGCAGGCCAATGTATTCAAAATGTGCAGACATATCCCAGTGCAAATTGTTGAACAAAACTCATTGTGCCAAATTAATGCATTCAGAACCTAGTCCGAAAACTGCCACTTGCATTTCACTGGTGCTGTAACATGTGACAAAGGGCACGAGAAGCATATTGTTAATTCTAGTGTTGGTAGCTATGAAACTGTGATGCCTTTTGTTTTCTGTATACTGCACCTCTGAGCTTCTTAGCACTCCAGCAGTGCACAGTTTTTGTTCTTGTCGCTCAGGACAGACCGTCAGAGGAGACGCACACTCTCTGCTGTCTCCTGCAGACTTTACTTGCGTTCTTCTTTGGCTTGTTGTTCCCTCAATAAAAAATAACGGCCATTCTGGCCTGAAAGTGTGTGTTTGCTCTTTGTACATGGGGAGAATTACAGACAGTGGTCTGCTGTTTTTAATATAGATTGTGCCTTTCTATACATAGTGGCATTCTGTCCAGCAAAATGAATGCCTCAGGAGGGGTCACAGAGGTTTCCCGTCTGGGTGAATGAAAGTTATCACCTACTGTCGGTAGTGTTGTGGTGGAGCTCCCTTCCTGGTAGGCTGTTCCAAACTCCCTGTCCTTGCCTTGGGGAGAAGAGCCCTCTGCACAGGGAGGAATACGTTCAGGAATCGCTCCAGCACGCAGAGCTATTTCAGCACCCATATCACAGAACCACAATACAGAATAACAACCTCCTGCACTCAGAAATCATGAGTCAGATCCCAAAAGATCACAAGACTTGGGGTGTTTTTTAAAGTGGGTTTTTTTTTCTTTGCCTTCTGCTTTTTGAGTCTTTAGGCTGCACTCGGGGCACGTTTTCAAGCTTTTCTCAGCAACCATGAGGGCTGGAAACTTTCTTTTTAAAATGAAAACGGAGGTTCTTGCCCAATCACATGCCTCCAGGAGTGAGAGCTTTAGGAAAACAACCAAATAGCATGAGACTTGCCATAAAGCCATGAGAATTGGCAACGCTGTCTGTGTCATTGACTGGGATGGCGAATGTGAGTGTAATAAAGTCAGTGCCTCACAAAGGAACTCTAACTCTCTCAGCAAACAGACAATCCCATCTGCCCCTCCAGCCTCTGTCCTTTACTTCCGACCCTTGCACCTTTGGCAGTGACCGAGTCTTGCCTGCAGTGTGACCCTGTGGTGGCCACGCTCCTAGCCTGCTCTGTGTGCCATCTCCCAGACCTGAGCTCAGGGCCCTGGCTTGCTGCAGCCCTACACTGTCCAGCAGCCCCTACATATTTTCTCCAATGTCATCCCCACGCTCCAGTGGGAGGAGGTCTGGAAGCAGGACATAGGGTGGAGAGGCCAGCAGCTTGTCCTGTCTGCCCCCTCCTAGCCAATCAGGGCTGGGAGCAGGTCTGACCTGCACAGCACTGCAGCTGGCATGTGGAGTGACAAGTGGCCTTTGTGAAGTGAGTTTGATGGCGGTGGTGCTTAGCTCATTTCCCCATCCATGAAGTGCATTAAGGACACCTCCCCACCTCTGCAAAGTGCTTTGACATTTGTGGATGGAAAGTGCTAAGTACTGTGATGAGGTGTCTCTTTCAAAGTGCCAGCCTGCTATAGGGTTTTTTAATCATATATTTTAACCATATATTCTGCAATCTCTATCAGACCTGAACTGGTCCTAAAAGCCAATCTCTCACTTAACGTACGTTGTAAAATAAATTGGTTTTAGCAGGGCAGATTCAATTAGAGGCCCTAACTTTGAAATACATTTTTGAGCAAATTATAAAGCAACAGTTAAATGAGAAGGCAAAGTTAGTGGAATGGCCTGACAGAGATTAATGACATATTTGGGGGTTGGCTATATTTCAAGCAATTTAGTGTGAAATGTAAAAGCTGCAGTACAGTTGTATCCTTTCCACAGTTTGATAAAAATACCACCCACGATATCAAGACACTGCAAATCATTTACTTATCAAGAATGGGTCTACTAAAAAAATACACAAGTAAGAAATGCAAATTGTAAGTTAAAGTATTTTAAAAACAATAAATGCACGGTATTGACAGTCTGTGAAATGGACAGATTGTCAACATTGCAAATGCCAGAGTCAGATGGGAACTGGGTTTAGAATTCTCTTTTCGATTCTGTTTCGGTTCTTACACTGCAGTCCTCACTCTAGTATCTGAGCCCCCTCCAGTCATTCATTAAGCATGTGACACACCCCTGTTGTGTTTTTTCTCATCCTCTCCCCAGCTGGAGAAGTGTGTTCAGGGGAGTGTCTTGTTGTGGAATTTGTTGCTATAATATATTCGTAGATAACACCACAAGGGGCCACTGTGATCATTTGACCTCCCCCATAACACAGGCTATAGGACTCTTTGAATTAATTCTTATTTGAACTAGAGCAGATGTTTTAGAAAAACGTCCAGTCTTGATTTAAAGATGTCAAGTGATGGAGAATCCATCACAACTTTTGGTAAATTGTTCCATTGGTTAATGACCATTGCTGTTAAAAATTTGCACCCTCTTTCTAGTCTGAATCTTCAACTTCCAGCCACTGGAACTTGTTAGACCTTTGGCTGCTATATTGAAAAGCCTTCTATGATCAAATTTCTGTTCACCATACATGTATGTATAGACTGTGATTAAGTCCCTTTGTTAAACTAACCAGATTGAGCTTCTTGAATCTATCACTATAAGGCGTTTTCTAATCCTTTAATCATTTTTCATGGCTTTTCTCTGAAGCATCTCCAGTTTTTCAAAATCCATCTCGAATTGTGGACAAAAGAACTGAACACATTATTCCAGCAGTGGTCACACCAGTGTTACATAGAGGCAATATAACCTCTTTCCTCCCACTTGAGTTTCCCTTGGTTATGCATCCAAGGATTGCGTTAACCCTTTGATCACCGCATTGCACTGGGAATTTATGTTCAGCTGGTTATCCACCATGACCGCCAAGTTCTTTTCAGAGTCACTTTTTTCTAGGATAGAGTACCCCATCCTGTAAATAGACCTACATTCCTTTTCCCTAGATGTACACATTTACATCTGGCCATATTAAAATGCATATTGCTTGCTTGCACCCAATTTATCAAGCAATGCAGATCATTGTGTATTAGTGACCTGTCCTCTTTCTTATTTACCACTCTCCCGATTGTTGTGTCACCTGCAAACTAGATCAGTAATGAATTTTATGGTTTCTTCCAGGTCATTAAATGAAAATGTTTAATAGCATAGGGCTAAGAAACAATCCCTGTGGGACCCCACTAGAAACGTACTTGATGATTCCCCGTTTACAGTTTCATCTTGAGACCTGTCAGTTAGCCAGTGTGTAATCCATTTAATGTGTGCTATGTTAATTTTATATTGGTCTAGGTTTTTAATCAAGATGTTGTGCGGTACCAAGTCAAACGCCTTACAAAAGACTAAGTATATTATACCAACACTGATATGTTTATCAGCCAAGCTTGTAATTTCATAACAAAAATCTCAAATGAGTTTGATAGGATCTGTTTTCCCTAAACTCATGTAGATTTGCTTTAATTATATTACTGTCCTTTAAATCTTTGTTAATCGAGTCTCATATCAGCCATTCTGTTATCTTGCCAGGGATCGATGTCATGCTGATGGGCCTACAATTATCTGGGTCATCCCATTTACCCTTTTAAAACATTAGCATAACATTAGCCTTCTTGCAGTCTTCTACAACTTCCCCAGTGCTCCAAGACTTATTGAAAAATCTGCAATAAATCTCCAGTGAGCTTCTTGGCCAGCTCTTTTAAAATTCTTGGATGCAATTTATCTGGAACTGCTGAATTATACACATTGCTATATGTTTATATGAGAGAAGCTAGGTTAAAGAAATTTTGCCTTGAACTTGAAGCAGAAGGAGGTGTGGTTTGGGATGGTCCTTAGTTCCTGGGGGAGTTGGTTCCACAGTCTCAAGTTGGCCCCTGCAAAAATTCTGTCTCCTGCATGGATATGCTTTGTCCTTATTGTGGAGAGTTCCATTGTGCCAGAGGAGGGGAACTGTTGATGATGGTCTTCAGCCTAGAGCTTTATGCTCTTTTAGATACTCTGGGCCTAGGCCATTGAGTATTGGAAGATAAAGACTGAAACCTAGAACTTCACTCAGAATTCTGCGGGAAGCTGAGTAGGGAGCGGAGGACAGGCTTGATGCGCTTGCAGTAGCGTGTGTTGCTGAGGAGCTGCACTGCAGCATATGTACCAGCTGCCGTTTGCTGACGGCTTCAAGCCCAAGTCTGGCGCACGGCTGTAGTCCAAACGAGAGCGGAGGAAGGCATATATAATGTTCTTGATTCAGACATGTCAGACTCACCAGCTGTTTTAGTACTGACGCTTTTGACATTAGAACCTATCTAGAGAGGGGGACACCTGGTTGATAATTGTACTAATGGCAGCAAAGTGAGTCATACTATGATCCTGGATAGACAGTCCGCTGAGGTGGAATGGTTATCATTGCTTCAGGTGTCTTTCTAGGAGAAGACCAATTGTAGATTGGTTAAACAGGTCCCCCTCATGCTCTGGAAACCTTTCTGGATTATATACACAAAGTGTTTGCTGCTCTTGAGAAATACTTGAAACCCGTTGTCGTTCTGTGCTTGTGAGGTACTAGGGTGATGTTTGTATTGTTACAGATTAAGGCCCCTGTGTGGGCAGTGCCATTGAACCGAGGAGGAGTAAGTGTGTGTACAAGTGTGCAGAGCTGATGCCTAAGGTCTCAATGCTGCAAAGCATTACTCAGCCTGTGCTCGGTCCTTCAAAGCTCATGAATGATGCCATTGACTTCATGATCTTTCTTTCTTTCTTTGCTCGTGGGAGCAAGGTTGCAGGATTCAGCGTGAGGATTTTTCTTGGAGCTGTTTGCTTGTTTCTTTTCTTTTTGCCGCAGGAGCTAGTAGGTTCCTTCAATGGAGTGGGCACTATTAAAACCTTTACAATTTAGCTTTTGCAAGTAGGCAGCCTCAGTGTGCAATTCCCTATAGATGTTGGAGGGAATACTCTGAATGTGTGGTGATGCTAATGACTTGCAAAGGCCATGGCAACGATATCAATCATGGCCTCCTGTCATTGTCCGCATGGAGATTTGGATTTGGCTTGCTGGCTTTTTTCCCCCAGTCTCAAAATTATTTGTCTCAACTGTTGTTTTCACACAAAATTCTTAGGGCAAGTTTCTGTCCCCTCGTCCTGCATCACCTCCCATCATAGCCTCCTCTGCATGGATTCCTATTGATATCAATGGACTATGTTCATTGTCAGAGTCTAAATCAAAGCCCATTGAGTAGGTCTTTTGACTCGGTGGGCTTTGGCTCAGACCTTAAAGTACTACTGAACATGAGTAAGTGGGATAGAACATGATCCTTAATGGAAAGTATTGCTCAAAAATATGTGCACTTACCAAGCCCTCTGAATTTTGGAAAATAAAATTTAAAGTTCTGATCTTGTGAGTCTTCTGATAAACGCTCCTCAGAAGTAGGGATCTCTGGTAAGGGACATGGTAAAAGTACATGCAACAATGAAGAAAATCGGGAGTTCCTGTTTGCTGTGTCTCCTAACACAAGGACCACAAGAAATTAAAAGGCGAGAAATTCAAAAGTGACCAAAGGAAATACTTTTTCACACTGTGTGTACTTTGACTGTGGAACTCACTGCCACAAGAGACCACCAAGACCACCAATTTAGCAGTATTCAAAAATGGATTGGGCATTTATTTAGATAAGAATGTCCTGAGTTTAAACAGTTATTTATAACAAAATTTCTGGAAGGGATATTAAACCTCCTGCTTCAGGGTTTAAACCAATTAGGATGAGAGCCAGCATGAGGGGCAGATTCTTGCATCTAACTATTGTGTGGTTCTTACAACTCCTGAAACATCTGGTGCTAGCCACTGTCAGAAACAGGACACTGGACTTCAGCTCTGATCCAGTCTGGCAATTCCTGTGTTCCTCGGTAGTCCCATTCTGTCCTGTTGAGATCCTTTGCGTGTAGCTGAAAGAAGCAATCAAAGCTTTAGGAGAGGGAAGGCTATCATTTTCTCTAGGGTTTGTTTGTGTGGTAATGGAGCTCTGAAACTGTCCCAGAGACATTCCTGAAATACCTTAGCTAGTTCAAAATATAGATCCTTTGCAAAATGCCAACAAGGCTGAGAAAACATCTTAACTCCAGAATATTGAATGGAATGTTTTCTGAAACAGTAAAACTTTTAAAATTTTTTTGCAACCATGCTTTGTGAATTTTTTTTTTTTAAATATTTTCTCAGAGGGCATCTTCCATAGCAAGTCACATCCTGTGGTGGTTTTTAATTATTAAACCATAAAAAATCATGACATCTAATGAGAGAGCCCAAGGAAGCCCTACAGTGCTGTACTGCTATAATAAATCTGAAATACTTTCTCCTTGCAACCAGTCTGGGACTAGCGGTTTGGATTGTGTGAGATTGGCAGGTCTAGACCCTTTGCGTGACAATGTCAAAGTACGTCTGGTTAAAAAGCTGTTTCATTTCTGTTTCAGAACACTCGGAAGCTTACACATTTTTTCTTTAGAAATGTATCCATATTAATATGGGTCAATATATTCATATTAATGGGTTACATTCACAAAGGATAATTAACATCCATTAGATAAGCAAAACGTTGTGGTGATTTTTCATATACTCTAATGTGACTATTGGACACTAACTGGCACTAATTAATGATAATTAAATATTTTCACAGAATGGGCTGAAATATTGCTTCCCATCCACAGTAGTTATTTCTAAAACTTGTAAACAGTAGTTCCACGTAATCTAGTATTTAGAAAAGATCTCTTAGTTTTGTCCCCTCTTATTAGTTTTCTTTCCAGGGGTCTGATCTTAAGATATACCTCAACCTGGCCTGGCTTTTGCATAAGCAATTTGCACCCACAAATAATTCTACCCACCGTTTGAGTCTAAATTGAACGAACAGGTAGGTAAGCTTCTCACTGCAAATATTTGCACCAGAAGTACACTGAGGGTGGAATTATTTGCAGATGCAAAATTGTGCCTGTAAATCTGGAGTCCATCTGTGAAAAACAGTTCCCGAAGCATTAAAATATCCCCTCACCAGAAGTGAACAATCCGGCTTGTTTCTATGAAGGGAGAGTGCAGTTGTCACCAGCCTGTCACAGCTTCGTGGCCATGAGGAGTGTGCCGCACTAATTAGCCACATGACAGATGCATGCTTTAGCAGTACATTTCTATTTCCTGATTGTACCGAGGTTTAAGGGAATCGGGCGTCTGTGCACTTACCTTTCTCATTTCCCTACATAACAATGTACAGGGGAAGACAAAGATCTCTGCCACTTACCCTTGCAAAAAGTGGCTATGGAAATGCAAAAGAAATGGTTCCTCCTCATGGCAGAAGCCACAGCAATGGCCTCCAGCAGACTATTTCTGCTGAACAGAACCTCAGGTTTGAAAAATTCCTACTGAGCATGGTCCTTGGTTAATTGTCATCAGAGCTATTCCCTCATTGGGATCTGAATGCAATGATACTAGTATAAAAAGGTGCCTTCTGTTAGTATAGCTGCATCCACAGGCAGGCTCTGTACTGCTTCCACAGTACTGGTTTCCAAACCTATGTAGTTTAGATGATCCAGAAGCGGTGTACAGACAAACCCGTAACGAAGCACTGGGGGGGATGATGTGATGTGTGTAAAAGCAAAATGCAGTTACATGGATACAAGGTTAATGATGTCAGTGCAAGCCCATGCGGATCCCTGCACTGGTGCTATGGATGCAGAGATGATGTCACAGCTCAGAGAAGTGCTACATCAGGTGGAAAGGGCTCCTTTGAAGTTTTTGTGTCCCTTGTCCTCCTTTAGGGCACTGCTGTGTGGCCTCCAGCATATAGAAACTCAACTCCAAGGACCAAATCCGACTGTGCTTGCTTAGGTTTTGCTCAGTACAGACGTGGGCAAACTGCCAGTCCTTCCTTAGGACTTGCTCTGACATCGGTGGAGGGTTACCTGTTTAAAACAAGGACCTCAGGATTCAACCAGGTCTCACTCGCTGTCTGATGGACAGAACCATACTAACAAGGAGAGCAAGGGAGGGAAGGGACTAGGGGTCTGGACCAGGAGCCGCAGAAGGTCCCTAAAAGTGGGGGGGGGGCACCGGTGCCCAAACTGTGGCCCCACCCCATCCACACAGCCCCTTCTCCCCAAGCTCTTACCCCTGCACCGCCCCTTCCCCTGAGGCCCTGCCCCCACACTGCCTCTTCCTCCCAAGACTCCGCCCCCACTTGCTCCTCTCTGCCCCCTCCTTCCCCCCATCACTGGTAAAAAGGGGACGGCATAGCCCGGCCCTGGTCTGGACTTGGTGAGGCGCAGCGTGAGAAATGTTCCTGTGATGGGTGGCTATAAAATGTGACATGTGAGGATGCTGTTGGAGTGGGGAGGAGGGTGGGTCAGAAGCCATACAGGGTGGCAGGATGTAGAGGAGGAAAAGGGATGAAAGACAGGACAGCCAGGGGAAGAGGAGGAGGATAGAGCGAGAGCACAGAAGAAGGGTGAAAGGAGAAAATGGGGAGAATCAGAAACCTGCTGGTGCCGCAGAGAATTCATCATTTAAAGAGACACGTTTTCTGCTAGCACTTGAGAGGTGTCACTTCCCACAGTACATCACTGGGGCTGCTGTTTTATTAACCAAACCAGCAAACCGTTCCCTTCCCCCTGCCAGTCGTCTTGGGCTCTTCACACTCGAAACGTACACATTTGCTTCTTTGGTTGGATTCTTTGTCTACTCTTTACAATCATTTTGAATGGTATGAAGAAAGCAGATGTCAGAGTTCTCCTCTTGTGCGAGAAATGAAGATTTTAAAGTCCCCCCCCGCCCTCCCCCATGCTTTTACCATCCGTTTTAGTTCAGTTTCACAGCGGTATGCTGTGACCCAGGAGATACTTCACAGCTTCAGCAACTGTGCTCCTTCGATGCTGCATAAATATCGCTATTAAAATACTGTCAAACAGCAAGGGACTGTAAGCTGATTTATAAATGGACATTTATCTAATATAGCAACTGCATTAGCTTTTCTTCTTTGGAGGGGGGATTACATCTTTGAATATTTGCCTGCCTTGGCAGTGTGCTCAGCCCTGACCTGTAGGGACCCACTTCAAGTGCAGAGAGAGTAGTTCCTTCTTCTTGCCCATCCAATCCGTGACCTCTTTGCTAATAACATTGACAGGAGTATAAACTGTGATGGCACCTTTTGTGCCGCAAATAGCCGTGCACTATGACCTGCACTAAGTCTGCCAAATCCGAATTAGATGGTAATGACTTCTGGTCAGTACTGACACAGACGAGATTTGAACAAGTGACCTACAACTGTATTCCAGCTACAGATGGGTATTTGTCTCTGAATATTTGTGAGACTAAAGCAAACACATTCATTGTGGAGCTGTCCCTGCTCCTTTTGTGTTTGCTTTCCACAGACACTCCACAAATGTCACTGAATGATTTGGAATAAAGAATGTGTCTGAGAAAAGTGCACTGGTCTCAAGGATGTTTCACAATCAGAAAGAAAGGCTAATTTAATGTGTTGGACTGGTTTGTGAATCATTCACTCTGCTTTAATTCCAAATACATAGGTATTTTGCAATGCTAACATAAATGTTTGGAGTGGGAGGAACTTAGAAATGGGAGAACTGGGTTTGTCCGCCCATTTTTGAACTTTTGTCCATTTTTAGAATCGAATTCAAGTTGACATTTATTGATGTCATGAAATTATTTATATGAGAGTTTCTTACTTTTAATTCCAATAAAGGACTGAAAAAGCAAAACCCATGAGAAACCTTGTACTTTTGGAATTTCTAACAAGGTCTGGGAACAGAAGTGCTGAAAATCATGTGAGAAATCCTGTTTGCCCAAGATTTCCTGCCCAAAATTGCAAATTCCAAGGCAGAATGATGAACTGTTTGAGGTTCTCCAATCTCCAGTTATTAAAGGTTAAGATTCAGGCTCCTAGAATGACATTGGGTTACAGGACTGATCCTAGCTTGTTTATAATCACCAAGAATTGTCATATTAAATACCAAGAAAGATATGCTTAGTGGGACTTACACTGACTAACCTGAATGCCAAGGATGCTTTCTTTTAAGTAACCAAATCCTTCATTGTTGTTAGCCTGCATAGGCTGCGGTATACTCTGCCTCTGACCTGAAAATGCAATATCCTGAAGCAAATAAAACTGAAACTGAATACACAGGAGTGGTTTTGCAAATTGACATTCCCCTGAGCTGTGGAAGTGGAGGCTGTTGGAGCCCATGCCTTTCTCCCAAAGAAATGTCCGGTCTGTAATATCATGAACACATCAACTGTTCACGTTGATCTGTTTAGAAGACAGATGTACACTGTCCTGCACGTGGCACATGGCGGGCTTGCTCCCGGAAAAGGCATGGAAGCTAGAGGGAAAGGAGGAGTTCCTGCTTCCTCACTGATTGGCAGCATGCTATGGAAAAAGACTCAGCCCACCGATTGGCTGTAATGTGCTTCTTAAAAGGCCAGGCTGAAGAAGTAGTAATAATAATTATGATTATCATAATCCCTAGCGCTCACGGAACACTTTCCATCCATAAATCTCAACGCGCCTTACAAAGGAGATCAGTGTCAGCGTTACAGTGTGAAAACAGCATGGGGTTTGCAGTTGTTTAAAACAGGCTGAGATGGGACGGGATGGAACCCTGCAGCTGAACTGTCAGGTCTCTTACTGTTGTTTCGTTAAACCAGGAGAACTACTATGTTACCATCATGTTAATCGAAGTGTTTCCATAGAGAGAAATATTCATTCCCTGCAGTCCTGGGTCAGTAAAATGCCCTCTATCCCCCTGGCTGGCAAGGCCACCTGTTAAGTCTCCAGTCAGTTAACAGAGATCTGAGCTACTAACTCTTGCCCATCTCTCCCCTCCCGCCTATCTTCTCCCCCCCACCCCCCAATGATAGAAGTGCAGAGTCAGTGGGTTGAGCAGCCTCGGGTGCAAACTGAGGGCTGGTCTTCACTACCGGGGAGATTGAGGCTGCTGCTATCGATGCAGCGCGGGTCGATTTAGTGGGTCTAGTGAAGACCCGCTATATCGTTGGCACAGTGCTCTCCGGTCAACTCCGGTACTCCAGCTCCCCGAGAAGAGTAAGGGAAGTTGACTGGAGAGCGTCTCCCGTCGATGCTGTGGAGTGAAGACACTGGGGTAAGTCAACCTAAGCTAAGTTATTCATGTAGCTGGAGTAGCGTAACAGGTCAACTTACCCCGGTAGTGAAGACAAGCCCTAAGGGTGCTCTTGAGCTGTTGCTTCGTAGGTATGTGCAGGTCTGGTTTGCACTCTGTCTCTGAGAAGATGCCATTGCATTGCTGTTTGAGAAACTGTTTTGTCTGGCTCAAAGCAACTTTAGACTTAAAGACTCCACATCCTACCTTCTCCGTCAGATGTGAGTGAAAGGTTGTTGGATTTGGTCCTTACTTCAAAGCATAGTCTTGGGATTTCTTTCCCCAGAATATTTTAATGAGTAAGAAAGACTTCTATTTATTAATTAGTGAATCATAGAATCATAGAGCAATAGAGTTTGAAGGGGGATAGACTAGATGGATTGGATTTAGGACTTAGAGGTATATGGAGAATTTTACATTGATGCACCAGCTTTTGTGACATTTTCAGGCTAACATAATCTCCTTTTGCCCTTAAAATAATTCTTCTCCTGCTTCTAGGGCGATGAGGGGATTAAATAGGTAGCATACCTCAAGTTCAACGTTATAAATCTTCAGACTGTTGAAGGGCGTGCCAGAGAGTCAGCAGGTCAGTTAGTGCTTGTATAGTGGCAGGTTCGCCAGTCAGCCTTCATCATTGCCATGGTGGCACTGTTCAGATTTGATTCTGGCAAGTCAAAGATTCAGGATTTGGATGACTTCCCAAATGCTGCCAGGTGCTGCCTGCCAGAACAATAACCCTCTTGCAAGGGCAGCTCTTCTGAGATTTCTGCCCCACTTGATTGTCCTTTCCCCATGCATCACCTACTTCTGCCATTGTTGGAAGGAGAGCCTCCTTCCTCCTCGTCTTCCTGGGCCATTTGCAGTGCCAGCTGTCATCCGTCCCCCCCACACCTCCCAAACCTGTGGAATGGGAGCTGCTGCATCCCATCTATAGGGTTTTTTCTGTGGGGCTCTAGATACTCCACCCACATTCCTGCAGCAGCCTGCAGTCATCATGCAGTTGCTAGGGAACCATGCACGGTCTGCTGAGGCGGCAGGGTAGTGATGAGCAGAGAGGTGCCTTTCCCTACTGAATTGGAGGGTGGCTAACAACCCCAGCCTTCCGCAGAGGTCCCTTGAGGGATCTTGGTGGCACTCCTCCAAACAGAGGGATCCATTCCCGGGAAGAGCCCCTCAGGAAGAAAGGGACGGGAAGTCACCAGGCCTCAATCTCTGACAAACGGTGGGAGAGGACAAAACTGGGCTTGTAGGATACAGAGGAGAGGGAGAAGGCTGGATGATACCATCAGGGTAGGAGAGAGAGGTGGGACTGTGAGAGGTCTGGGCAGGGTTGTGCAGCAGGACCAGAGATGAGCTCGTTTCTGAAATCAGAGCCTCCAACTGGCTCTGTGGAAATAGAGCCAAGATCCAGAAGGTGGGCTCAGGTCTGAGGATCAAATCCAGGCACTCCCGTGCTTGGAGGGGCTTTGAGTCTGAGATGTCATTTTGGATCGGGCTCTAATTAAAGGGACAATGCCATCTTAAAATTTCTACTTGTAAAATCTTTTCCTCGTTCGTTATGCTATGAGCGGAATCTTGGCAAGCTCCCAGCATGATTTGTCTTCAGATCAGACTTATAATTCTCCAGATTCCATAAACTACCTTCTGTGCAGAGTTCAGGGCTCTGTTGGGGCGTCTTGGTACTTGCTGTTCACATGCCCAGACTGGTGGCACCTTTGTGCTCTGGAAGCCAGACCTGCTCGTCCAGATTTGCTCTATTGAACAGCGTTGACAGTGTCCCCTTGGACAGGGAAGGGACTCAGCAAAAGGCTACGGGTTGCTGTTATCCAGTCTCTTGATGGGTGGTTAGTAAACAGATATATACAATTTGACCCCACCTATGCTGAGGCAGTTGCTCCATAAATGAAGGTCCCCAAATTGTTGTGAGGAAAACCACCTGGTATCTCTAAGCTTGAAACTGCTCTCACCCAGGGAAGTGCAAAATGCTGCGTCTTTTGTAGAACTAGCAACTGCACAGGCATATGCCTAAATGATGTGGAAACTGATTTTGCAAGAGACAAGGTGATGGGCACACGCATATTGAAGACCATGCTCAGTCCCTTTTCAATTCTACAGGTAGTTTTGGAAAATATCAGAAAATGACTCCAGGTTCATGGCTTCTGAAACTAACCTCTAAGCCATTTACTCTGTCAGCAATTTCTAATCCACGTGGATAACAGTGCAACATATATTAACCAATGAAGTGAGTCTGATCTGAGACTTTATGAGGAATTTAATAATTTAGTGTTATAACTTAACTATTTGAAATATTTAAATATTCAGAGTGCGTTTCTGGCATTTAATACTCACATGCCTAATAGTCAATTGTTCATTCAAATGTACTAGGGAATACTGAATAGGGCTCATTATCATATTAATATAGAAAATATATTGGGGTAATTATGAACTCCTTCATTCAGCATGAATTTCAGTCTTTTTAGGTGGAAAGTGAGCAAGGGAGAACACTATTTTGTTGTGCATCATTAAGCAGTCATCGGATAAGAGGGAAGTTCCTTTCATGGATCAGTGGTTAAAAGATAGGAAACAAAGGATAGGCAGCAGGTTGAAAAGAAACAAAAGGAAGTAACGATCTGGAGGATGGCGTGGACAGCACCCTCAGCAAGTTTGCAGATGACCCTAAACTGGGAGGAGTGGTAGATACGCTGGAGGGTAAGGATAGGATACAGATGACAGAACAAGCAGTAACAGAACAAGCAGTAATGGTCTCAAGTTGCAGTGGGGGAGGTTTAGGTTGGATATTAGGAAAAACTTTTTCACTAGGAGGGTGGTGAAGCACTGGAATGCGTTACCTAGGGAGGTGGTGGAATCTCCTTCCTTGGAGGTTTTTAAGGTCAGGCTTGACAAAGCCCCAGCTGGGATGATTTAGTTGGGGATTGGTCCTGCTTTGAGCAGGGGGTTGGACTAGATGACCTCCTGAGGTCCCTTCCAACTCTGATATTCTATGATTCTATGAAGTACTTCTTCACACAACATACAGTCAACCTGTGGAACTCATTGCCAGGGGATGTTGTGAAGGGCAAAAGTATAATTGGTTTCAAAAATGAATTTGATACGTTCATGGAGGATATGTCCATCTATGGCTAGTAGCCAAGATAATCAGGGATGCAACCCCATGCTCTGGATGTCTGTAAACCTCTGACTGCCAGAAGTTGAGGCTGGACGACAGTGGATGGATCACTCGCTAATTGCCCTGTTCTGTTCATTACCTCTGAAGCATCTGGCATTGGCCACTGTTGGAAGACAGGATACTGAATTAGATGGTCCACTGGTCTGACCCAGTATGGGCATTCTTCTGTTCTCAAGGGGCAGGTTTGGGGATCATAGATTAGATACTCCTTTGCTAAGAAGAGAACTGTTTCCTTGTGTCTGTGGAGAGTAAAGCTAGATTTCAGTCCCAGACGTGTAGCAGACTCTCCCCAGTTCTTGGAATCATTTGCCATATGCTGTTACCTCAGTAAGAAATATATAACAACCAGAGGCTGGGATCTGTATTTGTACAAGCACAACGGCAGATTTCTGAAAGTTAAACAGTACGGGTGATGTAGGCGGTATTTGGGAATATAATAGAGTCTTTACAGCCTTCAGGAAAGCCCTATGGCCTGTGTCATAGAGGAGGTCAGACTGGATGATCACAGTGGTCTCTTCTGTCCTTAACATCTAGGAATCTATGAAAGTCTCCTGTAAAAATTTCCAACTATCTCAGCACGGTTTAAGATTCTGGATTTCGATACCTATTCATCTTATTGAAAAACCTTGTTATTTTATCTTATGTATGCCTGATCTGTACAAAGTTTACAGATTATGAAGGATTTATGACACATGCCTGCTTGGCCTTAATGTACCACTAATGAAAATGGCTTCTGCAGTGCTGTGGGCTCCATCTGAATATTTGGAAGCACTAGACAGCTGGGTGGCTGTTTATATCACACAGTGCTGCTGAAATGAGGTTGCAGACTTTATGCCTTCCAGAATGGTTGGCACAGTGCGATTCTCAAACAGGCACTGAGGAGGTACCTGACCTAGTGAAGAATGTTAACAAACCCGATTCTTTTGTAGAGCCCAGAATCCATTTGAAACTCGATTATAACTCTAGTGGATTCCTCTACAAAGCCCAAACAGTTCTCACGGCTCTTTAATTAGGCCAAATCCTGCAATCTTCGCCTGGCATTTACTCAGGACAAACCTGCATTTAGAGTCAAATGAAAGATTTAACCCACAGACATTTTTTAATCAATTAATATTCGGGATGAGGAGGAAGAATTGTCTTTTGGAATCCGGCTGGCTCAGAAAGAGGGTTGTATTGTATTTCAAGCTGCCATAGCAACTTTAGTGGCAGGAACAATGAGTGCAATGAGTACAGAAATCTCCCAATTATTCTAACAGCGACATTAAAAATAAAATTGAACAGTATCTGCCTTCACGTTTGAGACCACATTTCAAATCAATTAATATCCTCGGAACTTGGAAAATCAGAAGGCTCTAGCCCTCTTGTTTTGCCCCACTCAGGTTCATTTGGAAATTTTTACAGGTGTAGCCTTTTATTTTATTTAAAGTGAGTTTTATAACATGGTATTACATCACCGTGGGTTCAGCGCTGGCGGTTACAGTTTCAAGCTTAACAGAGTGAAAGTCACCTCTGCTACTTGCTTCAGAGTTAGAGTCTCTAGGAACACACAGAGACCAAGGGTAGTGACCACACATACATTCACCAGTACAAAGTCTAGTCTATTTTATAAGTTTTATTAAAGTTACAATTAAAGTTATGATTACCCAAGAATATAGGAATTCTATACAGACCTATGCACAAGTTACAAATACAGTTTGGGGGAAGGGATATCTCAGTGGTTTGAGCAGTGGCCTCTTAAACCCAGGGTTGTGAGTTCTATCTTTGAGGGGGTCACTTAGGGATTGGGGGCAAAATCAGTCCTTGGTCCTGCTAGTGAAGGCAGGGGGCTGGACTCAATGACCTTTCAGGGTCCCTTCCAGTTCTATGAGATAGGTATATCTCCATATTAAAAAAAAATGTTAGTATACTCACATCCTTAATAACAGTGTTAGGGTCAGATGGGTCTCTCGTGGCTTGATCATCAGTAGAGGGATGGTTCCTGCTGGAGTCTCCCAGAGAGAGCTCAGTTTTCCCATTCTGGGCATCTCCTTTTTATAATGTGATTCTGTCTACACCTACATTCTGCGCGTGTCTATAAAAGTGTCCACCCTCTTTTCTCTTATTGGTCTGTGTCCCCTGGAAACTTAAGGGACCCCAATTTTCTATAGGCTGTGTAAGTTCCCTTTGTTCTCATTAGCATTGATGCACAACCTGTACCCTGTGGTTAAGATACATGTCTGGGGGCAGGTCTTCACTACAGGGGGGGTCGATTTAAGATACGCAAATTCAGCTACGCGAATAGCGTAGCTGAATTCGACGTATCATATCCGACTTACCCCGCTGTGAGGACGGCGGCAAAATCGACCTCCGCGGCTCCCCGTCGACGGCGCTTACTCCCACCTCCGCTGGTGGAGTAAGAGCGTCGATTCGGGGATCGATTGTCGCGTCCCAACGAGACGCGATAATTCGATCCCCGAGAGATCGATTTCTACCCGCCGATTCAGGCGGGTAGTGTAGACCTAGCCTGGGACAGATGCACCTTTATGGTATTTTTATGATCTAATATTAATCTTCTGGGTAATTTTGTGCAGTGTTACCCTTGGTACCTCTTTTCCCATAATCTCAGAGCATTGGGTTATTTCTTGGTCATTGGCTTAAGTCAACATTTCTTGTCTCCAAGGCCTAAAATAGCTAAGCTAAAGTCTTGCAGGCCTCAACCTATAGGTCTTGTGTTTCAGCTTTTCTTACTCATGTCTAACATTTGGTTCCTCTAAATACTGATCAATCTTATATTTTTATAATCCTACAAATTAACTCTAATTAACATACAATGAATATATGTAACATAACAAATTGATTAATCATAGCATCACACAATAAATGGATACAAACTCAAATCACTGGCTACACAGGAGACTTTCATAGAGTCCTAGATTCCAAGGCCAGAAGGGACCATTGTGATCATCTAGTCTGACCTCCTGTATGACATGGCCATGGGGCTTCCCTGAATTCATTCTTGCTTCAAGTCAAATAGCTATGGGTTGAACTAGACCGTATCTTTTAAAATAACATCCAGTCTTTATTTAAAAATTGTCAGTGATGAAGAATCCACCACACCTTTTGGTAAATTGTTCCCATGGTTAATTACCCTCCGTGTTTAAAAAATTGCACCTTATTTCTAGTCTGAATTTGTCTAGATTCAGTTTCCAGCGATTGGATCTCGTTATACCTTTGTCTTCTAGATTGAAGAGCCCTCTATTATCAAATTTCTATTCCCCATGTAGATTTATAGACAGTGATCAAATCGCCCCTTAACCTTCTCTGTGTTAAACTAAGTAGATGAGCTCCTTGAGTTTATCACTATAAGGCATGTTTTCCAATCGTTTAATCACTTTTTATTGAAAAAAAATTTATTTATTTTCTCTGAACCCTCTCCAACGTATCAACATCTGTCCTGAATTGTGGGCACCAGAACTGGACACAGAATTCCAGCAGTGGATGAACCAGTGCCAAATCTAGACTTCTTTTACTATTGGGTCAGAAGTTATTGGTGGAGAGAGACAGCTCCCTCCTGTCCCTTCCTGGGGCTTTGCTCCAGTAGTCTTTACATTTTAACCATGTTAACTGTATGCTTAATTTGCTTGCAATAGGTGACATGCTGCATCACTTTTGAAAGCATGTGATGTGCTACCCAGGAATTCTTATCTGCATATGTCAGTACGCACTGATGGTCATTACCTCCTCGTAAACATTAACATGAGCAATGAGTGTTTCCCATTTGACATAAAAAGAGGGTATTGGTTAAGAAAAATTCTGTTACTATAAACAAGATCCGGATGCCCATCGTCTGGAGAGACCGGTTTTAATTAACGCAGCTAGGACCCTGGCTACGGCATGAATCTGGAGAACCCCACACAGGCTGCAGCGCTGCTTAGTAAGACAAAGAGGGTTAATTTCATGTTTTAATAAATTTCCGTGTCACAGAACTTTGAAGTCTTGACTGGTCACAGTGGCACTGGAACATTTTAAATAGTGGGGGTGCTTAAAGTCAGCCCCTTTACCCCTGTCCAGCCCCCCTCCCCCAGAGCTGTGGCCAGGAGCAGGGCAGAAAACTTCAAAAACAGACTCCAAGGAGAGACTGCTGAGCTGGAATTGATATGCAAACTAGACACAATCAACTCAGGGCTAAATAGGGATTGGGAATGGCTGAGCCATTACAAACATTGAATCTATCTCCCCTTGTAAGTATTTTCACACTTGCTTCTTATCAAACTGTCTGTACTGAGCCATCTTGATTATCACTTCAAAAGATTTTTTTCTCTTACTTAATTGGCCTCTCAGAGTTGGTAAGACAACTCCCACCTGTTCATGCTCTCTGTATGTGTGTGTATATATATCTCCTCAATATATGGTTCACTCTATATGCATCCGAAGAAGTGGGTTGTAGCCCACGAAAGCTTATGCTCTAATAAATTTGTTAGTCTCTAAGGTGCCACAAGTACTCCTGTTATTTCTCCAGGAGGGGGGACCTGGACACAGGTAAGGGGGCCGAGGCTGGGGCCACAGCTGGGGGCGGGCGTGGGGGAGGGAGCCGAGAGCCGCGGGCATATTGGAGGGGGGAGCTGGGACCCGTGTAAAATGTGGGGGTGCTGCTGCACCCTCCGCACTCCTAGTTCCTGCGCCTAGGACTGGTCACGTCTCCTCTCTGCCCAAACCATTGTGATCTAAGGTGATTGATTATTCTTTAATCACCTGTTGGAGGTTTCTGGAGTCTCCAGATGGGTGCTTCCCGCTGCGATTTTACAATCCGAATGGCTAACTTCAGTAAATATGTAAAATCTCTGGGTTTTAAATTATGGCAAAACTGAAGCACTAAATTGTGCACTGTTTTGTGGGGTTTAAAAAACATTTTCAATTTCAGTTTGACATAATGGGGAAAAATGTCTCATGTTTGACAGAGCGTTCTCAGCAATTATCAATAACAACTAATTTTAAAAAACCTATGTAATAGAAGAGGTGTTAACAATGTAAGTAAAGCAGTCTTTTTAAAAAAACTACTCCCCAGGTGGATTGGCAAGTGCACTGAGCTCTAAGTAACTCTTGCAAACTCCTAGACTGTTATCAGTTTGATTGGCATTGTCAATCTATTATTTCCTCTATATATTTTAAAAAGTCTTTGTATGGACTGTATTTAATTTTGAATTTGAAATCTGATCAATTAATGGTGTTCTCCAATGCATTTTAATCTTCAAGGCTGGTTTTTGTCTTCAGTCAGATGAATTCATATTTCAGTAAATGCCAGTCCAAAACATGAATGCTGTTTTCCCCTTTGATCCTGCTGCTCAGCCTCTGCAAACCTGGCTCTATGTTGTCCTCATTGTACATGCTGTGTGTATTTTTATTACATACACAGCGCATGCAATGTGGACGTAATGGAGATCAATATACATCTGATGAATTTTAAGGAGATAATGATTTATGTTTCATAGAAATATTTTAATTTGTTTTTGCAAACTAAAATTCCTCACTGGGAAAATTCATTGTGTGTGTGACGGTCTCAAAACTACACTGCAAGTGAAATTCACTCTTATATAGAGGGCTAGCACAAGATCTGTGTCACATTTAATTCTTACTGAAATCCTCAAAATGATATCTAAGTGGGATTTAAATGGAGCCGAGGCCTTGTGCTCTGCACTGAGGTGCATTTCATCCTATGTGCATATTTCACCCTCTACTGCTGTAATTCACTCTGCTACTTACTGTTTTCGGTCTCTGTACCCTACTTCATCACTAATAGGGCTGGTCACATTTTCTCATTCAAAACTTTTTTAATGAAAAATCACCTTTTAAAATATAAAATGAAAATGTTGGAATCTTTTCAGGGTTCAAAAAAGAACTAGATAAGTTCAGGGAGGATCGGTCCATCAATGGCTATTAGCCAGGATAGGCAGGGATGGTGTCCCCAGCCTCTGTTTGCCAGAAGCTGGGAATGAGTAACAGGGGATGGATCACTTGGATTCCCTGTTTTGTTCACTCCCTCTGGGGCGCCTGGCATTGGCCACTGTCGGAAGACAGGATACTGGGCTAGATGGACCTTTGGCTGCCCCAGTACGGCCGTTCTTATGTTCTTAAGGAACTTAAGGGAAAAAGATAAACAAAAGAAATAGTATTTTTCAATTTACCTCATAGAAATATTATAGTGCAATCTCTTTATCATGAAAGTGCAACTTACAAATGTAGAATTGTTTTTTGCATAACTGCACTCAAAACCAAAACAATGTAAAACTTTAGAGCTTACAAGTTCTCTCAGTTCTACTTCTTGTTCAGCCAATTGCTCAGACAACCAAGTTTGTTTACATTTACGGGAGATAATGCTGCCTGCCTCTTATTTACAATGTCACCTGAAAGTGAGAACAGGCGTTTGCATGTCACTGTTGTAGCCGGCAGCCCAAGAAATTTACATACCAGATATGCTAAACATTCGCACACCTCTTCATGATTTGACTTGTAGATTGCACAATCTTATGTTGATCTTTTTTACAGAACAAATATTTGTAATAAAAATAATCATATAAAGTGAGCACTCTATACTTTGTATGCATTGCAACTGAAATCAAAATATTTGAAAATTTAGAAAAAATTCCAAAATATTTATAATAAATTTAAATTGGTACTCTATGATTAACAGTTGAATTAAAACTGTGATTAACCTCAATTACTTTTTTAATATCATGATTAATTATGATTAATTTTTTAATCATTTGACAGCCCTAACAAAAATGTTTTGATTTTCAACTTCTGTATTTTGTAAAAAATAATTTTAATATTTTTAATGAAAATAGGATGTTTAATTATTATTTTTAACAAAACATACCATTTTTGATCAGTTCTAAATCACCGAGTTCCTGGATAGACTCAAACCTAACATGAACAAACACTGGGCCTTATTTTCAGAAGCAGACCTCCATTTCTGCACCATCAATTGGCAATTTTGCACCTGAAAATCACTGGTTCACAGGCTAATTTGGGCAGATTATCCCCACAAGTATTGACATATCCTGAATTGCAGGCAAAATTATTGTAAGTGCAAACTTTCTACCTGCAGTTTTTGTAGCGGATGCAGTAACAAAAATGGAAGCCCACTTCTTTTCTGGTCTTGTTACTATTTTTTTTATTTGGCGTATACATTTAATGTGAGCCTCTATTATGGTGTTTTTATAAAATTTCCTGGCAGCTTGCAGGCATTTCGCTCTTGTGACTGTTGCCCGGGGTCGGTGATATGTAGATCAGAGGATACGAGTGAGATTCTTACAGTCTCAGAGTTAAAGTAAAACGAACCGACTGTATTCAGATATGTGAAAAAAGGTGTAATATAGTGGTTTAGGGCACTACTCTGTTTTGTATGTGTTGCATAAATGGCGATGGTATGGTATAGTGGTGTGACTCTCTCATTAAACAATAATCTGTATGATCTGATATTTTATGGAACTTGAACATCTAGTTTTTACTTATGGAAAACGCTCTGACAATCTCTGTGTGAGAGATGGCATAGAGCCGTTTAGATTTGATACTGTGTGCAGGGACATCCTTGTAAATAAAAAATCCAGTGAAATGAACTTCTGCTGGGCTAGGGAAAGCGGTGATAGGGTAGTGGTCAAATTAAATGTTGAGGTGTCAGCTCAGCAGCCTCATCTGATTATCTGCACCTGAGGCTACAGAAATCTCATTAAAGCCCTGTTATTAGATGATGAAAAATGCATCCCCGTCTCAGTGACATGTTTGAGGAGGCAAAAAATGTTCCCCTAGTGCCGGCGCAGTGCGGTGAGAATTAATTTACTTGGCTTGCTTATATCTTTTCTGAGGAGCTAGTGGGGGCAAAGCCTGTCAGATGTTTACCACTTCTTCCTGGTGCTGAGGAACCTCCGCTCGCTCTGACTTCAGACCCTTAGTGCTAACTCCAACAGACGGGCTCTGATTCAGTCCGGGGTTGCTCTCGGCTGATTTAGTTTTGTGGATTTTATTATTTGATCCTAAACCAGTATTTGTATTTATCCAATTATTCAATATGTCCAGCTGCATAATAGATCATACAGACTCCAGTGTCTTGAACAAGAAAACAATTTTCTAAGAGCATTAGCGAGAATTACTTTTGTTTTTAAGAGATGTCACCGTTGCATGCGTTACAATTTTTAATGTGTTTTTTCCAATCATTATCTCTGTCATTGCCACAAGACAATTGCTCCACATTCTTATTTTGTTTCTCTGATGCTTGTAATGGAAAGAAAATTTCAAACTCAGACAGCTTTTAACAAAAGGATGTCCCATTCCCCAGTCTAATACATGCTAAAGAATATGATTAAGATGCCATGCTGTTAACTTAAATAATTGCAAAAGACACTTTTGGCTGTGAGGATAAGTTGCCATCTCTGAGGGTTAATAGTTTTGAGTAGACTGCTGCTATAATTTCTTCTGTCATTTTTACAACTAGATGTCTTGCTACTCTGTGCACATGTGTACGCGTTTCTCTAGCAGTTTCACTGGTCATACAAGCTAGAGCTATGGTTGCAAAACTGTTTTTATTCTAACCAGCTTCTTTTACAAAAGCATGTAGCTTTTGGAAACGCGTTTTGGCAAACAAGGCTTTTTGTACTATGGTGATTTTAGAAAGTTTGCATGAAATCCCTTCAGTTGTTTTTGGAGTTGATGAAACAGATTGAAAACATATACATTCATTTTCCTTATTTTTCTCCCTTCTACAAAGATAACTTAAAACCCGCTGAACTTTGAAAGGTCCCAACTGTGTGTGTGCTTATAACGAGCACACATTTTGCTGAGTGTGAAAATAATGGTTATCAGACAAGGAATTTGAGAACATTTGGAGCTGCCGGATCAAGTGTGTGCAGCAGAAAATGTCATTAAGCTGTGAGCTGGAGCACTTTAAAATAGATGTTGTGCTCATGCCAGCAGAAAGAACAGGAGTACTTGTGGCACCTTAGAGACTAACAAATTTATTAGAGCATAAGCTTTCGTGGGCTACAGCCCACTTCTTCGGATGCATATAGAGTGAAACATATATTGAGGAGATATATATATACACATACAGAGAGCATGAACAGGTGGGAGTTGTCTTACCAACTCTGAGAGGCCAATTAAGTAAGAGAAAAAAACAGAGGTAATTAACTCGCTGATTTCTGGTTACAGACATTTACGAGCTCAGCTGAGGATTACAGGAAGTCACACCAACAAGTTTACTAGCTTTGGAGCAAAGGGCGATAGACTGGCTTCACTTTGAAGGAGGAAGTGGTTAAGGGAAGCCTGCCAAAACTGCAGCTGCCAGCTCACGGGAGCCAAAGCAGACCTATCAGGGGCTGGGATGTGGCCAGTAATCTTTATCCAGGATTAATTCTGTTTGTGCTGGGAATATCAGTCTTTGACCAGAGAGCACGGACTCTCCCAGGTTCCCTGTGAAGTGGGTTGACAAGTTGCAGCGGAGGAAAAAGGTGACCAAGGGATCTGGATGAACGTTGAGGGGTTAGAGCAGCGTGGCGGTATTTTGGTGGAAGAGTTTTTCTCACTCCTCCCTGTGCTAAGGCAGAAGTTATTGCCGTGTCACAAAGCCATATGCAGAAAGCAGCTGTTCTGGCATCACACAGTTTTGTGGGGCCGTGGGGTGGGAGTATCAAGAAGCCGTTTTCCAAGTCCCTCCTGTCATGTGACTCCATATAATAACCTGTACGTTCTGGAGTCCCATGCAGTGTGTGATGTATTTGTGCACCAGTCTGATTCTTCTCTGGACTGTGGGAGCAGCAGACATGTATCTCATTTCCAGAGCAACTGCGACAGCTTTGTTCTTTCCCATTTTTGGAGCCCCTCATTATTCCAATAGCCTCTCTCAGCCTGCCATAATTTTCAAAACATTTAGTAGGCCCTAGTGATTCCATCCTATAGTGAGATTATGCCTATCTCCTTTGACATTTTCACTTGACTAGAGATGGTTGCAAAATGGTAAGTATTTTCTGTGGAGGAGGGGGGAAATGGCAAGAAATGAATTTTTTTTTATTTTTGAAACATTTTTGAACAAATAGTCTAGTTTTTTGGTGTTAACCCCTTTTTAAAAGAAAACTGAACTTTCCAATTTTCTGTCTCAGCTTTTTGTCAACAAACCTGGAAAATTTTGAATGAAATGTTAATTTTCTGCAAAAATGTTCATTTTTTTTTAAGTGAAAAAAATGGTGAAGAAGTTTAAATGGGAAATTTTGCATCAGCTCTCATCTTTAATTCAGTTCTCCAGAATCAGTTTCATTCATCTGGGTTCCACTGTACTTTCCAAAGCACTAAGGCCCAGATATTAAGGTATTTAGGCATTGCTGCGCTCAGTGTAACAATGCCTAACTGATTTAGGAACCTAAATCTAATTTTCAAAAGGAGGTTAGGCACTTAGGAGCCTAAATCCTGTTTGAAAATGAGATTTGGGTTCCTAAATCAGTTGGGCATTGTGACGCTGCGTGCAGGAATGCTTAAATATCTTTAATAATCCGGGCCTAATATCTTTTCTCTAGTATTTTGAACAGTAGGGTATGCTATATCGCACTCTCAGCTACAAAGTTTAAATAAACTAAGCAGTGAATTAATTCCTCTGTAGCACTGGAATTATGCAGGTGGTCTCAGATTGTTAGGGGAATGAAAACAAATGCCACACTTACTGTCAATTTAATAGTCTATCAGCAGCAGAAAATAAACAGGTTTGCTTCACAGTATAAGTAAAACTCCTTGCAAAGTGTTTTGCTCTCTCTGTGGTCATCGTCAAGTTGGGTTTTTTTTTTTTAAATACTTTCCCTTTTTTACCAGTACATCTGTGATCTTTGTTCTCTGCCCAGCAGCTTTGCCACATTTGTGTTTATCTTCAGATGTCATTTAGGGCAGTGCTAGTGTTCATTGTCCAAGGCAAATAATGAAATAGCATTTTGTTGGTTCTTTTGAGTACCCCTGCTCATTGCTAGATTTCTTCATCCACACTGGCTCTAATGGCTATTAGCCGTTTGGGGGTGTCTCACGGGGAGATTCTAGCTGCTAGTCTGGGTAGGTTTGCAACCCTCAACCCTCCATAATTAAAGATTATGTCATATGATGAAAGCTCCAGGAATACATCCAACCACAGTTGGCAACCCTAAGTCTGGGCTGTGTTGAAATATTGATTGAAATAAAAGTAATTCAATCTCCAGGCAGTGCTGATCAATGCACTTTAGTTCTATCCCGGGCTAGCAAGAAAGATGTGCTGCAGCATCTCTTTTAGACAGCGGTGAGTCAGGGATCCTTGAGAGGACAGTGTCGGGGGACTCCACTGTTTTCTGTGATATAGGGAGACGGAAGAAACTGCGGAGACTTGGCTAGAAGACTTGAGAGAGAGGTGGAGAGAGAACCAGCTACTTGGAGTCCAGGGCTTCAGTAAATGTGGAGCCCTCAGGCCGCTAGAGAGGAATTGTTGCAACTCTACTGTATGTGGCCACCAGTGGGTTTTAGTCTAGCTGCACAACAGCTGATGTGTCCTGTGGTAAGATAACCTTTCACTCCATGGCAGTAATTACTCTTTAAATATTTTACAGTTTTGTAGCTCAAATGTCCAGCGTTGTATTCCTTGTGAGGGCAGCGTGTCGCACCCCCGCCTCTGCCACGAACACAGGCCACACGGAGACCACCTTGCTTGTAAACACCCCTGTGTCATTTATTTACAGTGTTTGAATCCCTCCACCAATCCACGCAGTGTCTCCAGGCCTTTACACCCTGTATCTCAGCTTTCTAGCCTCTTCCCCCAAAGCTGCCTCCACCCAGGGACCTCCTTTGTCAGGCTCTCCTGGCCTTCTGTTCCTCTCCTCCTCCCACCCCTTCCTTCCTGTCTCCTTTTATACAATTTCCCTTGTAATGGGCTACATGGCTCACAGGGCTGGCACAATCCATTAGGCAACCTAGGCGGTCGCCTAGGGCGCTAACACTTGGGGGGCGGCGACTGCATCTTCGGCCGCCCCGGTCGTCATCGGCATTCTGGGGGCGGGACCTTCTGCCACCTCTGTCGGGGGTGGTATTTCGGGGGCGGGACCTTCCGCCGCCTAGGGCGGCAAAAAAGCTGGCGGTGCTCCTGATGGCTCATGGACTCCCCAGCCCCAGTCTGGCCTGGTAATCGGGTACATCTCTGGCCAATCTAGGGTGACCAGATGTTCCAATATTATGGGGACAGTCCCGATATTTGGGGCTTTTTCTCATATTGGCTCCTATTACCCCCCAATCCCGTCCCGATTTTTCACACTTGCTGTCTGGTCACCCTTATTCAATCAGGCCTTCCCCAGGGGTACAGCTAGCGATTGGTGTGCTGGCTCAGGAACTAGCCCTCAGCACGCTGTCACCATGGCGTCTGGTTTTACTGAATACCGGGGGGGGGGGGTGCTCCCAGAAGTGGAACTCTGACCCCAGCAGAAGTGGGTTACAGATTGATGGCAGCTATTGGAAAGTTGGATGTGGAGGGCCACGCACCCGACGTTTCTGCCAGAGTGGAATGGAAATAGAGCGGAATGCAAATGGGTTGTGTAGGCAGCATAGTGTGAACTACCTGGGACAAAAGAGACCACCTCACGCCCGACATTGTGTAGCGGTTACTCAGTACTGCCTGAATGGAAAGTAACTACAAAGACCTAAAAGGTGAATGGAAACAACCATTTGGGCAGATAATATGTGAAAACCACAAGTGGTGTGTGGTGGTAAGGGTCAATAGCTCTGAGTATGGCTCTGCTGGGGGAAATCTAGACACAGACCTGGCCATGTTACACCTGTGCCTTCTCCTGTTGTGACATGTTTGAAAAGTGCTATAAGCAATAGTGGGAATATCAGACCCTGGCTTGTCTCTGATTTTGGAAGACTAGCAAGATCTTTGGTGGGCCTGAACTCCACAGCCATCCTCAGCTGGTGTAAACTGTCACAGCTACATTGAAGTCAGTGGCACTACGACAGTTTGCACCAGTTGAGGATCTGGCCCTGAGTATTACACGTGGGTATAGAGTCTCTTTCTGCGCATAAACAAGCAGTAAAGGGCTCAAGCAAAATATGCTGTTCACTTAATCTTTGTAGTACTTTAATGGGAGCTAACAATGCCATCAAGCCATCCCTTTCTCTGTACCCTGTCATTTTATTTTGATGAGATGATTGATCTGTTTCACTTCCAACATTGTTTACTAGATCCCTTAAAATGTCCTTAAGCCACTCACTGGCAGGACGTGAACTGCACAGGCAAAACAGTTCAGTAATCAAGTCAAAAGCCACAGAAATGGAGTGACTAGGAGTACAGCTCACAGCCAGATTATAGTATGCTGGGCTCCCATGCCACAGATAGCCCCAGCGCTGGCTAGGACACACATACCGCGCTGCCTCTGCTCACAGAGCCATTTCATAAATCTTCACTCAAGGAAAATAGCCATCGCCACTGAGTGATCAGGGAGTGGCTCTGTGTGCAGCACAGCTCTCGTGAGCTTCGAACCTGGATTGTTCCTGTCATTGGTCCTAGCAAAGAAAAAAAGACTAATCCAAAATCCTTCAACAGCCATGAGCCTGAAAACAGTCTTCTCAGGGAAAAAACACATATTACTCTTGAATGACTGAACTAATGAAATTCCCAATTGGTCTGATTTAATTTGAACTACGTTATGTAGCTTGATTTGGAAAGAATATCAATTAGAGCACTGTAAGGCTGGAAATCCCAAAACATGAATTAAGATCGAGAGCTTTCGTGCAAAGTATCATAGAGGACTCATTGTGACATATAATATGTGTGTGTGTGTGTGTGTGTGTGTGTGTGTGTGTGTGTGTGTGTGTGTATGTGTGTGAGTGAAAGGAGAGACAGAAGGATTTAACTACATGGGTACCACCATTATGGAGTCATGTACCAAGTCCCAAGTTACTACCTTAAAAGTGTACCCCACACTTTCCAGAGGAAAATTGGGGAAATGCACTCATTTGGCATGCAGTTACTTGTGTGTCTGTAGAAGAAACCGCAGAGGTTGTCAATGACTGCTCTGTTCAACACTGACTTAATAGTAGGGGATGCCAATAGTCCAGGATTTTCCTCATAGTCTCCGGGAATCCATCTGTTCCGATCATGGCTCCAGGAGGCACCACATACAGTAGACCAAAGTCCAGCTCAATTTACTGATAATGCCGCTTCTACAATTACTCCACACCCTAATTCCTTTGCCTGCCATTCACAGACGGGGCAGGGGGTCTAGCATTGCAAAGGAGGAAGCATAGTGTTTTACTGCCACACTAGTGAGGTTAGAATCTGAACTCCCTGGGGCAGCAGGAGTTTGGAGCATCACAGAGGTGAGGCATTTGCATCTCAGGGGGAAGGAGTGACTAATGCTGAGCCTTATTTACATCTTAATTATAGAGTAATTTTAATGGCAATTGTATAGACTACTTTGACTTTTATTTCTTGGGCTCAGCTTGAATTAAGCAGCCATCTTTTAAAATTTTTTTAAATGACATTGTTAATTTTTGTTGAGATTCTGATTCCTCCATTGACTTCCTGCTTGGGGAGGCTGAAAAGTAACAGCCTGAAGCTTTGCTGCTAGATGCCCCATTCAACATTGGGGGTCAAAGTGGCAGTGTCTGGAGCAGAGGGATGTTTGGCAAGAGAGGCGAAATCATTGAAAAGGAACAATATTGCATGGCCGAAACCCTCATATGCACTGAAGCTTGTTCTCTTCCCTACTTTTTGATTGGGTTTCTGCAAGCCCTAAAGTCTTTGCTGCATGGTTTGGGGGTAGGGTGACCAGATGTCCCGATTTTATAGGGACAGTCCCGATTTTTGGGTCTTTTTCTTATATAGGCGCCTATTACCCCCCACCCCCGTCCCGATTTTTCACATTTGCTGTCTGGTCACCCTATTTGGGGGTGGCGCAAGAGGTGACCTAGCCAACAGTTACAAGGAACTTTATGAATAGTATCGTTTGCTGGAATACGTCTGAAAATAGGCAGTGTTGTTAACTAGCTAAGACTGTCACAGGTATGCTGGTCCTGTTAATGGTGCTTTTATGGAGCCTTAGAGCGGTAGTTGGAAATCTTATTTTCTTATTTCCTGCTGGGAGGCATTAAAACAGCTCCTGATTTTTCAAACATGAATCAAAAGGCAACCTAAAACAGAGATGATGACGTTGGTGGCTTGTTGCACCCAGGGATCCTACCCCGGCTTCCTCTTTCCCTGTGTTAAGACAGGCCAATGTCAGGACAGACCTCGCTCCAGGTAGAGATGGTGCATGGGCCCTACATTGTGGCATTGGAGTTTTTAGGGGCCTGTCATATGGGCCAGTTTGGGATTAGGGAAATGAAGACCACCTGCCTGAGGAGGTGCTGAGCAATTCCTGCTTTATAGCAGGGTCTGAAGGTCACTGACTGCACTCTGCGAGTGCTTCAGAGTGCACTGAAACTGGCATGTCAGCCACAGATACCCAGGTCTGTTATGTTACTCTTTGGAGTGAAAATTGCCCCCAGAAATTTGCTCAGACTCATCCTCAAATTAGCATCGCCTCAAATATCGCAACATTTGTGATCCAGAAGTTTGGACAGAGAACATCCTTCTACCCAGAGACCAGTGGCTACTCCACATTACTCAGAAGTATTCTAGTTTTCTTAGCACCTGCAATGGGTGCTGAAGGGTGTAATCCTGCCCCACTGATACTCAGCACTGTAACCAGGGCATAAATGAGGAAGCAAAGGGAAGAGGAAAGGAAGCAAGGTGTCTGATTGTGGCGTGTTTGCTCTCTGTTGGATCCCTTCCCAGCCTAGACACACTGCCTGGCAACTAACCTTGGGCTGAAAGTGCAGTCAGGTGTAGTTCTCCAAGACACTGAGGAAATGTAGGATGGCTTCAGACAAAGAAACCTCAGTGAAAATCACTAGCCTATGTTGTATTTTTGTACTGAAATTTCACAACAGCTCTTAACTTTGTGAGCTGAGCCACAAAGAACATCCTCCTGCTGCCTCCAGTTTGGACCAGAATTCCCAGCTGCCAATATGTTGATTCTGTAAAGAACCTGCTGCCCCTGACACAGCCCAGCGTGGTGGAGGGATGGACATACGTGTTGGAGAGGAAAGGAGGACAGAAGCTCTGAGTTTGTCTCTATGCTACCAAGATTTGGCTCATGTGAATCTGGATAAAGTTTGCTGTGCTACTGCCTGGGACTGGAATGGTTTTGCTCCAGAATAGAGTTTTTTAACCTTTGATGTATCCTATGCTGACAGCCGTCCTGCTGTGACACCTGCAGATGTGTTTCGAACCGGTATCTAATAGCTTCTGAGTCTCCAGTGCAACGAAGGGTCTCTTCAGGTGGCTGTGCCATTTCTTGCAGAAATAATCTTCCGAGGACTGTGAAGTGGAGTGAGCCCGGATGACTGGTGAGCACGTCCTGTCCCTGCGTTCCGGTCAGTGCTGCTGCTCTAGCAGGCCATGCAGGCCCTGGGTTCTGCCTTTTCCAATGGAGCAGTAATTTGTCTTATGCAGTAAAACGTATTCGCGTCTGCGCTTCTTGGGGGATTAGAAGTGAATTGTCCCAGTGGTGGCGGCTGCCCTGGGGGAGGCGTCCCGGCCATGTGATGCTGAAGCCACGGAGTGTTCTGCCAGGAGAGGGCAGCGTTACATTTCAGCCAGAGCTGCCTACGAGAAGCTCAGCAGAGGTACCTCATGGGAGCTCGTGGTTTAGTCCAGGCTATACGAGGTGGGGGTGTGAGAACATACTGGGATAATCTTTTAATGTTGAGTATTTTTAGATACAGGCTTTAATCCTGTAATACTTGAGATTTTCCATCTGTAATTTGCAATTTCTAAACTCATAAAATAGTTTTATTTTCCTTTGTTTTCGTAACTCTTCATTGCCTGGCAGGGCTTTCTCCCTCCAAGCAGTCCCTGTGAATGGACAGTGTTTCATAGTATTCCTCAACCCCCCCCCGCCCTTGTTCAGAGGCCTGCTGTGATCCTTGGAGAGGGCATTAGCAAGGACATTAGGGCTGGTCTACATGAGAAGGCAGCATTGGTCTTCGCTAGACGTGTGATTTTAAACCAGTTTAGTTACCAAGGGCTGCAAAAGGCTGTGTGGACAGTTTAAGTTTGGTTTATTTCAGTTTAGCTTAAATTGATCAGGAATTGGTTTAAATTAAACTGAAATAAGCCACTCTTAAACCCAGTAGGAGTGTCCAAAAAGGGTTTTGCTCTGGTTTAACTTAAATGGGTTTGAAAGCCCATTTAAATTAAACGGATACAACTTTCTCGTGTAGACAGGGCGATAATAGAACTGGATAAGATGAAAGTCACTTTTTGTTCCTTCTTAAATACATATCACAGCCTCAAAGCTGCTGTTGTGTGTTGTGTGAATATGTCCATGCGTGTGTCTACATATATGTGCTGTATCCTGGTTTTCAGTTATATTCTTTGTTTGCAAATATTGATAACCACCGAATACCGGCGGGGGGAACGCAGCTAAGTGCACGCTACCAGCATATTGTCTGTGCTCGAACAGAGAGCGGTGTGTTTTGCCTCACAGATAGTATTTTGTCATCACATCACCGTGTGCAGCTCTGGTGGATGAAAGGGGCACTGAGTTCCTGACTTTCTCATTTATTTCCGTTTGTGCTTTTTTAATGCCTTCCCACACTGTTGGTGGTAAATGGCATTTTTTTTATTCATTTGAACTATGTATTTGTATAACCAGCTTTCATCTTTCTGTCTCCTTTTTCATGTCTGCTTTTCAACATCATTTAGTCTTGATCTGGAGTATACTCACCATCGGGGCAGTCCCATTGACTTCCATCACTAGTACCAATGTAGGTTTTTATTTCTGTGTTCCAGTATCACACAGAGGCCCCAATCCCTTCAGGCCCCATTGTGGAAGGGGAAGGGAGATCAGGGGGAGCTGTGAAGGGAATATGTGCTTCCACAGAGATGCTATGAGCACAATCAGCTGCTTTGGAGTCAAAGTTTTGTTTTAAGATACAAATAAATAAGAAATAATGAATGTTGTCAGCAATCCCTGCTGGTCATCTGCCTGGCCGTTATCCGCTGGCAATGGGATGAGACTGACAGGAAGACACACACCCAACGAATGTTTGCCGCATTGGATTCTTAACGAGTAGGTACTGACAGTATGTTTCAGAGTAGAGAATGTCTGTGCAGTTCTGCTTCTCACACAGCGATCCATGAAGCAGCTCTTGGGTGCTTAAAAGATCCGAGGGGGAGTATGAGTGGCTTTTGGAGTTCTTAATTCTACGGGGGGTGTGTGTGTTTAGGGCTGCCTGAAATTTTTTACCAAAAATAATTCCCCATCAGAAAATGCAGTTTTGTTAAATTAGAAAATGTTGATTTTTGACAAAAAAATCAATTTTCATTAGTAAAATCTAAGCTAAATTTTTCAATTTAAATCTACATGTTAAAACCAGTTGATTTTTTGTTTGTTTGCAATATTGTTTCAAAACTACATTGTTTCAAATGGACATTTCAACATAAGTTGTTGTTTTAAGTCAAAATGCTGATGTGAAAGGAAATTTTTCTTTTAGAAACAGCATTTTGCAACAAAAATTTTCATTTCAGTGGGAAATATTTAAACTTTTTGTTTCACATTTCTGAATGAATTTTTTTCTGAACTATTTTCTGTGAAATTTTTTGACATTTTGACTTTTCATCTCAATTTGGGATGAAAATAAACATTGAAATTTCCCATGGCATAGAAATATGTCTTCTGCCTAGCACATCTATCTATCTATCTATCTATCTATCTATCTATCTATCTATCTATCTATCTATCTATCTATCTATCTATCTATCTATCTATCGTTGATCCTTCGCCTGAACAGTTAGCCAATATTCGGCTTCTTGCCAGGCTGCTTCCATTAGGAGTAGAAATTGATGCGAGTCGGGTATTTCTTTGGTGCAATCCTGTTTCTTTACAGAAAATGTCCACAAAGTCCTGCTTCCCCGAACACAGTAGGAACAACAATAGCAGGCAGTTTCCTTTCATTGTTTCCATACCTGTGCCTTTCAAGCCAGTACTCTGCCCAAAAGCCATTCTCTCTTGGCTTCCTCCCAGGGTCACAATCACACTGTGTCTCTTGCTGCCTGTTTGCTTTCTAGTTCCTTCTGTACACACTCACACAGCTGTGACCAAATGAATGCCCTGCCCTTACATTTGCAATCAGGCCACATGGCTCTGATTCTACTTAAGTCTTCCCGAATTGGTCTGTGCCATATTTCAGCTATGACTAAACAAATGGGTATTTAGTTGCTCTCTCATTTAGCCTGAATGAAAGGGGGCTAAAAGGCCCATCAGCTTTGATGAAGTCTGTGATTGCCCACAGATCAAAGACACTCTTGCTATATTACCAAAATTTTGTGACACAGAAAATTCTCTTGATTTCCCTGTAAGAAATATTATGTCTCATGAGTTAGACTAAAGTAAAGTTGCAGGCGGTGTGTTGTTTCCTGAGCTAGAATGCAGAGGTGAATCATTTTTAGGTTACAATTTGTTTCAGCTCCAGCAGTGCCCGCAAGGCACTATTGACTCCGGCCATGGCTGTAGCTGGATTCCACCTCATAACCCCTCTCGGCTGGGGATGGCCCTCCACCAGAGCACTGCCCCAGGGCTTTAGTTAGTGCGGAACAGAAATCTATCTAAACATAAAACACAGAGCTAGAGAAGCACCGTAGACTACTTCCAGGTCCCTCTATTTGCACTGACCTGCTCTTGTTGGGTTGCTTGTATTCCTTTATTCACCCTACGTGTGGTGACGCAGCAGATGAATAGTTATCTCCTGTGTGGGGATAGGTCCCTTACCTCCTACGTTTGTTGGTAGCCACATCATTGATCAAAGGGATTCATCTGTGTTACAGTGCAATACTTTTAAAAGAACCATGTACATTAAAATGCTTATCTGTTTTGGAAATGTGTTTCCTGCTTCCGAAGTGGCAATTTTCTGTAAGTGAGAGTGGCCTGAGGAGTGGGCTAGTCAGAGAGGGTCAGTTGTAAGATTTTTTTTAATAGACCGAAAACCCCTGTGAGGTTCTGTTTTGCTGTGGAATAAATAAATAACCAAAAATGAACATGATCCGAAGTCTGAGGCCTAAGAGCACAACTCGGTAAATATATTAGTAAAGTGGGCTCTTGTTTGCCAAGCCTCCTGGTCATCCTCTTCAATTAATCAGTTCTCCAGACAATGTCGGGAATCTCTCTACCGCCCACTGCAGCTCCTAAATGTTTCCCATTAGACTAGACAGCTGAACCTAAGCAGCAGTGCATTGATTCACAACAGCACTCGGGCCCCTCAGCACTCCTGCCAGGCAGTCCTCCTACAAAGGAAGGTAATTTAAATAATGTATCATGAGTCGCGCTGTGTGTTTCTGCCATGCTTGTATTTCAGGGGCACAGAGTGCTCCCTCCTGCAGCTTCCGAATCACCTTGTCTCCCCAAAGCTTCGTCCCGCTCCTCCTAGAACCCATGAGGAGTTCACGGCGTCAGTGGCTGTGGAGCGCTGCTTGTCGTTAGGAGCCTCTCTTGTGTGAGCTGACTGTATTCTGGTCCCCTCACCAGCTTCAGCGCCTGAGCTCCTGCTTGTGAAGGAATGAATGCTGGTCCTCAGGGCTGCCCACCAGCGCAGGCATGGGCGGGGCCCCTAGTAACGGCCCTTCTGCTCTTTCTTCTCGTCTTTTTCTTTCCTTCCTTTTTTCTTTCTGTTTTAAAACATCTTGTCTCAGCCTCTGACACTGAGCCCCCTCTGGCTGCGGAGGCGGGATGTGTCACGTACTGGCAAGAGCCACTGTTTGTAGTAGGGCCAAGTCAGAATGGCACCCCGCCGGCAGACAGGCTCCCCATCTCGGGGCTGGTGGGGAGAGCCAAGTCTCTGCTCTAAGAACAAACAAACATCACTACCTCCTGTCTGCTCTCCACGGTGCTTGTGTGGGGAGAGAGGGAGAGGCCTCCCCTTTGGCCGTGTTCCTGTGTCACTGCCAGCAATCTCTTCTTTTCTGTCCTAGGACAATCACAACTCTTCAGTCGTTACTGCTTTTCTGCTCCAGGTCATCCTTCTGCTTCATTTCGCCCCCTCCCCCCGACTCTGGGGCAGATACCTTCTGTGTCCTTTCAGTCTCAGTACAATGTCCACTGTACTCTGCACGATCAAAAGGGAACAGTGCTCCAGGTGTGAGGGCTTCCTCCTGGGGTAATGGCCGGCTGCCTTGTGCAGATTTGCGACTACCCCACCGCGCTGCACATCCACTGTTGAGTCTCCTGTTAGACTCTGCGGGAGAAATGGCCCCACTGAGCAGGCAGTGTCTGGGGGGCTGCAGGTATACCTTTCACTATCAGATAGGATGGGAGAGCATAGAGAGGGAGCAAACTGGTGGGGTTGAAAAGCATTTGGCAGGAGGCCTGGAGGAGCAATGGAGAGGTCTGAAAGAACAGTTCTGGGCAAGGCCGGCTCCAGGCACCGGCGAAGGAAGCAGGTGCTTGGGGCGGCCAATACAAAGGGGCGGCACTCCGTCCGTGATTGGGGCGGCACGTCCGGGTCTTTGGCGGGAATTCGGCGGCGGGTCCCTCAGTCCCTCTCTTCCTCTTTGAGCTGCTGCCAAAGTGCCGCCGAAGAGGAAGACAGGGAGTGAAGGACCCGCCGCTGAAGTGCTGCCGAAGAATGAAGCGGCGTGATTGAGCTGCCACCGAAGTGCCGCCGATCAGCTTTTTTTCCCCCCCCCCGCTGCTTGGGGTGGCAGAAAACTTGGAGCCGGCCCTGGTTCTGGGATTGGACCTGACTGGGTCATGGGCAAATAATCATTCTGAACAAAGGGTTCAAATATTGACTCCACAACACCGTCAAAGGCAAGGAGAGCAGAGAGAGCAGGGAAGATCTGAATCTGTTTCGCTGTTGCAGGCTGCTTGTCCACCCCGCAGTCCCCTGGCTTTGGGAAGTTCTGATCCTGTATGTGTGCTCAAGATGTTTGTTGTCTGTGTGTTGCCAAGACACTGCGGAGAATGACCCTAGTACGTTATCGCCCAAGCCTTGTCAGAGCACAGTCCAAGGCAGCGTGCGCCATTCAAGGAATCAGCCTTTACTCGCCCAGGTGGTGTGAGACGCTGCAGTTATTTGTTATGCCCAAAGTCTAGTGAAAGCTGCCCTGGTACTCAGACAGCAGGGTGCCCTGGGTGTTGGCAGAGGATGATTTTTTTTTAAACAGTGACCATTGTATCCCATTGTTCATGATTTTAGCATATCGAATTTCTGTTAGTAGTTTTGGTCCATCATTTTGCACTTTACACTGGAAAACAAGGGGCATTACCTGTGAGCTGAATCAGTCTGGCTCTGATTGTCTGCCCCCTCGTGTCATTGTGAAACATTTTAAATCCTCACTTTTCTGTTCCTGCCTGGTAAAAAGGCCCTGTTTCTGGCCTGACACCAATGTCAGTCAGGAGAAACTGCGTGAACTAAACTACTGATGTGAGTGGAGAATCAGGCATTGTAAGCTCAATTCTTTAGAATACAGTCATTCATTTATGGATGTGCAGGGGCTGAGGATTTATTTCCTTCTCTGTCTTTATTAACTTTCTCCTGTTGGTTTCGTATTCATTTAATTCTCTTTCCTTATTAGGCCTACAGTCCCTTCTTTATTTATTGTTGCCTTGTCCTTTGCAAGTATATTTTACATAAGAAACAATGTTCTAGACAATTAGATTATTTATTGTGATTTTTTGCTTTTCCGGTACTTAGATTCTAGTATCCTTTAATGCTTTTCACACTGATACTCTAAAGTTTCCTTTCCTTTTTTTTTTGTCCTTGAATTCCTTTAAAAAACCCACCCTAATGTAACGTCTTTGTCTGCATTAATTTCATGTTATGAATTTAAAATGCAATGGCTACATACCAGAGGACTGGACAAAAATGGCTGTCCAGCTCCAAAGGGTACTTGGTGCCAGTACATTTTGAGTGCCAGTGAGAGTTGCATGTTCAGAAGAGATGTAATACACGTAATTTAAATATTTCGCTCATGTTTGAATATATTTGTAGTGTCTGATCGAGTGGGTTAGCAAATAAAGACAGATGGCAATGAATTAATTCCAACACAGCATCATTACAATGTAGCCATTCTAACTTCTCTGCTGCACTCACTCCAACTGGAGCGTCCCCGTTAGACGTCCTCTGCCACTTGCGATACCGTCCTGTGTACGGACGCAGTAAGAAATGCAGCTTGAGCATGAATAGGAATTCGTGTTAGAGATAAACAGAATTTCCATTGCATCAGGAAATGAATAGTAAATGAAAAGAGGAATTGACTGGAATTAAACTGTACATTCACAATCATAATGTGGGAGAGCCCCACCCCACTCTCCTGAGGTCAGTGGGGGGCAGGATTGGCCTCATATTATCAGTTGAATTTTAAATAAACTCCCTTTACATCCTAAATTGACATAACTGATGCATAATCAGTACTTAATTTATGCCAGGGCTGAGCCCCGGCACCTCTGGGCTCGGCCGTTCAGAGCCCCGGCACCTCTGGACTTGCTGCATCAGTTATGGATGTAAAAAAATTGCTTGAGCCCCAGCACCTCTTTCATTACAAATTAAGCACTGTGCATAATGTTACGTCTCTGGAACAGGGAAAACACTGGCATCAATTAGCACTCTGAACAGCAAAACCAGATAACTTTCCTAGTCTGCTTGTTGTCACAAACTCACTAGCAAGTGAGTAAAGCTGGGTTGTGTGTTGCAGAGCAGTTCCAATCACACACCCATCTGGACTCTGCCAGTGTGCTGTTCCCATCACTTATCGTGTACTTGAAGACTCGGCAAACATGTTCATTGATGTAAAATATCCTGGTCGAGTGTGCTTATAGTCCATTGCAAAAACACGTGACAAGCACCGTGGCAAGTGTAAATTAGTGAATGTAGCCAGACTGTATAATATTTCTGATAATTGTTAGCTAGTTTGGAGTTTCAGAAGCTCCTCAATTGCTTAGGTGCCTTTGAAAATCCCACCCCAAATAAGTAAATTTCTGTGCTAACATTTTTATCTTTACACAATGTTTGTACTGTCTAATAACGTCA
Source organism: Emys orbicularis (assembly GCF_028017835.1). Lineage (NCBI taxonomy): Eukaryota > Metazoa > Chordata > Testudines > Emydidae > Emys > Emys orbicularis. The sequence goes on from NC_088691.1 coordinate 1,698,515, forward strand.
CTTGCTATATTAACAGCAATCTCAGGACTCCAAGAATTGCTCGTAACCATATGCTCATTCTGTGTCCCAGCTGTCTGTCCACCTAATCTCTCTGCCATATTTCAAAGGCACCTGTCACCCACGTTCTTATAATGGGAGAAAGTATTAAAGTATATATGCACAGAATTACTGGGAGCACTTCAGCATAAGAACATAAGAACATAAGAAAGGCCGTACTGGGTCAGACCAAAGGTCCATCTAGCCCAGTATCTGTCTACCGACAGTGGCCAATGCCAGGTGCCCCAGAGGGAGTGAACCTAACAGGCAATGATCAAGTGATCTCTCTCCTGCCATCCATCTCCATCCTCTGACGAACAGAGGCTAGGGACACCATTCTTACCCATCCTGGCTAATAGCCATTTATGGACTTAGCCACCATGAATTTATCCAGTCCCCTTTTAAACATTGTTATAGTCCTAGCCTTCACAACCTCCTCAGGTAAGGAGTTCCACAAGTTGACTGTGCGCTGCGTGAAGAAGAACTTCCTTTTATTTGTTTTAAACCTGCTGCCTATTAATTTCATTTGGTGACCCCTAGCTCTTGTATTATGGGAATAAGTAAATAACTTTTCCTTATCCACTTTCTCAACATCACTCATGATTTTATATACCTCTATCATGTCCCCCCTTAGTCTTCTCTTTTCCAAACTGAAGAGTCCTAGCCTCTTTAATCTTTCCTCATATGGGACCCTCTCTAAACCCTTAATCATTTTAGTTGCTCTTTTCTGAACCTTTTCTAGTGCTAGAATATCTTTTTTGAGGTGAGGAGACCACATCTGTACACAGTATTCGAGATGTGGGCGTACCATGGATTTATATAAGGGCAATAATATATTCTCAGTCTTATTCTCTATCCCCTTTTTAATGATTCCTAACATCCTGTTTGCTTTTTTGACCGCCTCTGCACACTGCGTGGACATCTTTAGAGAACTATCCACGATGACGCCAAGATCTTTTTCCTGACTCGTTGTAGCTAAATTAGCCCCCATCATGTTGTATGTATAGTTGGGGTTATTTTTTCCAATGTGCATTACTTTACATTTATCCACATTAAATTTCATTTGCCATTTTGCTGCCCAATCACTTAGTTTTGTGAGATCTTTTTGAAGTTCTTCACAATCTGCTTTGGTCTTAACTATCTTGAGTAGTTTAGTATCATCTGCAAACTTTGCCACCTCACTGTTTACCCCTTTCTCCAGATCATTTATGAATAAATTGAATAGGATTGGTCCTAGGACTGACCCTTGGGGAACACCACTAGTTACCCCTCTCCATTCTGAGAATTTACCATTAATTCCTACCCTTTGTTCCCTGTCCTTTAACCAGTTCTCAATCCATGAAAGGACCTTCCCTTTTATCCCATGACAGCTTAATTTACGTAAGAGCCTTTGGTGAGGGACCTTGTCAAAGGCTTTCTGGAAATCTAAGTACACTATGTCCACCGGATCCCCCTTGTCCACATGTTTGTTGACCCCTTCAAAGAACTCTAATAGATTAGTAAGACACGATTTCCCTTTACAGAAACCATGTTGACTATTGCTCAAGAGTTTGTTTTTCTATGTGTCTGACAATTTTGTTCTTTACTATTGTTTCAACTAATTTGCCCGGTACCGACGTTAGACTTACCGGTCTGTAATTGCCGGGATCACCCCTAGAGCCCTTTTTAAATATTGGCGTTACATTAGCTAACTTCCAGTCATTGGGTACCGAAGCATAGATATGTGTGTATGGACAAATACACAGAAACCTCACTGGCATTCTAACAACCTGTGTAATTAAAATCTTACTTCATCAGTGGAAGATCTCTGCTCAGAAAAGCTGAATTATTACAGAACTTGTTCTGTGCTCCTTCCTTTCTGTATGAATGTGAAGTATTATTGATTGGCATTAGTATAAATTTGAGATGATATAGGTCCAGAATGTAATAGCATGAACTTTTCTTCCTCAGCGCTTGGCACCCGAGTTCAGAGTTCATAAGCAGGGAAACCACATTTGGTTTCTGTATGTGCGGTGCCTCTATGTAGCTGAGATGCTCTCCACCTGTGTAAACCTGAGCAACGGGCTCTGTGTGGACAGAGTGCAGAGGAGTAGGGGAGGTGAGATTTAGCCCAAGGCCAGTAAGCAGGTCTCCTGCACAGTTCTTCCTCCTTGTGCACTCCTGCATCCCCTGCTGCTGCCCCCAGGACTATTCAGAAGACCATTAACGTCCATGATGGATAAACCACAAGTTACAACTGGAGCTCCGATGGTGTGTCTAGTCAGAGCCATTTAGAGGGGAATAAACAAACCCTTTAGAGTATAAAACATTAGCCACGTATTTGCTGAAGACCAGCTGCAGTGGCCTGTTTCCATCCTAAAATGTTAGTGCTGTTATAGGATCATAGACTCATAGAATATCAGGGTTGGAAGGGACCTCAGGAGGTATCTAGTCCAACCCCCTGCTCATGGCAGGACCAATCAAGGAAGGACATTCCACCACCTCCCCAGGTAACCCATTCCAGTGCTTCACCACCCTCCTAGTGAAATAGTTTTTCCTAATATCCAACCTAGACCTCCCCCACTGCAACTTGAGACCATTTCTCCTTGTTCTGTCATCTGCCACCACAGAAAACAGCCGAGCTCCATCCCCTTTGGAACCCGCCTTCAGGTAGTTGAAAGCAGCTATCAAATCCCCACTCACTCTTCTCTTCTGCAGACTAAATAAGCCCAGTTCCCTCAGCCTCTGCTCCTAAATCATAGAGCATATGATAAAGCGAGAAGGATATGTTTTCCCTGTGGAAAAATTCTCTGGCTCAGGTAAGAGCCTTACACGACTCAGTGTGACTGCTACTGTGGCAATGGCGGTATGCTTCCCTGTTTGGGTTACTACTGGCAGCAACGGGGCTGTCAGATGTTTCACTTGATAATCCCATGGGACTTTGCTGGCAGCATTGTCCATGAACATAGGAGCATGTTGGCAGTAGCACTTCCACTGTCGCATGCTTTTCTGGCACTGACCAGGGTTCAGCATACATGTGTGCTCTGTGGGAATACAAGTCTGGAAGCCTTGGGATGGGTAGGACAAGCGTGCACTGCATTTTACTGTGTGTCGAAGCACTCACTAATTCCCTCTGTGCCCTGGTTAGGTCAGTGTTGTTATCCCTGTTTTACAGGTGAGGACACTGAGACACTGTGAGGTTAAGAGACTTGCCCACTCCTAAACAGCAAGTCAGTGTCAGAGCCCAGAGTTCCTGACCTCCTGCTTACTCCATTAGGCCCCAATACCAGGTGCCATGAAACAATTCTACGGAGTAAGTTACATGCCAGATACTGTGAGCTTCCAGGGCTTGCCACTCTCATCATCACTAGAGCTGCTTGAGCTCTCCTTTTTTGCCTTCTTTGCGGAAGACTTTTTTCCTTAATGCCTGAAAAAGTAGACCTGGCTTAGAGATTTAAATCCATGTGCCCAGGTTGACTAGGAGAGCATCGACGAGGAAAGATACTGATAGGCCACAGCATAGGACAAGGCATTGAGAATCCACTCTTTTCTATCCACTCTGTGAAGAATATTCCCAAACAGAATGATGCACAGAGCTGTCTCCTAACGATGCGTCACCTGGTGATGATTCACAACCCTGAGCAATGCCAGGCTCATAGTAAATTATTTCTTTTTTATTAAACAAGCATTTAAAAATATCTGTTTAGCATTTCAGCCCCAAGGTCATGTTTGCCAGCTGTATTTCTGCCACACACGGGCTCTTGTGCTGTTTGCTCCTTCTCACCACCCCCCACCCCCCGTCCAAACCACATACACACTTTTTTGCTTTTCATTTAATATAATTTCTTATGGGCCCTTCTAGGCAGGGGACTGTGTCTTGATGAATTGGCAGTCAGGGTTATAAAGATAAATTTTCTGACTTCCGTTTAGTTCTGCATCCATAAACTGAAATGTTCTCTCTTCCCTGATCACAGAAAACCACTTATGCAAAGAAGGTAAAAATATCTAGTGAGGTAAAGTGCCACATGCTAAAAACACAGGACTGTGCTCTGAGGAGGCAGTGAGATAAGGGTGGGCACATGGGCAGAGGGGGAGACAGCCATAGATTAGAATAAAAAGTGGTATTTTTTTTAGGAATAAAACAAAGCAATGAATAAAAAGAGCCTCATGGAGAAGCACGGGGAGAATTTAACCTAAACGATGGGAGTGGAAAAGAAAAGAAATCAGCACTTCACTGGAAGCGAGGCCAGTGGGAATTCAGAGCCCACAAATAATTCTGCATTCTGGCTCTGATCCCTGCTAGCCTGGCTTGTCTGATCAGCCCCACTGAAGTCAGTGCTCAGACACAGACAAAAACCCAAGTTGATAAACACTTGCGGATCTGGACTGATCTTTTTCACAGAACCAGAGCTGCACCCTCCACGCGTACATAGCCTGGCCAGGCCTGCCCCTGCAGTCTAGGGATCCCCTCTCCTCAACTGCTCTGTGGCAGTGAGGGATGCCCTCTTCTGGAGCCAATCTTCAAAGTGACCCAGGTGCCCACATTCCAGAGCAGGTCTTTGGGGTGCTGGCCATAGGACAGGGAGACGGGGTGGGTCTCAGGAACATGTAAGGAGGGGAGGAGTGCCCAGCTGCTGGAGGTGAGTGGGCGTTTCTGTGGGCCTGGGCCTATCGGAGTGCTTGGCAGAGCCTAGAGGGTTCCGTTGCAGGCTTGGCTTGGTTCTGTGAATGGCTCTATGGGTTTGTCCACTCCTCCTCTGTGCTCAGCTGCACGAGTTATACCGATGTCTGTTCCTGCTTGTGGAGGTAAAAAGCCCCGACTGTCCTCCGCTGCAGATTGGCTGTGGCCACCAGTCTGGGGCTTTCGCTCTTTCCTTAGTTTTTATTTTAGTGAAAGATGGGCAAATAAAAACTGCTTTGGGCAGGCAGGAGAGAGGACGCCAGCCCAGTAAATGTATGAATGTAGCGCTCTGCTGCCCTGAGCATGCACGTGTGACTCTCAAGGAGGCAAGCAGCAGCTCCTGACTTTTTATTACTTGTGTAGTTTATGGAAGTGATAAAAGTACTGATGGCTTTTGTTTGCCACTGCTATCGTGTAAAAAAGGTGTGGGTGTGCCTGAACTGGCTGGACAGCCTCTGGGTATCTGTCGGTACTATTACCCTGCCTTGATCCATGGCACTTTATGTAGCATTCTTATCTGAGCTCATCTCTGCCTCATGCCAGGGAAGATTTTTCATTCCATCTTCTCTGTGTTTTTATTCTCGCTCTCATTATCCTTCCTCTTGGTCCATCCTGAGCTCTTGCCATCCCCATCAGATGCCGACCCTGGAGACGTTTTGGGAGAAAGCTTTGGCAGAGAGTGGGTCTTGCATGGCCAGGCTGTGGCACAGTCTCATCTCTGGCCAGGGTCTTAGTGCTGAGGACACTGGGTAAAGATTTAAAAAAGCCCAGACTGGCTGAGGAGTCTAAGTCCCATTGACATTCAGAGATGTGCAGGCTCCTGAGTGCCTAAATCACTTCTGAAAATGGGACTTAGGCTCCTGCATCACTTAGGCACAACCTATGGAACCTCACAATGAACTAATCACAGCTGTTGTCCTTCCTGGAGGTGTACCTTGTTTTAGCCAGTCTATTTGTAAATGTCCCAAGTGATGAACCTTCCCCCACATCCCAAGGGAGGCTGCTCCACATGGTCATTTTCCAGATATTCATGTTAAATCTCCCCAGGCTAAATACCAGGTTATTGCACTTGTTTCTATCCTCAATGCTGAGACTTGGTACAGTAAATATTATCCCTATTTCACATCTGGAGGAGCTGAGACAGAGAGATTAAGTGACATGCTCAAGGCCAGGGAGGGTGTCAGTGACTGAGTTAGGACTAGAACTCAGGAGTTGCTAACTCTGAGTCCTATGCTTGGGCCACACCTCTCTTCACGGAGTGGAACCCACCAGAGGCCACGTTTGGCTAACCTGTACCTGAACAGTGGCCCACGTGAGATCTGAGTGATATCCCATACACCGAGTGAAAATAGGTTGGTGTGAGTATGTCAGAAATATTAATATCCCTAGCCGTACTGCAGAATTTCCCTTACAGGAGTTATGTGGTTTATTTAGATTATATTTATATATAAGTGCTTACCCAGGATGTGTGAAAGATTTAGAGAAAAGCATGACTTTGCTGGGAGATAAAAATGTATCCACTGAGAAATCCTGACTCATACAGTGAAGAGAGAGAAAAACTTTGGTGAAGGGCCAAATGCATGACTCATGGTACTGAGTTTAAGTTATGTACTTGATTTTATAAAGCATTTTCCCTTTGGGAGTGAGCATATGTTTTTCTCTTTGGAGACAAGAATTACTTTGTCAGGCAGATCCGACCTCTTTCTTGACTTGCCCAACAGATTTTTTTTTCTTTTTTGGCTGCTGGGTTTAATAGGTACTGACTGGAAGAAGGTCCATATCACCACATTTGCACCAAACAGCATTTAGGGGTGGCCAGACCTGGATCTGAAATTTGTACCCGAGGATGATTTTTTGTTTGTGTTGAGGTTGTTCTAGGCTTCCCCCCCTAAAGGTATGTATTCTCAATGTTAAAAGGTGTGTACATGTTTCATGAATGACCTTCCAATAATAATGATTATTAAGAATATAGAGAGAGAGACAGCTACAGACAGTGGAGGGACAGCCCAAGGCAAATGGCAGGTCAAAGCTAAGCCATGTGGGGTGAGGATTTCCCTGATTGCAAATAGAGGGGTTAGGACACTGGTTTTGTAGCCTGTGTTTGTGTGAGAGGCAGACGAAGCCTAGAGAAAGACTTGTGAGCATGATCCAGAGAGGAAGCAGCGATGGGGTTTCAGACACAGAGTTTGCCGGAGTAGTAGGCTTGTGTATTACTGAGCAAAGAAAATAGTTGTTGTTTGTTTCTTCTGTATTTAGGGAAACAGGACCCTGTAAATAAACAAGATTGCACCAAAGAAATACTTGACCTCTATCATCCATTTCTTACCTTAATGCAGGGGTCTGCAACCTTTCAGAAGTGGTGTGCCGAGTCTTCATTTATTCACTCTGATTTAAGGTTTTGCGTGCCAGTAATACATTTTAACGTTTTTAGAAGGTCTCTTTCTATAAGTCTATCATATATAACTAAATATTGGTGTATGTAAAGTAAATAAGGTTTTTAAAATGTTTAAGAAGCTTCATTTACAATTAAATTAAAATGCAGAGCCCCCCGGACCGGTGGCCAGGACCCGGGCAGTGTGAGTGCCACTGAAAATCAGCTTGCGTGCCACCTTTGGCACGCGTGCCATAGGTTGCCTACCCCTGCCTTAATGGAAACAACCGTGCAAGGCCTCTACTATTGGCTAACTGCTCAGGGTGAAGGGGCAACAGTATATCTATCAAATGCCTCATGCTGGCCTAGAGATGAGCATATTAGTTCAACTAATATAATAAACCACTCTGCCCACGGCCCATTTTTTGGGAAGAAACTCTGGTGCCTGATCAGCAACTCTTCTGGAATCATAATACCGTTAACATCACAATGAGAGCTGACTAAGAGTTTATTGCTAATTAATTGGTTTGGAGCCAAGCTGTATGTAATGCTTATGTCCTGATGTTGATAATTTCCAGGGAGTTGGCCAAACCACATGACTGTTATTATGAATGACTTACCTACCCAAGGTGTAAAGGGACTTACTGCAAACCTTAGGCTCTTTTAGAAAAGAATTGTTACTTGCTTGGGAAGCTAGCTGAATCTATCTGCTGAAATTTGTGGCCTTGTGCAGAGATTGGATTGGATCTGCTCTACTCTTCTTTCCTGCCATACATTTCTGTATCCCCTTATATGTGGCTCTGCGCCTGGCTCAGCTGCCTAGTATTGTAAGGCCTTTGTGTGGAGAGACAAAGCCAGACAGCTTGAGCCCTCTGGATGGGGGCATGAATGAGTCCTCAGGAATGGAAAGTGGCTCAGAAGGCCCCACAGTGTCATTTCCATGCGCATACACAGACACACACACACACACACACACACAGACACAGACACGCGCTGCATCCTGCAGAAAATTCCCTGAAATTGTGGGGCATGCAGGAAGAGGTGGCTGGGGACAGGCCCTGGGGATCAGATATTGTTCTCCCTCTGACCTCGCAGAGTTATCCAGAACAGTTAATACAGGACTTTCTCACACCAGCTTCAGGGGAAGTTTGTTGGCAGGAGGACCCAATGTAAGCTGAGGAAGGATGTCAGGATTCATCCCTTGGAGAGGGACAAAGGAGTCAACAGAGGAGAGGGCAGAGTTAAAGCTGGAGAACATGGCCACAAGGGCAGAGAGGGCAGCAGCAGAGCCACCCTCTCACCTCACCTATCTATCGAGCTATTTGATTGTTTAAGTTAATGCCGCTGAGACCAAGCCATGCCGTTAATGTGTCAAAGCCAGAATGCCTACACAGTTACGATGAGAACACTAAGATCATGGAGACTTGTGGCTGCCAAGAAGACAATTAGCGTGTTACTGGCACACTGGGAAACTTGGAACACAAGATGTGGTTGAGAAATAATTTGCTCATGGTTGCTCAACTGGCAGGTATGGAGGGCACCTCGATGTATCAAAAAGGAAATAAAAAAGAATGAGGCAGATCTCCAGCTGCTGTAGCTTGCTGTAATGTGGTTATAGCAGATGAACCCAAAGACCACAGAGGAAAGGCCCATGGCGCAAGCAGATAATGTTTGCTGGGCCTAATTGATCCCTGGTTTAAGCCCATTGAAGGCAATGGTTTTATATCAGAAATAAAGCCAACCCATGGTATTTGATTCTAGAGAATAAAAGCTAGAGACCCTGGAAATTAGCCATTTCCTAACCCTAGTAAAAGCCCCTTGAAATGTGTATAGAGAACATTATTGATGAGTGGAATTATTCTTTCAGCAGCCTGTTAGTCTAAAAGCTTTCAGCCTAAATGTGTGTCTCAGCTGTTTGGCACAATCCAAAGACTTTTGTCCATGAATTAGACAGAGGCTGCGTTGCAGCTAAGTAATAATTAATAACAATAATAATAATACTTTACATCCATAGATCTCAAAGTGCATCGCATGGGGGTAAGAACCACCACCCCATTTGTAAAGGGGGAAATTGTAGCACAGACAGAGGTCACGTAGAGAGCTGGGAATCTAAACCATTTTTTCTGGCTCCCTGTCTGATTCCCTATCCACGGTACCCTGCTGTCTCCCTGTGAGTAGTCAGTCATAGAAACCAACTGAGGCTCTATAATCAGAATAGCTTGAGTGAAATCTCAGCTACCGATTTTTGCAAAAACCAAACCAAACCAGAAATGGTGAAGCATATGGTCTTAAGCTAGTAAGGGTACCAATGCAAAGTACAAGTTACTCTATTTCTGAAATGGACAGGAAGCACGCTGGCCATGGCGGTGGCTGTGGTTATTTTGGGGATGGAATTTTTTTTTTTTTTTTACTATAAACACAAGTTGAGTATAGATCTAGCTAGTGAATAGGCAGATTGAAAATGAAACGCTATCAGCAATATTTACCTTCACTTTTTATCATTTCATAACCGTAAACACAAAAATCTAATACCAATTAAAATCTTTTTCAACGTGATCCTGTTTTTGCTTTATTCCCAGACCCGTGGGGTGATTTTTTGCTGTCTGCTCATGGATGTGTATTAGTGGGTTTCACAAACTCTGCCATGTAAGTTTGATGCAGTTTGTCAGAGGCAATCCGGAACAGAGCCTTTGAGCCCACATGAAGTTCACTGGGACTCCGCATAGACAGAGGGTTATGTGCACACAGATCTGATTGCCAGATTAGGGCCAAGCCCCTATTCTTTGAAGTAGTCTTACTATTTTGCTAGTGAATTCAAAATAGTTGGCAATGCCTTAGGTACAGTCATTTCTGCTTCCGAGGATCCATCGCTATTCATTCTTACTTGCAAGTAACCAAGGTAACACAACATTCTATGGTAAGTAATAGAGTGCTTTTAATTGTTTCACACACTTCAGAGTTCCCGTGCCTATGTTACTGAAATAGTTTATTACAATCTGGCCTGAAGATTTTTTTTAAAGGGGGCTTCTGTTTTTAAGGGAGCTGGAAATTTTGTTACATTTTTAAATTTTGAAATGCAAACTGAAAACCTTGGTTAAAAGGCTCAATATTTGTGTACTAGGAAATAAGTCTAACAAGAGGAGAAAGAACAGGAATCTGGGTTAAAGCAAAGTAATATGTTACTCCCTTTAAACCAGAGTAAACACCTCCCACATGTTTGATCCCACACCCTGAAATGCTTTGGCCTCTAAAGTGGTGTTACCTAGAACGATGTCCAGTTGAGAATAAAATAATTCATTTCTGTAAATTGCAAACTCAGTCAAATATTCTGCGTTTGAGTCGAAATGGACCTGCAGAAATTTGTGTTTTAATGAAAGCAGCCTTTAATAAGGCTCACAAGTCAGCAGGGACCCTACCTGGGTAAGGCTATATCAGCTCACAGCATACATAACGCTAATCGGTTTTAGTTAAAAGGTAACATGCTGATAGCTTAATTTCACAGTTGAATTTTTTTAATTATCTCTGGAGGTTGATTTTGGCTTTTCAATTTTGGCCATTAGGCAGCAAGAAACTTCAAATTGAATGTGCTTCGGGTCTTTTTAAACACTCAGCATCTATTTTTACCAACAAGAGGCAGCGCTACCTTGTTCTAAGGAAAAGGAAACAGAATCAGTAAATTCACTGAAAGTTTGCAGAGCAGCCTTGACATTGACATGACTTACTAAGATTATAACTGCAAAAATAGATTACCCATCCACCCGCACGTCTGAGGGAATGTAAAAGCTATATTTGTCTTGTATTTCTCCTAAGCTACTTTTACTCTTCACTGTTAAGGAGTTAACTTGAAACTTAAACATCAGTCCCTCCCCACAAGCCTGGTTTCTGTCTCAGCTGAAATAAACAACTATTTTGGAAGGTGACGATTTTTCATGAGCAGGTCAATGGTATTGCAGGCTCCGGCTGCTCGTTATGCTGTGATATGTAAGAACATACCATGCATATTTGGTGGATTCCTTGCCTCTCCAAATTCCCTTAATCAATGCTGTCTCTAGTAATAGGGTAAAATTCTCTCTCACCATTAGGTCTTAAGTCTCTGTGGCCATGCTGGGCTCTTTGTTAAGTTACAAACTTTGTTAAGTTACATTGATTGTGTCCCTTGAATTAGACTGAGGCTGTGTGACAACTAAATAATAAAAGCCCTAATATTTTTCATCCATAGATCTGAAAGGGTGTAAGGAAGGAGGGTTACAGAAGGCTTAAGTAGAAGTTAAATAGCAAATGAACCTTGTGCTGGCCCACTACAGAGGAGTGAACTTCCCCCCATAAGCATAGTAATAAAAAGTGCCTTTCGTATTTTCACATTTGCATTTTAGCTGCTATTACAGTAATATGTAAGTTGGCCTGTCCTGCAATACAAGAACACATGGATACAGTGAAACTGAAAAGCAGAGCATTCAAAGTAGTTACAAGGCATACTTTTAAAATGACACAAGCTGTCAGTCTGCACGATTCAGGGTACAAACTGATGACAAGGGGGGACTTTGAAGGCAATCAGCCACCTCAGGGCTGTCTAATTGCAAAAAGTGGGACATAAAGTGATCTCCTCTTGAATTGTGTCTGAAAAATACAATTAAGTGCTCAGACTCATTCAGATTTGCTTATTTCTTTCTATGCTAAATGAATAGGAAATATCAGTGTTCTGGCCAGGAATGGTCTCTCTCAGGACATGCTAACATTAACAGAAATAACAGACATTATTATTTGGTTTCTTGGCTGGGAAGTTGGATATGTAAAGAGAGTCTGCTGTTAGTGTTCCCTTTGCATGGAGTTTATTTAGGGCTTCAGTGATGCTAATGTAGATGTTTGCAGACTTTTCCAGACACAAAGCCGTGTTTCTGCCTGGCTTCATACACCGAGCAGAAAAATAAAACATTTGGGGTTAACTCCTGGGCCCTGCCTGGTGCCTGGGTGAACAACGCTATGAGAGACCCTGGGAAGCTTCACATCCTGCCCCTTGAAAGACTTTCCATCTGCTTTCCTGGCTGGTTCTGGAAGTAAGACCCCTCATCCCTGGTGCTCCTAGAGGCAGACCGTTCTGCTGGTAATCCTGGAGATGAAACCTAGGGTAGCTCTCAAGAACTCCGTCTGCAGTCCTATCAGTGCCTTGGGTGCCTAGCATCAGCAAGCAGACTATGGCACGGTGCACAGGTTTCTGAGCATCTTTACCCCTCGCTGTCTGTAGTTCAGCGAGTGCCAGAAGGGGGAAAGCTGTACATTACTAACAGTCTGAATCCAGGCATCCACCTTTTCAGTTAACATCGAATGAAGAAACCACCTCAGTTTTAGAGGTGGAAACCAAGAACGTTTCAGAATCCAGAGCCTGAGAGCATTTCAAACAGGAGAGATGTCGGGGAATGGATAATTTTTCATTATTTTTTTTTGTTCCAAAATCTTCAGGTGACTTCCCAGCACTAGACCTCAGGTCCCTGCACAGTTTGATTAGCACTCAGCACTTCTGTGTAGACAGAAGGATCATAAGCAGAAGGGTTTGAAGAGCAAAGACAAACCTAAGCAAAGTGCACTACAGTTTTATTAAGTTTCTAAAGATTTCTAGGGAAGAAGTGTTAGAGGTAATGGTATTTAGTCTATGCATTGACTCAAGGCTGGGCATTGTGGTTATGAGACCTGCAATCCATCATAGCTAAAGATGTTAATCTGTTTAGACAATATTTTGTTTCCAACAGCAACTGAATAACAGCTAAAGTTAGAGTCTTAGAACATCTGTTAAAAGGGCCCCGTGGGGTTCCTGGTAAACACAGGCAAGTTTATTTTTACTCCTTCTCCAAGTCTAGCTTTCCTGTGGAGAACTGACCTTAAACATTTGGTAGTCCAGAAAGAGGTGCATAACCGAGCTGCACAAGGAGGAGAGAATTGCCCCCTGCACCCCAGAGAAAATTGAGCAGGCTACGACAGTCCCTGGAATTAGCCATTGTCCACTCTTTCTTGCAGAAGCATCCAGAGTTGTTTGCTGGATGTCCTGACATTTTTTAAAGAACCGGGAAGCAAGTGTCTAGCTGTCAAGAGAAAACTAGGCTAGACTTAATCTATTGAAGAGGAAATGTAATATGGTGAAAACTCATTTTTCATTTTGGACTAGTCTGCTCTAGAAATATTAGATGTACATGCATTAAAAGGCAGGCTAGGGAACTTCTTTTGTTCATGAGAAGGTGTGTGACAGATGGGACATAATAAGAGACCACCACCCCCTGTATGTAGAAACAAAGTCAAGATGCTTTCCATTTGGAAAGCTACAAATGCCTGGTGCAATTTATGTCTGACAGTCACACCATAGAGTTTTCCTTAAATACTAAACAAAATGCCCAATAAACTAGGTGGAAACAAGTCAGAGTGGATGATGAATCAGCAATAAAAATGCGATAGTCGTGTTAGCGGGAAGTACCGCCTAAGTGCCCAGTTCACTTCCTGGACTAGGGAGTGCAACTGTGGATGTGGTGAGGGAAAAGAAACAAGGGGAGGATGGCTTTCCAGGGACCAAGGTGTTCCTAAAGCTGTGACGTCTATGGCAAACCCTGCAGCTGGCCTGGTTTCCCAGCTGCAAACTCCAGAAGCATGTGAAATACGTAACAAGATTTCCCTGGAGAGGTGCAGTGGGGAGAGGTGATGCTCTCTCTGAAACTCTGCCCATTGCAGTTGAGGGTTGAGATTTCTCAGATCCAATTCTTTAAAAGTCCTGGACAAGCCCAGGTGAGTCTAGCAGGCCAGGCATGCCCGATCTGTGTGTGTGGTGAGGGGCTTGGGATGGGGGAGAGTGGAGGGAGCTTGGCTTGGACCTTCTCACGTGGTCCAGGCCAAGTGTTCCAGGCAGTTTTTTCTCTTTTTGAAAAGTTCAGGAGTTTCACGGGCACCCTGTCATTGGCCTGTTTCAGAGGTGCTTGAAGAGATCTGTGAAGCTCCCCAAACCTCCAGCTTGAGCACTTTTGCCCAGCCTTAGTTCTTTCTATTTTAATCATATTTCTGAGGCCGTTGCCTAAGGTCCATACTTAGTAATATGTAGTCCTTAGACATGTAAAAACCCCTGAGGTCAGTGGGAGTTTGCCTGTAGAAGAATTGAGTTAAAACTATGGGCCTCAGTGTTTGGACCAGAGTCACTCTAAGAAACTGTTTTATCAGCAAGCTGGCAATGGTTAATTTAGATCTATTCTATTAATCCAATATAAACTCCAGAGCATGAATTCTTCTGGTCCATGGATTCCCTCAGTTTTTGCCTTTGGCCTTTACTCTATGGGTGCTGCACTTTTATATAGGTAGGAAATTCAAATTCCACGTGATGTTAGGGTTCTTGCTCGTGTGACAGATCTGTGGTCCGACATGGTACATTTGATAACCCATATATAAAAATAATGTGCTTTTGCTGTCTTCAGTGAACGAGTATTACCTATTCCAAACCCCAAAGACAACTTGTTTTTGTGGTCCTTGATCCTTCCTCTTATGATCTTCTAAGGTGCAGCTAGTTCCCTTTGAATGCCTGCTGATGCAATACTGTCTCTGCCTGTTATTAATTGGCCTTATTCTTAGTTGTCAACGAAACAGAAGCATGACTGTGGGGGTGAGAAGGTTGTTGAGCAAACATGAAAATGCAGGAACATGGCCATGTTCTCAAGTTTTTGTTCACTTTTTTGCTGTGCCAAATGCTGGGGCACTGCTGTGCTGTGTGGATATCTTCAAAAAGCAGCCGTTTGCTGACTTTAGAGAGATATGGGTTACTTGGTTTGCTTTGGAAGAGGAACTGAATAGAAAATCCACAGCACAATAACATACATGTTTTCGTTACTTTTCTCCTACCACCTCTCCTTGTCAGATTTCTGTTTTTCCTCTGGGATTTCCCTTTATGCAGTGTGCTGTAGGGGCTAAAGCTTGAACAACCAGTGAATTGACTAGACAGAGGCTCTGCTTTCTGGGTAATTATTACTTGATACTATACCAATACTTGACACCCTTGACTTTCCTGGCTGAAGTTGTACCGTGGCAGTAAGGTTTCTGAGCTGTTTTTCTTCAATCATTACTTTGTGTCTGTAATGTATTGTCTGGGTAACGTATACTGTGGGTGATGGGGTAAGGGCTCTGTCTATACTGGCAGGCAGAGCGATGATGCTCAATAAATAATATTTTGTTATTTTTCTCCCATTTGTTAAATAATTTCTGACTCAGCTAGAGATTGGTGGGAACGTATTGGGTTTACCATAAATACAACCAAGAAAGGAGCAATCATTTTGCCATATGCTTGCCAGTAATATCTAGAAGTACAGTGAATTACAGTATGTTAAAAAATCAGGATTGTGTGGTGATTGTGCCCAGTGGTATCTGAGCACCCCAGTATTTTCCTGTCTATAGGACAAGGAATAATTGGAACCTCTGATGCACTTTATGGTACCTCCAGGAACGTCTGATATTTTAGTAGGACGCTGTAAGTATCCAAGAACAAGCAGACTCTGCGACTGCTGATACTTTGTGGACTGACGATGGTGGTTGTTAAGTTTTGCTTTATTGTGTTTCTACCTGATCTGGGGTTGCCACGGATAGAGTTTTTTTAAGGGTTCATTCCAGTTTTGATGAGTAAACTTCATGTTCTCCAGGTTTAGCTTGCATGAACTTAAGAGGTTCTGAAATAACATTTGGGTCTTAGAAATGTCCTCGTATCACACCTTGATGGTGTTCGATACAACCTCATTACATGACTGTGCAGTATTCTAACTAACATTGTAACTTTGTGACATGACATTCTGATGCATAGTTTTTACCCATTGCATAAACTCAGTTAAGTAGCAGTCCTGTGCCTACCTCAGCCAAATAGGACATGGTATATATCCCTGAGATTGAGCCCCTTAGACTTACCTTAAATTACTTTATAACAATATTTTTTTTTATTTCTTGCTGCCCATGTTTATAATTTTACCCTTTTAAAATCCTTTATTAACTTTAATTTTGCCTTCCTAAGCTTTGCAAACTTGTATTCTGTTACATGAGCTTCTTTGGCAGGTTTTCCCAGCCGCAGTTTTAATTTATATCTTCTTTGTGAATACTAGATGTAGTGAATCTTGGACTATTTCCAAGCTCTTTTGAAAATTCATATTTTCCTAGAGGCATAATTTCAGAAGTTCATAGGTGACTAATAAGTACTGCATGCTAACCACTTCAAAAGTCAGGACACTGCACGTACTTTCCAATACAGTAAGTTCTAACTTGCTAATTGTCAACCGTTAGTGATTTCTAGCTAAATTCTGAGCAGCTTTAAACTTCAGTCATATTTACTGAACTATAGAGAAATTTTTGCTCTCACATATTTAAGAAACTGAACTCTCCAACCTGTGACTTATCACTGCAGAATATCCTAATTGAATCCATTGGAACACTTGCATTTCAGTAATGCACTGGGAAAGCCAATGTGACTGGAAATTTATAATTTATAATTCGCTATAGACAAACATTCTGAATTAAGTTTTCAAAGCAGTGCAGGTGGGCTTAGTTGTTATGCCCCATTGATGCAGACGGGATTGTGTCATTTCCCAATAGTTATCCAGTAAATGTAACCCTCCTATGCATACTGATGTGCAGTTTCCCAGTGGTTTATTTTGTTCTCTGCAATTTTCCATGAAAAAATATTTGTCATCATTATAGAAGCATACAGTAACATTACTAGAAGTGTACTTTGGAACTCTGCGACTGCACATTTTGTCTGGGAAATTATCCGTAGCAGAGTGCAAGTAGCAATTGCCACTTTCTTCATGGGGATTACTCAGATGCTGAAATTTAAACATGTGGTTAAGTGCTTTTCTGGACTGAACCAGAGTACCCAGCACCCCCCTGCCAGATCAAACCTGTAATGAGAAATGAATGCGACTGTATTGTTACTGGAGTGTGTCTTGAATCTGTGCCTACTTTAAAACTGCATAATGTTCCTGAACAATGTATGTTGGAGACTGAGAGGTGTATAGAAGGAAGTAACAAAATTTAGCAACCTGCTTTGACTGGTCTATACAGGAGTGCTGCTTTGGGACAGGCTATATATTTGGCCTGGTCTAGACAGTGGGGGGGGTGATCGATCTAAGTTACGCAACTTCAGCTACGAGAATAGCGTAGCTGAAGTCGACGTATCTTATATCGACGCACCTCCCGTCCTCACGGCGCGGGATCGACGGCCGCGGCTCCCCTGTCGACTCCGCTTCCGCCTCTCGCCCTGGTGGAGTTCCGGAGTTGACGGGGAGCGTGTTCGGGGATCATAGAATCATAGAATATCAGGGTTGGAAGGGACCTCAGGAGGTCATCTAGTCCAACCCCCTGCTCAAAGCAGGACCAATTCCCAACTAAATCATCCCAGCCAGGGCTTTGTCAAGTCGGGCCTTAAAAACCTCCAAGGAAGGAGACTCCACCACCTCCCTAGGTAACGCATTCCAGTGCTTCACCACCCTCCTAGTGAAATAGTGTTTCCTAATATCCAACCTAGACCTCCCCCACTGCAACTTGAGACCATTGCTCCTTGTTCTGTCATCTGCCACCATTGAGAACAGCCGAGTTCCATCCTCTTTGGAACCCCCCTTCAGGTAGTTGAAGGCTGCTATCAAATCCCCCCTCATTCTTCTCTTCTGGAGACTAAACAATCCCAGTTCCCTCAGCCTCTCCTCATAAGTCATGCGCTCCAGACCCCTAATCATTTTTGTTGCCCTCCGCTGGACTCTTTCCAATTTTTCCACATCCTTCTTGTAGTGTGGGGCCCAAAACTGGACACAGTACTCCAGATGAGGCCTCACCAATGTCGAATAAAGGGGAACGATCACGTCCCTCGATCTGCTGGCAATGCCCCTACTTATACACCCCAAAATGCCGTTAGCCTTCTTGGCAACAAGAGCACACTGTTGACTCATATCCAGCTTCTCGTCCACTGTGACCCCTAGGTCCTTTTCTGCAGAACTGCTACCTAGCCATTCGGTCCCTAGTCTGTAGCAGTGCATAGGATTCTTCCGTTCTAAGTGCAGGACTCTGCACTTGTCCTTGTTGAACCTCATCAGGTTTCTTTTGGCCCAATCCTCTAATTTGTCTAGGTCCCTCTGTATCTGATCCCTACCCTCTAGTGTATCTACCACGCCTCCTAGTTTAGTGTCATCGGCAAACTTGCTGAGAGTGCAGTCCACACCATCCTCCAGATCATTAATAAAGATATTAAACAAAACCGGCCCCAGGACCGACCCTTGGGGCACTCCGCTTGAAACTGGCTGCCAACTAGACATGGAGCCATTGATCACTACCCATTGAGCCCAACGATCTAGCCAGCTTTCTATCCACCTTACAGTCCATTCATCCAGCCCATACTTCTTTAACTTGGCAGCAAGAATACTGTGGGAGACCGTATCAAAAGCTTTGCTAAAGTCAAGGAATAACACATCCACTGCATTCCCCTCATCCACAGAGCCAGTTATCTCATCATAGAAGGCAATTAGGTTAGTCAGGCACGACTTCCCCTTGGTGAATCCATGCTGACTGTTCCTGATCACTTTCCTCTCCTCTAAGTGTTTCATAATTGATTCCTTGAGGACCTGCTCCATGATTTTTCCAGGGACTGAGGTGAGGCTGACTGGCCTGTAGTTCCCCGGATCCTCCTCCTTCCCTTTTTTAAAGATGGGCACTACATTAGCCTTTTTCCAGTCATCTGGGACCTCCCCTGATCGCCATGAGTTTTCAAAAATAATGGCTAATGGCTCTGCAATCTCATCCGCCAACTCCTTTAGCACTCTCGGATGCAGCGCATCCGGCCCCATGGACTTGTGCACGTCCAGTTTTTCTAAACAGTCCTGAACCACTTCTTTCTCCACAAAGGGCTGGTCACCTTCTCCCCATATTGTGCTGCCCAGTGCAGCTGTCTGGGAGCTGACCTTGTTTGTGAAGACAGAGGCAAAAAAAGCATTGAGTACATTAGCTTTTTCCACATCCTCTGTCACTAGGTTGCCTCCCTCATTCAGTAAGGGGCCCACACTTTCCTTGACTTTCTTCTTGTTGCTAACATACCTGAAGAAACCCTTCTTGTTACTCTTAACATCTCTTGCTAGCTGCAACTCCAAGTGTGATTTGGCCTTCCTGATTTCACTCCTGCATGCCTGAGCAATATTTTTATACTCCTCCCTGGTCATTTGTCCAATCTTCCACTTCTTGTAAGCTTCTTTTTTGCGTTTAAGATCAGCAAGGATTTCACTGTTTAGCGAAGCTGGTCGCCTGCCATATTTACTATTCTTTCTACACATCGGGATGGTTTGTTCCTGCAACCGCAATGATGGTTTGTTCCTGCATCTAGACGAGACGCGATAAATCGATCCCTGATAGATCGATCGCTACCCGCCGATCCGGCGGGAAGTGTGGACGTACTCTTTGATTGCATGGGTTGCCACTCAGAGCAAAAGTCATCCTTTTTACTAGGAAAACTTTTTTTTTTTTTATTGGTTATGTTTCTGTTAAGGGTGAACTTCAAAGGGTTGAGTTCAGATAATCTGTGAACTTTATTGATCTAGAAAACGGGCCGGACATCTCACAAGAGCAGCTTTTTTAGTGTTATTTCTAGGTCTCCTTAATTCTGGTTGAGTCAGAAGAACAGAGAGAGTAATTTTTCTTGTGCTTTGATACTTGTCCTCTGGTTGTGGCTGAAAAAATAGGTTCACCAAACTTTTTGAACCACGGCATTGGTTCCTTTCGGGTGAATTTGGTTCTTGCTTGATACAAACCAGTTTTTTCCTGCCTAGAGATGTGGACACAAGAGCAGTCTGGTGAAATTGTGGCTAGTCCTAAGTGATTGTGCAAAGAGCATAAAGGGCAGAGAAAACCTTGGTGCTTACACTCCTGGCACACAATGCCCTGCAGGTATATATGCCCAGCCGCGGTAAAGGGGCAGACGCTCTGCCCCCGTTTTGAACCAGCCAAGAGAACAGAGTCATCACAAGAGGAGGTGCGTACTGCACACACACACACACACACACACACACACACACACACACACACACACACACACACACACACTTGTGAGTTCTAGCGGTGTTCTGGCTCAGTTAGTAAGAGAGCCTATAGGTCCTGTCACTGGGCAGCAGGACCTCTGTCCTCTCCCCAGTGGGGCCAGTAAAGTCAAGAATAGAGACCTAACTGCAGAACTTCACCAGGTTCCACGTAAAATACAGATGCTTTCCTGCTTCTGTTATAGAAATGTATCCGGCAGAGTTTGAAGTCATGCTGACTCAGGCTGTTTTGACTTTCATGCTCGATATTGGGTTTGATTTGGGGTTGGAGCACTTCCTATGCTTAACCCTGATCTCTTGTTTTTGGGTCCATGGCAATTATTTGCGACAATCATGCAATTGAATTGGCTGGAAAGGTGGTGAGACCCTTAGGTTTCCAAGAGGGAGTCCAAGAAGGCCCTTATCGTTAATACCAGCTGTAATAGTCTGTTCTGGCCTGGCAGTCTGTGAAAATAAAGCACATTGAAAATCATCAAACAAATGGAAAAGAGGAAATCATAATTATGAATAGACTAATGAGAGGTGGGTGTGGATAACTTGTGGTGTGTATTATGTCTGATCCTAATGGGTTCCTTATTGGTCTACAAAGGGGAATAAACAGCCTTAGCAAAATAGGTAAATTGGTTGGTGTTCCAAACACCGAAGGAATAATTAAAAGGTATCTGAAGAAAGTAGAAACAAAGCCAGAAAACTACTCTGAGTTTCACTCTGTGAAACAACAAGATAATGGACCTGGGGGTGGTAATTCAAAACAGACATAGAATAGTACTGAGGAAGAGGAAAATTAGTAAAGATGTAGGAGACCTAGGGCTGATAAAGAACTAACCATTAGACATGAGTTTGCAACACGATAATGCGGAAGAAACGCCAACTGTAATTTTTAGTCTGTGGTTCCAAGAGGGGGGAGGGATAGCTCAGTGGTTTGCGCATTGGCCTGCTAAACCCAGGGTTGTGAGTTCAGTCCTTGAGGGGGCCACTTAGGGATCTGGGGCAAAATCAGTATTTGGTCCTGCTAGTGAAGGCAGGGGGCTGGACTCGATGACTTTTTGGGGTCCCTTCCAGTTCTATGAGATAGGTATATCTCCATATATCCTGGAAGAGAGTTAGAATTGTCCTCTGATGTCTCGAGTGCTGGGCACGGCAGTGGGAAGATGAAGGGAGTTGAGAGAAAAGAAACAAAAATGATCAGAGGTCTGGAGAGGATGATTTATGAGACCAGATTAAATCCGCGGCATATGTATGAGTGGGCAAAGAGACAACGAAGGAGCAACCAGTAAACACCGGGGGAGAAAAGCTCCCTGACAGGGAGATGCATTAGGCTCAGGTTGTGGAATAGTCTTCTAGGAAAAGGGCCTGAAGCCCCATTGGTCAGCATAACTAAAACTGGGCTAGAGAAAACGCTAGTAAATATTCCTGGGAACACACCTGCCTTGGGAAGGAGATGGGCTGGATGACCCAGTAGGCAGCTGTCTCCTGTAATGTCTACAATTATCATGCTGCATGATCCGCAATCTGGGACTGAACAAATGTGAATAACTGACATATATGTTACTAGGGGCGTGAAGTACAGTTTGATGTTCCCATAGATACCTGTGATACTATACGAGTGGTAAACTAATGTGAGTTAGCTCTATATGACATGACTGTGACACACTGATGTGGTGTGTGACTTGAATTTCCTCTTTGTATAAACAACTTGGACCCTTTCCGGCATGATTATGGGAATTTGTTACCAGCATGTCAGTCTCACAAGATGTAGAAGGTTCTGCTTGGAAGCAAAATGCAGGAAATAACTGAGAACACATGGAACCAAAAAGGAAAATCAGATTTGCCGAATAACTGCCAGCTGAAATCGGCTGACTTTCCCAGAACTGCTCAGAGGCCTACGGTTTTGGTATCATTCACATTTTCCTACACGTCACTAACATCTCTCAAATTAATTAACACGCACATTGCCATTCAGCCTGGTTGGCACTAGCAATTCAGTGTGCTGAATAAAGATGGTTGTCTGACATCAACTATACGTGGAAACAAATATAAATGTTTTATTTCCTCATACCTGATTGAAAACCTTTCTTTTTAAAAAGTTTAAATGAAACATCTCTTAGGAAGACAGAATTAAAAGAGCTGGATCTATTTCCACCATTTTATAAGGCAGTTTCAAAGGGGTAAATCCATATAACCAGTGGCAGATCAATTACATGCATTGATTAGGAATACGGATTGTGTTGCCATCATTCTGCATGTATTTCCTTATGCTTAGATGATTTACTGTAGCTCCATGAAGGAAAAAAACATTGCTTTGTTCTATTTTTTAAATTAAAATAATACAGAGTCTCTTCTGGATGATAGCTCAATTTATTTGTCTGCAAAGTTTAGTGTGTTTAATAATGTGTCCATTGTCTTCAATAGTCCAGATTTGTGAAGGGGAGGGCAAGTGCAAGGTATTATGAGTATGTTCAGGATGATAAGGATATGCAGCCTAACACTTTTGTGCGGGTATATGCTAATGTGAATTGTTTGGGTCCCATGTAGTCTGTGCCACTGTGATCATCCAAAGAAACATTACCATGGGGTTAAGGAAGGGAAACAAATAAACAAAAAAATGGGGGGGGGGAGGGAAGGGAGGAGGAAGAAGAAGTAAACAAAACCTCTTCATGACTTAGATCAGAACAGCAGCATTATTGCCAAAAGCAAGTTTACTGCAGGCTCAGTTCTTCACCCACGAAAGCTCATGCTCCTATACGTCTGTTAGTCTATAAGGTGCCACAGGACTCTTTGCTGCTTCCAATCCAAGTCTGTCCCAATGACCAAACTCGCACTGTGATTTGACCGCTGTAAAGATCAAAGCAGAGACCAAACCCTGGTGAATTAGAACCAAAGGTCACATGTTTTGCTCATTGTCACAACGTTAAAAAAAAGCCAGAAGACAGACTGGCTCCTTTTGACCCTGACTAAGGCCATTGAAAATTGTGTTTTAAGAGTGATAATTCAGTCCAGCTGCTCTCTCCATGTGGCATCTTTCCTCATGCCACAAAATATCTTCACTGACTTCCCTGTTCCTTCTGCATCCAGTGCAGACTGCTTTACCTACGGAAAGGGACAGACTCCTGCCATGACATCTCTCTTGTTGAGTTGCTAGCAGAGAACTAGAGGTCACAATATATACAGTAAGTTGTATGTCCTCCCACCATCACTCCAGCTGGGTAAGCAGTCTTTACATGGACGCTAACTTTTGTGCACATTCCTACTGTACAGTTGCATTACAACCCTAACGACCGGTTATAAAAAAGTGTGTCTTTTCCCTGTATAATTTTGCACTTTGTTGCTCCTAATTGTTCCTATAAAAGGGAAACTTTTAAAACTAACCCCTTGTCCCTGTAAGGGTGCTTTTCCAGAAAGCTCAAAGGAAGCTTTCAATTTCCAGGGCAAAGAGATCTCACTGTTCTTCCCATTCACTCCGATAAATTGTATTGGACTCTTTATTTTTATTGCCTCATTTTATAACATTGAACTAATTTTGAATTTTAATAACACAAGCTGTAATCTTTCTCAGTGTTGTTTGGAAGTCAGAAACGCCAGGAGCATCTTCATGAATGCTATACTCGTTCCCTTATTCATCTGCATTATTGGTGTGTCAATTGCAGTTTCAGAACGGAGCACTGACAACTTGAGCCAATAATAAACATTAATTTCCCAATGTCCTTGCTTCCTACGGTACACGCTTTTTATGTAATAGCCCTTGACGAAGCTGGTAAATGTGTCCTATAGTGAAGGGCTTTGGGATCCTCACATAAAAGATGCTGTAGGCTTATCTCTCCTCCTACAGCAAAGCTTCAGAGGCAGATTTCTTCTGTGCTGTGCTCTAGTCATGGGGATACGTTTTAACCTTTTGCAGACTGCAGACATATGGAATATGCTGTATACACTGAAAGAAACAGTGCAGCCCACGGTGAAGGAAAGAGATCAGATTACTACTGACAATTCTGGAATAGACTGTCCCTCAAACAACGGCTTGGTAGGATGAGTCTGAATGCTCAGTCCATGCATTATTTTGAACTCCTTCCATCTGTATATTGCACTAGAGGCCAGGTGCATTATGCATTGTATGTGGGATATTGGCCCCATTGAAGTCAACGGCGGAAAGACTCATTGACTTCAGAGGGGGCATGATTTCACCCAGTATGTTTATTTCCTCCAGTCACAACTGTAGCAGAGAAGAACAGACAATAGGAGGAGGATGCGCCCACAGTAGGGGTCCAATCTGCAGTCTCCCATCACAGAGCTCGGCTCCCAAATCCGCATCCGCTACATTTTAGTCTTTGTTGGAACCATGAGAGGAGTTCACTGAGATATTTCCTTCCACCTTGAGTCCAGGCAAATGGCCTGTTTGGTAATGTAAAGCAGTGTTCTGCCTCTCCCAAGCCCTGCCACAGGACTGTGAAGTAAACAATTATGATTATGTATTTGTGTTATCATAGCACTGACAAGCCCAGTCATGGGCCACGACCCCGTTTCTCATGCAGGTGGCCAGCCCTGTGCTTCTGGTCCTGAGTCACACCTGGAATGTTGTGTGCCAACAAAAGGCCCATCTGGAGAACTCTGCACTGACTGTGAATTCAACGAGCAATGAAAACCAGAATTTCCCTGACATTGCCAGCTAGTCAAAACTTTCTTTCTCTCTCTCTCTTTTTTTTTTTTTTTTTTTAATTTCCAAAAGTTTTCTGGGAGTATAACTGGGAGTTTACTCAGGGATTGAGACATAAAACCTTGAATCACGATGTTGATCTCCATAGACAGTTTGAGCATTGGCCTGCTAAACCCAGGGTTGTGAGTTCAATCCTTGAGGGGGCCATTTAGGGATCTGGGGCAAAAATCTGTCTGGGAATTGGTCCTGCTTTGAGCAGGGGGTTGGACTAGATGACGTCCTGAGGTCCCTTCCAACCCTGATATTCTATGATTCTAACAAGAGTCACCCTGGGACCCAGGCATGCAGGGAGAACCATAGAAAGACGTTGTTGTTTTTTGTTTTTTGCACTGGCACCAGCCAGTTTTGGTGCTCGCTTAGGTTCAGTGAAATTGAACAATGGCTGTTCTACGGGGCGTGAGAGAGTACAATCTGCTTTCCAAACAGCGCCAATGTTGCTGCTGCTGATTACTAACTTAGTGGGTCTGTAACTTCCCTTTTTTGAGAAAATACATGTATTTGATCTAAGCTCTTTCTGTTTCTCTTCTACAGCCTTAGAAATGTTTTATTGCCATTGTGTTTCAGCTCGGCTTACTTTGTTCATTCTGTTATGGTCCAGATGGGTGACCCAAGGGAATGGCCACGATGCTGCTTCTCTGGTGATACTATATGTGACCTTCCTGATTAGACTAATGGGCAGTACATCTGACACTAAGCCACTCTGCCTGCCGCCGACTCTGAACGTGATCTGGCCTCTGTTCTCAGAGGCTGGTGGCTCTGTTTCTGAGGCTGGGGGTCACTTATTAAAATGCTGCCCTTCAGAGTGCACAGCTTAGTGATATTACCTAGTATGGCCCCAAACAAGAACCAGTTTTCTTTCTTTCTGGGTTTTTTTTTTAAGGTTTTGACTAGGTGGAAAAATATTTCCCCATCTGTTACTTTCTGTTTTACTAGTGAGCTCTCTAGTGGGGCTCACAGGTGGGTTTTGCCTTCCTCTATATGCAGCACTAGCATTTTCAGACAGAAGCCAGAAGAGTTTTCCAGAAGCTGTAAGATCTTACCTGGACAAAGGCAGAGGGTGAAAGATGCCTTGTCTCATAAACATGTTCCCAGAGGGTTCTGCCTAACCTCTCAACAGGGCGGGTGAGAAGAAAGAACCTATGACGGCTCCTCTTTGAGGACCTTCAGGTGGATGAGCAGTTGCCTTGCACGGCCTTTCTGAAAAGGAGCGAGCCCAGTGAAGACTCGGTGGCTCAGGCCCACCTGCAAAAAGTTGTATGTGAGTCAACAGTGCCTTGGGATCAAGAGATGATGACCGAGCCAATGGAACCAGCATGAGCACTTCACCCTGGTCCTTTCCTAAAGGGAGATTCTCATCTGTCAGTATTGACACCGTTTCTATGGTGCGCCCAGACTGGTAGATAACAAAGGAATCCATTGAAGCACCACCGTTGTTAGAGTTGGCCCATCACCATCTTTTCAAATGCCTATCCTGACCCAAAGGGAGGCTTGAGGCAGCTGGTAACAGATGAGGTTACTAACATCCCGGGAGAGGTTTTTGAGCAAAGGCATAGCAAGTCTGGATTCATGTCCTCTGTGATGGAAATTTTCAGCATTTGGTCAGTGATGGGCCCAGGGGCTTTTCTTTGGTTTCCAGCAGCAGTGAAGACCGTGGGTCCATGTCACGGCGATTGATTGCAACTCCCTAAGCACACCCGGAAACTTAGTACTGAGAAAGGCCCAAGTAGAGCAAGTGGGGAGTTTCTCCCTTCCTGCTATTCCATGGATGCACTCAGACTGGTCTGCTACTGATTGGTCTCATCCAAGAAGGCGTAAATTAATTCTGTAAACTAACTCTGCTCCCAGGCTGACAAAATTCAGGTTAATCAGATTTTGTTACGGAGACAAGAAAATGTTTCTCAGTGCATTGCTTCTATTGTATCATTTACCTTTGTAATTTACATGCAATACCTATTGCCTGGCATTTCAACTGCAGCAAATTCAAACATCAAAATACTGTTTCTGTTTTCTTCTGCAAGCCCCCAAAACTTCTATCCTTCAGCGACAGGGCCCCTGCTCAGATATTCCAGCATACGCTAAACTTTTGACATCAGTGACATCTTTGATTTAAAGCTGGAGCTCATAGTCTCCCTGTTTTGAAAAGGTACAGTCTGGTTAGCTCTGAAAGGTATCGCTCAGCAGTGAATAAATCCTGATATCTCCAGTTCCGTGCAAGCTGGGATGTCTCAGCGGGAGCGCAGAGTCTGCAACCTCAGGGCTGCAAATCCAAGAATCTGCTAAAGGAATAAAAAAGGTAATTTAAATGTAAAAATGTGCTGAAATGTTAATGGATGTAGTTATTTACATGTTCTGCTGCACCTGGTAATGTTGGGTTGTTCTATTTTCTAAATGTTTCTGTTAAAGTGTCTAATATGTAGTGAAATAAGGCTTTAAAGACCAGAGGGAACAGATGCTGGTTTCTTGTATTAATTTTAATGACCAAAAATAAATACCTACGGTAAATTATGAACAACCAAGGAATGAAATAAAATCCATCAATAATATTGTAGAGCACATTTTTACTTGAAGCAACCATCTTTGTTTGAAAAGTAGAGGTAAACCCATTTAAAATGTCATCTTTATGACTGAATTTTGATTCGCTTCCAGCCCATTTGAACTGTTGGAAGTAGCTTCTCCCCGCCTCCACCCCTGAATTGATGTTACACTTTCCTTAACAGAATGTAATATTTCGGCCTGCTTTTTCTGGGGCCCTGAATTGAGGCTGTGACGGAATACACCCCGTATTCACACCTTACACACTAGTGTAATAATCTTTGTACAAGGTATGCCTCATAAGGTATCATTTGAAAACTCACAATTTACTAGTCATTATTGTCCAGGCAAAATATGTGTGGCAACATTGTATGTGAAGTTATATGATTTCCCTGTATGATGTTATTGACATGTGTTCCAAACCTCACAGCCCTGCCCAAGCAGATATTGGCACACACACCTGTCTTGAACAAAGGAGTGTATGTTTGCCTTAATTTTCATTTAAGCAGTAAACAGAGTCATCAAGCAGGAAGGGAAAACAAAGGGAGCTCAAACAGGTGGAAAAAACCAGCAGGGAACATATTTCGACACAAACTCTTTGTCTCCTAGTTCCCAGCGGGAACTATAATTTCAAGAGGTGGACTGAAATTATAAAAAGAAGGGGTAAACACTCCAAGAGAGCCCCCCTCCCTCGCACTTTCTTTGCCCATCACATTCTCTGCACCCGAGATGGCAAAAGGAAACAGCCGTTGCACTTTGGGGGAGGGGTTCTGACCTGAAGAGTTTGATCAGTAACCTGGCTGGAAGCATGTGGGAAGAAATTTTGCTAGAATCTAATATAGTTTTATCTAATATAGTAAGTGTTTTATCTTTATTTTTCTTGTAACCATTTCTGACTTTTATGCCTCATTACTTGTACTCATTTGAAATCTATCTCCTTGTAGCTAATAAACTTGTTCCACTGTTTTATCTAATCCAGTGTGTTGAAATTGAAGTGTCTGGGTAACGCTATTTAAAATAAGATGGTATATTATTCCCTTAAAAGAATAATGGACTTAAAATATTCACACTGTCCAGGCCAGGGCTGGGCATACAGGACGTACATTTCTGGGGGAAGATCTGGGACTGGGGTGTGTTGGGGTCCCCTTGCAGTGTAACCCAGGCTGGTGAGAGGCAGGGTGTAGCTGGCAGGCTGCAGTTACACACAGATACTCAGGATGTGGCTGGCATGCTGGAGGCTGTTTGTGAGTAGCCCAGGTGGGAGCTACAGCAGTAACGCATTGTGAGGCGCCCAAGGTTTCAGGGCAGGGGTGATACAGCCCCCCCCACTGATCTGGATTGTGCCCCGGTATGTCACAAAGGCTTTAGGAGGGGTTGTGATTCTTCATTCTTGGTGACACTTTAGATGATGAATTTGAAATCAATTTTCCCTTCATTCTCTCAGTTCCTAAACCATTTCATTGTTATGGTTTCCTCTGAACCACTTGATTTTTGGTTTCACATTTCACAGTTCTGTATGGAAATCGTATAGGTATCCAGGAGGTCATGAAAATGGACGTGAAAAAGCCAACCAGATACAAAAGTCAATAAGGCAACAAATCAGTCAGCTGCATTGTTAGAAATTAAAATAATAGACCCCTATCCTGCATCAGAATCAGCTAGAACAGACCCTAAACTCCTGTGCAGTTGCATTGACTTCAGTGGAAAGGTGCAGTGATCCACTCTAGCTAATCCCAATCTAGCTAAAGTTTAAAAAATGAGAACTATGAATGCAAAACATCACAGCTAAAAATTCCTTGTTGATACTAACTGTGGGATGTCTCTCTCAAGGGCTGATTGCAATTGTTTCATATCTTTGCCATGGCACAGATGTAATGTTGTCCACCAATGACAAGAATTATGTCCATAAAGATTCCCTGCCTTGTTGTGCTTTCTGAAGCGCTCCAATGGCAGTAGATAATGGGGACTCATAACAGATGCAATGAAGGAAAGAGCAGCTCATTTTAGCTTCTCTACCAAAAACATGGATCACATTTTGCTATTAGGAGAAAAAAATGTCCAGCCAAGTGCAGATATGGGAATGTGGAAATAAAGGGGGAGTCAAATCCCTCTTCTCATTGAGCTCTGTGAATAGCACGTGATCGTGATTTTAAAGAAAATGAACATGTAAGCAGCCAGTTGTCCCTCTTGTAGTAGATAAAAGCTTTACAAAGATCGAGGAAGAGAGATTTAAGGAATGTGTTCGCCTCCGTTTGTTTCCCTGGCTCTCCTTCAGGCTCTGAACTATCTCAGATAGACTCCAAAGGTTTATAACGTATTTTGGTTGGAAGGTAAATCACTAAATCTCTTGGTGTTTCTTCCTTTGCCTTGCCTCAGTCTAAGACACAGCATCCGCACGGTCAAGGCATTCTCTTAATTTATACTTGTTGACAAGCCCCTAACACGTTTCCCCATCATTTTTCGAAGTCGCATACATCAACTGCATGTGAAACTGAGCATATGTTACGTTCCTTGGTGAATAACTAACAGCTACAGTGCTAGTCAAGAGGCTTTCCACAGAACACACGTGATGGGGTCTGGGAGGTGCTGACCACTCTGCAATCCCACCGCTCAGCACCTGGCATGTTTGGGGAGTGGCCCCCTAGAAACTGAGCTGCCTCGGTGGAGTGCTGCATTTCAGAGGATTTCAGTGCTGGGGTCCTGCTGGTAGGTAGGAAGCTTGCTGCCTGCCAGTGCGGAGCTCCTTACCTCCATGGAAGGGCAACGTGTGCCGTGTTTTATGTAGCATCCTTGGAACAACGGGTTATGATGGAGAAGGTGACTTGTAGGGGAAGGCTGGGTTAGGATTGATTGATGGCCACCATCCATTTTGTGTTTTATTTCGTTTACCCATATTGGCTGGTGATCAGTGGCTGTTCTTTTCCCTTGCCTTGTCCTTTGCTTCTGTAATGCACCTGACATATTTATAGTTATAGTTTTGCTGTAGCTGGATGGATGGAGGGTTCTGGTCGTATTTTTGTACTGCCAAATATAATCCTAGAAATGCACAAATGCGTTACTCAGTTCTAAATCAACTTGGTGTGAAAGCCAGGTGGTTGTGCATAAATTTTGCATTAAAAATATTAAATTGCCACAAATACATTTAGCAGCCGAGCCAAATCTCTCCCACTGACTCCCCTAAGGCGAGGAAATGTCTTCCTGGATGAGCAGGACCCGTCCAGTGACTTCAGCAAAACTTTTTTTTCAGTAAAATTTCCAGCCCTTCTGCTTGCAAATAAAACCTTAAAAATAGATGGTGAGCCAATGATACGCAGCCCGGCAGTGAGACATTGCTGCTGTCCCATGGTGCGGCCTTAGGGGACCCCAACTCAGGCTGCTTCCCTTCAGCCCCAGAGCTCTGCCAACCCTGCGGCCTTTCCCCATTGGCAGCCCCAGCGGTTCCCTGCTCAGGTCCGGGGAGGAGAACAGCAGATACGCTGCTCCTGCTCTGCCTCCAGCAGCTCCCAGGGCCCCTCCGTAAGCTAGGAGGGAGCAGAGCCCCAGGCCACTGCAGGGGGACTGGGGAAATGGTACAGCAACTGGGGGAGAGGAGAGGCGCCTGGGCAGGGGAGTGAGGTGGAGACAGTGCTGGTTTGACGGCACAAGAAAGGGAACTGATGGACTAGGGGAGGGAATTGCTGAGTCGGGGGCATTGAGTGAATGGAGGGGTGCCCCTTGGAGGGATGGGTAAGTCAGGGATTCTGAGTGAATGGAGGGGAGCGGGTGAGTCGCTGGTACTGAGTGAATGGAGGGAGGCCAGTCGGGGGTGGTGGTGGGCGAGTCGGGGTCCTGAGTGAATGGAGAGGGGCCAGTCGGGGGGGGCGAGTCGGGGTCCTGAGTGAATGGAGGGGGGCCAGTCAGGGGGATGGGCCAGTTGGGGTACTGAATGAATGGAGGGGGGCCAGTCGGGGGGGGGGGGGCGAGTCGCTGGTACTGAATGAATGGAGGGGGGCCAGTCGTGGGGATGGGCCAGTTGGGGGTCCTGAGTGAATGGAGGGGGGCCAGCCGGGGGATGGGTGAGTCGGGGTACTGAGTGAATGGAGGGGTGCCAGTCGGGAGGGTGGGCGAGTCGGGGGTGGGTTAAGTGAATGAATGGTGGGGCGGGCTGGTTGTTCGCTGTGTGTGAGAAGAAGGTTTATGAGAGGGAGGGTTCATTATTTAGCACTCGGGGGAATTTGATCTTGGTTCAGTAGCAGGCAGAGTTCCCGGCTGAGGTCTGAGCCTTCTTGTGCTCGGTGCTGCCAGGCACTCGGTAAAGGTGAGAATCCCCCGCCCAAAGAGCCGGCAGACATGGTGGGGGGGAGACAGAGGCACAGAGAGGGGACTGATGTCCCCTAGTCACACAGATCAATAGCAGAGAGTTTGGTAGGAAGAGGCATGTGAGAGTCTAGCTCTGTGTGTGTGTGTGTGTGTGTGTGTGTGTGTGTATATATGAGCAGTATTTGTATAGTGGGCTGTATGCATGTGTGTGGTTGCAGGGATGCGGTGGGTTGTTTCCTGTGCTAATGCCTATTGTAAGGATGGACTAGTAAGTTTTTGTCCGGGCTAGTATGTTTTCTGGACAAATTTGCAAGAGTCTCTTGTCTGTGTACTATGTAGAGTCACAATGCAAGCACATCATTCAAATACAGCCTGGGGCATATTGGCTTGATGAAAGCATTAGAATTGTCATATATGGACCAGTCAGCCTAGAAATCTTACACTGCCTGAGTAGCGAGTTGTGACTATCTATTATTATTTGTTTTGTGGTCTATGAGACATTAGTTGTGCTGGTTTCAGTCTGCGCCTTGTTGGACATGTGTCTGCATTACACTGCAAATACTCACCAGCAACCACACACCACGCAACAAAAACACTAACCCAGGAACCTATCCTTGCAACAAAGCCCATTGCCAACTCTGTCCACATATCTGTTCAAGGGACACCTTCATAGGACCTAATCACATCAGCCACACTATCAGAGGCTCGTTCATCTGCACATCTACCAATGTGATATATGCCATCATGTGCCAGCAATGCCCCTCTGCCACGTACATTGGCCAAACCGGACAGTCTCTACACAAAAGAATAAATGGACACAAATCTGACATCAGGAATCATAACATTCAAAAACCAGTAGGAGAATACTTCAGCCTCCCTGGACACTCAGTAACAGACTTAAAGGTGGCAATTTTGCAACAGAAAAGCTTCAAAAACAGACTCCAATGAGAAACTGGTGAACTAGAATTAATTTGCAAACTAGATACCATTAACTTGGGCTTGACTAGAGACTGGGAGTGGCTGGGTCATTACACAAATTGAATCTATTTCCCCGTGTTAAGTATCCTCACACCTCTTTTCAACTGTCTGGAATGGGCCATCTTGATTATCACTACAAAAGTTTTTTTTTCTCCTGCTGATAATAGCTCATCTTAATTAATTAGCCTCTTAGAGTTGGTATGGCAACTTCCACCTTTTCATGTTCTCTCTCTGTGTGTGTATATCTATATCTATATCTATATCTATATCTATATCTTCTTACTATATGTTCCATTCTATGCATCCGAAGAAGTGGGCTGTAGCCCACGAAAGCTTATGCTCAAATAAATTTGTTAGTCTCTAAGGTGTCACAAGTACTCCTGTTCTTTTTACAAAAATCACAGCTATTGGCAGCCAAGGTCAAGGTCATTTTGAATTCTAATCCTCTTCTCCAAAGTGCTAGCAACCCCTCCCAGCTTGGTGTCCTCTGCAGATTTTATTAAGGTACTCTCCACTCCATTACCCAAGTCATTAATGAAAGTATTGAATAGTACCGGACCTAGGAGGGACCCTGGCGGGACCACACTAGTTAAACCTTCCCTATTTGATGTGGGAACCATGGGTAACTAGTCTTTGAGTACGGTCTTTCAACATGTTGTGCACTCACCTTATAATAATTTCCCTAGTTTTCTTATGAGAATGTAATGAGGGACTGTGTCAAAAGCCTTACTAAAGTCAAGATATATCACATCTATTGCTTCACCCCCATCCTCTACAACAGTAACCCTGTCAAAGAAGGAAATTAGGTTGGTTTGACGTGATGTGTTCTTGACAAATCCATGCTGGCTATTCCTTATAACTCTGTTGTCCTTTAGGTGCTTACAAATTGATTGTTTAATAATTTGTTCCAGGATCTTTCCAGGCATCAGAGTTAGACTGACTGGTCTATAATTCTCTGGGTTCTCTTTGTTCCCCTTTTTAAAGATAGGTCTTGTGTTTGCCGTTCTCCCGTCCTCTGGGACCTTATCCGCCCTCCTGAGTTCTCAAAGATAATTGCTAATGGGTCTGTGATTGCTTCAGCTAGTTCCTTAAGTACCATAGGAGGAATTTCATCAGGCCCTGCCAACTTGAATACATTTAACTTATCTAATAAATAGTCTAGATGGACCATTGGTCTAACCCTGTAAAGCTGTTCTTAGGATATGAGAGAGATCTATGAAATCATGACTGGTTCGGAGGAAGTGAATAAGGAAGTGTTATTTACCCCTTCACATAACACACAAACCAAAGATCATCCAATGAAATTAACAGGCAGCAGTTTTAAAACAAACAAAAGGAAGTATTTCTTCATATAACACACTGTCATCCTGTAGTCATACCTGATCTAACTTGTGCCTGGCTGCCCTGGCCCTGTGTAGCCTGATCTGTAGATTATGAATAAAATTCCCAGTTATTACTCTGAGGGCTGACAGGTTCTTGTCCCAAGATCAGGCCCAGTATGATTAGAATGATTACATAGTTGGGAACCCCAATGTGCACATGTGCAGCACTCACACTATAGGAACTCTTCTATATTTCCAAATAAATAATTTATTAATACATTTAGCAAAGCCCCACACGCTCTAACTCAGTAAGGTTGATAGAGATAATACAGACTGTACATCTGAACATCCATGCTCACACCATCCCTTGCTGAACAACCTGCAATGCTAGCCATTATCTTCCTCATCACCGTCACCTTCCTCATCCTCCCCAGTGGCCATCATTCTGGCCCCTCCCAAGGGCTACATCTCTGTCTCTGTCTCCTACTGCCCTAAGATGCCACTTTTATAATATGTTACGCTGATGTTACCATGTCTAATGCATATTCAATAGGGGTTTTCCTCCTCTTCCTTATATGTATTTCCTTCCCTTACCAATGTTAAGGTGTCCTTCTTCTATAGGTTAGTGTATTTATGATTTCACCCCATTATCATATAGATCAGTTCATTGTCATGGCGCTCTTGCAGTCGGATGTTCTGACCAAAACCTTCCAGAAGTTGGTGTCAGTTCGTGTTCTGTGGTTGGCTGATGTCATTATGGACAAAATTCCCCCCTACGCTCTACTTCCAGTTCCCCCAAACTTATGTGTTACCCAAGTTTATCTATGCCAAAGTTCATAAGCCTCAAGCCAATGACTTACAGAATACAAGCCTGAATATAATATATATTATATTATACATATTATATAATACATAATATACTTACAGGATACAAAGCAGAATATAATACAAAGCAGTGAATATAATAGAAGTAAGCTGGCCCACTGGACTCCACCCTGTCACAACTGTTACCTTGTCTTTCCTCTGTTAGTCTGTTTGTTCACCCGGGCCAGGGAGTCTGTGAGTTATTTGTTTTGTGTGCTGCATAATACAATGAGGCATAGATCCCTGTTAAGGTGTCTGAAGCATCAATAATAAATAACAGCAGTTATAGCATTCTGGCAGCCAGCGATCACTGAGGCACAGGGACAAAAGCCAGACCCCTTTTCATGCCTCAGATGCCCTCTCCACAGCAGCTCTGTGCTATCCAGAGACTCCCTTTACCCCAGGGAAATTCTTTGATGGCTGGTAAAGCCCTCTTCATAGTTTCTTTATGTGCAAACAACTGTAGTGGAGCCGTATATTCGTACCATTGATGGCCTTGCATAGTGTGTACAGCAAATGTTCACCAGCAGTGTGCTTTTTCTTTTGAGGTTCCGTTTATTCAGTATGTAGAGAACACAGTCAGGTACAGTTCTCCTGGGAATCAAGTACATTAGTATGCCTTGCTCGACCTCTGAAATTGTAATTACTGAGCTCACAGAGAATGATTTTTCCTTTCTGCATATGCATAAGTTATTGAATGGAACCGAAACCATTTATGCCTCTCTTTGGGGCAGGCTGTGGCAAGTAGGCGTTTGGGAGGAAAGCTGAGGTCAGAAACTGGAGGGTCCGACACCGTATGCACTTCCATGCCCTCAAATGGAAATAGGAGTTATTTAGTGTGTCAGAGCCTAGGATGCTGTTTAAAATCAATACCTTTGAATGTTCAGTAATGAAAGGGAAATGCATTTGCTGCATATTAGGAGAATGCCTATGAAGATTTCAGTTATGCTATGCAAGGATTAGAGCTTCATGGAAGAGTTAGTCTGTATTAAAATTGGCTGTAAACTCAGCAGGCTTAACACGGTGTGGAATCATGCCACCAGCCATCTGATTGCCTGCCCAGTGTGAGACTCAGGAAGCAAGGACGCAAAGGGCTAGAGAAAAAAAATCTTTATAATTTAGGTCCATTGACACTAATGATTACATTGTGTGAATACAATGCAATTACCTTATGTCACCCCTGTGGAACGCCGGGTTACAGCCCCATGAATTTTGACATTATCCTAAACCAGGGCATTAAATATCTTGACCTGTAGCTGTAGATGTCTACATAATTATTTATGATTTATAGCACAATAGGATTAGATGGCACAGTGCTTAAAATGCCAGCGGCAACTGATGGCCTATCTGCATGAGGACTCCCCAGGTTGCTAACACTGCCCTGGTGAAGCTAAACCAGTTTTAGCAGTGCTGGAGGAGGTTTGGAGAATGTTTATAGTGTAGAAGAGACTAAAGGTGAATAAGGTAGAGTCCTTCTCCTCACAGGTACCCCCCCAGGGAAAAATGCCATCTTGGGCATATATCAGTATATGCGGGGACAGTCAAACTTCTATAATGTCGTTTTTCAGGAACTTGAAACCTTCAACAAGTGTAATAGGAAGAGATTTGACCTGTATTCTGAAGCCAGAACTGGGTAGATCAGACAGAAAGGTGATTATCTGTATCACATCAGAGCCTAGAGAGCCCATTTTGCTAGGCCCCGAACAGACACACACTGTCCTAAGATTTTCCAGTCTAAACAGAAAAGACAGATACAGGGTGGGAGGGGAACTGGAGGGCAGAGAGGCGAAGTGACTTGCCCACCTGATGAAGGAATAGTGCTCAGGTCTCTTGGCCCCCATCCAATTTGCAATCCACTAATGAATAATGGTGCAGAAAACAAGTTAAACACCTATTTAATCGCGTGACATCTTTGTGGCACGTGGAAATCTCAGAATCCTAAAGTGAAAGATTATTCTTTTTAGTCCAATCCAACACAACCTGCACACTAAAATAGGCAAGATCCTGTGTTTTATATGCACTTTTGCCAATGAGGGAAGTTACACACACTATCGCAAACTCAGATTGTGCCCCAGCAGAGAAACGCTTTCAGACATATACTAGGAGACCAGAAAAAGAAAAGCTGGAAGGTGAATTGTTTATTGATACAAAACCCTCAAAGGGTGAAACCAATTGTAAAAAATGCGATGTGTTTTTTAAAAAATGATCTAGGCATCCAAAAGGGTCATTTGCTATGGATTGTAGGCAAGGCATTACGTTGGGGGCTTTGGATAAGTCAGGCATTCAAACTGCAAATAAACAGAGCACGAGATAGAAGCATGAAGTTGAACGAAATGAAGAAGCTTGAACCAACTGCATTAAAATGCTGTTCTACCAAATGTACAAAGAAGTGGTGATCACTGGGGACTCTGAGGTTACTACACAGCTAACGGTAAGTGTGAAAAACGTAATTCACAAAATTGATTAAAAACAGCTAAACAAATGCAACATAGACACTCCACTCTCAAAATACACCACCCTCTCAGTTCAGCCACCTAGCTTTTGTTTTTCTTCCTTTTTAACTTCCTTTAATAATCTGTTTTGGAAGAAAAACTTCTATTAAAATTATGGCCTGGATTATGATGCATTTCCCCGCCTTTGGGTATGTTTGAGGTATTAGAGTCAAAGAGTTGAAGGCCAGAAGGAACAACCAGAGCATCTAGTCTGACCGCCTGTATTGCACAGGCCACCAACACCCGCACCCTAAACCCAACCACTGAAATTAAACCCAAGTATCACAGCCCTCAGGAGACTGGCCTAATATGTGCCTCAGGCCGAGAATAGGAGGGACAGAGGCGCACCGGTGTCTGAGGCCTCTGCAATGGCAGGAACAGGTTTAAGTGAGACCTACCCAGATAATCCTGGCAAGTATCCTGGACTCCATGCTGCAGAGGAAGGCGAAACCCCCCAGAGGTTACTGCCAGTCTGACCAGTTAGTTCTTTGACATTTACACACCCAGTTCTGGAGGTTAATTTCCTGATGATCTCAATGGAACTGCACCAGGGATGAATTTGGTCCTCTGTATAGGGTGGCCAGATGTCTGGTTTTCAACTGGAAAGTCCAGTTGAAAAGGGGAACCTGACGGTGTCCAGTCAGATCTACTGACCGGACACCCAAAGTCCAGTTACTGGAAGTGGGGAAGCACCGAGTCATCACCCGTGCCAGCCCCTACTCAGCTGGGGCCATCTGCATTGGGTGGCTGCGGCTTCCAGCCCCAGCTCTGCAAGCGAAGTGCTCCCAACCGGGGCAGGGAGAGGGAGAGAGGGGAAGAGCAGCAAGTGACTAGGGGCGGGGGGAAAGAGGAGTGAACGGGGAGTGGGGCCTCAGGAAGAAGGAGTGGGGCAGGGGTGGGGCCTTGGGGGGAGAGGCAGGGCAGGGGAGGTTCCGGCATTCCTGGTGGAGTGTCCGGTTTTTATATATTACAAAGTTCGCAACCTTACCACTGTATGATGCTTCTGATAGATTGATCTCTCTCCAGTTTGAAAATGCAGAGTCAATAAAAAACAAAGTATATTTTTAAAAAAGGAAGTGTACGTTTCTATTTCATCTGGAACACCTAGTTCAGGATCACTTTCTTTTGCCAGGTTTACTTTATATTTGATTAATTCTAGAAGATGGATTTTGACATTTAAAGTATGTGTAATAAAAAGAGAATAATGACATAGCAGGGATTACAGAGAAATATTTGCTCTTGAAAATGGAAATGGATCTTGAATAGAGGTTGCATCATATCTAAGAATAAAAGTAAAAGAGGGAAAGTGAATGAGTGATTGTGTTGGGGATGAATAGTCTTATAGAGTGACAGAGGAATAAGTAGGAGCAGGGACCTTGGAAATTCTCAAGCAATAAACTAAAGGAGTTTTAAAAATAGATTTGTATTATGTGCTTATTATAGTCTCTACGTGTTCAGTCTGAGAAGGGCTACTGGGATGATCAGAGGAATGGAGAATCTACCATACAAGAGGAGACTTAAAGAGCTTGGCTTGTTTAGCCTAACCAAATGAAGGCTGAGGGGAGATATGATTGCTCTCTCTAAATGCATCAGAGAGATAAACACCAGGCAGGGAGAGGAGTTATTTACGTTTCGGGCCAATGTTGGCACAAGAACAAAGGGATATAAACTGGCCATCTATAAGTTTAGGCTTGAAATTAGACAAAGGTTTGTAACCATCAGAGAAGTGAAGTTCTGGAACAGCCCTCCAAGGGGAGCAGTGTGGACAAAAAACCTAACTTGTTTTAAGACTGATCTTGATACGTTTATGGAGTGGATGGTACAGTGAGACTGCCTACAATGGCATCTGGCCCATTGGCTACTAGCAAACATTTCCAGTGGCCAGATAAGGGACACTAGATGGGGAGGGCTCTGAGTTAGTACAGAGAATTCTTTCCCAGATGTCTGACTGGTGGGTCTCACCCACACGCCCAGGGTCTAACTGATCACCATGTTTGGATTTGGGAAGGAATTTTCTCCTAGGTCAGATTGACAGAGACTTGGGGGGGGGGTTTGCCTTCCTTTGCAGTGTGCGGCACGGTCACTTGCTGATTTGAACCAGAATAAATGGTGGATTCACTGTAACTTGAAGTCTTTGAGTACTTCA
This sequence comes from Emys orbicularis, assembly GCF_028017835.1. Taxonomy (NCBI): domain Eukaryota; kingdom Metazoa; phylum Chordata; order Testudines; family Emydidae; genus Emys; species Emys orbicularis. The sequence continues at coordinate 1,737,993 of NC_088691.1, forward strand.
GTAACTCAGCCAGAGGATTATGGGCTTATTACCGGAGTGGGTGGGTGGGGTGGGATTCTGTGGCTGGCGATGTGCAGGAGGTCAGATTAGATCATGTTGGTTCCTTCTCGCCTTAAAGTCCATGAGTCTGTGTTTTGTTAGAAAGCACATGAATTGCATAGCAGAGTTACCAGTTAACCAATGGACTCCATGCCCAGTTCAAGGGCTTGTATCTCAAACCTCTCTTGACTAGGCCCTCATGCAGAAGCCTCTATAGAAAGATGAGCCACAGAGTGTGTCCAGACTTGGCCTAAATCTGACCAGCATGGGGAGCAAGGTTTTAGCGTGCGGCCCACACAGTAAACAATCCGCTTCCAGCCTCAATCCCTGTTTAAATATGGGGACTGTGCGCTCAGCTGATTGACTGTCAGGAAAGATCATGTTCAGAGAAGAAAGTCTCTAATGTGACCAGGACCTGTGTTGAACTATATGATAGGAGGCTAGCCTATAATAAGTAAAGGATCTTCCCAAATACCCTTCAGGCATGAGAAATACGTAACTCATCTGCTAATGGAAAATCTGGGTGACTAGAGTGGGATTTTCAACCTCTCTGATACCGGATGAGAACACATTTAAGTGCAAGAGGCTAGGCAGAGACCATGATGGGTGCAGTATCTTGCTTTTTGAATTAATGAGTCATAGTCAAGACCAGGAATGGCTCTTGTCTTTATTTTACTGCATCCTGTCACTGATTTAGGATACACACATTAAAAATAGTTAAGCCATTAGGGATAAGTGATTAAATACATTTTAATCGACCCTTCAGATGTGATTACTCTTAATAAAATTAAACCCAGTAACTCTCTAGTGGTTGTGTTTCAGGGAAAGGGTTGGGAGGGTAATTCAGATCAATGCAATACAGAGAGATAATGGAGAGTACTTTTTATGTCAATTACAGCAAATAGTCATAGACCGATCTTCCACGCTGAGGCGAGAGCAGGTTCACATGCTCAATGTTAATTACTTTTTAGGGAGGTGTCAATAATTTCTCGCTCTCAAGTGGATTGACAGGAGACTTGCACTTTGGGTTTTCTGGTTTCTAAGCAGGAACGTGCAGTTAAATCCCTCTTCCTAGTTTCCAAGTCGTTGGGCTAGACTGTGCTGAGGATTTAAAATGTCACAGGGAGTGCTGTTGCCATTAACATGTATTCCACTCGCTATCATTCCTTAGATCTGCATAGTCTGTTATGGTATTGTTAAGGACAGTAATCCGCCCCAGCTGCCGGTGGGGTTTCTGAGAGGTATTGGTAGCCATCTCAAGTTTGTTTAAAGTATTGGTACCATGCTTTTCTCCTAGTTACTTACTGGTGATGTTGCTCTGTCCTTCAGTGATATTGACAGAGCAGGAACAGTAGAGGCTGGCTGCATATCACACTCTGTTCAGTTGTTAGCTGATGAGGCTCAACCAGCCGTACAAAGGCACGTGCTGGGGAACTCGGCAATAGTTTTAGTGAGAATGATGGATGGATTCTCTTCATTGTGTTTCAGCCTGAGATCTTTTCCAAAATGGATCCGTTACTGGATAAAAGGTGCAATTAGCACTAGGGATGATGCTTTATTTTTAAACGCCGTTTAACAAATAATGTACATTGTGTATAGAAAATTACCGAGCTGGTAAGTTGTTTGCTCCTTTCCAATATGCAGCACAATGCGGTGCCAAACGAGCACAATGCTAGTGTGTTAATGAAGCAGGTAGCAGTGAGAAGCCCAAAGGAAGACGCAGTGAAAGAAGTTCACTGCCAATGCCCACCAGACACAAACTTTAAATGAACAAATGAAAATAGGGTTGGAGTGGGACTGCATTGCACGGAGAGCTATCAGTGCCTAATGGACGCAGACAGCACAACATCAGGTACCAAAAAAGAATATAGATTCTCCTTAACAACAAGGTTGTTAAGTGCAAATAAAAGAATGTCACAAAAGCAACCCGTATAAATACAATGGTGGATTTTTATTATAAGGTATAAAACTCTTCTGCTATAGTGCGTCTATACCTCCCATCAACCTGAATTATTCTGCTTTGGTTGTTTGCTGTATTAATCCTGCTGTTTTCTTGCAAATGTGCTATATTATTTCTTTCCCCACCTTCCTCCCCCACTGTTCAAATGCCTTTTGTTAGTCCTGACTAGAACTAAAGTGTTGCTTTTGTTTTGCATCAAGGCTGGCAAATCACACACTCAAAGTCAGGAAATGACAAAAGCTAAATGCTGTTCCCAAACCTTTAACTGAGCAATGCTGCATGTATGCCGCAATTTCTCTATTCCTCATTTCACCGTTACGTGTAGCTCTGAAAGTATTATCCTCTGTTTTTCATGTGTGCCTCACAGGCATAGGGTGTAGTGCAAGAGGCAGGGAGGAGCACGTCTTAACATCCTGCTGCAAACTGAAGGGAGGGTTGGCTTTCTATTTTCTGGCTTTCTGTCTAATCCAGCAGCGACTCTTGGGTTTCTAGAGCCCCTATCACCATGGTATCTACATGCTGAGGGAGTTCTAAATCTGCCCCAAAGACATTCACCCTCTCTCTAGATACTACTCTCTCGTCACTGCTGGCAGTGCTGTCTGTGGCTGGAAAGCAATTCCCGGGTTTCATTGGAGTGCTTAGATTGGACAATCTGATGGTGCAGGCAGCGTTGTAGCCGTGTTGGTCCCAGGATATTAGCGAGACAGTGGGTGAGGTACGTATCTTTTATTGGACCAACTTCCGTTGGTGAGATAGTGCTATGGCCTTACACTCCTGTCTTTCTCTCCCTTGTTACTGAGATTTTTCCCTTACAAACTAAAGGAGAAATTGACTGACAGGCTACACAGGAGAGCAGTGACCTTACAGTCTCTCTTTCACTTACAGTGATATTAGGGATACTTACAAGAAGAGAAGGTAAAATATGTTCCGACAGAAATGGGATTTTTCAGTCCCTTAACAAAAAATGCCCTTTGGAAGGATCTCTGAGTCCAGCAGTGTCCAACCTTTCAGCCCAAGGACGGAACATTTTATTTCAAACAAGCCAAACCAGTGGGCGCAAGTTAGAGCAGCCCCAGGTGGCTCTGTCTTGTGCTGTGGCTGGGGATTGTCTGGTCTAAGCATCTCCATTACCCCCCCCCCCCTCGGGCTGCAGTGGGGGGCTGAGTGGGAGGGAACCATCTTTTGCTAGAGGCCCCCTGGCTCAGGTTAAACTGTCCCGTTCTCTATGGGAGCTACTTTCTCCTCTTTCTCCTGCAATGGAGCGGGTGGCCAGTGGGGGTGCTACTGAGCTGCCCAGCACATCCCTCGCTCTCACCAGCACTGCAGTAGGGGATGCAGTGGGGGTGCAGGAATGCCTGCCAAGGTGCAGCGCGCGGAGCACGTTTTTAGCTCGCAATCAAGTACACATTTTCTTCTTCGCACAAGCACCCTTGAGGGCCCCGGTTTGGGGCCCCAGTTTGGATCTCTCTGCCTTAGGGTGCAGTGCTGCAGATAGACAGGCTGAATGTTCTGCAAGGCCACGCCAACAAACAGTCTGTAACTTTGCAGTGACGGGAAGTAATAGTCATGGGGAGGGAAGTGTAGCCCTAATGTTACAGCCTGGGTTTATAAGGACAATGGACTTGGGTCACTTGTTTTCCCTGTCGCCTTTTCTAGCAATTAGTTTGAACCCGTTCTCCATTTAGATTATTTTAATTACATGGCTGGTGAGCTGTGAATGAATCCCCCAGCTGCACCTGTCCTGAGTCAGTGCCGGGAAGGAGGCTAGGATGATAAAGCTGCGGAGGGAGAGGAGGGGACAAGACGTACAGGGGCAGAGTGACTAGAAATCAATGGAGAGGCGGGTACGACAGACACAGGGAGCAGGGGTGTGGGGGAGGTAGAAAGGGAGCCAAGTTCAAAGGCATAAGCGGGTCAGAGACGTAGGACAGGATCAGTGTGGCGAAGGAAAGCCGATAGAGATGAGTGGGTGCATCTCAGATGAAATGTTCTATCTGCTGTGTTTGTAGGCTGTCTGGTATAGTAATACTTATTGTACAGAGAACAGGACTTCTTTGGGGTTGTTCCATTTAGTCCTTCAGAAACACTGTACTTAGGAGCAAAGTGATAGCTAATCAGTCATCAAAAGGTTTTTTTCCCCTGCCCATTTTATAAGCTACAGTATTCTGTGGTAGCATATGATGAGTTGATAAACAAGTGAAAACAAATGAACATATTGTAATGAGATGAACAGTCTCCAGTTGAGAAGCATTTTAAATAAAATTAGGTGCATGCTTTCCCTCTTGGCTCCAGACGCATGGCTCGATTGCCATTTTATTAACGTTATGGGATTGCTGTTTCATGTGTGAGCATTTGCCCTGGGGTGCTTTTTAACAGTGAATTCACCCAGTCAACTGTACAGGACAAGTATCTCGTTGGCCCACAGCTAGAGTACATCTTGAGCGGTATGGAGGTCTACAGCAATCGGTGATTACTTTTTCAAAGTGCTCAGGTTTGCTGCAAAAGCACTATGATGATGACACTGATATAAATTTAGAAGGGCCGTGTGGTCAGACCACAGAGTGAAAAGAAAATACCGAGAAGATGCAGAAAATTGGTCCAGCTGCAAGTTTCCACTATAAAATGCTGTCTGTGCAGTTAATTTATGCACAGGATAACACGTTAGAAAAGAATCAGTTCAGAGTCCTTTCATTGTTTTCCAGATGAGGTTACACAGAGGTCTCATGGTGTTTCATTTATGTTCCAAAATTCAGGGAAATTACTAGTATACAAAATGTCTAGAATTCATTCTCTGAAAGGTTGCTTTCTAAACTGGCCACCGAGCCAGGGCTGCCCATGGGGGGGGGGGGGGGGGGCAAGTGGGGCAATTTGCCCCCTGTCCCGGAGGGGCCCCCACGAGAATATAGTATTCTATAGTATTGCAACTTTTTTTTATGGAAGGGGCCCCCAAAATTGCTTTGCCCCAGGCCCCCTGAATCCTCTGGGCAGCCCTGCACCGAGCAACCATTCTACAGAGAGCTCATTTCTAAGATGCATCCTTTTTGGAAACAGATTTCAGAGTGGTAGCCATGTTAGTCTGTATCAGCAAGGTGCCACAAGTACTCCTCGTCCTTTTTGGAAAGTTCTTCAAAAAATTCTCTCTCTCTCTCTCTCTCTCTCTCTCTCTCTCTCTCTCTCTCTCTCTCTCTGTCTCTCTCTCATTGTTTTCAAGACAGTATTGCTCCACTGTTGCAATTTTCCCATCCCAGGTCTTCTAGTTCGTTAATTAAACCTTTATTAAATGTTTAACTGAACAAGACAATTCACTACTTAAAAATTATTCATCTCTGCCCCAAGGCTGCCGTCTGGCAAATAACTAGCCACAAGCAATACAACTATAGTACCTGAAACTGATCTCAATTGATTGTAGTCAGCCTTTAACTGGACAGTTTGAAGCCTACATTTAAGAGAGTAGAATAAAAGGCTCATCATGATAGGATAAGATGAGAGAGCAGAAGCTAAACACAAATGGACTAAATTAAATGGAAACATGAAATAGAAACTCTAGTACTAAATCCACTGAATTGAATCAGTGCAGAAAGGTTTCTCCTATACATCTCAACAATAAGCTAATAATTTGCCCGTTCAGGGATCTCAGAACACTTTACAAATGTTTACTGAATGTTCCAATTTGCAACACACCCATGAGGCAAGCGAGTCATCACCTATTCCAGCCTTGAAATCCAGCACAGTGCTGTATTAATTATTAAGAGGGTGGTGTCTATTGGTCCAAACCAAGATTGTGCCCCCTTTGTGCTAGGTGTCGTATACACACAGAGTAAAAGTGCCTCCCCCCCCCCCGAAACAGCTTACAAAACGGGGACCAGAGGCACAGAGATATTATGTGATTTGCCCAGAGTCATGCATTGAGTCTGTGATAGTCTAGAAATTAAGCCCTGGTATTCCAAGTCCCAGTGTAGTACCTGAACTGCCAGACCAGCCAGACCATATCAACATTACACAATAGTTTGGGACAGAAAATGAAGAAGATGATGTTTTTGTGCAGTGCTTTACACAGAGGGGTCCCAGTTCTGGTTCTGGTTGAAGTTCTTGAAGGACTTTAAGGAGACAAAGTGTAATTTTCTGAGTTAGAATTTGACCAGGATGCTAGGGGTTACCATCCTGCTTTGGTTGTGGGCTCTTGGGACAGGAACCGTCTCCTTCATCTGTGTCTGTCCAGCACCTAGAACTGTGGGGCTTTGGTGCTTGGCTGAGCTCCTTGGCACTGCTGCTCTGCAAGCAAAAATAATAATCCTATGCTTACAAAACTGTCATGGGATTTTTAATGGACGAAATGATCAGAACCTTGGGTTCTGTCAGAAGACAGCACCTCCAGCAGCACACCGCTGCCTAGAGCAAGGCGGACTCATTGGCAAGAATGTCACGGGCTGAGTTGCAAACATCACTCCCTGCACTGCTTACGTAGTGGCCAGGCCCTGCTTAGCAAAAGGCTCTCCTCCAGGTGGATGAGAAGTAGTAAAAACCCCACATGTTATGTTAGTTGAATTCTGGGAAATAATACTGAAATTAAGAGGAAATATTTTAAACAGCACTTAAATATTGTTTGTGGTTCTGGTCAGTTTGTTTAAGAGAGAAAAAACCCGTTAGCCAGGATGAAAGAGACACCTCGTTTGGCCCCCAGATTGAAAGCTGTGACAAAACACTACGCCTCAGAAATACTGAAAGAGGCGATAGTGTCTTCATTCAGATGTGATGTGTACAGTGGGCCCAGCCCAAAGGCAAGTATCCCATTGATGTCATTGGGAGCCTTACTTGAGTAAAAACCGCAGGAGGAGCCTGGAGATGAGCAGTGTGGACACAAGTCACAATGTGCAATTTGCAAGAGAGACTAGAAAAGAGGGGCATCGTGTCAGTTAAAGAACAAGTGCCAGGAAGTGCGTTTTCACGCTGAGATAGAATGTTGAGGAATAACCCTACCAGCCACGGCTGCCAAGGGGAAAAAGAAATCAGTCTCAAGAATGGAACAGTTGTAAAAGCAGTAGTGGGCATGGTGCAATACAGAAAGCAGAATGGCCCTGTTGGACGTTCTCCCGAGCAGAATGTTACCAGGAGTTTCTTTGGTGTAAATACTGCTCAAAGGATATGTTTGATTTTACATAGACAAGTCTTGGAAACTGCTTTTGCTTTAGTTTCCACAAGGTAAAATTGTCATAAACATTTCAAGCCCACATTTCCCAAAGTGGCTACTGATCTTGGTTGGCTTAATTTCTGCATCGCCGATGCCAGATACTTTGGACCTGATTTCCACTAGCGCTGACCATTCATGGCTCATATGTTGACTTCAGTTGGAAATACAGCCCGAGGTACCTCCAGCTGGATGGGAAGTGAGTCACTTTAGACAATTTTATCTTGAATTTCCTTGTGTCCCCCTTACTCTGCATACTCCTATCTCCGATATTGAATCATGTCTCTTGTTTTATGGTCACCATTTGTCCTCCAGGACGAAACTCCTTCTACAGGCAGTTCATTGCCACTCTTTAATCAGCTGGAGGATGAAGGTTGTTCAGAGACATGAAGCAACCCTGGGGCTAATTTAAAAAAAAATATTATACTAACAAATGCGAATCTCTGAACCAGAGGGAAAGTTGTGGCTCAGAAGTGGCCTCAGACTCACCTTTGGTGCTGTAATTTTGCTTTCCAGGCTGCTATCTCATTATCTAAGCCCCAACAGTAAGTCATAAATTATATTCCATTTCTGCAATTACAAGCTGTGTATATATACCACATCTATAGAAGCAGAAAACATTAACATAAATCTGTGGTTTATGCAGTCTCAGCAGGAATTGCTAATTAATCTCCCTTTTTGCTGTATTTTATTTGTTTATTTATTGAAAGCTTATCTTGCAAATGGAACCTTTAAGCCTGGAAATTTACTGGGTGAAACACTACCCTTCTTACCTGACCTCCGCTTCATGTTCTGTGCAGGTGTTTGGCAGTCTATTAGCTGCTTAATGCTTCCATATGGATTTTAAAAGTCCAACACATAATATGCTAAAGATAGGGAAAATTTCATTGCCAAAAGACCAAAGATCAGACTACTCTTGTTTTGATCCTCTTTGGTGTCATATAATCTTTACTGTAGCAACTTTTTTGATTTATTAAAATATGCCCTTCTGGGTGTCTGTTTACACAAACAACAATTCAAACACAAACCACAAAAGAGAGAATCAACAAAACAAAATGAAAACCCAGCCCCACAGCTGGTCCCCAAAAATGAGCCGGGCCTCTGGGCACAACCAAAGTACAAATAAATAATAACAATATTGGTTTCTGGAGATGAAAAGTAAATGCTGATTGGAAAATGCTTTTTTTCCCTATGGAAAATTTCAACAAATCCAATTTTTTTTCATTTTCATCATAATTTTCAGTAGAAAATGTCTGCTTTAGGTCAAAAAACTGAAAATCCCAAACCAGGGCATTTTTTGGACAGGACATTTTCCAGCTGAAAATATAACTGTCTGATAAAAACTAGAAAATGTTTGAGTAAACCAGGCACCTTAATGTAAATTTTCATTTAATCCCCCTCATATTAGCCTCCCAGGGGATCCTGCCCATCCGTTCCCTGAGGGAGTCAACATTTTCCCGCTGTCTAACAAGTACTTCTCACCCATATTCTGTCGTTTGAAGCTGCTTTTAATTTTTCCGGTTACCTGCCGGTGAGGAACTTGCTGCCCCATCATTTTTAATCACATTCTATTATTTATTGTTGCCTTCACGGTTTCTGTGCCTTCTCTACATTCCAGACCTCACTTGGGAATTCTCCTTGGGAATAAGCTTTATCCCAGTTCAGTTCAGCAATCCACTGCCACTTTTGTTTGAATTCATTTTCCCTCTTTGGCTCTGAGGGACGTTTTTGTTAGCATTCAGCTCACTTTTTTCCAGTGGTTGCTGAAGGGTGAAGGGTGCAGATTTCCAATCCTGGGACTCAATTGGAAAGAGATTTTCTAAGCTGTAATTGGGTTTTTAAAAAGGCAGTCTTCAGAAATATTTCAAATGAGTTAACAGTTCAAATGTGATTATAAATCATAATGCAGCTCCTTTGTTTGCAGTCATTTAAAAACTCAACCAAAAAAAAAAGGCTTGGTTAATTCTCAAATTACTGCTAAATGCCTCGAGTGGCATAGTAATCACAATTCGTGCTCCTTTTCCTCAGACCCACAATGGCCACAAGTAATTTCTTTGTAGGCATATACAATATTATTTCCGAGAATTAGACGGTTATGTTTTCTAGATGTGCCTGTGGATTTTACCTTTGCTTTCACAACAGTAAGTGTTCACCTCACTGGCTTTCTGGAGTAACTGCTTTCATGACCTCTAGATGCACACTGTGTAGCCATTAAAACCACACACCCTTCTAGCTCTATGTAATACATTCTATAGACTGTAACATCATGTGGATTAACACAGATTAAAAAGATGCAGTTCTTTGTTTTGCTCCATACCATGAAAAGTAACCCAAACAACATGTTAAAATGAGAGTATATGAAAAAGAGAGAGACAAGGTGGGTGAGGTAATGTCTTTTCTTGGACTAACTTCTGTTGGCGGAAAGTACAAGATTTTGAGCTTCACCGAGCTCTTCTTCAGATCTGGGGAAGGAAACCGTTGTGTCTGGAGCTAAATACAAGTTGGGACAGATTGTTAAGCATAAGGGGTTTATGCATGCTGTAGGAGACCACTTAAAATGAAGTAGTCAATTAAGGTTTAGCAGGCAGAAGGGTGTTTTGAAATTATTTCAACGAGCATAAAACCATTGTCTCTTGAGTCGATGCTAGTGTAGGAATGTTCTAGAGAGAGTTTGGTGGATGAGTAGTGGTTGTTGAAGTTGTGAACGTCTACTCTACAATGCATGAAAAAGTCATTGCACAGCGAGTTAGATACAAATGGAGCAGCAAAACATAACATTTACCTTGTGTTATTGTACATGTATAGGTAATTTTAGAAGGGCTGAGGTTCAGCTTCCCTTTTTACAGGTAGAATTTCCACCTGAAAAATCTGCATCTGCATCTTTGCACTAGGAAGATGAATTGCAGCCACATATCTTAGTACTTCTGTCTCTTAGGACCTGATCTGCAGTCATCAGGTGCAAAAAACCAGATGCATGTTTTGCAGGTGCAAAATGAAAGCTGCTCTTTTGAAAATTTAGCCCATACTATCTGCTTAATTAGGAATTCAGGATTGTGTTGAAGGAAGATTATGCATGCAAATATATTTAGCACCTGCTAAAGCAGATCTCCTCAGCTTAGTAATAGCTTCCCAAAACCCTGATAAAATGCTCTGCAAATTTTTCCTGCGTTTCCTTTTCCTTTGTTGCTGCATACCAGCATGCTTATGTACAATTAGGAGATTTCTTCCTTCTAAATCAGCTTTCTCTTCTGGCTGCCTGCATACTTCAATGATGTCACACAATTAGCTGTGCAGAAAACTTGGCCGTTTTAGTTTGTGATTAAATAACAGGAGTACTTGTGGCACCTTAGAGACTAACAAATTTATTAGAGCATAAGCTTTCGTGGGCTACAACCCACTTCTTCGGATGCATATAGAGTGAACCATATATTGAGGAGATATATATACACACACATACAGAGAGCATGAACAGGTGGGAGTTGTCTTACCAACTCTGAGAGGCAACTAGACACAATCAACTCAGGATTAAATAAGGACTGGGAATGGCTGAGCCATTACAAACATTGAATCTATCTCCCCTTGTAAGTATTCTCACACTTGCTTCTTATCAAACTGTCTGTACTGAGCCATCTTGATTATCACTTCAAAAGTTTTTTTCCTCTTACTTAATTGGCCTCTCAGAGTTGGTAAGACAACTCCCACCTGTTCATGCTCTCTGTATGTGTGTGTATATATATCTCCTCAATATATGGTTCACTCTATATGCATCCGAAGAAGTGGGTTGTAGCCCACGAAAGCTTATGCTCTAATAAATTTGTTAGTCTCTAAGGTGCCACAAGTACTCCTGTTATTTTTGCGGATACAGACTAACACGGCTGCTACTCTGAAACCTGTCATTAGTTTGTGATTGTCTTCTTTTCAGTTTCAGTTTATGTGGCTTCCCCTCCCATCCCACCACGAAATGTGCTTTGAATTTTGGGTTCAAAGAAATGTCAGCCAAACTTTTGTCTTGTTTTGAGTTGACTACAAGTGAAGCCAGAAGGCTTTGCAGAGTTTCCATCTGTGATCATAAGTTGCCTGGAACAGCCCTGATTCCTGAAGTTCACCAAACTTAGCCTGAGCTAAGTGTAAGAAACAAATCAAAATCTCTTTCAATAAAAAGTTTTGTCACAGCCCTAGCCAAAATGCTGGTTTGGTGATGTGCAGTGTTGTTGTAGCTGTGTCAGTCCCAGGATATTAGAGAGACAAGTTGGGTCAAGTAATATCTGTTATTGGACCAACTTTATTGGTGAGGGAGACAAACTTTCAAGCTACACAGAGCTCTTCTTCAGGTCTGGGAAAGCTACTCAGAGTGTCACAGGTAAACACAAGATTGTAGAGCTGGACGGAGACGGCACCTCATTTCAGGGAGGAGTTCCATGGTTTGAAATTTGGGTTTGTTCCAATTTGGGCCCAAACCAAAAATTTCAAAATTCTCTGCCAAAGGAATGAAGCCCCAGCTCTGTGGCCATCTGCCCAGTCCCTGAAAACTCTGAGGTCCCCGATTCAGAGGCTGCCCCATAGCCAGGGCCGGCGGAAGGATGTTTCACGCCCTAGGCGAAACTTCCACCTTGCGCCCCCCCCATTCCCGAGTCACCACCCTGAGGCGCCCCCCCCCCCCCGCGGCAGCTCCCCTCCTCCACCCTGAAGCGCCCCCCCTGCGGCAGCTCCCCACCCCACACCCTGAGGCACCCCCCCCGCGGCAGCTCACCCCTGCCCCGCCTCCTCCCCAAGCACGCCGTGGCTGCTTCACTTCTCCTGCCTCGCGGCGCCTAAGCTGATTGGCGCCGCAAGCCTGGGAGGCGGGAGAAGTGAAGCAGCCACAGCGTGCTCGGGGAGGAGGCGGGGCAGGGGTGAGCTGGGGCGGGGAGTTCCCCTGCGTCCCGCCCCCCCGCCCCCTTGCTGCAGGCGGCCCTCCCCGCGCTCCACTGCTCCAGCTCCCTCCGCCTAAATGCCGGCGGCGACCGGGGCGGCCGAAGATCCGGCCGCCGCGGTCGCTGCCGAAGAAAATGGCGCCCCCCAAATCCTAGTGCCCTAGGCGACCTAGGCGGTCGCCTAAATGGTTGCACCGGCCCTGCCCATAGCCATGACCCCTGGAAGCCTGGTTTCTGTCTCCAAAGCATTTTGGCAGAAGCTGCCAAGGAGCTGGACAGGCAAGCTGGCAGGGAGCCAAGCAGGTTTCGGACCCTGCCTAGGTTCTGTTGGAATATTGTCAAAATCAAACTGTTTCTGCAAATTCTTTCAAAACCATGTTTGATCAGAATTTCTCCCACCAGCTCTCGTGAATCCCGTTGAGTTCCTGAACAAAAGGCGCTCCTTGCTGGGAGTACAGGTGGGATTTGGAAACTTCAGGATTGCGGAAGTGGGAAGTGAAGCTGGCAGGGGTCTCACTTATTAAGCAGGGCTCAGACAGGAGAACTAATATTCAACTCCTCCACAGTAGATTGCAGATAACTAGGGAGACTATCAAGACATGAAATTCAGGGGCTGCACCTACCAGTACTATAATAGCCTTTCATTGTAGCAAGGAGAGATCAGTGGGAGCTGGACTCTTTAAGTCAGAGGTGTACAGCACATGCTGGTTGTAATGGATGGATTTGTGCTTTCATTTTCTGCCCATTATATGCAATGTCTGTTACCTCCAGTGACTATGGACAGAGTGACAAGAGTGTGAGCACAGGTCCAGAGAGGAGGAATCTATTATAAAATTTAGATTTGATCCCAAAATCCTGACTAACAATTGACTTTTGGGTAGTTGGCGCCCCGGAGATTGGTTCTTTATTTTGTAAAGACTTTTACTGCCGACAATATGACACACAATTTCCACCTGCATGTGAAGGCTCTGGACAATAAGCAAGCAGATGATTTTGACTGTGAGTGTTAACTGCTATAAATAGATAAATGCTGGTATCCTTCAGGGTATTTAACCGAAAAAAAAGATGTTCACAGTCCTAGACAATAATCCTGTAGAAAAAGCTTGGTACCTGACCTACTGGTGCTAAATCACATCCCTGCAAAAAAAACAGTAGCTCTAACTTCCCATTCTCAGTGCACTGACAAGCCCAGAAATTACTGGTGTAACTGAAGCTTCTTTCAATAAGGAACCAATGAAAACTCTTAAACGTAGAATCTTTGATTTTAAAATAAGATTCCCTGTAACATTTTCAAAAGCGCTTAAGTGACTTAGGAGCCCAAGCCCCATTAACTTTCAGTGACACTTGGGCTTAACGGTGCCTATATCATTTTTGAAAATTGGATTTAGGGCCAAATTTTAAAGATATTTAGGAGACTGTGTTGATTTCAGTGGGAGTTAGGAATCTCAAAACCTTTAAAAATCTGGCCCTAATCATACAGGATCCAGAGCAGATGGCAGAATCCCACCCCAAATGTTTTCCTGTGTTAGCGAAAGTTAATGAATCTAAAACTGGGAATGCAGTTACATCTATGGGTCAGTGGAACAAACGTGTCTTTCAAGGAGGTTATGTTTCACAGTGTCAGATCCAAGATCCAGTTTTGACCCAACTCTGATTTAAACTCACATATTTTGAAATGTATCTAAAAGGTTAGAAGTGTAGCTATACATAGACATTATTCTAGCATTTGTACTGACATTATGGTGTGTTAATTAATTGGTAAGCCATCGTCTCTGCCCTAACTAAAGACAGAGTGATACATACATGTTTTTATTTTGTTGACAGGCTGCAAATTCATTGCATAACTAGATGATCAATCAGATAATATTACTGTGAAAGATGAAAAGAGGTTAGTGTTGTAATGGTTTTTTCAATGTAAACATAAAGAGGCAAACTCTCCTCCCAAGGTGGACATGCCTGTCTCCCATTGACATCAGTGAATCTGGTCTCTGAATGGGCAGTTCTCAGACTCTTGTTAATGGTGGTGATGTAGCTGAAAAACACCCTCATTTGTGATGTAAACTAGTTTCCAATAACCATTAAACTAGCAGAATGAGAGCAGTCATCTCTTCTAAACATCAGCCATGTTGCTTTAATGCAAAGTTAAATGTTAAAGTGCTTCTCCTGATTGTTAAGCACCATGAAAGCTGGCTGGGAACTGGTTTGCAGCATCTGAGCTGATTTTGGGCTTCTGTGCTGTACTTGTGGGAATGTCACATTTCAATAATAGAGCTGCCTCCAGCAAGAAGCTCAGAAATTCCTGTTTGAATCAGAAACCTTCATTTCAAATATAATAAATGATGTAGAGTGGGAAGTGATTGTATCCATGTGAACCTACAGACTGCTCCCTTGAGCAAAACAGGCGCAAGTGTGTAACTCGGGTACCACTACGCTGCTTGACTGACTTGCCCATACCTGTAGCCAAGCCGAAAACATAGGCAAGATCTGAGCCAAACGGGGACTGAGGATGAACTGCAGCCATTGAAGTTTGGAGGATATGCAGAGTGTGCGCATTTCCTCTGGCACCTCAGAGCACTTTGCTCACACACATACTGAGGAGTGACCTAGGACATAACCAGCTAGGTCATAACCGAGAGTAGCCAGTCTGACGCTTGCACTCCTATCGTGTTGTTAATTATGTGGGTGCCTCAACAATCAGATTCTTTGGCTTCTGTATAATTCAGTCCTAGAGGGTGGGATTTTCAAAGCTGCTCAGCACTGACCAGACTCTGTTCGCAGGGCAGGGAACAGAGTTAAGCTAATGCTGAGCACTTCTGAAAATCCCACTCACAGTGCATAGGTTGCTTGTGGGGGTGGTTTCTGCTATACATGATGTTCGTACAATAGGACTTCTGGTTTTGCTAGTGGGTGCTTTCCGCCTTCCGGTTTCACTGTACATGTGCCTGCCACCTACTGGTGGCTTGTGAGTGCTGAGCACCCCCTATTGTTGTCAATGGGTGCGTGAGCCCCAGAGCACCCATGGAGTTGGCGCCTAGACTGTAATTGGCCAAATTCAGAACTGGAGAGGTAAATTCAGCTCTTCCCCCCCCCGCCCCCTCCCCCCCACACACACACACTTCATCTCCAGTCTGTTATGGGAATCCAGTGTGGAATCCAGTGGTGTCTAATGTGCACAATAATCTGGTGAGAAATCTCCTCGTGAGTGGGTGTGGTTGGTGTTAATTAGTGACCGGCAGGAGTGTTGCAGACGCTGGTAGGAAAGCTTCTCGGTGGCAGACAGTGATGATGGGTGGGCAGCTAAAACCCAAAGGACTAGGGCAGGAAGAGAGAGGTAACCCTTATAGTTGCCTGCCCGAGGAAACCTATAAATCATCCCACAGTCCAGGACACTGTAGCCCCTCACGTGGGAGGGAAAAATATCTGTATAAGCGTGCATGGAGAACAGGGTTAATTTACAGCTAAGGGGCTGGGCTTTACCCTCGTTTTCTGAGTAACTTACACCAACAACGACATTGTCAGTGACGTGAGTCCAGGGGATTGAAGATCCTGGTTCCCCGCTCATTCACAATCTTTCAGCCCAGTGTGCAGCCACTTCATGGTAATTTAATCTAGATCACATTTTCCCAGTTTGCTTATGAGAATGTCATGAGAGACTGTGTCAAAAGCCTCACTGAAATCAAGATATATCACGTATACTGCTTTGTCTCTATCCACTAGGCCAGTAACCCTCTCAAAGAAGGAAATTACGTTGGGTTGTTTTTGACAAATCAATGCTTGCTATTCCTTAGAAACCTATTATCCTCTGGGTGATTACAAACTGATTGTTTAATCATTTGTTTCATGAACTTTCCCGGTATTGAAGTTAGGCTGACTGGTCTATAATTCCTCGGGTCCTCTTTCTTCCCTGTTTTAAAGATATGGACTATGTTTGCCCTTCTCCAGTCCTCTGGTACCTCACCTGTTGTCCATGAGTTCTCAAAGATAATTGCTAACGGTTTCGAGATTGCTTCAGCTCTAGGATGAATTTCATCAGGTTTGTTTTCAATATGTTTTCAGTATGGGGTGGGGGGGTAAAGCAAAGCAAATTTTGCAGATTATTTTTGAACGATACCAAGAAGATTTTCATGCAGTAAAATACTTGCATATTGGTCCCACTGATTTTTCCTTTGATTTGTATCTTTCAAACTGGTGGGACAGAATAGAAGTCTTAACCCTCATCTTTTCCTCTCATGGGACACACACAAGTAAAACAGAGGGAGGAAAGGAACTTGGATACCAAGATGCTTGGAGATTAGGAAACTGTTCTTTCTCTGACATTTCTTTAACTTTATCTGTCTTTCATTAACTTTAATTACAGTGCACCCCAAGAGACAACTAGATTCCTTGCGTTCCCACTGCAGGTCTTTACAAAATTGCTTATATCTGTTTGTGGAGATTTTTTAAAGAGACTTAAAAGTAATAACTAGACTCCTAGAGAGGAATATATCTGGGTAGGACCCTGTTCCCCTATCCCCTCCCACCCCGCCCCACACACATTTATATTTCACTGAGACTTCAACCACTGAAGCTTGATCCCACCTTCATGTGCTGTGACACAAGCCTACATAGCTGAGACAAAATGCTGCCATTACATAACTAATGTGACTTGTACCATCTTCAAGCTGTATGTGGGTGGATGCACATGGGGGGGGGGGAGGAAGGGGGAGCTATGGATTATGTAAAAAAAGGCATTGCTGTATGTGCCAAAATGAGTAAGTTACTCATATTGCCTATTAAACAACTAAACCTAGTCCCCCTTCCCTACCCACTCTCCTCCCCCAATTTCTAATAACTATAATCCAATAATGTAAATGACATGAGTTGAAAGGAAGTAGGAACTGGCTTAATTCTATCACTTGTCAAACATATGATCACTTATCCCATTGAAAATTACATTGTAAATCCGCCACTTATTTATTTTTGGTTCCATATAATAATTTAATGGCGAGTTAAAAGTTTTGGGCACGAGCACTGTGTATATGACTGTGTTTCATTAACTTGAATTATATGTTCAGAAATTGATCAGTTGCTTTAAATAAGCATTCTATAGCAAACTGAATGGAAATTGCAAATAGACCAGTTAACTGCGATCAATTAGTGTTGACAGTGGGAAGTTGATAATTTTGTATCTGATGTAATTACAGAACTTTATTGCAAATACATCATGTTGGCTGGGATACACCAAAGATAGCAGAACGGATTAAATCTGACATCTAGGTAATAGCTCATACCGAAAGGTAATTTTAATTCTGATGTCTTTGTCAGGGCTATCAATTTGATGCTAGAACAGCAAATGAATTGGTTTTATATCACAGTCTGAATACAGTTTAGTTACACAATATTAGGAAAACATAGCTAATTATAAGGGCCAGATTTTTAAAGGAATTTAGGCATCTAATGATGCACATCCATGCTAGTGGGGTTTTGCAATGGATGGTGAGCACCCTTGTTAGTGGGAGTTAGGCGCTGGGACACTTTGAAAAAGCCATTTGGCACCTAGCTGTGTTAGCCCTGGCCCTGAGTGATCTGCATCATGTCAGATGGAGGGCAGTCCCTAGTGTATGAAATAATTCTGTTTTCACGGTGGTCTTCGGGCGAGCATTACAACGGTATTTAGGTGCCTAAAGATGCAGATAGGTGCTTTGTGGAATTGACAAACACCTAGGTTCAGATATTTTAACGGTATTTAGGCCTTGCTCCACTAGCATTGCAAGGTCTACATGATTTAGACTGTTATGTCCCATTTTCAAAAGTGACTTAGGCACTTAGAGCCTAAATCTCATTGAAAGTCAATGGGAGTTAGGAGCCTAATTTGCTTAGGCACTTTTGTGAACCCCACTAAGTGCCTTTCTTCATCATTAGGTACATAAATGCCTTTGTAACTCTAGTTCTTTGTGACTAATCCACCAGAAAGAATTCCAGTAACCTGGTTATTGAAGGTCATTATTCAAAATTGTGTCTGAGACACTCTATCTCAGACTCAGTCTTATTCCCAGAGTAGGCTGAAATCCTACTTACTCTGTGGTGGATAGCTTAGAGATATAAGGCTACATAGACATCCAGAGGATATTCTCAGAATGACATGATAAGATTATAGATCATTCAAAATTGTACCAGTGCATCTGCCATACATTTTAAGGCACTTTCTTCTTCTCTTGTTATCAGTGCCTACTGCTCTAGATAATAAATCCATGTAATTAAATAATACATTTTGAAAACTTTTGTTCTGAATTATTGATTGGCACATATCCTGCTTTGCAAAATATATTCCTCTTAACTTCTGGACTCATTCAGAGATATGTGTCACAAGTCTTTCTGAAATTCAGCACTTGGACCGGCTAGTCTTTGCTTCAGTTAACTAGAGAGAGCAAGTGTCATTACCCCTTGGTTTGCAAGTTTGGCCATTGTCCTGTGTAGGGCCTGCAATTTTCTCATCCCCTCATTTGTATTTGAGTTCTACAGGATACAATGTAGGGACCAGTTCTGAAGTCCTTCCGTGGACAAAATTCACATTAGCTTAAGTGACGAACCCTAGAGAAGATATGGCCGAGGGAGACTGTTTTCTTTTGGTCCTTTTTGCAGGATCCTTCGTTCCCACTCTGTACAGGAGACTGCAGCAGTAGGGATTAATACAAAGCTGGGCAGCTGGGTGCATCTTTCTTTCCTACCCAGTGTTGGAAATCTTTTAGGTCATATTCAAATGGCTCCTTTAAACTCTCTTGCAATCACTCCATCTGCTTGTCAGCAGTGTGCTACTGACTCATTCCGACGTCTGGCTATGGACGTCATCCTGAGCTACTTTTGCTTTCCAGTGTGTGAATGTTCCAATCTTTTTGATTTGAAATTTAAAATAAAACCATGATGCTGATGCCATTTCTTATTGATGAGAAGTAAATGAACAGCAAAGTTGACACACGTTGGCTTTCCGACTCATTCTCCATTGTGTTACACATATTGACCTTACGTGCCTGTCAGCTGAAAGTTATCTAAAAATGTGTTTCATAGCTTCACTCCTGAGAGTCTGAATTATTCATCAGATATTTTACTATATCAACATATTCTTATCATTACATTGAATTTAATTCCAGTTCAAGATAAAATGCAAGTTCACACTTCGTGTTTGCAGGAAAATAGATACTTGTGTTAACAGTTGCTCAGGCATTTTTTTAAATCCAGTGAGTCGGGGAGCGGTATAAATAGTCATCTCTAAGAGCCCCTCAACTGTGTTACGTGCAGTAGCTGAGATGATTGTGGAGCTGTGGAGAAGAGGAACGAACAGCATGAGAATGACAAATGCTTCCTGCCTGCGTGTTTAGAACGATGTGCATTTTAGTCCGGTGAGCTGTAGGGTCAGACCCCAGGAGCACTCGTTCCCATTCTCATCACCCGGAATGTAATGACTGTCATATATTTACAGCCAATAGCTACTTTCAAGAGTGACCATGATGTCATGGAACCAGTCACCCATTTCGGTTTGCCCAGGACATTTCCTAGATATTTTGTCTGACTGTATCATTACTTTCTGTTGGCATAATGGAAAGTGAAAGGTGAATTTTTCTCTCTCTGTTGCCTTTGGATCCCTTGACTTCTGCATTTCAGGAAGGAATTTTCCTGAAACAGAAAGTACCACAGTAACATAAAGAGCCACATATGATCCTGCTGCTGCTATCATTAACCGTGTGGGTGCCCGACATATCCAGGGCCTATTACATTCTAAAGGCTAAAGTCTACAGTCAGGGAGAGCTACAAAATAATACCAACAGCAGGAGCCTTGCTACATTAAAGTGATCAGAGTGCCAGAGGTATGGAGTGCTTATGTTCTCATTGGCTTCAGCTGGAACTACAGAGGTTCGTGTTTGAGAAGCAGGGTAATGAACACCCGTCCAAATTCTACTTACATGCAATACGGATCTAGCTGTGAAAAAGGGTTCCAGAGACGCAGGGTAAGTGTTCATGCCAAAGCTAATCCTGTGTCCTGGGAAAGGTGCACGTTGGGTCAAAGGACCTTTGTTCCACCTGCCAAACACAGAAGAGGCTAGTAGTAGTAATGCAATACCTTTACTCTTCACAAAATTTTGACAGGTGTTCACATCTACTTCTGCCCTTTTAAAAACTGGAACCCTAATGGAATTACATGCCTAATTTATTCCAATTTTCTTTATTCCATTTACACAAAATTATGTTTCTTCATACTCTTTTATGTTTATTGGAAATTATTGACTATTGATTTATGCTGTATTATAGGCCTTTTAATTTTAGTAAAGTTTTTGAAGGGCAGAAAAATATATTTTAGCAAAACATACATCACAGACTACCAACACACACATCTTCACTCCTCTTTCCCCCAAAAAATAAACATAGATTCAAACCAACTTGTACAGTCTTACAGATAATCACCTTAAACTCACATTCAGACTGGTTTTCTATTATTTTGTAAGTAAGTCACACACATGGCTCTCAGTTGCAGCTGCTAACTAACAAATTGAAATAGAACTGGAGAGACCCTATTTAAACTGTCCCAAACTCCTAAGAGAAGTTCTATAAGCAAAAAGATGTTTTTTCTGAAATCTTCAGAGCAGGTTCAGCAGTTGTGGCACTAGGCAACACAGGTATCTACTTTGTATAAAACAGAGAGAAACAGTGTTAATTACTTTCTAGAGGACATGTAGCAAAGCTCTGCACACACCCAAAGGACACAGCACTATCCACTGTCTCTGTCCTCCTTCCAAAAATAATTAAGCATACATTTAATCCAAATTGTATGCTATTCTATAGACAACCCACATTCAGCATATATTCAGACTGGTTTTATGTCATTTTCTCAATAAGTCACACATACATTAGGGTCTCTACAAATAAAGCTAATTGCTAAATTTACATATGTTATGTGAAGTGTAGTTGTTTCATAGACTTTATTTAGAAATGTACTAATTTCATACAAACACTTTCCTCTGAAACTGAGGGAAATGCTTGATTTGTGTGTGTGTGTGTGTATTCACACTAATCCTTAACACTTTCTTATTAACACTGTTCCTTTGTCATTATAGCTTTGTATAACTGTTCAATAGACTTTCTTTAGAATTGTACTACCTGCGGGCATAAATACATATATCTAAAAACACTTCTGTATTTTTCTCTCATTAAGCCTTTTGGCATATATTTAAGTTATTTAGAATTGTACTAGCAGTTGTATAAAATTATTTAATAACTTTATTTAGAAATGTACTAACTGCATAAAAAGAATATTTTCCTCTAAAAATGAGGAAAAGGCTTGATATCTCTATTTAGATTGTATGCACTTACCCTTTATTCTTCTGTTATTAAAACTTTGGACAATTATTTAATTACTTTATTTAGAAATGTACTAACTGCATGAAAATATTTTCTTCTAAAATGAGGAAAATGCATGATATACATATTAACACTTTATTTCTCTGTCATTAAGACTTTTTACAATTGTTTAATTGATTTTATTCAAAAATGTTCTAACTTCATAAAAATCACACTTTTTTCTAAAAATGAGGAAAATTCATGATATATATGTGTGTGTGTGTGTGTGTGTGTGTGTGTGTGTGTGTGTGTGTGCGTGCGCACATGTTAACACTTCTGTTGTTTCTCTGTCCTTAAAGCTTAGCACAATTGTTAAATAGACTTTATTTATAATTATATTAACTACATAAACAGCAGATATTCCTCTGAAACTGAGGAAAAGGCATTAAATCTATATTTATGAATTGATTTGTGATGATTCCAGTATATAATTTTTAAACATTTCAGTTTTCCCAAAATTGCCAAAGGCACCAAAAATGTCTATGTCCAAACGTGATACTCAGGACCTCCAGAAATGGTAGAAGGAGGGCGGGATATAAGGTGGCAAAAGTGTGTGGAAACCTGTCAAAATATTTGGTTAGTAAAGGTACAGAGTTATTACTACTCAGTGTAAGCGGGCGCAGACTCACCCAGCAGCGCCTCCTGCTGGTTGTCCGTGGGAATTAGCTCACCAGCCCTCTGGAGCGCCCTCTGTCGGCCGGTGATCCACTACCACTGCTGGCCCCCGTGTCCCTCCCTCTGCCTTCCTGGCAATACTCCCACACTCTTGGGTTTTGGGTCTCCCCACCCAGGAGAACCCCCACCCACTAACCCCACCTTGCCTCAGTCTGGGCTACTGCCAGTCACCATCTAGCCCCACTCCCTGGGGCAGACTGCAGTATAAGCCACTCATCACAGGCAAGGGGGTTTGGACCTGCTGCCTTCCTCTACCACCCAGTACCCTTTTAGGCCTTAAACCAGGCCTTGCATCCTGGGGAGTTGCCAGCCAGGAGCTCCTCTGCTCCTCTGGCCTTTCCCCAGCCCTGCTTCACTCCTAGTACCCTTTCTGCTAGGCAGCCAGGCCCTGCTCCCTCTCAGACCAGAGAGAGCCTTCTGAACTCCTGGCTGCCCTGACCTTTATAGGGCCAGCTGGGTCTGTTTGGGGCATGTCTTCCATCTGAGGCTGCCTCCCAATCAGCCCAGCTTTTCTCTCAGCCCTCTCCCAGGGATGACTTTAAGCCCCTCAGGGCAGGAGCGGGTCTCAACCCCGCTACACTCAGGCTCTTGGTTATTCTGTAACCTGAATTGATACAGAATGAGCCTAAAACACTCAAGGCCTGTTCCAAAGCATGTGACAATCAATGGAAATGTCATGCTGGCCTCAGTGGGCTTTGGATCAACTCCACGGAACTCAAAGAGAGTTACCTCAGGGATTAAAATAGCCTACTTTCCTCCCAATTGGGTCACGGCAAAGCTTCCTAGAAATGTCAGGTCTTGCACAAAGACCAAAGATCAGCCGACCAGAGCCATCACCTAACCAAGCGCCATGCAAAATCCACTGGATTTCAGGTTTCCAAACTCAGCTAAGGTATTTAAATTAACCTGAGATGGTTTCTGGTGTTGCATCTAAATCAGGTAAAACCCAGTGGTTTCAAATTCATTTCAGTTTGGGTTTGGTTGACTTCAGAGCAATCCTCACTGAAGTAAAATTACAGGAAATGTAGTGTGAATTCCTGGTCGTCAAAACTGCCAAATGATTATTTTGGAATTTCTTCTCATGGAGAGGTGTCATCTTATCTTTGGAACTATCAATATGGCAGTCTGAGCAACAGGGAGGTAGATTTCCTTTAAATAGCAGGAAATGTTTGGAAGCAGCATATACATGTGTCTTAAACAGCTGACAGTGAAAATCCATTTATATATTTGACTGTCATATTTGAAATAGGCAATTCATGTTGTATTGGTTAGTAAAAGTTACATAACCCATCCAGTCAGTGAACAGAAGCCATAAAATTAACCAACTGGGCACATTTAGAAGTGTGAATATTATGTATTTGTCACAAACTGTTTCAAAGCCTCTCACGCAAGGGGAATTTTTTTGCAAAGAAATTCAAGCATAATGATGAATAAATGTGACACCTTTGTGATCTGCTCCTGAAAAGTTTACAAGCAGGAAAAAGCTCAATTCGATAAATAAATAAATAAGTTATTCATTGCTAATTGTGTCTTCAACCCCCACACCCTTAGATTGCCTCTTAGTTTCAGGTCTGAATGAATTCCAAATTGAAATTCAGTCAGTCCTTTCAAATCACGCCAGGTTTTTCATCAAAACCATGCATTTTGTGTGAGTCGGAGGGGCTCTTTGCAGGCCATGTACAAGTCAGTGGGACCTCCTGGTCATGGGAAGAGGCCACCATATCAGAGCTACATTGCATTGGCTTTAAAGGCCTAAAACTTTACTGCGGGGAGGATGTAGGGGGCAGAAGGACAGCAGATGATATAGCACCCTATAAATTGGTGTAGTGACCTTCTAAAGGCCTGGTCTACACTACGAGTTTAGGTCGACTTTAGCAGCGTTAAATCGAATTAAGCCTGGACACGTTCACACGACGAAGCCCTTTCTTTCGACTTAAAGGGCCCTTTAAACCAGTTTCTTTACTCCACCTCCGACGAGGGGATTAGCGATAAAATCGGCCTTAGCGGGTCGGAATTGGGGTAGTGTGGACGGAATTCGACGTTATTGGCCTCCGGGAGCTATCCCACAGTGCTTCATTGTGACCGCTCTGGTCAGCACTCTCAACTCAGATGCACTGACCAGGTAGACAGGAAAAGCCCCGCGAACGTTTGAATTTCATTTCCTGTTTGCTCAGCGTGGAGAGCACAGGTGACCACGCAGAGCTCATCAGCACAGGTAACCGTGATGGAGTCCCAGGATCGCAAAAGAGCTCCAGCATGGACAGAATGGGTGGTACGGGATCTGCTCGCCATATGGGGAGATGAATCAGTGCTAGCTGAACTCCGAAGCAGTAAACGAAATGGCAAAATATTAGAAAAGGTCTCCAAGGCCATGAAGGACAGAGGCCATAACAGGGACGCACAGCAGTGCCGTGTGAAAATTAAGGAGCTACGGCAAGCCTACCACAAAGCCAGAGAAGCAAACGGAAGGTCCGGGGCAGAGCCGCAAACATGCCGCTTCTACGCGGAGCTGCATGCCATTCTAGGGGGTGCAGCCACCACTACCCCAACCATGTGCTATGACTCCCTCACTGGAGAAACACACAGGGAAGCGGGTTCGGGGTACGAGGAAGATGAGGATGGAGATAATGTAGATAGTTCACAGCAGCAAGGAAGTGGAGAAACCGGTTTCCCCAACAGCCAGGATATGTTTATCACCCTGGACCTGGAACCAGTAACCCCCGAACTCACCCAAGGCGTGCTCCCAGACCCTGAGGGCACACAGGGGACCTCTGGTGAGTGTACCTTTGTAAATATTACACATGGTTTAAAAGCAAGCGTGTTTAATGATTAATGATTAATTTGCCCTGGCAATCGCGGCCAGTACAGCTACTGGGAAAGTCTGTTAACGTGTATGGGGATGGAGCGGAAATCCTCCAGGGACATCTCCAGAAAACTCTCCTGGATGTACTCCCAAAGCCTTTGCAAAAGGTTTCTGGGGAGGGCTGCCTTATCCCGTCCGCCATGGTAGGACACTTTACCACGCCAGGCCAGTAGCACATAGTCTGGAATCATTGCATAACAAAGCATGGCAGCGTATGGTCCCGGTGTTTGCTGGCATGCAGACAACATCCATTCCTTATCGCTCTTTGTTATCCTCAGGAGAGTGATATCATTCACGGTCACCTGGTTGAAATGGGGCGATTTTATTAAGGGGATATTCAGAGGTGCCCGTTCCTGCTCTGCTGAACAGAAATGTTCCCCGCTGTTAGCCACGCGGTGGAGGGGAGGGGTGAAGTGATCATCCCCGATAATTGGGTGTGGGGGGGGAGGGGGGTTAGTTGGGTTTGTGCTGCATGTTAACCCTGAAACCGCAGCCCCTCCTTTTACATTGCAAACCCATTTCAAATGGCCAACCCAACGGGTGCTTGGTATGGGAAATGAGAGCGCTACTGTTTGAAACCATTCCCACATGTTAAGAAGGTTAAAAAAAGCCAAAAGACTGTGTCTTACCATGGCTGCCTGCAAGCCGAAATCTGTGGCCTGGCACTGCGTGAGTGATCTCTCACACCAAACCGGCAGGCCCTCAATATAAGAGGAAAAATGCGACCTTGTAACGAAAGCACATGTGCTGTGTAATGTGAACAGCAAAATTTAACGTGAAAGGGTGTACCCATTGTTCTCTAAAATGTGTCTTTTTTAACCACCTCTCCCTTCTCCTCCACCAGCTGCAAATGTTTCTCCTTCACAGAGGCTAGTGAAGATTAGAAAGAGAAAAAGGAGGACGCGGGATGACATGTTCACAGAGCTCCAGATGTCCTCCCACGCTGACAGAGCACAGCAGAATGCGTGGAGGCAGTCAATGACTGATTACAGAAAAGCACAATATGAACGAGAGGAGAGGTGGCGTGCTGAATCGCGGGATGAACAGAGCAAGTTGCGGGCTGAAGATGATAGGTGGCGTCAGCTTGCAGACAGAAGGCAAGAGTCGATGCTCCGGCTGCTGGTATGCTGATATGCTCCAGCTGATATGCTCCAGCGTATGGTTGAGCTGCAGGAAAGGCAGCAGGAGCAGAGACCGCCGCTACAGCCCCTGTGTCAGCCCTCCTCCCCAAGTTCCATAGCCTCCTCACCCAGACCCCCAAGAACACGGTGGGGGGGCCTCCGGCCACCCAGTCACTCCACCCCAGATGATTGCCCTAGCATCAGAAGGCTGGCCTTCAATAAGAGTTAAAGTTTTAAACTGCAGTGTGTCCTTTTCCTTCCCTCCTCCCCCACCTATCCCGGGCTACCTTGGCAATTATCCCCCTAGTTGTGTGATGAATTAATAAAGAATGCATGAATGTGAAGTAACAATGACTTTATTGCCTCTACAAGCGGTGCTCGAAGGGGGGAGGGGAGGGTGGGGCGGTTGGCTTACAGGGAAATAGACTGAACCGGGTGGGGGGGGGGGGCGGAGGGTTCATCAAGGAGAAACAAACAGAAGTTTCACACACCGTAGCCTGGCCAGTCACAAAACTCATTTTCAAAGCTTCTCTGATGCGCACCGCGCCCTGCTGTGCTCCTCTAACCGCCCTGGTGTCTGGCTGCGCGTAATCAGCGGCCAGGCGATTTGCCTCAACCTCCCACCCCGCCATAAATGTCTCCCCCTTACTCTCACAGATATTGTGGAGCGCACAGCAAGCAGCAATAACAATGGGGATATTCTTTTTGCTAAGGTCTGAGCGAGTCAGTAAGCTGCGCCAGCGCGCTTTTAAACGTCCAAATGCACATTCCACCACCATTCGGCACTTGCTCAGCCTGTAGTTGAACAGGTCCTGACTCCTGTCCAGGCTGCCTGTGTACGGCTTCATGAGCCATGGCATTAAGGGGTAGGTTGGGTCCCCAAGGATCACGACAGGCATTTCAACATCCCCAACGGTTATTTTCTGGTCCGGGAAGAAAGTCCCTTCCTCCAGCTTTCGAAACAGAGCAGACTGCCTGAAGACGCGAGCATCATGTACCCTTCCCGGCCAGCCCACGTTGATGTTGGTGAAACGTCCCTTGTGATCCACCAGGGCTTGCAGCAGCATTGAAAAGTACCCCTTGCGGTTTATGTACTCGGTGGCTTGGTGCTCCGGTGCCAAGATAGGGATATGGGTTCCGTCTATGGCCCCACCACAGTTTGGGAATCCCATTGCAGCAAAGCCATCCACTATGGCCTGCACATTTCCCAGAGTCACTACCCTTGATATCACCAGGTCTTTCATTGCCCTGGCAACTTGGATCACAGCAGCCCCCACAGTAGATTTGCCCACTCCAAATTGATTCCCGACTGACCGGTAGCTGTCTGGTGTTGCAAGCTTCCACAGGGCTATCGCCACTCGCTTCTCAACTGTGAGGGCTGCTCTCATCCTGGTATTCTGGCGCTTCAGGGCAGGGGAAAGCAAGTCACAAAGTTCCATGAAAGTGCCCTTATGCATGCGAAAGTTTCGCAGCCACTGGGAATCGTCCCACACCTGCAGCACGATGCGGTCCCACCAGTCTGTGCTTGTTTCTCGGGCCCAGAATCGGCGTTCCACGGCATGAACCTGCCCCAGTAACACCATGATTTCCACATTGCTGGGGCCTGTGCCTTGTGAGAGGTCTATGTCCATGTCAATTTCCTCATCACTCTCGTCGCCGCGCTGCAATCGCCTCCTCGGCTGGTCCTGGTTTTGCTTTGGCATGTCCTGGCTCTGCATATACTCCAGGACAATGCGCGTGGTGTTCATAGTGCTCATAATTGCTGCGGTGATCTGAGCGGGCTCCATGATCCCAGTGCTAGCTATGGCGCCTGGTCTGAAAAAAGGCGCGAAACTAGTATCTGACGGACCAGGGGAAAGAGGGAGGGAGGGAGGGGCGAGTGACGACATGGCGTACAGGTACAGGGAATTAAAATCAACAAAGGTGGCTGTGCATCAGGGAGAAACACAAACAACTGTCACACAGAATGGCCCCCCCCAAAGATTGAACTCAAAACCCTGGGTTTAGCAGGCCGTTGATTTCACGGTGGGAGGGGGAAGCTAATGAATATAGAACAAATCTATTTTTTACATCTTAAGACGACGGTGCAGCATGACTGATAGCCCTCGGCCTGTTCTGGTTGCTTGGCAGAAAATACTGGGCGCTTGGCAGAAAATAGCATACTATGACTGATAGCCATCATCATCAAGACAGTTCGATAGGACTGAGCATGTCTGCCCAGGTGCCCATGATTGAAAGCCACTGCCAGCACCCAGATCGCTGATGAAGGCTACCAGTCATGCTGCACCGTCTACCGCCAAAAGGCAGTTAGCTGCTGCTGCTGTGTAGCAATGCAGTCCCACGTCTGCCGGCACCCAGATGACATATGGTGACGGTGAGCTGAGCTGAGCGGGCTCCATGCTTGCTGTGGTATGTTGTCTGCACAGGTAACCCAGGTAAAAAGGCGCGAATCTATTGTCTGCCGTTGCTCTGACGGAGGGGGAGGAGCCTGACGACATGTACCCAGAACCCCCCGCGACACTGTTTTGCATCATTCGGGCATTGGGATCTCAACCCAGAATTCCAATGGGCGGCGGAGACTGCGGGAACTGTGGGATAGCTACCCATAGTGCAATGCTCCGGAAGTCGACGCTAGCCTCCGTACTGTGGACGCGGTCCGCCGACTAGAGCACTTAGAGCATTTTATGTGGGGACACACACAATCGGCTGTATACAACCGATTTCTATAAAACCGGCTTCTATAAATTCGACTTAATTTCGTAGTGTAGACATACCCAAAGACTGAACTTCATGTGGCGTGAATTCCAGCCTCCTGCATAGGAGAATTTTCCCACAAACCCCCCAATTGCTCAGGGTCTGGATGTCACCTTTAGGGAGTCACAGCAGCCGGATGTTCTGGTGAGCTTCGCCTTCTTGTGCTTTTTTCATTTCACTGTGTGCCTTTTGCCTTTCTTTGTCTCATTTTGGCTTTAGGAAATAAAGTTGGGAACTGTCAACCCTCCCCCATCTCTCTCTCATGCAGTTTCTCACCGCCTGACCCACTCTTACTCTGCCTTTTCAGATAGCACTTGTTTGAAGCCAGGGTTGAAAGAATATCACTCCGATTAGATCTTGCATATCGGAAGCCATTTCATGTCTCTAGAAATTTCATACAGCATTTGTCTTGGCGGGAGCACTGAAACCGACAATCTGGCTCTCCCTTTGTGCCTGTTCACAAGGACTGGAGCAGAGATGAGAGAAACATTTTGTTCGCAATGGCCAGAATTATACCCGAGTCCTGCAACGTCTCGATATGCAACAACAATTTTGTGGATTTCAGATCACTTGAGACTCGGCCTGTATAAAAAAACCTGTCATTCAATATACCAATCTTCAGGTTTTATCAGTTTTCTGCCTTCCAGGAAACTCGCATTCTGCACTTCACTTGTGCAGAAAGGAATAAATGTTGTAAAATGCTGAAAAAATGTATTTCCTATTGAAGGTACACGTATTCCCAGAGCTTAGCATAGTGCAATACACACTGTTTGCATAAGTTGATTTAAATTTTACAGTAGTTGCTGCTATTGGTGTTTTAATACTAGTATATGCTAATGTAATAAAAATATGGCACTGTCCAGTAATATTGAGAACTGCAATTTGAAGGTAAAATGTATATCTAATCAAGGATGAATACTGTCCACTGACTCGTAAGGGAAGTATTTTTCTTGATTTCCTTTCCTCAACCCCCCCATAATTCGCACATGGGGAAGGCTTTTTGGGTGCGTCCTTCTGAGATAGTCATCATATGTTAGCTGAGGGCTGCCCAAAGAAATTGTAATAATACACCAGAGCTATTTCAGTGCCTGTCCAGCTCTGATAAAAGTGCATGGTTACTGGATACCTATGTTGACAATTCATTCTAAAATGGTATCACATTTGTAGATTTTCTTTACATTTATATGTAAGGTGTATTGACTGAATCACTATTAAAACTATTTTTCTAAAGCTGATATTACCACGTATTTTAAAAAGCCACATAGCGCCAAGGGGCAGATATAAATAAATGTACACCATTTGGATGTTAGGACTGTGAGTTTCAGGCAATGAGAATGGAGGTATTGATCAAGCAAATATTTCAGACCATTGTTGGCATGAGATTTTTCTTCAGTATCTAACCAAAACGTAAATCAAAAACTGGCTCAAAACCAGCATAGATGTTTCAACTTCCCATGTTTCAAAGCCTGTACTCAGAAAGATAAGTACAGACAATGAGCTAGGCACGAACGGTGACACTACTGGACTCACCAGGCTGCAGGGACTGGTGGTGGTGACTAACAATGTGGAAACATGGATTTCAGATCAAAGGCTGGAGTAGAGCATTAGGAGGTAGAACTGCTGAAAGATAAGTAGAAGCACTTTTTAATTTTAAAACTTGGTAGCAGTTGCAGTGCATTTGATGGAATGGACTGAGTTCCAAATTTTGTTTCAATCAGCTCGAGGAATGATTGCAAGGCAAATGAAGATATTTAAATCTTCAAATGAGAAAGTATCAAGCTCAGGGGTATATGACTATATGCCCAAGGACAGACAATTAATTGCTCGAACAAGCGTCTTGCACTTCAATACAAGGTCAGGTTGAAGTAGTGGAGGCATGAAAATGGTTCCCAAGGTGCTCACCATAGCATGAATGAGGAGGGAGGGATAGCTCAGTGGTTTGAGCATTGGCTTGCTAAACCCAGGGTTGTGAGTTCAATCCTTGAGGGGGCCACTTAGGGATCTGGGGCAAAATCAGTACTTGGTCCTGCTAGTGAAGGCAGGGGTCTGGACTCGATGACCTTTCAGGGTCCCTTCCAGTTCTAGGAAATAGGATATCTCCATATATTAAAATTAAATTAAATATTAAATGAAGATCAGGTTTCCCTGAGGATGAACTCATTGCGATGCAGAATAGTGTGCCAACATCTAGCCTGTGGTTAATTCCTTGCCTAGCTGAATACATCACATATGTTAACACCACTTCAAGGTAAAAACCTGTCTATCCCAGGCTGTTGTGGGTTTAATATTGAAGGGGTGTTTAAGTGGGTGCTGATCCTCTTGGTACAGTGGCAGCCACAGAGACCATTAACCTTTGGAACAAAGTACCAAGGGAAATTTTGCATTCTTTGTCTTTTGATATCTGCCCAGTAAGAACCGATGACTTTCTGGACGATGCTTTAGTGAAACACAAGTTACTGGGCTCAATACAGGGGTAACTGGATGAAATTCTATTGGATTGCATTACATGGGAGGTCAGACTAAATGACCTAATGGTCCCCACTGGCCTTAAAATCTATGAATATCCTTATTTAGCAATCTGCCTTGCAAAGCCAGAATGGAGACATGTTTGGGAATGAAATCAAAATAAGAGTTTTCTTTCCAGATAAAGTCTCTCCTGTGGCAGTTATGCTTGGATGGAGTGCTCAGGTTCTAAGAGTGAGTTTCCAGAACTGGTGAAAGACGTTCTCTATAGAGAGCTCTCTCCTTTGAAAGTCACTTCCCGTGCCAGTCTGCCAGAGTGCATGCGTGGTGACCTTCAGGGTGCAAAGATAAAACATCTTGACATTAGTTACCTTTTTTATTCATTTTGCTGCTGTTTGAGTGTGAACAGTTTGGCTATGGCTTTATTCCAGACTGTAGTATTGACAATAGCTCTTAACCTTACATTTGCTGGGTGGCTTTGTGTAGATTTTGAAAGTTATTGTATGGTGCTGGGTTTCGGATTGATTTTTTTGACACTGGGCCATGAAAACCTCCAATTTTTGGAAGCTTTTCAGTTTTGTTTCTGATAGGAAGGGCTGGTTTCGGTCCCCAAGAGCATATCAGCCGGTACGTACCCAGGCCCGACATTTCATAGCACACACAGTAACACCTTGGAGCCCAGCAAGCGTAGGAGGACCTTTGAGGTGTCATTGTGGAAAGGCTGTGCAGAGGAGAATCCTGTCTGAGCAGAATTAGAGTTCAGTGTTTGGCTCAGTGGGCGGATTGCAAACAGATACAATGACATCAATGAAAATCAATAAGGACTTTGTTTTGATTTGAGGCATCCAGAGATCTCCTTTAGTCTCTCTTGATGAACTACATGAGTGTCCTTTCAGAGGACAAGGCGAGACAAGGATGAGAGTAGACAGCATACAGCCATACGTTCTCATATCCAGCCTTTAAAGCATGATCCAGATACACAAGGGATGCAGTGTCTGGGATTCGTTTTTTTAGAAAAATAAGTGGCTGAATTTAATAGGCATATGGCCAATGACGTTAGGAATGAGCATGCGAGCGTGCAATCAGTTTTATTGATGGTAAGATAGCATTGTGAATAAATGCAGTCACTGTAACAGAACTCTAAGTTGTGTCATTAGCATGGAAACAACACAGCGGTGTGATTTATTTTCTATAATGGCATTTGCTGGTCGCTGTGTTTTCCTTGTGATACTTGCTGAGAATTACTGAAAGTAATGAAAACACTGTAGCCAGTGTATTTGTCCAGAGATCTGTGAAATATATGGCTTTGGCGGGTGCTATTATTTAATAATTATAGATGGATTTGGGTGTACAGAGCAGTTTACAGATATAAGACGGCAGCTGCCTGGCCCATGAAGCGTGCATTCCAAATCATACAAATTCAGTAGGAATGACAAAGGCTGGGTTCAATATGTGGATGTGTATTAGAGCTAGGGTGACTGTCCCGATATTTAGTTGTTTGTCCTGCGTCCCGACCGATGTTTGGTCAGGACGCTATTTGTCCCGATATTTCGCACTCCGGGGGGTTTTTTTGCTCCGGCGGCGGCACTCTGGGTTTTGTTTTTTGCTCCGGCAGCGGCCCCTCCCCCCCATGTGTCCCGATATTTTGTTCCTCTCATCTGGTCACCTTAATTAGAGCAGTGTTTCTCAACCTTTTTGATACCAGGGACCAGCTTGCTTCCTTCCTAAATTGTGTCAGGGAGATCCCAGGGAGACTGGCACCGGTCGTTGAGAAACACTGTATTAGAGCACCTTCGTTCTAAGTCCTTTCCAGCACAGGTTAATTGTAAACTTGTTTTAGCAGAATATGCTGCATGTGAACCAAAAGCATCCTAAATCCTTCTCGGTAGTGCACACCGATCCCTGTCAGCATTTAAAATACTCATGCAGGCAGGGCTGGTGCAACCACTAGGTGAACTAGGCGGCCGCCTAGGGCGCCTAATGGTTGGGGGCGCCTAAAAGCCCACTCAGGCGAGGAGGTGGAGTGGAGGTGAGCTGGGGCAGGGGGGCGCAGGGAGGGCCGCCCGCAGTAACGGGGGGGTCGCACAGGGGAACCGCTCCCCGCCCCAGATCACCTCCACTGAGCACACAGCCCCGCTCTAAGTCTCCTCCAATCGACGCTGCAAGCCTGGGAGGGGAGGAGAATTAGAGCGGCGCCGGCGTGCTCAGCGGAGGAGGCGGAGCCGAGGTGAGTTGGGGCAGGCTCCCCGGGCGTGGTTAGCTGCTGCGCGGGGGGGGGGGGGGTCGTCCTCTGGTGGGGTGGGCGTGGTTAGCTGCTGCGGGGGATGGGGTTAGCTGGGTGGGGGGGTGGCGCAAGGTGGAAGTTTCGCCTAGGGCGCGAAACTTCCTTGCACCGGCCCTGCATGCAGGTTATGCTTTTCACATAGTGTGTCTGTCTGCTCTAGAAAATTGCCCTTTAAATATACAGGATCTTTTGATTTCCTGTTTCAAGTAACACGGGTATTGTGGTAGCAGCATTTGGACCAAAGGTTAATATGTACCAACTTAGCAATCACAGATAGCTATTTTCATTAACCTCCATGCTTCCATGTGAATGTGACCCTCCTCTCCTATGCATTCAGGGGGAAATGCATCTTCTTTAAAAGGAGGGAATCAGTCAAAGGAGAGGTAACTTATCCCAGTAAAAGCACTATCACCCGCAGCTTCCAAACACTAGCAGTAAGGGTGGGCAGTTTCATGGACTTCCTTACTCTCATGTAATTGTCTGTTCATTATAGAACTAAGACAGTCTGCACCATTATTATTTTTAATTGTATGGAGACAGTGTTCAAAATATACAAAGAGCATTCCAAACACAGAGAGTGTATGATCTAAAGGTGAAATCAGTGTGTAATTTCAATAGGCTTCCACATTGTGTCTCTAGTCTTATGCAGGTGATCTCTGTAATTAAAGCATCTGTAAAATCATCTGCTTTCTAACTTTCAAATGTTCATCTATGTGGAAATCGAGAATTGGAGAATGCTTATTAGCAGCTTTGTACAACTGGTTTTTGAGGGAGATATCTTGTCTAAAAGTAATTGACTTATTAACTTCAGCTATATCATCTGTAAATACAAACAATGTAGTCTTCTGATCCATCTAGGTGTTTTTAAATGTTACTCTATATCTTCACCTATTTGAGGTTCATGTATGCGTGCGGTTTTAGCAGGACTGTGGGGTTTTAGGAAGGAAAGGGTGATGAAAGACACTAAGTCATAAAGGTTGGGAGGGACAGATTGAAACACTGGGTGTGTCTAGATATAGATCAATCAATACCAGGTAAATTCGCTCCAGCCAGCTGCCAGGTCCGGGATGCTCGCCGGGGGCCTGAAAGCCTTGTCTCAGGCTGGAGTGCTCAGGTCTTCCAGGCTTCCTTCTGCAGAACAGCCAATGCTATCAGCAGTCCAAAGGCCTTAGCCGGCAGGAAAGCAGGCAGGTTTCTGTTGGAAGCCTGCCCGTGATTCAGTGGAAGTTTGTCGAAATTGGAGCTTTTCTGCAAACCATTTGGGGTTTGTTTAATCGACATTTTCTGATGAAAAGCCATTTCACTGGAAAATTCCCACTCAGCTCTACATGTGGCCTTTGATTTCTTGTGAAGAGGCTGTCGGAGCCGTATGTGAGGGAAGGGACTTACTGGGCCTGCACTGAATGAACTACAGGTGTGTTGCTGAGAACACTGGCAGGCCAGCTTTAATGATGGTATCTTCGCCGTTTGGGGGAGTTTGAGATAGGGGAGTCAGGCTCGTAACGTCCAACAGAGTGCTAAAAACGTATCAATTCAGGCTGTTAGATGAGAGGATTTGGAGAATCCAACACATGCAGAAGGGAGCTCAGAGCTGGTAGAAAAGGTTGTGACCAAACCCAGAAGTCCTTCCTCTCAGGCTTCTGTGGAAGGACAGCAAGACTTCGCCCAGATATTTTTTTTAATCTTCCTTTTTGTTAAAATGGCCCAGTGCTGCCAAAGTGCACACAAATGATGGGTAACCGTCAGCCTCCGAGTGAAATATCAGATACTAAGGGACAGATTTTCAGCTGGTGTCAATCGGAATACCTCTGTTGTCTCCAGTGGAGTTATGCTGATTTCCAGCAGATGAGAATTTGACCCCAAATCTTCAGATGAGGAGAAATATAGCAGCTCTCGTCTAAACCCAGAGCAGCAAAATAGAGCATAGGGAGCGGGGAGAAAACTGCAAGTCATTTGCATCATTTCAAAGTTATCATTATCTGTAACCAGTTGACCATTTGTTCTGCTTGTTCAGCTACCAGTACACCAAGGGATCAATGGCCAAACAAATAAACATATGGATCTAGCTGGAAGCCACCAGTCCAGCACAGAGGGAAAACTCCCCTGTCTGTCAAGGCTGGAAAATAGCCCCCACATCACCCTGAAATGGAAAGGGAAGGAGAACAGCATGGTACCAAACCACAGTCATGAGCACAACACAAACACTTGGGCCTTGACTTAGTCCCTGATACAGCAGAATCGAAGGACTTGAAGTCTGTCCTTAGGATTTTTATTTTAAGCTGGTGTAATGTAAGAAGGAACCCAACCCCTGAACACACACGCAGGGAAAGGACCTGCTCTTAATCTCAGGCTAACGTGGGTGGAGTTTGGGTGTTAAGCAGCGCAAGAGTTTTCCAGAAAGGATGGGTGGTCTAAGCAGATGCCATTTCACCCACACTTTTGATTGCCCTCAGCTGCTCCTTGTAGCTTCCAAAGAGCTAAGGATGTCCCTTGCACAGTTCAGTTCCCTCTCAGCATTCAAACACAGAAGAAATAAGATAGGCAGTCTGAATTCACAAGCCACGAACTTTGATTTCGCTCTATGATGAAATCCTGGATGGCTACTAGCCATACTGTTGTTGTTGGGATCACAGTAATGCTTAGAGGCCACACCTGAGCAAACACAATGAAGGGTCACTCAGCCGGTCAGTGGCTGATATGGGAACAAAACAGAGGGCTTCCGATTTCCGGTTCAGCGTCCTATCCATTGGAGCACGTTGTGCCAGACCTGTGTACATTTCAGAATTCCATAAAGACTAGTGCAGGAAATAGACAAAGGAAAATGACTGCTCTGTGAATGTCATTCCATCACTTTTGCTGATACGGAGTTTGTCTCATTGCTGAGTACTGTTCACGCTGAATAAGAAATGGTTCCTTTGTCAGCCTGACAATATATGAAAGGAGCTCCATGAATAATAATACATGAAGGTGCCTTGCAATAAATTAGTCTTCTCTAAGTTCATAACTACAAGAAAATTAAAATGGAAAAGAGATTGCAGTAAGATCCTTTGTGACATGCTGCATTACATTAAATAAAATCTGTGTTACTTGTTGAAGCAGTACCAAAGTGCTAAGTAATAATTATTGCAGTCTTGAGATTCATGCAAAGCCAGCCCTTAAGGGGCAATTTCTGGACTTGTTTACGTTGGTATAAACTGAGAAGGGCTTCAGTGGTGTTTCCTTTGATTTACACTGGTCTAAGATCTTCCAAATTTATTATGAGTCTCATTATATTTGGTATTTTTCTTAAAGCATCAGTTCCTGGAGTTATGTGGCTACATGAGAATATCAGTTTCCCTTTTGAAAAAAGGGAGGTGCAGAGAAAAATATACAAACACTTCAGGGCTCAAAACCCAGAGGTCAAGTAAACAGAACCCAAAATGTATTGTTTTAAAATCTCATGATTTCTAAGGCAAGCTCATGATTTGGGGGACCTGACTCATGATATTGGGGTTGGCATTCTGACTATGGCTATGCCTAAAAGAATGGTCTACATCATGAAGAAAATGGAATGGCACATTCGTGTTACATACATACTGGCTAAGTAACAGTGTTTCTTTCCAGCATTCAGCATTCTATCCTGGGCCTGTTCTGACTCCATGATGATGATGATAATCTTTGCTCCTGTAGTGGCTTCATCAGAGAGTCTTACAACACACCTGTGAGATAGAGAACTATTATAATTGTCAGATAGGGAAACTGAGGCATGGAGCTATTAAAGGGACACCAACTTAACCCATAAGAACATAACATACGAACATCAGAACGGCTATACTGGGTCAGACCAAAGGTCCATCTAGGCCAGTATCCTGTCTTCTGATAGTGGCCAATGCCAGCTGCCCCAGAGGGAATGTACAGAACAGGTAATCATCAAGTGATCCATCCCCTATCACCCATTCTCAGTTTCTGGCAAACGGAGGCTAGGGACACCATCCCTGCCCAGCCTGGCTAATAGCCATTGATGGATCTATCCTCCATGAACTTATCTAGTTCTTTTTTTGAACCCTGTTATAGAGTTGGTCTTCACAACATCCTCTGGCAAAGAGTTCCACAGGTTGACTGTGTGTTGTGTGAAGAAATACTTCCTTTTGTTTGTTTGTTTTAAACCTGATGCCTATTAATCTCAATGGGTGACCCCTGGGTCTTGTGTTATGGGAAGAAGTAAATAACACTTCCTTATTTACTTTCTCCACACCAGTCATGATTTTATAGACCTGAATCATATCCCCCCTTAGTCGTCTCTTTTCCAAGCTGAAAAGTCC
Source organism: Emys orbicularis (assembly GCF_028017835.1). Lineage (NCBI taxonomy): Eukaryota > Metazoa > Chordata > Testudines > Emydidae > Emys > Emys orbicularis. The sequence continues at coordinate 1,775,920 of NC_088691.1, forward strand.
CAGTCTTATTAATCTCTCCTCATACGGCAGCCGTTCCATACCCCTAATAATTTTTGTTGCACTTTTCTGAACCTTTTCCAGTTCCAATATATATATTTTGAGATGGGGCGACCACATCTGCACGCAGTATTCAAGATGTGGGCGTACCATGGATTTATACAGCGGCAATATGATATTTTCTGTCTTATTATCTATCCCTTTCTTAATGATGCCCAACATTCTGTTCGCTTTTTTGACTGCCACTGCTCATTGAGTGGATGTTTTCAGGGAACTATCCACAATGACGTTGGGATCATGCTTTCCAGTGTGCATGACTTTGCATTTATCAACATTGAATTTCATCTGCCATTTTGTTCCCCTGTCACCTAGTTTTGAGAGATCCTTTTGTAGCTCTTCGCAGTCTGCCTGGGACTTAACTATCTTGAGTAGTTTTGTATCATCTGCAAATTTTGCCACCTCACTGTTTACGCCTTTTTTCAGATCATTTATGAATACGTTGAATAGGACTAGGCCCAGTACAGACCCATGGGGGACACCAGTATTTACCTCTCTCCATTCTGAAAACGGACCATTTATTCCTACCCTTTGTTTATTATCTTTTAACCAGTTACCAGTCCATGAGAGGACCTTCCCTCTTATCCCGTGGCAGCTTACTTTGCTTAAGAGCCTTTGGTGAGGGGCCTTGTCAAAGGATTTCTGAAAATCTAAGTAACTGGATCCCCCTTCTCCATGTGCTTGTTGACCCCCTCAAAGAATTCTAGTAGATTGGTGAGGCATGATTTCCCTTTACAAAATCCATGTTGACTCTTCCCCAACAAATAATGTTCATCCATGTGTTTGACAATTTTGTTCTTTACTATAGTTTTAATCATTTGTCTGGTACTGAAGTCAGGCTCACCGGCCTGTAATTGCCAGGATCACCTCTGGAGCCCTTTTTAAAAATTGGCGGCACGTTAGCGATCCTCTAGCTGATTTAAATGATAGGTTACAAACTACAGTTAGTAGTTCTTCAATTTCACATTTGAGTTCCTTCAGAACTCTTGGGTGATACCATCTGGTCTTGGTGACTTATTACTGTTCAGTTTATCAATTTGTTCCAAAACCTCCTCTAATGACACCTGAATCTGGGACAATTCTTCAGATTTGTCACCTAAAAAGAATGGCTCAGGTTTGGGAATCTCCCTCAAATCCTCAGCCGTGAAGACCAATGCAAAGAATTCATTTAGTTTCTCCACAATGGCCTTATTGTCCTTGAGTGCTCCTTTCGCATCTCAATCGTCCAGTGGCACCACTGGTTGTTTAGCAAGCCACGTAGAGACCATCAGGTGGAGAGATGTCCTGAGAGACAGTGAGATTAGAAATTACTCCAGCAGGTATTTATTTACTGCCACCATAATTTCCTCTGTGGGCAGCGTGGGGACGATGAGTGACTGTGAGATGGGAAATGGAGTTTTCATTTCTTGGGCATGGAAAAGAAACAAGAAAAGCTTTACCGTGAGCTGTAGAAATCTCGGCACATGGAGGAATGTTTGGGAACACGGGGGGCAGATTTACCTGGTGTGTAACTGAGAGACGAGAGCCAGACAGATTGTTCCGGAGTGCAGGATTGAGCCGTAGGGCCAAATGAGCTGGCCTGTGTCAGGCGGCGTCCGGCCTCGACTCTGCTGGAGCTGGCACTGTTCTGCTGGGTGTGAGGGAGGAGGGATAGGCGCAAGATCCCATCATGGGGTCACATCCCGGGGCCACCACAGCTATCGACATTAGGGGGAGGACAGAAGTGGGGCTGACGAGGGAGGGTTCTGTTCCCAACCCCCAAGTCTGGCCTTTCTCCCGGTGGAAGTTTAACCCTTCACATTTGAGGCGGCAAGCCGGAGATGGGGGTCAGTGACTACAAACAGACCATAGGCAGAGAAATCCGAGCCCGGCATTGAGTAAAACATTTTATCATCAGAAAAGAGGCACCAGTGAATCAGCGATGAAACAAACATTTGGGACTTTCCCATAACTGTAAAGTACTTGAAGAATTATTACTGCCATCCTGTCACATGCTTGAAAATACCAGTGCGCTAGGGTGACCACCCTTCCCGAATTGGGCGGGACAGTCCCGAAACGCAGAGTTCAAGTCCTCGTGCTGAGCTGAAGGACTCCGGGACACCATTTGTCCCGGATTCCCCGTGGCACTGCTCTGTGCCTGCCCAAGGCTCAGGGGCAGCGCCAGCCTCTTCCTGATGGGAGGGGGGCTGAGGTGGGCCTTAGCCCCCATTGCTATGAGGCCCCACCCCCTGCTCCTCCTTTCCCCCCAAGGCCCCGCCCCCTGGCCAGGCCAGAAGCCGTAGCCCAGAAGTAGTAAGAGCTGCCCAGAAGTTCGGGCTATTGTGGGGAGCCCCGGACCCTCCTCCTGCTCTGGGCAGGGCACCCCGGGGGGCGGGGACATGGGCCACGGACTGCTTTTGGGCACCCCGGCCCGCTCCTGGCCAGGGGTGGGGCCTCGGGGGGAAGAGGAGGAACCAGGGATGGGTCCTTGGGGGTGAAGTAGGGGCCACGGAGGGAGGCGGTGCTTCTGCATGTGTCCCGCTTTTCCCTTTTGAAAAGTTGGTCACCCTACAGTGAGCTCAAGTGAATTGGAAAATCCTCCTTTCGAAATCTCCACTGAAACTTGAGGGGACAGGAGAACCCACTGAACCATGTGCTCCTCTTTGACGTGGCATGAAAAATGGTCATACAAGAGATAAGTACGTTGGCAGCCCCACCGTCTCTGGGGCATGTAGGGACAGCAAAGGTGTGTCTTTGCCCTACCTTTCCACACTGCCCCATGTAGGGGGAGCTCCACAGTGGGGTCATCTGAGTATTCCCTGCCATTGCCAGAGCCCTGGGCATCGATGCATCCCAGTCCGTCCTGTTCTCTGCCTCTGACACACAACAGTTTGTCCTCCTGATTCTTGGGCTTGCTATGGAGGTGCAGCTGGTGCTTAGTGGCCTGTGATAGCCTGGAAATCAGACTAGCTCTCCTGGTTCCTTCTGGCCTGAAACTCTGTGACTGTATCTAAACAAATTATATTGTGGTTTGCAGAAAGAACCACCTTGCCTTAAATGAACATTAACAAAAGGCAATAGTACATGCCTTATTTGCTGTTGTTGAAGCCCTTGTAAAGTCTGCCTTTACATGGGATGGAATTTGTCCCAAAGAATGCAGTTCTAAGGTTTTCTGTAGCTGCTTCCTTGCACATGAACAGAGCATTGGCATGACTTTCTGCTGTATGCAGAGAGTAACGGTATTGCAAACCCGGCCATAATAAACAAAAGATCTGTGATAATGTACTGCGGCATTACCAGGTGTGGGGGCCATGATATTCAGATGGGACTAGTGATGTTGAGTGGCCAATTTGAGACATCTTAAAGGGGCCTGGTTTCTGGAAGTGCTGAGTCATAAACCTCTGAAAATCAGGCTCCTATAAAGGTATGTCCAATTGAGGGCCCAGACTCGCTAGTCGCTTTGGAAAACCTCGGCCGTTATTTTCATTTAAAGAGGGCACTGCAAAAGTTTTTTTTTCCCTAGTGGGTCATTGTATCTTCATTTGGGCATGTCACAGGGTACACCTGCCCTGTAGCGCCCCCTGCTGGCCAGTGTGGTTCAGGTGCGGCCTGTCCAAGTTTCCTCTTCACAAGTCCATGCAACCCAGCTGTTCAAAAAAAATTCCTCCTTCTGGGTCCAGTTTATTAAGTCCTCCACAAAGTCTTTCAAAAGAAAAGTCAGACTTACCAAGCCTCCACCCCAGTTTCAGCTGGGCCCAGCCCATTCCCTGAGGGTCTGCCCTCTCTTTAAGAGTTAATTTCTTTCATCCCAGTCCCAAATGGGGCCCAGCTCTGCCTCCCTGCACGTCTGTCTCCCTGTTTTCCCAGCACCATTGCCTGGAGTTTGGCCTTCTCCACAGGCCTTCCCTCCTGGTGTCTTCTCCCTGCTGACTCAGGGCCCTGCAAGAGCCTTCTGACCCCTGCAATGTCTGCAGGCATCTGCCAACAACCTACAACTGCCTCCCCTTTCATAAGGCCCAGGTGCCTTCCTTTTAGCCGGTTGGGCAGCAAGTGTCAGTCCAAGGGCACTGGTCCCTGCCCCCTCAGAGAGCCAATCACTCTGACAGGGTGCCCCAGTTGTTTCTGGGGTCCCGGTTCCCCTGCTTTCTGATTTTCCTTGCCTTTGTCACATGCAGGCTGAGCAGATGCCCTTCTGCTCCAGCGCCCAGTGCAGATTATATTAAAGCGGAAGGGTCTCGGCCATGCTGCCATCACTGGTGCGGTGTCTCACAAGCTCCGGGGCTTGTCTAGGGGAGTTTAGACGAATTGCCTAAAGGTGTGAAGTTAATGGGCATAAATTAAGGTGCATTAAACCCCCATGTGAGTGTCTCATTGAGAAGTAAAGTGGCCTTAGCTCACTGTAGCTTAATCCCCCCCAATTGAATCCTTAATCAGTCTCTTGAGTATTTCCACACTATCTAGTCCTGCCATAAAAGCCGATTATCCTGAATTCTGGGCCTCTTGCTGCATGGTTTCAGAATTAAAGCTAGCAATACTCCAGCTGGTTTTATGGCATTGCTGGCAAGGTCACTGGCTGTGTGGAAGTAAATGAGTGAGTCAGACACGGCGGACTGCAGAAATGTCTGTTCTTGGATGCGTCTAAAGAAGGAAACAGCATGCACATTGTCCTTTGGCGGCCCTCCTGTGCTTATGGGTTTGAGGAGGGGTCTCTGGAGTGTCTTTGTCTTTCTCACCTAGCTAATTGTTTTGCGGTTTTTGCAGATGACCTACCCCTGCCTGTTGCACTGGGTGTGTTAGCAACAGGAAGGGGTTGTTCAAAGGATTTGACCTGTCAGGGGTCCTGTGATTGGACTATGTTTTGGTGTATTTAAAATGTTACTGTCAAAGTATACTGTAAGCAATTCTGTGCAGCCCCTATTGTGGGGTTTATACACCTCAGCTGAGTAAAGTATTGATTTGCAATTTAAAGGCATGGTTACAGGGATGTCCAAAGAATACACTAACATAAATGATGCAAATAATTGTGCAGAATGTCCAAGAAGTTACACGGGAAATGATGTGAATAGGAAGCAACACAGAGAGACTTACAACCTCGTCACACTGCTAATAGGAAGCCAAGCAGTTCTTTGCTCAAATAAATCCGTTTGTGGCGAGTGGCAGGCAGGTAGGGGAGCCAGACTACATGCAGGTCTTTTTCTATGTGAGGTAGGTTTCTGCAGTATGTGGTGTAGCCAGTGTTATTTCCCTGGAAAGCCAGGTTAATTTTGTGTTGGTATTTTCATTTGGGTTCAAGGTTGGCTGTGTCGCTTTGTCTTGCTGTGCCCATCTTTCCTCACACCAGCCCTGGGATCTGCAGATTTGGACTGTAGTTTGATCTCTGTCTCTTATTTCTTGGGTTTTGTCTAGTCCCATCTGAAACCAAGGCCTAGCAGCCCCACGGAGATGTAAGGGAGTGTGGCACTTACACAGGATGGGGGAATCCCTGCCCGCGTCCCTCACTGTGCAGTGTCAATGTTTTCTAGGGTAGATCCTTAGAGCTGGGAGAAGCAGCTGTGGTTTAGTGGCACCTGATGGTGGAGCAACTCTGCAACTGCTGCTCTCTTCTCCAGTCACCTTTTGGAAATAATTCTTCTGCTTCTTCTGTACCTCTTTGCTCCTATGGGCTCATCTCGTGCTCAGCCCTGGGTGGCACAGTAGCAGGTGCAGTGTCCCTCTGGAGTCCAGATAGGGATTGCTGCCTCTTCCTCCAGGGGCCGGCTTCACTTGTTCCCCCAGCCACGGCTGGCCTAGGCGTGAGGAGCCGAGCGCTGGTGTAGCTCTGTGATTCACTTGATGGCTCCTCTTGGTGCTGCCACGAGATGCTCCAGCTGGCCTACACCTTCACAATTAGACAAGATTGCGATGCAGGTGTGATGGTGAAATAACTTGCCTACCCTCCAAACAAGGGATTCTGCATAACTCTGTTGGGTAAGCAGCTCATTAAGGACCTGGAAATCATCTGTGCATAAATGTTTACAGTGCCCTGACTGTGACGCTGCACTCCATATGCTTTATGAAAATATGCTAATGAGTGTGAATATGATGTAACTGGGATATGCTTTATGCAAAAGGTCTCTTGTAAGGTATCATTACAAAGCTTATAATCTACTGTGTGGGGTCATCCTATTTGTATGAATGTATCATTCTTGTATCTGAAATTAGGAATATGAAATATAACTCTGAGGTCTTATTATAATTATGCAAAGTATGGGCCATTAATGGTGGCTTGGAATCTTGATGGCTCCCATTAACCAGGACAATTGGTTGTAAATGGCTCTGTTTACTAGTAAGCCTTTCTGTGTTCCTGTAAGTCAGGCCGGGAAGAATGGAGGCTTGGGGTCTCACAGGACATGTGACCAGGTCTCCTGGTACTGGAATCCATCTTAAACCTGGTGCTTTTCCATTTAGAATGAGGGGTGGGGACCCAGAGAGACAAAAGATTCACGCCTTGTGCCAAAGCTATACAAGGGGGTGGAACAGAACAAGGGGGGCTGCAGTCATGCGAAATCCCCTAGTTACCACCTGAGCTGGAACTAACAAGAACTGTACCAGGGGAAAGGATTGGGCCCAGACTAAGAAGGAGTCTAGTCTGTGAAAGAAGCTTATTGGAACATCTCTGAGGGTGAGATTTACCTGTATTCAGTTTCTTAATGTGCTTTTTGGTTTATTTTGCTTGGTAACTTACTTTGTTCTGTCTGTTATTACTTGAAACCACTTAAATCCTACTTTTTATACTTAATAAAATCACTTTTGTTTATTAATTAACCCAGAATACGTGATTAATACCTGGGGGAGCAAACAGCTGTGCATATATCTCTATCAGTGTTATAGAGGATGGACAATTTGAGTTTACCCTGTATAAGCTTTATACAGAGTAAAACGGATTTATTTGGGGTTTGGATCACATTGGAGCTGGGTGTCTGGGTGCTGGAGATAGGTGACTTGCGGAGCAGTTTTTGATTAAAGTCGGCAGCTTTGGGGGCATGGACCAGACCTGGGTCTGTATTGCAACAGATTAGCATGTCTGGCTCAACAAGGCAGGTGTCTGGAGTCCCAAGCTGGCAGTGGAAAATGGACTCAGAAGTAGTTTCAGCACATCAGGTGACAGTCCCAAGGGGGTCTCTGTGACCGAACCCGTCACACTGACGACCTACATGCAGACGCTTCAAATGGCATTCCGTAATTAGGTGGATTGGTACATAACATTCAGCAATATCACAATGCCTTCTCATTTGAGTTGATTAGTCTCTAGCTATCGTAACCTTTATGTTGAAATGATCCCAATTCATATTAAGTCAGTTAAGATGAGGGTGCAATAAAAGCCAACTTAGCTTTCAGGTTTGAGCCTCTCGGTTGGCTACAGAAAATGTATTTAGTAGAAGACCATGAGATGACACTTTGAGTGATAAAATCAAACTTTATTTGAAAGAAAAATGATTAGTTAAGGAAACAGACCTGCAATTACCACTTACACTATGCTACACTTATAGTTACACTCCAGGATGAAATGATGCATCAATGGGAGGCCAGTCCACTGACAGAGGGCACTACAGCCTTTTAACCCTGGAACCTAATGGTACCAGTTTGCTACAAATTGGAGCTCTCCTGCCATCTAGCAAGGCTACTCCTTTTATAACCACTGTAATACTAATTAACATTAAACTGTCCCTTACCGTAATTATTGCCACCACCTCCCTATTGGCTCTTGAGATTGCACATTATTTAAATTAACATCTGTATCAGTGTCCTTCCCATATTATCAACATAGATAGCTTTAAAAAATCACAATTCTCAAAAACACTCATTAAAAACCTTGCTCAAACGAGTTATACCCAAAACATAGCAGTAACATTACTATGGGACATGTCCTTACTAACGTCTATTTTCCCGACTTGCTGCCTCCAACTTATCTCTAACTTCTGTTCACACTAGCATGCTCAGTTTCCCATACACCTTTATGCTTAGGCTAACTTTAGGCTAAAGCCTAATTTCTACTTAACATATTTTATAGGCTACACTATTCAGCCTTAAATGCAAGTGCAGGAAAGCTGGATTATATATATATATATATATATAGAGAGAGAGAGAGAGAGAGAGAGAGAGAGAGAGAGATCTATATATATATATCTTCCTACTGTATTTTCCACTGCATGCATCCGATGAAGTGGGCTGTAGCCCACGAAAGCTTATGCTCAAATAAATTTGTTAGTCTCTAAGGTGCCACAAGTACTCCTGTTCTTTTTGTGGATACAGACTAACACGGTTGCTACTCTGAAACCTGGATTAATACATTGCTAATGCAGCAACACAACAAACATAACCACCAGTAGCGGAATTAGGAGGGCTCATCATCTACAGGTTGGAGCAGGCCATTGGGATCCAGGACTTAACGAGTTCTGGCGGTGCAATGTGCTATTGAAATGCAAAATATTGTCATCTCTCGTAGCAGGAACCAGGCACTCTCAAATATGGACCGCATTTTAATAGAGAGATTGCCTGGATGTCTATTGGATTTCATGGGACTGCAATTATGCAGCAGTTCTGTGGCACCTACGGCAATTCCAGTACTTACATAGAAAGGTAACATTGGGAAAGTACTTAGTGTGGGCTTAGCACCTGGGAATGAGAATCAGAGGAGCCAGCACGGAGTGAGCAGCAGTCTCTCTGCAGACCCAGGGAGAGTTCCATGGACCAGCCGTGTTCCAACATTTTGGGTTCTCCTCTGAACTGAATGTGAATTTCTTCCTCATGTAAATCCTGATGTCAGAAAAACTGGGAATACTTTGGGATGTTGATTTAGGAACCTTCTCTACTTTCAGTTAATTAGCTGTTAGAAAATATGCTAATACCAACATAAACATGATTTAAAGATAAATATGCTTGATCTGTTCTGAATTAAATCCTTCTTTTGACCCTCTCCGTCTTAAGAGCTGGAGATTCTAATGTACATAAATCTGGGCGGGGAGAGGGAAAACAAACCGCATTAGTTGTAATACAAGGGTATCTGTGGAACACGGATGAGGTGCCGATCACACAGGGCCAGATCCTCAACTGGTGTAAACCATCATAAATGGAACTACAATGACTTACACCAGTTGAGGATCTGGGCCTTGAACTAAAGGTGTTCTTCCTTACCAGGTGGCTAAAGGAGAAACTGTGAAATATGCCACTTTACATAGAGTTTTACAGGCTGTGCTAGCTTTTTATTAATTTTATGTTCCATTAGTAGTCGCATCACATAAAAGAGATGAGCACTTTCTCCCGGATAGGCTTGTAATATATGTCTGTGCCTCAGTGATAAATACTCATAGAAAGGAGAGCAAGAGACCAGTAAATAAAGCAAATCACTGTTGCTGTGCCCTTTGGGGTAATATTAGTGTGAAAAAGAAAACAGATTATCACTCGGATGGTCTCTTCTCCATACGAGGCCCAAGTAAATAAAAGAGAAAAGAAAAAATTAGACATGGGTGTAGTATGTGACTCTGCAGTGAAATTTTAATGAGGAAGCCAGTGTGCACCTGATACTTCCAGATCAGAACAGTCAGTGCAGAGTAATGTAGCTTTGATTTGGTTGTGTGACAAAGGAGAGCAGCTATATTTCAGGGTTTTACTATCCGAGGTGTCTATTGGAATTTGAATTGAATTTCTTCTGGTGTCTTGGCTTGGAACTTATCATTTTCTTTTTGTAGCTTGATCCTTAATTTTTAGATGGATTGAATTGTACCATGCAAGGTTTTGTGGCTGGAAGAGTTTGGTGAGATGCAGAAGGAATGCCTTTCTCAAGGTATTTAATTGAGGAATGCTAATGCTATTACTTGCTTTGTAATATTTTCTAGAAACTTTCCTGCCAGTAGTAATTATTCAGTTCTAGACTTGATGGATTATTTATTTTATTATGCTTTGAAAACAGTGTTACCTTTTGATCTTCATTACTTTCCACCATCTTATCACCATGAACTTAGGTTGGTGAGCTGGTTAAGGGTGTAGCACTGGCATGATAAGATTTGCTTTGCTTGGGAGACAAAACACAAAACAAAACCAAAAACCAGTTAATATTTATCAACATTTACAAAATTCCATGGCTAGGTTCAATTTCAAACAGCAGAGGGAGATTGTTTTATAATGCTATTTCCTGGGTAAATGACATTATAGAATTTCTTTGATTACACATATTTTGGTTTTTGAAAATATACAATTTATTTTGGATGCTGGATCGTAATGAGCTTGCTGGCATCTCATCGGATTATTTCCAGCTGGCAGCAAGCCCTGGGCCATGATTAGAGTTTGTTTTTCATTTTTGGTTGTGTTTCCAGTTGCTTTACTCTATGATTAGTCCAACACTGAGATGAGAAGACACTTTGCTGTACCTTGGAGCCTGACCATCTTTTGCTACGATCTTTCTAGCTCCCCCAGACTGGGTCAGTACTTGGATGAGGGAGCTGCGGGGAACAGCACCTATCTCCAGGCCACAGGAAGTCGTATGTTGACAATTCAGTGGATGACGCTGCTCTCTGAGTGGTTTTGAGCCAGTAGTCAGAGGCTGTGCTAGGGGGAATTGTGCTGATGGACATGCTGTCTTTTGTATAGTTTGTCTTTTGAAACGGAGGTTCACTGGACAGATATCTACAGCTGTCATTGCACGAGGATGGTAAGTTCCCAGCTGTGGAGTAGAGACCATCCTTTTTGTGCATAGATTTTCACTTTCCCATGTGAAAGGGGTTTAGGCAGCTGGTCCCTTTACTTCACCACTCCTCCATCCCATGGCCCACAGAGTGGACAGAGCCAACAAGGATATATTAGGGCTGCATTAACATTTGAGTGAAAACCACGCGGTGTGGCGGAAGTTTCCTTTATGTGGCAAGGAGGGGATTCATGGGAAGTCACAGGTTGGCTTCACTGGAGCCCAGCACTACAAGAAAGTCAAAGGATCAAAGGATGTGAGCAGTGAGTCCTAGAGCTGGGACAGAGGACCAGGGCCTCTGCGCCTCCAGCAGATCTCCTAGGAGCCTCAGTTTCCCTGGGACAGGGGGATATAGCCCCAGCAATTGCAGTGCTGGCAGACAGACGTACGAGTGTCTCTGAGAACCAGCCGTTTTATACAGCCAGACAGTAGCATTCACAAATGAAGCCATCTGAATGAAATGTATTGTTATGTTTGTTGTTCCTTTAAGATTAAGCTCAAGGGTTTTCAAATAATCGTGTATCAGAAAACGTATTTTAAAAAGCCTTCGCTCGATGAAATTAGCAACTAAAACATCATCCTTCCAATTCTTCCACAGCAAGGACATTACAAATAAAGCCCTGGTGGAAGCTAACGCAACAATGAATTCCATGAGATGGGATTCAAATGAGATCTTTGTGAATTAAAGGGATTAATCCTAACATTTACAGCAGCTGTAGCTCTTTCCATTGGGGATTTAAACCTTGCTGCTCCGGAATTGGCATGCAGACCGCAAACTCAGCACACGTTACAGAAGACAAAAATGGAGATTAATTATAAATCACACTGGGTGCAAAACGATATTATTCTGAAAACTTTAGGGAACTATTATATACTGTGTGAAGGTTGTAGAGGTTGGTTTGTGGTCTTACAAAGAAATGTATATGGGTGGTTAGGCAGTTCAGACAGGCTGTACTTTTTTGGTATATGGTTAAGTTGCAAACTCACTCTGTTAGTTTCCTTCTTTTGAAAAGTTCTTCAGTGTGGACAATAAACAATCATTCCTCATTGAAGGTCTTCATGAATCTCCACCTACTGATACTGATTGCTATATAGAGACTAGGCAAAGCAACAAGGTTTTATCATACTGTGATCTGGAGATTGTACAAAACATTTACTACATAATAGTCAAAGTGTGTGACTCATGAGGACTACACATTGCAATAATGTTTCCGTCACTTCTTGGGCCCTACCTTTATATCCTCCCTAGGTCACAAGTGAACATGAGTTTGATTGGCTCATTCTAGATGCTAGTGGATATTCATCCACCTAAGACCTCCACATAGTTTGCACAGCTGAGCGTGGTTGTCTATGGAGACTCTCGAGGCTACAATATTAGGGCTTGATCCAAAGTCCATAGAAGTGAACGGAAGCCTTTCCACTGATTTCAGTGAGTCTGGCTCAGGCCATTAGCAGGTCAGGAGGGTGGTGTATTTTTAGAGCTTTTATGGAACTTTACATATCTCCTGTCTCCACTGCTCCTGGAGCTTGCAAAACATTTTGAAATATTAAACCGACAAAAGTGTAGCTTTAAGAGAGCACAATGTACTTTAAGAAGTGAAAGTACAATACTGCCTTTATAGCTAATATCCAGAAATGATATAATATAGTCCGACATGATCAAACTAGTTTGGTCTCATTTTTATTCTTCCTATGGAATTTAGCAGTCCTTAGTCCAGAGATCAATAATGTGAAGTGAATCCCGCTCTTACACTCTTTTCAGGCATTGCACTTATTTCTTATCAGTTCTGTTTTCTGACTGCTTTTAAAGCCTTGAGTTCTTCCTTTTTGAAACACTTTGATGTTCTCATCTGTCTGACAAGCTGTAGTAGGGTCGTAGTCTTCAATAATGCAATTCTCTAGGAGGTATCTACCAATGTTAAATAAGTCTTTAAAACTTTGAATAAAGTTCTAGTTTTCTTCATGAATAAAGTTTTACCTCTGCAGTTATTTTTATCTTGAAATAATATTCATATTAGCATCTAGGAATTTTTTTCTCCTGGGAAGTAGTAATATGATTGTAGGACAAAGTACCTAACTAAAAGAGGATTTTATGCTACTTTGTGTGTGGGGAGGGATGTTTGCAAGAATAAATGTCTTACAATTTGAAAAAGGTCATTTAAACAAACTAAGCATTTGATACTTTGGAGGCATGATTATAAGTTGTTTTCTGATCTGGGTTTAGGATTTTTCTCATTAACTTTTGCGTGTTAAATTTTTCATTGAGGTGGAGTCAAATTTAAAATTATGAAAAATATGAGATAGATTAAAAGACAGAACCGAAGGGCTTCTGAGCAAATTATGTCAGATAATGTGGAGCTCAGGAACCCCGAATTAATGAACTTGGCTGCCACCAAGTATAACAACTGGGAAGAGCAGATTTCAGTTCTTGACTATAGTGAGGTGAATAATTCATTGCAATGTCATGTCTGAGCTTGGCGTTTCAGAGACATAATGTAATATGCCATGAGCGTATCAGTCCCTTGAGGAAATAACTAGGGGCCATACATGGGAGGAACAGGTTAGAAAATGGAAATTTACACTGAACATCTGAAAACACGTCCCAAATGGCCTGTGGAATGGGGAAGTAGGAAGTGCCCTATTGCTTGGGGACATTTAGGACCATTATGGAAAACAAACTGGTATGCAATCCCAGCCGGGCAGGGGGATGGACTCTGAGCTAATAAAACCATAGCTGCTGGAGCTGGAGAGCTCTGTCTGGCTATGGGTACATCCCCTTAGCATTAACAGAAGCTGGTACATTCATCAAGGAGCACGTATACTCTGAAGTCTTTCTAAATTATTTCAGAGGTATTTTTCTCTATTCTCCCAATGTTTTGTACTTCCATAACCGTTTTCCTGGCAGCGCTAAGTCTGTGAGCCCGTAGCCAGTTTAAGGTGTTGAACATAAGCCTTATCAGAATGAGATCTGTTTCTGAAAAGACAAAATAGCAATTTTTGCAAAAAGAAATTATAACATTGCTAGAATACAGGAACTTTTTATTGCATTTAATCCACAAACTGCACAGTAGATTTTTAAAACTCCTGAGTGCTCGCCCATCCTCTTGGATTAGGCAAACAAAATCTACAATAATTTCATTAGCCTAATGTGTTGATTCTTTTCCATTTTTGAGAGCAGAAAACTTCATGCCATTGGGTAAAATTCACTCCTGTGCACAGAGCCAGTACCAGGGCTATGTGTGCCTGACATTCCACTTGGCTTTATCTAAGCTCTCTTCCCGGAGGTAAATTTTATCCATTAAGTGTGTGCCCTACTGCTTCTAATGCAGGACTCATTCTCTAGCCAGATGCTGGCTGTTTGATCTCAAACTGCAGGAAAATCCACTCCATTTAATAGGTGTAACCAGTGTACGAGTTGTGTGTCAGAGTTTAATTTGAAGTCTAATCCTAATACTAAAAATCCCTCCAAATCCTTGATACTATACTATGAAATAAATGTTTAAAATCCACCCTGAGAACAAATAATAACCTTAATTTTTAATTCACCTGTTCAGTAATATTTGATGTCTGTTGGAGACATTTGCTAGGCCTTAGGTAATTCTTTTTTCCACCTATTACATTATAACATTAGAGATGTGGTTTTGAATTAGCATATGGCCATGCTGGAAATTGATTTATTAGCAATGAGGTATTGCCAAACATTGAAAAACCATGAGCCAGAACTCCCAACATCATGAGATTTGCTTTAAAATGATGAGAAAATAAATGTTGGATTCTTCTAATTTACTTTCTCTTTTTTGAATATTTAGGATTCTTGTTTTCATGTTTCTCTGTGCAGCCATGAGGACTAGATGTTTTCTTTTTAAATTAAGATTGCGATTCTCACATAATCACCTGACTCCAGGAGCTGAGGCTTTAAGAAAAACACCAAATATTGCAAGACTGATGATGAAGTTGCAAGAGTTGGCAATGCTATTGCATTAGACCTAAAATTAAACCCTTACACAAATCTAACGGTTCTGTAATTCTTATGGTTATCATCAAGGCTCCATTTGGGCAACTCCTATCCAGCTGATTTTCTCCTTGGCTAAGAGATCAGCTTTCTATCCCTTAGGTACTTCTACAGCCCCATTATCATAGTGTCTGAGCACCTCACAATCTCGTATCGAGTCATCCTCACACACCCTGGCGCAGCAGGGAAGTGCTACTATCCCCATTTTCTGGAATAGACTAAGACCAAGGTCACACAAGAAGTCTGTGGTGGAGCAGAGAATTGAAACTCGGTCTCCAAAGTCCCAGGCTAGTGCCCTAACCACGTTTTCTTCCTTCCTTCCTTCTGCCACATTTTGAAGATGCTCTACCTGATTCTCTACTGCCTGTACCAATAGGTCAGGTGGAAAGGGCATGAGACACTCCTGTGAGGCACTGGGGAACGTTCACTGGAAAGTTTGTTTTAATCTCTCTTCAGCGGACAATTCAGTCCCCATGTTTAACCTGCCTTGGGTACAGCTAAGTAAATAGACTTCCTCTGCCCTCCTCCCCCACTCCACCTCCCCGGCCCTCCAGCTGTTTTTGTCTCTTAAGCAGGTTAGAAGTTTTATTTAACATGCTCCGCAGGGACGGGAAGGATGGTGAATTGCTGCTGCAGGAACATCTGTCCCTTTCCTGCACTGCTCCCTGGGCACACGTTATCCAACACATAGTGGCCATGTCCCCATGTTTGAAGGAGATGCTGGTTTAGGGGAAAGTCCCTTTGCTTTTCTTGGATTCAGACTGGAAGTTCTTGGAATCATGAACACTTTTAGATGTGATGATTCAGTATCAAAAGCAGGGCTGTGGGTTGGTCAGAAATGTCTTCTGATAGGAGAGAGATGCTGCTTCCCCTGCGTGCATATGGAGTCTCCCCGGAGCACTCACCATGGGACTCCCTGCAGGACACCTGGAGTGTCCGGGCTCCAGCGTTTTGCTTGCAAATCAGTTTGAAGACTTTTTTTTAAACCTCATCATAATAAATGGATATTTGTCATTTCACTGCCAAGAATAAAGCTCTACTCAGAGACAGACAGGTGTTTGGGAAAACATGCAAAACTGAATCTAAGACTAGCCCAATGCCTCAGATATTATTTGTTATTACTTTGCATTCCTACAGCACTTTCTATTAGATGATTCCAAAGCACTTTATGAACATCAGTGAATTACAGTTCCGTGGACCCCTCTGAGCATGGGTGATGTCCTGTGCACCTGAGGACTCCTCTGAAGTAGGGTAGACGTGTCCCCATTTTGCAGATGAAGAACTGAGGCACAGCCTTGAAGTGGCTTTTCCAAGTTTCCACGGGATGGACTAGCATGTGGCTGAGCTAGGATAAGAACATGGATCTCTTGACTTCTAGTTCTGCACTTTACAAGTTCATACCAGTAGTTCCCCCAAAACACTAGAAATTCACTTGAGACCTCAACTTTGAGGTTTTCCTTTAAGTGAATTTGGTGGTTCTTGCTGAGGCCCTAAAGGATGTTCATCCCCAGATTCATAATCAATCTGCGTGTTATTTGCAGTCTCTGCATAAAGGGTCAGCAATTAGCAAAACAACTGTGGTAGAATTGGCTAAATGTGTTACAAGTAATTTAGATGATGACATAATTGGCCAGTCTCATGAGCACAGTTCTCCACTTTGGCACACTTGATCAATTATAATTGGTCGGTAGTTGTCTGTCTTACTGCATGACCTTAGCTGTGTGAGGCCTGAACTTGTCGGGCGTGGTTAGAAGAGCGTGCTCCCTGTTTCCTGGTGATAGAGATGCCACTTCTTTCATCCTGCAGACATTCCAAACAGCTGCTTTAATCGTGTCTGGAACTTGGACAGGCTGAGTCATGCCGTGACGCTGGAAAGAATGGCCAACGAACATTAAAATAGTTCTTTGTGATCATAGCAGATAGTTTGGGGGTTAAAATGACTTTTTATTGTTTCTGCACACTGGAAATTAAGTATCACTAAATGTATAGGCTGTTAAAACACATGAATAACCTGCCACAACAAGTGCTCTCACTGGCTTAGATGGGAGATGCGCACACACACATGCACACGCACGTGCACACACGCGCACACACACATCGGAGTGCAGAATGTTGGCTAATGAGTTTTAGTAAGAAAATGAAAATGCTACGTGTGGATAATGGACCAGATTCTCCCTGCTGGCCATGATTTACACTGGCATAAAGTGAGTTGAAATGATACCAGGACAGAACAATAGTGATTTACCCCCATTTTCATAAAGTCATAGATTAAAAGGTCAGAAAGGACCATTGTGATCACCTCCTCTGTCCTCCTGTATAACACAGGCCATAGGACTTCCCTGAAATCCAAGCCAGGCCCAGACCCATCCCCACCCCCTTCACCCCTGCACCCCTCAGGAATCTGCAAAGCGCCCATTCTCCTCCTGCGGGTCGGACTGAGTCAGGCTTTCTCCTGCCACTGTCTCCTCTGCTTCTAGTGGGGATGGAGCTTTAGGGAGCTGTCCATTCCCCACTTTCCCTTCTGCTCTTGGCAACCCCCGGTCTGGCCTCCCACTCCCTCCTATCCTCCCTGCTCCTTGCTCTCTTCTGGCACTGCTGCTCCCTTCCCCCGCTTTCTGCACTCTCCTCTGGCCGGGGTGAGGTCCTTGAGAGTAGACACGGTGCTGATGCCCCTGACAAAGAGCCCCTCTTCACCACGTGCTCACTTCGATACTTGGAGAAAGGTTCTTGTAAATGAAGCTGTGGACACGTCTCCTTTTCTCCACGAGGAGGGAATATTTATACCGCAACTCTAGGCCAACTCTAGACCAGGGATGTCTCCCAGGGCAGCCTCGGGCCAAACTCAGTAGTGATGCAAACAGTGATGTAAGTCAGAAAATAGCTGCAAGTGATTCAGTGAGGGAACTTGCCCCAGTTTGCCCGGCAGTGGGCAACACGAAGAGGGTGCCCGGCATGCTGGGGGTTGGAATCAAGTGGGAGTGTAGCAGGTAACACAAAGAACAGGAGGGTTGAAGGTAGCGTAGGAGGGCTAGTCCCAGGCTGCAGCACAGCCCCTGGTTTAAAAGAGCCCTCGTGAGTAAGGTGCAGATGCTCCTGCTGCCGCAGAGTTTGGGGTTGGTGTTCAGTACTGCACTCTTCTCTTTCTAAGGGAGCCCGCCCCCGCCCCTCGCCTTTCGTATACGTTCCATTCATTCTTCGAGCACACGGTCACCACACAGTTCCATCATCGCCATCCGGGGGCCTGAGTCTCCCCTCCATTACGCCCGTTTTACACTGTGTAGCTCTGCGAGCTGCAGTGGAGTAACTGGTGTAACACTGCTGGAGTGCAATGGAGGGTCAGACCTCGTGAGTAACAGACACCACCGTTGCTCCACTGTTGAATTTGCCTCTTTCTCCAACTGACATCCTGTCTTCCCTTGTCTGCCTTTTAGAGAAAGTCCAAAATAAAGACACATCTGCCAGGCATGGGATCTTTCAGGGCTTCCTTCCCTGGCCACCTTTCCTAGACAAAGTGTCAAGAAAGGTGGAATAAACCTAAAACTGATCAAATGTAACCGCCAGTTAAGTGTGTTCAGTTTGTTAAAGAATGAGATGTCTAAATGTTCCGGTTGTTTTAACATGACTTCATTTATAATACCTGACGACTAGCATGCGTATATTTCAAGTACATAATGAAAGTGAAGTTTCATTTAGCATGGAGATGGAATTGTTCCTGACTAAAGAAGCTGTTTTAGCTCACGGAATAATGAGATTCTTTCCCCCAGGATCATCTAACACAATGTGACAACACCAATACTATTCACTATTATCCGGCCTCCTCTGTCATCTCTGCCTGCATTCGTACGCACATCACATGCTGGGCTGCATGGAGAACTGAAGCTGCTTTTTCTCCATTCCTGAGCTTTAAAAGCTCTACTGCAGATGAGTCAACTAGAGGAGGATTCTTTCTTTTCAATATTACCCACACGCTGAACAGCACCACCGTAAATCGTTGTGTACAATAGATCAGCACAATGAGTATCCCCCTCACCTCCAATAGTTAAATGTCAGCACACGTGACCACAAGGAGAGACCTTGTCTAGTGGTCAGAGCATTGGGCTGGCAGCCAGCAGCTCTTGAGTTGTATTCCCAGCTCTGACAGACTGGCCCTGTGACGAGGGGTAAGTCATGTAGCCCTGTCTGTGGCATGGTGCTCACCGTTCCGAACTGGCTCGCAGAAGGGCTGTGTGACCCACTCACTCAGTTAGTATTTAGAAAGCAAGGAGTAGTATTACTGAAGCATTAAAACGCCACCAAATACTTGGTCCTACACCCAGTGCCCAAACCTCCAAGCACATGTGACACTGGTGGAGGCTGTACAATTATTTCCAGTCATTTGTGGGATTTCCTGTGTGTTTTCTTGAAGCATCCAGGACACTAGACAAGATAGGCCCTTGGTCTGATCCTATTTGGCAATCTGCAGGCTTCTGTTATGGACCAGTTATTGAACACGCTATAGGGTATAATCCTCCTGTTTCCAAAATGAAGTTCCTTTAATATCAAGCAACCTTCCAAGTAATGCTTTGGAATGATTTAGGAATGAGCTTTCCCTAACCTCGTCTCTGTTTGGTGCACGGGTAGATGAGACCTTTCAGGAAAAGGAGATGGTTTTTTGTTGCTATTAAGAAAGAAATTCCCTTTTTCAGACAAGGCAGATTTAGCATAACAGAACCCTTCATTAACCTTCTCACTTAAGGAGGAAGTAGATGACTGCACTAAAAATTATTATGAGTAATGTATTGAGTAACTGACTGCTAATTACATGGAAGACAATGTCAAAGGAGACGTTTCCCCAAGACAGATAGAGATGGCGTTTGCATTGGCCCTGTTGGCCGTGCAAAGAATTGCAATAAAAATGGAAATCACAGAAGGAGAAATCTGCAAGGTGCTGCAGAACTGTTGAGGATTTATTATGCCTATGATTAACTATGGAGAATGTGCTAGCCTGTGCCATGTTGAAATTAAACATGGCATTAGATGAGAACCAGAGAGCGAAGAGTTATTTAGATGTGTCGGAGAGCACTTTGGCATACGTTTTTATTGGTTGAGAAATAGCTTAATGTTTGACTTTTTATTCTGCTCCTTTCTATTTTGCTTCCTGAAAGTGTTTTAGGGCCAGACTTTCAATAGCTACCATTAAATCTGCACACCACGAGTTGCCCACATAAATTGCCCACGTTTTTAGTGTGGCAAACACCTATTTGTTCATGCCTCTGGACAGCTGAGACACTTGATTAATCGCTGTAATGATGTGATATTTGGGCATGCTAATTTAGAGGCAGGTTGAGGTTTCAATTCAGATATCATCCTATTTTATATTAGTCCAAATCACTTTCACTATTCACTAGAAAAATTATTGTTCCAGGGTAAATTTTGCTATTTCTCTTTTTTAGACCAAAATGAGAATCCATCACCCCTACAGATACCTGAGAATTAGTTCTGAATGCAGCTAGTCATTTTTGCATGGAAATGAATATCAAATCTATTGTCATTTATGAACTAACTAGATTTTAATTCAGTTCTACGGAGGTGAAAGTCTAGTTTATAAACCCCATATGAGACCACTCAAGAAGGAGATTCTGGAGTTGTCATAGATATTTCTCTGAAAACATCTGCTCAATGTGCAGTCAAAAAGTTAATAGAATGTTAGGAACTATTAGGTAAAGGATAGATAATAAGATAGAAAATATCGTAATGCCATTATATAAATCCATGGTACGCCCACATCTTGAGTGCTGCATGCAGTTCTGGTCACCTTATCTCAAAAAAAGATATATTAGAATTGGACAAAGTATAGAGAAGGGCACCAAAAATGATTAAGGGTATGGAACAGCTTCTATTTGAAGAGAGATTAAAAAGACTGGGGGCTGTTCAGCCTGGAAAAGTGATGACTAAGGGCAATGTGATAAAGTCTATAAATCATGACTGGTGTGGAGAAAGTGAATAAGGAAGTGTTATTTACCCCTTCACTTAACACAGAACCAGGGGTCACACAATAAAATCAATAGGCAGCAGTTTTAAAACAACAAACAAAAGGAAGTACTTCTTCACACAACTCACAGTCTCCCCATGGAACTTGTTGCCAGGGGATGATGTGAAGGCCAAAACTATAACTGGGTTCACAAAACAATTAGGTAAGTTCATGGAGAATAGGTCCATCAATGGCCATTAGCCAAGATGGTCAGTGACAAAACCCCATGCTCCAGGTGTCCATAAACCTCCAACAACCAGAAGCTGGGACCGGATGACAGGGGAAGGATCACTCAACGATTGCCTGTACTGTTCATTCCTCTGAAGCACCTGGCATTGGCCACTGTTGGGAGACAGGATATTGGGTTAGTTGGACCCTTGGTTCTAGGACATCAGCGAGACTACTTGCAAGCTTCAGTTAAAACACATGCTTAAGTGCATTGCTGGATCAGGGCCGGAGCTCTTGGGAACGTAAGGTACTGACCCTGAGAGAGCTTTTGTCCTGTGAGGGTATTTTGTGTTTGTCGTCAGTGGCTGAAAGGAGCCTCTTTCTTTGTGATTAAATTACCAGTTTGTTCCACGTTCAACTCACGGGTAAGTGCGGTGCTTCACCCCGGGCTCGCTCGCTCCCCAGCCTGCAGCAGGCACGTGCAATTGGAATGAAGGAAGTAAAAAGAAAAGGCCAAAGCTGCCTTCTGTTTATACCAGAGAAGCCAAACGGAGCCAAGACAAAAGTGCAGATTTCCACACAGTGTGGTGTGGTTTGTGGGCACAGTTTGCCTGCTGCTGGGAAAAGTCCCATGGTTCTCACTCCCTCCGAGTCTGAGCATCGAGTTCCCATTTGAAAAAGTTTGTTTTTCCAAGGAGACTCTCTCTCAAGCTTGGCGTATCTGGGCCTATATAGCTTTAAACACACCGTTTTATGAGGAAGAAAATGGGGCCACTCGATCACATTCATTTGGAAAATTTAGTTTTTCCGCTTCAAAATCTTGACCTTTGCCATTGTCATGACAAACCTGGTGACGGGGGGAGTAGACAGAATGAGGCAAATGCTGCTTTCTCCCACATCACGTGGGGGTCGTCCCAGGCACCCATAGCTGATGTCCACCCCACCTTCAGCCTTGGGGCAGGTGGAGGAGGCGTCGGTGGAGGGCTCAGTGGACTGGCTAGCCTCAGCTGGTAGATGGTCCCAATGGGACTGTTGCCACTGGCGTACATCAGAGGCTATGCCGCGGGTGGGGTGGAGCCAAGAAGAGAATTGTTGAGCTGTAACTTGTATCCGGCTGGCCACCTGTCTCTGCGGTGTTGGATGTGGAGCAGAGGTTAGACATTAAAACAAACAAAACCCATTGGTGGGTAACTCTTACTTTGTAGGGAGGCACCCTGATGCCAAGGAGGAGGCACTGTAGAAAATCATCTTTAATTGTTAGTGGAGCAAGAAAGTAAGGAACTTGCTACTACATCACAGCGTTGTAGCCCTTGTATTTTATTGTTCCCGGGTTATTCCTTCCCAAGATCTATAACTGTTACATGTTTCTCCATTGCTATGCAACAATTAATTACATTAGTTCACTAAACCTATCATTAAACAACTGCAATCTATGATAATAGCTGCTTCTCTAATTAAATATCCATAATGTTCCTAGCCTCACTCCTGAGCTCTGGGCATCTAATTTGTCAATATTCAGTCTTCTTTTCATCTTCCTTGCATTTCCCTCTGTTTCGCCAATGTAATCCCCAGGCATGGGAATTGCCTCTGATGTAGGGACAAGTCAGACTGTCCATTGTGTGGGGACATTGGGAATGTGGTGCATATGTGTGAGGCTGGCTCTTTCTGCTCAAGGAGTGAGGCAAGCACATGCTCCTCATCACCAGCCACTGTAACACATCCACACTGCTACACACATGGAGCAGTTTGTGTGTAAAACTGTATTAAAACTGCACAGCTCTCACTTTGAATGCTCAGGGCTTCCTGGCCCTGCTTGCAGGCGAGCGCGCTCTGTAGGGAAGGATGTGAGCAGCAGCAGTCAGTTTGCAGCCAGTCAGCCTAGAGTAAGGTGAGGTGAGCTGTGCGCGTCTGTTTCAGGGAGCAACCTGCTTTGTCTCTCTTTGTTTTATTATTCTAAGAGATCAAGTAGTGTTACACTGCGACCTTCTAGCAAGAGTATTCGAGGTTTTATTTCTCTAACTTCTCAGTTTATATGCTCTGAAACAGAACGGTTTGTATCCTTTTTGATGTCCACATTTCTGCCACATCTTGTGTTGATGCTACACAGGAATGGTCACTTCATTATCGCTGTTACCTCTTCATTCTGGCTGTGCAGGTGCAGATAAGCTTCATTTAATGGTTTAGTCAGAGCCAACATTTTAGATGCAGAAATGTGGGGCTCAGGCTAGTCTTGCTCTGTAGCAGTGGACCCCATTTTGGGGGTCAAATCTGGCACCTCTGAAGCCAGTGGGAGGTTTCGTATTGATCTGGATAGTGCTGGTACAGTCCTACCGTGAATTTGGTTGTAATGAAATTCCACTTACACTGCAGGGGGGAGTGGCTGGCTTCACTCCATTGCAGTGGAATTTTGCTCCTTTTCTATTGGGGAAATTTCAGCACATGATAAACCAGTTCCACTGTACAAATCCCCAGGGGAAGGATCACCAACCAGAGAGGCGTAAGTGCTGTATTCCAAGGAGACTCTCTCTCAAACGTGGCGTAGCTTGGCCTATGTAGCTTTAAACACACAGTTTTATGAGGAAGAAAATGAGGCCACTCTATCACCAGGGCATTCTCATAGCAATGCTGTAGGCCAGGATCATCTGCACTGAATTCAGCTAACAGATTTATGGAGCTGAATTCGAGTATGCCATGTATACATGCTGAAACAGATATATTATTCCTTTTGATCAGTTGTCTTTACACAGCACGAATGGAGTCGACTGGTCTGATTTAAAGTTTTGCCCCCATGAAAGAGGCAAACAGTTCTCTTTAAACACTCTGCCAACCTAGATTTTCTAGAGAATAATGTGAAGTTGACGCAGACAGTATTTCGTTTTAGAGCAATTTGATGGTTCACAAATCTCTTCAGTAAAATCTGGAAGAAATCCAAAGAGCACTGACTCATAGGTTCAGGGTTTTGTCTGTGGAGAAGAAGTGCAGAAAAAATATATGTAAAGTGGTAATAAAGATAAAAGAACCTGAAAAGGCACTTTTCTGTCAGATTCTAAAACAGAGTCAAGAAGTGATGATTTTTCAAAGTTTAACATGAGTCTGAGCATTAGAATAGGCAGCTCCCTCAGGATTTGAAATCAAATACAATGTTGAACCCTGCCTGTGACAGCAGCTTACAAAAATGTGCATTAATCAATTGTACATCATTTGAGATGCACCAACACTAGCCTGCTAGTACAGTTACTTCGAACATTTACACTTTTTTATGAGAACATCAGCTTAATTCTTCATTAAGATCACTGAGCAGATGCAGATTTTATTTAATTTAAATATTTATAGAATTTGCTTAATCTTTCAAAATGGATTAGACTTTGAATGAGGAAGCTAATATCATCTGGGTGATAATTTGTCTGCTGAATCCACTTAAGAAACCAATCAGGAATTAGTTAAAAAGTTACTGGAGTTGAGAAATATTGTCTAAAGTTGTGCATACTACTGGGAGTCCAAAAGCAAACCTCCTTCGGCGGAGGGAATATATTTCTAAAACACTCTCCTACAGCAGATTATTTTTACAAATACTACATTTCCCTCTCTGCCGTGACTGCTTTTCGGGAATTGCTATTCTTCTCCCTATACTGTGTAAACCAGACCTGGGACATATGGCACCAAAGAGAGAGAAAAGATACTGAGCTAATGCCCCGGTTCTGCAAACACGTGCATGCTTCCGTTGAGTGTGTGACTGATCTCACTGAAGTCAATGGGATGTTCTTAAAAGTTAAGAATGTATGGACGTGTTTGCAGAAGAGGAGAGGAGCCTAAGCCCAAACCATCATGTTTTTGCAATGTTGAGAATACTGTGAGCTGCAAAGCAGATGTTGCCTCCAAGATGCATCACAATCTGCACTAGACAGCACTCTCCATTGGCGTCAAGGACAATTTTGCTAAAAACTGACAGCCCAATATGACCCTTTATATATACGAATCAGTCTGTACCTTTATTTTAAAGGGACAGCACCAATTTCAGATCTGTTCCCTGTTGAACAATAAGCTGAAGGTATTTTCAGGTCCCACACCTACTCTGAACAATTTTTACGGTTTTATTATCCCATTTTCCTATTGTTCTCTATGTTTTTCTGGCTCTGTTGCTGCGAGAGACCCATACAAGTAACAGAGGCATTGGACTGACTCTGCAGGGAAGCAGGGAAGCCAGCTGTACATACAGTGCTGTCAAATGCATAGAGGAGACAAACTGAACTAATGGAAAAACATCACTCCTTAGTGATGCGGAGCCTGCGGCAGCGCGCCTCCCGGGCCAGGTCGATGGACTCAGATTAGCGGGGCTCACGCTGCTTCTCTAAAATAGCTGTGTAGACGTGCCCTAGGAGGTTACACTTATAGAATCATAGAAGATCAGGGTTGGAAGGGACCCCAGGAGGTCATCTAGTCCAACCCCCTGCTCAAAGCAGGACCAACCCCAACTAAATCAGCCCAGCCATTTGTGCATTTGACAGCACCTTGAAATTGCAGCTTGGGCTGGCACTCAGGCTTCGAAGCCCAACTTTCCTCACTAAGCTTCAGAGCCCGAGCTCCAGCCGAAGCCGTAACTTCAAAGCTTTGTCTACACAGCTATTGCTAGAGTGTGGGTGCAAGCCCTGCTGGCCCAAGGCTGTCAGTCTGGGCTGGGAGGCGTGCTCCTGCAGGCTCCAGCGCGCTGTGTAGACGTGCCCTTGGGAGTACGTTTAGGTTAGGTGTTGCTTGTAGCAGGGCCGTGTAGAATGAGTTCAGACAGGAATGGGACTGGGGAAGCAGACAGCGTCCCTCTAACTTGGAGGCACTTTTCATGGCTGCTCTGCGGTAATCTGTACTATCCCCAAAGCACCTCCACCTTCCCCGTGAGTTTAATTATTTATTTCTCTCGCTCGACTCTGTCAGCAGCAAGAGACGTCACGCTCTGTTTCTGTGAATGGGTTAATCCCCCCTATGCACTGAGAACACTGGTCCCTTCTGGCCTTAAAATCGATGGCCTGGAGTGTCTGGGTCCGACCACTTTGTGTCATGCCGCTGGAGATTCTCCCGGGATAGAAATCCCACGTCTGACCGGGGCACGGAGGGAAGGGGCCTTAGGAGGAGAGGGGAAGGCTTGTGGCCCAAAGAGACACTGACATAAGGGCCCTGAGAGACCCGAGGAGCAAACTAACAGTGCACCTCTGAGCTTTAACTTCCACTGGGGCTGGGTGGCTGAGTCAGGAAGCCGTGACTGGTTCCTTTGCCACAGGGAAGGAGCAAACTCTGTGAATCTATGAAAGGTCAAGAAGGGAGATCGACATTCAGGGCCCGGTGCTGGTCCCAGAGAAGCAAATTGCCAAACTTCTATTCATGTCAGTAGAAGCAAGACCAAGCTTTCAGGTTGCTTCTTCCATTTTTCTCAGGGGCAATTTTGATCACTCTTCTGCCCAATGGGAGAGGCTTCCCCTTCTGGCTGCACCATCAGCCAGCCAAGAACAAGGGGAGTAGGCCCTGCACATCTCAGTACGAATGAAACAAATCTCCTGACTTTGGATTATTTTTTTCAAGTAACTATGGGTTTAATTTTGCAAAATGCAAAATAATCTGAGCCCTTGAATGCAGCAGACCTGGGTTCTGACCCTCTTGCGAGTGTATTTTGTGCTATGTTTGTGTTTTAGTTTTGCTACAAAATGTTCATGAAATGAAACCCAAGTATTTTACAGATTTTTTTTTCCTGAATATCTTATAAATTGCCAAATTAACTTTCATTGATTTTTGCTCCATAGCACTAGGTCTGTGTACAGGCCAATGCCTTTTCTGCCTTTGCTTTATACTCCTACTACATTGTGTGACTGGCTTTAGATCTCTTCTCTTGTCTGTTTTGTGCATTATGGTTCATGTTGGAATACTGGGTGCACATTTCTTAGCATCATTACATTTCACTTCTTGCTTACCTGCATGCTCTATTTCAGTGCTTCTCAAGGTTTTGTAGTGGTGACTCCTTTCACACAGCAAGCCTCTGAGTGCAACCCCTCTTATAAATTAAAAACACTTTTTTATATATTTAACACCATTATAAATGCTGCAGGCAAAGCGGGGCTTGGGGCAGAGGCTGACAACTCAAGACCCCCTGAGGGGTCCCAACCCCCAGTTTGAGACCCCAACTAAATCATTTATTTGGTTGGTCCATATATCTAATCTGTCTCAATCATTGTGAATTCTTCTCAGTTCCCCCTAGCTGTCTCTCCCCAGCAGGTTTAATACTTTTGGAAATTGTACTCCTGAAAAGTCATCTTCTATAAGATACAAGGGAGAGTCCTCTGGCAGTGCTGATTTTTAAGGAACAATACTTGTTACTTATTTTAACCCTGAAACGTCCCATTTGACTGACACAATCTTAGGCAAATTTTAATGTATTTTTGTCTATCTTAGGGTTTATATTTCTGCTCATAGCTTCTTACGTCTTCCATGTAAAATCAATAGTAGTGTTCCTACTGGACTTCATGGGATCTCTGGCACGTCTCCATCTGTGGGATCCGGCCTCTGCTTGGGACAGGATTTGGGGGGAGGGGTTGTTTGGAAGTGGTTGAGTGGCAGGACCGGGTGTCAGGGTTAGCAGTTAGGGGCAGGAGGGGTGCCAGTATTAGGGGTGAGGGGCAGGCGAGGGTGTCAGTATTGTGCATTTAATTCATGTGAGGGTGGAAACGCCGTTTCAAAGTGGCAGGTTTTTCAGCGTTTCCCAAAGACAGTCAGAATCTGGATTCACCCCGTCTCCTCTGGAAAGTCTCTCCACAGCCACATCCTCTCAGATTCTTTGACGAGTCTGGAGTCCATATTGGGGTAGATGAACACTGTTTTCAATTTCTCTCCCTCTTTTTTTAAAGGTCACCCTGGCGGTATTTTAATTCATCACGTCGTATGGAATCCCGCTGTGACCCGCGCACAGACCAAGAGTGCCACCGAAGAAATGCTGCTGAAGGTGGGTTAGCAAAACAGTGAGTCAGTACTTAGAGTAACCTTTGTGCCCTTCATTTGCTGTACTCCAGCACAAGATCCTTATCGTTACAGCTACTGCAGTGGCAAACTTCTAGTTCACAGCATGCTGCCATCTGTGCCTGAGTCATGATGACTCTTAGCAAAGAGTAATGGAAAGCATGATCTAGGGTAAGATGTGATACAAAAGCGTTAATTCTATATCCAAGTATACGTCCCCCCCGCCTCAAACCCCCAGTTGAACTAGGGCCATGTAATCAAACACGAGCTACATAGACCACTTCAGACGATAATAATGCCCTCTCAACATAGAACAAACTCACGCTCCTGTGAGAAAAGCTTCGCTGGTGGTAAGTAAATCCAGTCTGTCACTGCCAAGGGGAGAAAAATGCCTTTTCTTCGTGTGACAGCAGTGTCGCCCCGAAGTAGGGTGATTGCAAGGTGGTGGTGGCGGCGGCTTGCTTGGGAAAATGCAGCTCACTCACAAACCATACACTGACTCCTGAGTCCTCAAATGGATAACAGAGTCCAACAGAGCAAGTCTGAGAGAGGCCAGTCCAAGAAGTGGTGGGATGTCATAAAGGAAGACATGTTCGCATGGGTGTGAGAGAGGATCTGGCGTTGGACAGAGCACTTTGGAGGGAGAGGACTCCATGAGATGGGATTAACACAAGAAGCAAGAAGAGCTCATATCTGAGCGGGCCAGTGTATTCCAGTCGGGTTGCTCTTAAGGGACTGGTTAGAAAGGTTTACTTGATTAAAGACTTCATTAGCCTTTATTGCTTTTGACTCCTTGCAACTTTTAATTAACCCCAATGTCTCCCATGTCTCTTCTGATTTTACATTGACTTGTGCTCTGCCCACCTAACGTGTTTTCGCTCAGCTACAGGTACTTTGCACTTGTATGCAGCTAGAGTGGTTTGCTATACATCCATTTCAACTGGTCTGAAAAGCTCGTTAGAGTCTGGGGAGTGAGCTGGGTGAGCACAGCTGCCAGGACTGCTCGCTGGGAGAAGAAAGGCACATACAGATGTTGGGAAAGAAAATAACTTTGCATTCAGTGCACGAGACCTGTCTCTGAACTGACTGTTACATTCGGGGAAAGTTTTCAGCCTAGTAATTCAAAACGTTTTATCACAGTAGCACCAACGACAGCCTCCCATTCTGGGAGCCTTTCTTCTTCCGCCAGATGAATGAACCTCATCTGTGCCTCCTCTCCTGAAATACTGCACTGAAAATGGCTTTTAAGCTGATGATCAGCACAGCTGGCGACTGCAGCGCCCAGCAGCTGGGAGAGGAACTTTCCCCCTTGCCTTGTATTACTCTCCTGGGAGAGGATTAGAACAGAAAAAAATTGGGGTGTGGAGGATAAGGATTGTGCCCCCTAGAGGTCTGCGCAGGTCTCTCTCCTCCCATATGGCAGCAGACCTTGTGGTGTCTTGCTGATGTTCTTGGGAGCTGCCCGGGGTGAGGGCAGGGACTGGATGTGCGGGGAAGGAGTGGGTGGAGCAGGGAGAACTCATATCATCCCCTTGTGGCCTGCAGAGTTTACCAGGGAAAGGTTGTCTTTCCAGCATGGAGATGGGGGAGGGGAGAAAGTCCCTTTAAGGGGGATCCCCAGGGTAGCTGTGGCCAGGGGCAGTCCCTGGGCAGGGAGCAGGGTCACCAGGAGCACAGAGCCAGAGCTGTTAGTCTTAAAGGTGCCACAGGACTCTCTGTTGCTTTTTACAGAGCCAATGCAGAGGCTCTGGGCCTCCCACTGGGGGCAGGGGAAGGAAATCCTGTTCTCCTGACAGATCCCTGGGGGGAACCCACCCACCCCGGGGCAGGAAGGCACACTCTGGCCCATTGTAGGAGATGAAAGAATTAATTTTTCTCTGGGTGTGGGAACCCACTGCTCAGTGTGGGTTGTTCTTCTCCCCTCTGTGCCTGATCCATAGAGGATGTGAGGCCGGGACAGTCCCAGCTCCGGAGCCTGGGTCTTTAGCTGAAGCTGTTGAAACTTGTGCTTTCAGTCCTGGAGGTCCCTGGTGTGCTGGCTGAGTGGGCAGCTGTTAGCCCTGGGTTACAACCTACCCTCCTAAACTCAGCGACAGCCAGAGTTCTCTTTTCTAATCATAAACCACTGTCAGATGTCTCTTTCCATACGTCTTTTCATTATTTTGGTCGAAGAAAAATACTGTTAAAATTTGTGAAGACACATTTTAACAGCGTGTGCACACTGGTCTGACAGCTCCAGGGTTTCTTTTCCTCCAGACTAGACAAGTTTCATCCTAGTTGATATGAAGAAGTTGATCTTGACAGAATTAGTAGCCTCATGTGCCTGCCCTTTGCTTTTCATTCTAGTGCGGAGGTTAAAATACTCTGGGGTAGGGGTGTGTGACTTGTAAATGGACCTGCAGTACTCCCAGCCTTCCTGTAGCACAGATCGGTTCTTTATTGTTTGTACTGGTAGTGGGTAGAGACCCCTGCTGAGACGGGGACCCCACTGTGCTAGGCGCAGTACAGACAAGTGACCGGGGAGTCAGACCAGTGACTGAGTGGCAGGGGCTGAGGCTGGCAGTAGCACTGCAAGTATTCGGCCATGTTTGCTGCTGAGCACTCTCAGTATGGAAGGGGCGGGAAGGAAGGCGCGTGACATCGATAAGCCGGAAAGGTTTGCTCTATAAGCTTTGTCTTCCTTTAACATGCCTCCTCTGGAGGCTCCTCAGTGTTTAATGCAGTAGCCCTTAAACTCCAGAGACCTGAGTTCAGGTGTGGGATGGGACACACAGAAAAAGAAACACAGGCCTGATAGCTGTTCTGTGCAGGCAGAGACCAGGGAGTGCAGGGGCTGGCCTGTGGGACCAAGGCCAGAGGTGTATTCCTAGCACTGGGTGATCCAGGAAGTTTGGCTGGTTACCAAAAACTTAGTGGCACTTCCAGACTTCCTTCTGGC
Organism: Emys orbicularis; assembly: GCF_028017835.1. Lineage (NCBI taxonomy): Eukaryota > Metazoa > Chordata > Testudines > Emydidae > Emys > Emys orbicularis. The sequence continues at coordinate 1,806,794 of NC_088691.1, forward strand.
GTCCCTCACACTATGGGTTTTCATACAGTCCTCAGCTCTCACATCGCAGTAGCCATCTCCCGCTCCATGCCTTGGCTGTTACAGAAATGCTCTGTAAAAGAGAGATCTCTGTATATAGTGAATAGATAAGGTGCCTGTAGAATATGTGGTGATATTCCTGGGTTTTCTTAGGACCAAGAAAACTAGCTGCTGTCCACGGCAAGGGCTTCATGTGTGCAACTGGTAACAATGGCTGTGGTGTCACGCTGGGTAATGGAGGGAGGGGGGAAACAAGCCAGAGAGTTTTGTTTCCCAAAGTATCACAGTGTGTCACTGCTTTCCACTGGAAAGCCCTGACTGGCTCCTTCGTGGTAGAGAAGCAAATATAAAGTTGGACCTTGGGGCTTTTGTCGAGAATTTTCTGTTGGCATTTTCCAAACTGTTCTTGATGGTGATCTACAGAGAAAGAGGCAGTAGTGCATTGACCTGGCTGTGGTAAAGGTGTCTATCCCTTCCCTCGGCACTTTGTAGGTGTATCTCATGTTAACATAACTGAGAGCTGTGCAGTTTTATCAGCCTTCTTCCAGACAGACATTAGAGAGATTCAGCAGCGGCAGATGTGTGTGGAATTGCAACATAAGAATCCAGGAGCTCTCAAGTCTTGACAACGATGTAACCCTTTGTTACTGGCAGATTTGAATAGGTTTTCATGGCTTGGAAAGGGACACCAAGGGTTAAGTATTTACAGTAGAAATCCATCATTTTGACTGTGGCCAAAGTTGTAACCTAGCTATGAAAATGTATTCTGGAGTGACATTTACCACTAAGCTTACTGGGGAACATTTTTATTCCCTCTGACGATCTCAATAACAGGTGTGGTTTTGTGCTGCTATCAGGAGACAAATAGCTGTCCTCAGCCAGGGGGTGGTTGTCTGTCAGCACCAGCAGAGCTGTTCCTGGTTGTGTGTTGGTTGGAAACCTGATGAACTGTTCTTGTGGCTATCCTGAATAGTTGCTTATGCCCACATATCAACTGTTGTATGGTTCCCAGAGGCAGTGCCTTCAGAGGCATATCATTGCTTCTGGAACTCTGATACCAACCCCAGACATTTGGAGAAGCTGTCTTGCTCTCCCCGCAAGATGTTTGCGTGATTGGGTGAGACCAATACAGTCATCCATGTGCCCACTCTGCTTGTGGCTCTGCTCGATAGGTGCCCCGGGATAGCCAGACGTTGCTAATGGAGAGCCTGAGCCAGAGGTAAAGTGGGATTTCATACAAAGCTATTGATGCCTGAAAGTGCTAACAGCTTTAAATAATTGCTGTTGTTGACAAGTTCTTCCGTCGTGTTCTGTAACTATTAAAATCTGCTGAGATCTGGGGTAGTTGACAGTTTTTCTGTGCAGATCCAGATTGCGAACATAAGGGTTGTGTCAAGTATATTAAATAATTAATGTAAAGGCAGAAGTTCCTTTCCATCCGTATACTCGGGGTGGAATGCAGATCTGCTGACTCAGCACAGCCTGTTACTGTCGGGCTCAGCTCCTGCAGGAGCTAAATGTTAACTTTCTGCCTGCCAGCTCCACCACATGGGACAGAATCGCTCTTAGGAACAGCTGCTGCCTTGCTGCTGCCGATTCCAAAGAGACATCAGCATTTTGTCTGATGACTTAATCAACATGTCACTCTCCCCCGACCTATTTCTGGATTCAAATGTGGGTACGAAATGAGGTGTTTTTTAAAAACCAGGTTAGAAGATGTAACTCGGATTAAGTTTCTTGAGTTGAAAAAATGCCTAACAAATCCAAACCCAAGCCCTGTCCCTGATTTGGTCTTGAACCCAAATTCTGAACCCTGGCCAGAACCTAATCGAGATCTGAACACCACCTCCCTGCCCCGTTTTTACTTTAATCAAAACCATCCCAGGCAATGAGTTTTGTGCTATGGAATGAAGAATGGTACACTGGTTCATGTTTTCTGAGAACTTGGCCCAGTTTCCTCAAAAGATTTATGGGCCTGACTTTTGTGTGTTTTGGGGAATCCATAACGGAAGTTTTGCACATCTGTATGTGTTTTGTTCACTGTGTGTTGCATTGTTAACGTGAATAAAAAGTGAACAAAACAGAAAATAACAGCAGTACCAACCAAATCAACATCAGTTGGACAGCTACCTTTCCAAAGAAACATTGGGGTGACTCTTTAAAGTGGGGGCCTCAAAGCACTGGCTAGAGGGAGCTTGAATGCACATACTGCAGCTTTCCGTGTGCAGTTCTGTTAGCGCACCTCAGTTCTGTTCTGCAAGACTTCTCTCTTCTAGTCTTGGACATTTCTTGAGCAGACAGTGGTCGAATGTGGTTGAAGAAATCTGCACTAGGGATTAGGCTGGGTCAATCTGTTGTGAAGTTGCAATTCTGAAAAACATTGATGCTCTGTCTAGCACCATGGCCAAAACCCTAGAATCGCTAGAAGGAGCATGTGGGAATGATTAACAAACATGGCGCCTTGTCCCCAGCAGAAGCCCCAGAAGACTCAATTACAATTCTTTAACTGGTCTGTTGGTTGCCTATCAGAACCAGCAGAAAGCAGTTGAATTCTTCATCTGGCATTTTCCATGCCAGTACATAGGCTGAAGTTACTGAGAGGAAAGATTGGCAAACAATAATGAATACATACATTGCTTATTTGTGTCGCAGCTGATCTCCGCTGCCTCTCTGACTTTTTCTCGATTATTATTCTCAGTCTTTTTGCACCTGGAAGTTGCTCCCTGGTACGAAGTTTGCCACATTACACTGAACCCTGGTGACAACAAGCATTTTTTCCAGGGAAAATAGAACCAAACTGGGAATGCCAGTATGTGTGATCCCATCCCGTATTCCCAGACCATACAGCAGTAATGAGTTTCACCAGTGACTTTAGTGTCATTAACTCTAATGAGGTTTGGCAGACTTGGATTTTGATTTTCTATAATTTCAGTGGATAATATCAATGTTTATTTTTAAGCAATTTTTTTAGATGTTTATCTCACAGTTGTGTGAGATTATGAGTGGGGGGGCGTGTCAGACCATGATTATTTAATGATGCTGTGATTCAAAAAGTTAAAGCTTTATAACCATTAAAAGACAAATTGTAAGCATCATATGTCAAAATATACAAAGTAAATATCCGTAAATCAAACTGGAAGCAGCATTTTTCTTACCTGGCCTTTCTGTAGATTTTGATGAAAATATTTTGTTGTCAGTCTGTGTGTGGATGGTGAAATTGATGTGTACCAACATTACCGATGAAAATCTAATCCTTCCAACCCTAACTATAGAGCACCCAGAGTGAGGTGGGGCTGAATGGCACAAAGAGGAGATACAGGTCCTGCCCTCAAGTAACATATGTAAAGTAGACGGGATCGTCAGTGGGAAGGGAGGGTACTCAGCTCTTCCTAAGATCAGGCTCTCAGTACTGTATGCAGTAACCTGGGAAACAGTAGAGTTTGCTGAGTATCCCAGCCAGTAAATTTGATTGGTTGGCACAGTGTGACTTCTAACTTGTTCTCCTTTGGTCTGTGGGAGCATTCAGTTGTATGGATCTGCAATTCCTCCCTTTTCCACTCTCTAACAAGCACTTATGCGAACACTCAAATTTTCTAGCACAGCCATGATTTACAAAGCTTTTATTTCTTTGAAAATGTGCAATGTTCTTTCAGGGGAAGTTTGGCTCTGTTAGAAGGGTGGTCGCTATGAGACATAAGCAAGTTCAATGAACGTAATTGCTTAAGAGTAGATATAAAATGAAATATGTATCATGGCTGAAGGCTGATTGGAGCACCAGAAAATCTTATACTCTCCAGTTATGTGACTTACAGTTTTGGTTCTAAGTGGAACAGGGCAAAACATTTATTGCTAAATGTCTTTAGGAAAAAAACTTGCTTGTTTCAAAGTTCACATAACTTCTGCAAAATTGCACCGAGGTAGCTTTTGTTTGAAGTGTATGTAAGAGAGGCAGCATTGTCTAGTGAACTGAGCAGGGCTTGGGAGCCAAGAACTCCTGGCTTCTGTTCTGTTGTGAATAGGATTTGGGGGATTTCCAGGAAATGGGTTATCCAGAATGATTCTTGCAAATTGTTGGAGAGGGAAGGAAAGAAGGGGAAAACTCTGGGTAGGAGGAAGGGAACGTAGCTGCCAAACACCTAGGATACTGAAAATATCCAATACCTGTTACAGTGTGAAAGTTTAGCTAGGAGATATTGGGATATGATGCTGATAAGTCTGGCTGGAACAGAGGAGGGAGTTTAACTCACCATTTTTACAATGCATATCACTGAATTAAAATGACCCTTTTGCTGGAGGTGTTTTGATAAATGTTGCATGGACCCAGTTCATAGTGTCAACAAAATCAAATTTTCATCACAACCTCTGGTTTCTGCAGGATCCAGTACTAGCTGGTGCTGTTCACTTTAATGCATCTAATTAATTCACTTAATTAATTTGCTAGTAACTACCTGCCATGAAAAAAAAAGATTCCGTTAATATTATTCACCGCTGCCTTTGGGGCAGTAATTAGGTTAAGTAATGTGTTTAATTTCCAGTGCTTTTTAAAATAAAATAAAATTTTAAGAGAATGCACCATAAAATTAGATTTTTGTAAGCCCCTATTCTTCAGCTCCCAAGACACCATTTATCCCTATATCCAGCTGCATAAGTCAACATGCAACCAAAATGCAGGGGTGGATTCTAACTGGATGTAACTCTTTACTTACTAGCAACAGAGAGTTCTGTGGCACCTTTAAGACTAACAGATGTATTGGAGCATAAGCTTTCGTGGGTGAATGGATCCGATGAAGTGGGCATTCACCCACAAAAGCTTATGCTCCAATACATCTGTTAGTCTTAAAGGTGCCACAGGACTCTGTTGCTTTTTACAGATCCAGACTAACATGGCTACCCCTCTGATACTTTACTTACTAGGTTTGCTTCTAATCTTGCTCACTCCCTTCTTATATTACTGTAATTCCATTGCATTCAGTAGAGTTTCTCCTAATTTACACCATTCTTACTGAGATAAGAATCAGACCTGTTACATTTATCCTAAATATCTTGATACACAGTTTGTTCTGTGTGTCCCAGAATAGAAAACAATCGGAGACAATCTGCCATGCTTACTCACATAAATAATCGCTTACTCTGGGAATAGCCCCAGTGAAATCAACATCAGTTCAGCAGATGAATCCTAATCCTGAATTTCACAACCTTTAATTAGTCCACACTGGTATTCAAAACCACCAAAATATGTGGTACTTGATTGTCACCAAGAAAAGTTCTGAAGTCTCTGCTGAACTGACGGCTGGCTGATATAAAGTTAATGTCTAGTTACTATATCGTATTGTTGAATAAAAACAGCTATTCGTTAGGGAGAATGGGTACAGATTGCATAAGGGAAAATAAGTTAAATCATTGTGAGCCATCTGTGTACACCAGCAGTCTGCACTTATCTTCAAACAAACATATTACCCCGACTTTCTGACATTTTCACCACAATCTACTGTGGATGTAAGTGCCTGCTAAATAATAACTATTGTATTCATCCGGGAGGCGAGCGCTTCATTTTTACTCTGGATGTTATGAGGGAAAAAATCTGTGAGGGAAACAAGAAATTAGATAAAATAGTGAGATTGCTGCCTCTCCTGATCCTGCACCCATTGCTCACTCGTGCGCTATATACTGCCTTTGACACGGTGCAGAACCTCTCTGTATCTTACAAAGAAGACTCGACAAACATTGCCAACTCTTTGAGCTGATGACACTGTCCCTCTTCTCCAGGCTGTGGAATGATTGTCTGATAAAGGGTATGAAGAACAAATCTGTTGTTTGCACAAAATTCAGCACCTCCTGGACATTTTATTAGATAATGAAATGAATGGAGCTTCTCGATGAATGTATCTCTCTGAATCCTGTGTTATAATAATAATAATAGTTATATTCCATAGCAGCTTTCATCCAAAGATCTTCAAGTATTTTACCACCCACTTCACAACAGCTGCGGTGATGTACAGTGTGTGTGCTGGGCATTGTACTCGTTATTTTGATGACTGAACTGAGGTCTGGGGTTAAACTGATATGGCAAAGGTGACACAGTAACCCAGGGGCCATAGGACACGCAAATCCTGAATCTCTGTCCCCTGCTCTAACCACTACAGTCACTGTCTTCTTCATACTTATTGGTTACTCCATAATTATCCTCTGAGTCCAAATATTGTAAAGTTTTTACCATAACTGCGGGATACTGTAATATATTTCTCAGGTCTAGATGCTTTCTGTGCCCCCGAAGCTCCTTATTTGCATTGATCAGCAGGTGTTCCGAGTAATCCGGAAAAGCATGCAAGCAAGTGTGTGACCATGCTTCAGACACAGGGGAAGGGAACCAAGTTAACCCATCCCTACACACTCCTGAAGTTTCGCCGTCTTTGTGGCTGGTACTCGGAGCAGCCTGGCCTTAGTTTGTGGGCTAGGGAGAAGCAATGGTTAGTCTTAGTTCAGTGTAACATTGCTAAACACAGCCCCCTCCTGACCAGAGGAGGTGAATCAGGGCAGCAGTCCATGCACTAGCAGCAGCAGTAGGTTATGTTAGGCATGCTGATAAGGGATGTATTCAGTATTATCTTAAGGAAATACATGGACAATTGTGACACAATACACCCCTATATTCACACCCTACACACGATTGTAATAATCTTTGTACCAGGTATGCCTTGTAAGGTTTCATTTGAAAACTCATAATTTGCTGGTCAGTATTATCCTGGTAAAATATGTGTGGCAACATTGTATGGGAAGTTGTAAGACTCCCCTCTAGGATGTTATTAACACATGTTCCAAACCCCATAACCTGCCCAGGCAGAAGTCAGGTCTGTCCTAAACAAAGGAAGCAACGTGTACTTGTCTTAATTTGCATTTAAGCAGTAAACAGAGTCATCAAGCAGGGAGGGAAAACAAAGGAAGTTCAAACAGGTGAAAAAAACCAGCAGGGAAAATCCTTCCATATAAACTGTTGTCTCCTGGGTGTCAGCTGGAAATGTTTTGCAGGAGCGGACTGAAACTATAAAAAGGAGGGACAAACACCCCAAGGCACCCCTCTCTCTTACCCTGCCCACCTCATTCTCCGCAACTGGGAAGGAAATAGCCATTGGACTCTAGGCGAGGGGTCCTGACCTGAGAGTTTGATCAGCAATCTGCTGGAGCATGTGGTGAGAAAATTTGCTTTGTAATTAAGATAGCTTTGTAAGTAGATACTAGTAAATGTTTTATCTTTATTTTTCTTGTAACTGTTTCTAATTTTAATGCATCATTACTTGTGCTCACTTAAAATCTCGCTCTTCGTAGTTAATAAACTTGTTTTGCTATTTTATGTAAGCCAGTATGTTAAGTTGAAGTGTCTGTGTAACTATTTAAGATAAGAAGATGGCATATTATTCCCTAAAGGAATAACGGAGCTGGGCATTACAGGATGTACATTTCTGGGGGAAGATCCAGGACTGGGGGTGTGCTGGGGTCACCCTGCAGTGTAACCCAGGCTGGTGAGAGCCAGGGTGTGGCTGGCTGTGTGCAGTCACACACAGACACTCAGGGGGTGCCCTGCATACTGGAGGCTGTTTGTGAGCGGCCCAGGTGGGAGCTGCTACAGCAAGGCACCCAAGGTTGCAGGGAAGGGGTGACACAGCTCCCCAGTCTGTCTCCTTCATACTGGATTGTGTCCTAGTATGTCACAGCCATGTCCTTAGACTCCAGAGAAGGCCAGGAGTATTTCCTGGTGAAACCCCTCCATATGTGTATTGCAGTGTTCTAATGAGACACAACAATGGGAAAGTTTCTTTTCTGAAAACAAAAGGAAGCCGAAGACGTTTTGGTGAGTTGGATTAGAAAAACTGGGCATGTAATAGGATGGCTGGAGCGCCTGAGGCTAAACCTTACAGGATGAGCCGCACCTGAGTTGAATACGGTGATCCCAGGGTAAAAAGAGCAGCAAGTCACAGGAATGCACCTAGGTCTGTGAACACTGTAGGGAGCAAGATGGGCCCTGCAGGGCCCTGAGTCGGCAAGGAAAAGAGCTGAAGAAGCAGGAGCGAGTGGGAGAAAGCTCTCCAGGCAGGCAACTTGGGAAAGAGCAGGCAGGGGAGAGTGGAAATCCCCGGCTGGGATGAAGACTGTGTGAGTTTATGTTGGGCTAATCAGGAGAGAGACACTGAACTGCCTGGGGCCTAGAGAGCCAGTCTGTATCAGAGAACTCACTAAATGGGACCCCTTGTGGGAACTGTTTGCGCCACCTTTGAACTGTGAGTTCTTAAAGGGCCCGAAGAGGGGAAATGGAGGCAGAGCGCAGTAGAGTGACCTCTGGCCACTAGGGGGTTGAACAATATTTCAGGGCACCTTCCAATGATGCTGCTGGTGAGGAGGACATCTGCACAGAGAGTAAAGGGAAATGCACTAAAGATTTAAGCTCTCATTTAGCGTCCCCCTACAGTCTGTGTCACAGGAACAAGACGTTGTAATGTTCATGCCCATCGTTGGCTGTGCAAGGTTATGGACTTTTAATAGACTTACCAGTGTGAGCATTAAGCCTTTTAGTATTCTGCTTCGGTTGTCTCTCCATTCTGCTCTTCCTGTGAGGTCAGCAAGGCAGCAAACAGAGCGGGATGATAGTGGCCAGTGAATCCAACCGCACAGCACTGAAAAGATCATACATGGGAGTACAGTTTGTTACTCTCACCTTCCCTCTCCAAATACACGGCACGAAGCGCACAAATTCTTGCAGTGGAGCGCATAACAGCCAGAACATAGACTGAGTCAAAGAGGGGGCAGAATGAAATACATTCTGGTTAACACATTACAACTGGAACGGACCTTGGGAACCCCCGGGGTCTCATTCCAAGTTTAGATAGGGGGTCCGGGCTGATCCTACACACAGGCAGACTCAAAACCAGGGACAAAGGCTAAACAGACAACTTCATTGCTCAAATGATAACCCTGGAGTAATTGCATGGAAAAAAGAGTGGGGGCACATTTTTGTAATTTAGGTTTCTGTAGCCTTCTGAAAAGGCCATTAGCCCATTGCTTGCACTGATTTTTATAGCTAGATTCTGTACGTTAAAAATGAAGCGTTATTGGATTAGTTATGCTAGCAAATAGCAGATATAGAGATGCCATCCAAACCGCAGCAGTTTGTTCACATTATTATTATAGTCCAACTCTGCCCTTGATAACATACGTGTGACTCCCATTGGCTTCAGCAGAAGACGCATGCAAGGGTTGAATTTGGCTCTTTGTTTACAATACAGTTTGTGGTGTTTGGAACAGGAATCAGGCCATTGTTGTTTCTCTGACAGTGGCTGTTTCTAGATGCATCAAAGGAAGGTATAAAACCCTCCTAACAGATAATTATTCAGCAACCTGCCCTTGGAGGGAGGTTTCCTCCAGACATAGGCAATTAGTAGTTGGTTTGTGGCCTGAAGTATGAGGGTTCTTCTGTGTTATCATCATCCAAGAGAGAACTTTTTGAAGTTCTCTACCTCCGTAATGGCCTGTGCCAATGGCCACCACATTTTACACTGATGTGTGCAAGAATATTCTCTTCTATCAGTTTTACAGGTTACCTTTTAATTTCACTTAGGCCCAAATTCTCACTTACCCTAAAGCCACTTTACACACCTCTGGTACCATAAAGGAGTGTTCAAGTGGGTATAAATATAAGGGTTTGCCTACGCTTGGACATTTGCTGAAATAGCTATTCTGGAATAATTAGTGATTTGGGTATAAGCCCCATTTGGACACGTTTATTCCAGACTGAGAATGCTTTTTTCCAGTTTAGCTTAATCACTTTTAAAATCCCTTTAGACTGCTAAAGTTGTGTCAAGGGGCCTACTATAATGAGTGTCTGTCCCTTTGTTCTTGTATTATGAGAAAGAACGGATAAAGTGACCAAATGACCGTCTCAATCCCATTCTTTATTTTATGTACCTCCATCCTGTCCATCTCTTCTTTGTCTCCATTCTAAAGAACGCTAGTCTGTTAAACCTCTCCTCATGCCGCGTATCTCTGTTGTCATTTTCCTCACCCTTCTCTGGACCGGGGTGAAACACTCAAATGCTATGATTGTTAGCATGGTATAAAAGTCCAGCTGGCTGGTGGATAGACTGGAGGAAGGTAGCAGAATCGTCCCATCTGACAGCTGCAGAAAACAATGGTTTCAAATCAAAACAAAAGCATTAACAAAAGATGCACATAAATATGTATAATTGTGCGGAGTGTCTGTACGTCAGCGAAAAGAATTGAATCAAGACTGAACAAACATATTTCATGCCAGACCTTCCTAAACTTCCAGCAGCTCTTTTCCTGAAGTCTGTCAGAATGGCCATGTGATTTATGCCACTGTAATGCTGATGCATCATTACTCTATAAGTGATAAAAGGCATCCAGGTGACATCACAAATATCTACTCTGTTCTGATGCCTATATATCTTTTTATATATCGCTGTCAATCCAGCTCAGCCAGTTAGTTCCAATATAGCGTACCCTTCATCCTCAAAGACAGTAAATATATAAAGGTAACATTACCGAAGACATGTAGTTTGCACACGTAAAAATACAGGGACCACTGTGTTAACAAAGACCATGTCAGTTGCAAGATCAGAGTAATAGATTTTAAGGCCAGGAGGGACCATTGTGATCATCTCGTCTGGCCGCCTGCAGGACACAGGCCAAAGAGTTTCACCCGTTACGATTCTTGCATCCAGCCCAATAACTTGTAGTTCTAGATGAGACTCATAGATTCATAGATTCTAGGACTGGAAGGGACCTCGAGAGGTCATCGAGTCCAGTCCCCTGCCCGCATGGCAGGACCAAATACTGTCTAGACCATCCCTGATAGACATTTATCTAACCTACTCTTAAATATCTCCAGAGATGGAGATTCCACAACCCCCCTAGGCAATTTATTCCAGTGTTTAACCACCCTGACAGTTAGGAACTTTTTCCTAATGTCCAACCTAGACCTCCCTTGCTGCAGTTTAAGCCCTTTGCTTCTTGTTCTATCCTTAGAGGCTAAGGTGAACAAGTTTTCTCCCTCCTCCTTATGACACCCTTTTAGATACCTGAAAACTGCTATCATGTCCCCTCTCAGTCTTCTCTTTTCCAAACTAAAGTCATGCCCCTTTCCTTTCCATATATTCACTGGCAGTGTTCAGATTTTAATAAATACTGAAGGATAGGCCCTCCTTTTAGTTTGTATCTCTTTCTGAGAGCAGCCAAGACAACTTGTTGACACTCTGAATGCGTTTTGGGGCAGATGCATTTCCTCAAGCAGCATCATGCTTTTTCTTTAGCAGATATACCCTCCATGCTTTTGCTGAGCAGGTTAGCCCATCACTTCCCGGTTGCTAGTTTTAGCTTTCGCATCATTGTGAGCATTACCGTGTCCTCCTGAGACATTACAAGTGCCTTAAGTTTGCATTGCAAATGGCTCCTGTTTAGTTAAACCAGGTGCTAAAATATATAGATTTTAAAGTCCCTGGGAAATAAAGAATTGTAACTTGATCCAGAACATGTTGACAAACAGAAGTAAGAGCTGGTTCGTGAGATAAATGTTTCCATAACTTTACTCTTAGGTTTCTTTTCTCTTCCCTTCAGCTTCCCTTAGTTAGTGCTTATGAAATGGAAGGAGAATGCAGGAATTGCTACTAAAAATACATTAGATGAGCAACTAGGATATCAAAATCTATTGACTTTTTTATCCATAGTGTCTTCCAGGGGAAGAGCTATAAAGTAAAGCAGGTTTATCACTTTCAGCCTGGTCAGAGTAATGATCCCGGACAGAAGCTAAGGGTGATTCCTGACGCTGGTTTCTGTTGAACTTCCCTGCAAATGGAGGTAGTTTGAAGGTCTGCAGAGAAGTGTTGTTTGTGGCAGGGCAGGAGACCAGTTAAACTAAAAGAGTAAAGGATGCGCCTTACTCCTTTCCTTGTAACGTCATCATCTCCTGGCTTTTTGTGCCATTTTGTCCTTCATATCATTAATCTTACTCCTAAATATGATTGGAACTGTCATTTGGCAATTGGTTTGTTTCTGTAGTCATGTTCCATCATAATTTTGGGTCTTAGAGAAGCAGAGCATTGTACCTGAGATCGGAAAATGTGGCATTACCCCAAAACAGCCAGCACGTGCTTGCGATTAGAAATTCATTTAATTGATCTAGTGTTTTACAGGCATGTTATTTTCTCCTTTTCTTTCTTACTGGGATATGAAGATTGAATCATGTTTTAAAATGAAATATGAATCCTGCTGGACTGTAAACATGACTAATGTGCCTCATGACATTGTTAGGAACTGATAATTCCACAGACCTTTGTCTTCGTGCTTCTGGCATGTAATGTAATGAGCGGAGCTGATAACCCTCAAGTAAGTTTTGCTGATTGGCACTGAATTAATATAAAGGCCTGAACCAGATCTGGGCATTACTTTTTTCTCTTTCTTGGTAAATGTGGTAATGTTGGACTCAGCTTTGGTTCTCAGCTCCTCAAAAATACACTTCAGATCTTTGGATTAAACTGGTTTACTCCACTATATTAGTGGGTCAGAGATCTGCGGGAGAGGAAGGAGCCATTTGCTGACTATACTCTGTTCAGTAAAGATTTTAAATACGTTACTGCTATCTGATATCATCTAACCTGGACTGTGCTCACAGGTCTTCGAAGTTGGATCGGGCCTTTGGAGAAACTATTCTCAAATGTTATTTGTATTTATATTATCCAAAGTAGTTCTTTATACATTGCTATAGAATCATATAAATGTAGGCCTAGAAGGGACCTTGAGAAGTCATCTAGTCCAGCCCCTTGCGCTGACACAGGACCAAGTAAACCTAGGCCATCTGACACAGGTATTTGTATAATTTGTTCTTAAAAACCTCCAATGACGGGGATTCTGTAACCTCCCTTGGACGTGCATTCCAAAGCTTAACTACCCTTAGAGTTGGAAAATCTTTCCTGATAGCTAACCTAAATCTCCCTTAAGCCTAGTACTTCTTGTCCTACCTTCATTGGACATGGAGACCAATTGATCACTGCCCCCTTTATAAGAGCCCTTAACATATTTGAAGACTGTTATCAGGTCTTCTCTCAGTCTTCTTTTCTCAAGACTAAACTTGCCCAATTTTTTTAACTTTTCCTCATAGGTCAAGTTTTCTAATCTTTCATGTTTGTTGCTCTCCTCTGGACTGTCTCCAGTTTATCCCCGTCTTTCCTAAACTGTGATGCCCAAAACATGATGCTATACTTCAGCTGAGGCCTCACCAGTGCTGAATAGATTGGAACAATTAACTCTTGTGTCTTAGATACGACACTCCTGTCAATATACCGCCGAATATTAGCCTTTTTTGCAACTGCATCCCACACTGTTGGCTCCTATTCAATTTGTGATCCACTATAATTCCCAGATCCTTTTCTGCAGCACTACTGCCTAACCAGTTTTTCCCTATTTTGTAGTTGTGCATTTGTTTGTTTTTCCTTTTTAAGTGCAGTACTTTGTTCTGGTCTTTATTGAATTACATCTTTTTGGTTTTGGACCAATTCTCCAATTTGTCAAGGTGAAATCAACAAGGTGAAATTCAATGAAGATAGTAACTAATGATCATTGAAGCAATAGGGGTGCACTAAACATGATGTGATCCAGTGTTGCCAATTCTCACAATTATATCATGAATCTCACAATATTTTGTGCTTTTCTTGTAGTCCCAACTCCTGGAGTTATGTGATTATGTGAGAATCACTTATTACAGTTTATTTTACAGCTTAGTTTTCTTTAATGAAATTTTCTAGCCATCCTAGTTGTGGAGAAAGCATGAAAACGTGAACCCTAAAGGCTACGACACCAGAAAACAAATAAAAATAAACTCAAAATAGCTATTTTTAAACACGTTGTTAATCTTTAAGCAAATCTCATGATATTAGGGGGCTGACTTGTGATTTTTTTTTTAACCCTTGGAGTTGGCCAGAATGTTGTTCTGGAAATCGTGGTGGAAGCTTCCCGTCTCGTTTCAGGGAAGAGAATGAGATTCAGGAATTCTAGAGTAAGAGACTGTGGATACATCTACACTTGGAGCTGGGGGTGTGATTCCCAACCGGCATCGACATACTCTCATCAAGCTAGCATGGGCATGCATAGTCTCGCTGTCCAAAGTGCAAACCCATCTGGACCCCAAGGGTACATGCTCGGGCAGCTAACCGGTGCCGCCGCTTGCCTCTGCCTGTGCTACCCCCGCTACACGACTATTTTTAGCATGCTACGTTGATGAGAGCTACCATGAGCATGTCTGTGCTAGCTACGAATCCCATCTCTAACTTGAAGAGTAGACGTAACCTCAGAGTCTAGAGTAAGAAACTCCTAGGCTGTGTTCTTGACTCTGCCAATTCCTGCTCTCTGACTTTATACATATTGCTAAATCTTGGTTTATCCCTCTGTAAAACGGGTATCATAGTGTTGTAAGACTTAATGTTTGGAAGACCTGGGATGAAAGGTGCTGTTGTGTAAATACTTGCAGTGAGGAAGTCTAGCTATATTCCACTGGGATAATGTCTGTAGACTTATTCAAAGGATGTAATTAATGTATCTATGATTTGGTATGGTAGGAAAGTTAAAACTATTGGCAAGGGAACTGGTTCAGCTAAAGTAAGAACTTGTCTGAAAGTTAGTCCAATTTCACATTGAACCAGACCTGAATCTGTTTTGTGATTGGAAAAAACCCAGTTAGCTTCCTTTTTCTTTTCTTTTCTTTTCTTTTCTTTTCTTTTTCCTTCCACCTCTGCGGTTCCTAGTTCTGGCCAAGTCTGGTATATAATTGCCAACATACTGCAAAAAATACTGCTGCTCTCAAGCCTGACCTGAAGCCGGAAGTGCTGAGTATCTCAAGAGATGCTTTTGGGGTGATTCCTAACCCAGTTTTGCAGATTGAAGAGATGTAATTAACTCAGACTAAGCATATGGAGCCAGATCTTCAGAGAGTGTAAATCAGCTGAGAATCTGATCCAGGAACTTTTGGGGTACATCTGAACCTCCTGAAGTTTGCCCACCGCATGACAGGTCCCCTTGGATTTTGTTTCGGATTGAGAGAGAATGGCCTTCTCTCTGTGTAGCAGATGTGGCAGTTGGTGAGGGAGTTGTGGTGCGGCGCAGCACTCTCACAGTTGACCTCATGGGTGTTCGGACTTGAGACAAGCAGAGACCACACTGCGCTGCCCACTTTCATGACACAGAAAAATTCTGAGTCAGGTCTTTGGCAGACACCTCACTGCGGGTGTGACTGGAAACTGAACACAAATGAATGTATTCATTCAGTTTGCTGAAATCCCTTTGCAGATGTATTGCCAAATAAATTGGGGTTAGAAAAAAAGTTAGCATTTTATTTATTTGTTTAATATTAAGATGTGGGCTGGTTCGAACTGAGCACTGAGCTCTTTGTAATCAGCTGAACATGAGCCGTGCAGGGGTTAGACAAGCAGCGGCTGTTCAGTAAAGAGTGAAAAGCATAAATTTACTGCAGGGAGAAATAACGCTCAAGCACCCGTGATGGCTGCCATCTTGACTGAAACTGCAGTGGGGGACCTCCCGAGCTAAAAGCACAAACTGCTACAGCTTGAGCTAAGGAGCCGTGGCTCCCGCAGCGGCGGCTCTATTAACTTACATCCTCGGCAGAGAGGGGGACCCATGACACACACTCAGCAGTGGGTTACACATCCACAATCCGAGCACAGCTATTTTAGAATAAAATAAACTTTAACAGGAAGTGGGATCTGCTTCAGAAATGCAGTGTTCCGCATCAGAGATTCATAGAAGGGACCCGTGTGATCATCTGGTCCGACCACCAGCAGAACACAGGCCATGGGACTTCCCTGAGTAATCCTCCCAGTGGAGGGAATTATTCTTCCCTACGAAAAGGGTTTTTTTTGAGGGCCATAAGATGCGGTTGAATGTAGAGCATACAGTATGTTATTTCCTGTTGTACAAGAAGATTGTCTTTTTAGTAACATGCATTTTTTAAAAGAATTCTTTAATGTGACTTCTAAAGTCTCAGGAATCTAAAGCTTGCAAAAGAATGTTGCTCACAATAAGATGACATCAAATGAATTGCATCGAATGAACTGGCATTAGGTTCCTTGGTAATAACAATCAGAGTCCTTAGAGACGAGTAATAAATTGTAAGGGCCAACTCTCACCTCGGCGACAGAGATGCACTGCCCGTTAATTTGGAGACACCTCTCCAAAACGGCAGTGACTCAGAAGCCCAGCATGACTCTCCCTTTGGAGGTGGGTGGAAGTGAAATGATGGATAGACTGTGTGCTGGCGCTCTGCAGTGCCGAATGATGATGAACAAAGGGCTGCCGAGCATGGAATGCTTCTGTCTCAAAGGGCCAGTCTAGACTAGGAATAAAAAGTGTTTCTTTTTTTTTTTTTTAAGTATTGCCTAACACATTTTAATTAACTCCTTTTTAAATAGCACTTAGAACTTAATGTAGTGATTCACATACCACCTTGCACTATTAAAAAATGTGTAGCATTGACCTGGATCAGCTAACACTCGTTTAATGGTGTTAAATCATGTCTAGACTAGGTATGCAGAAGTGGTTAAAATATATTAACATGTTACCTAGCACGTTTTTTTACAAAAAAATTATTTCCTTAGTCTAGTCAGGGCCAAATGGGAAAAAAGCACTGAGAGAGAACAGTACTAAAGAAATAAAATAAAATTAATTAAACCCAGAAAATCACTTTCCCACATGGATGTCAGTTACCCATTTTATAACTGCATAGTCAGAGAAACTTCGTATTGGCATCCTTATGCTGGTTCACTAAATTCATTTCGTTTTCCTGTAGTCGTCTTTACTCTCTAGTGACTTTGCCTGCATTACCTTACGTTTTGGTGCATTTGCAAATTTGATCAATACGCTCATTATCCAGGTCATTTAAAATATTAAATTGTACTGCTCCCGGTATTGCCTTTGAAAATGTTAAGATTTAGCTTAATTTCCCAGACGCCATTTTATTCAGTAACATAATTTGCTTTTTCTAGCTTTAATTCACTTTTGAAATTAAAAGGATATGTCTAGATAAAAGCATTTTCTTGCCAATCTGAGCTCCCTTATTAATAATATGTCATATCTTGATCAGTGATTAATATGTAGGGAATTAGTCATGACTTAACTATCTTAATGTTTGAACAAAGAGAGGAATTTGTTTTTGTAAATGAGCATATAATTCTGAACAAAATTGATTTAGCTGATCTGATCAATGGTTGGTGAAATGGGCATCTTGAATTTATTCTGATTTCTTAGAATCTGGTTTTAGCATGTACTTGTAAGGAAAAATGAATGAGAGAGAGCATTGGGAACATACAGACTGGTAGAATAATAATCTGAGATGACAAAAGGAATCTAAGATTTAAGGCTGCCTCTCCATGCTCTGTAAAAAGAACAGGAGTACTTGTGGCACCTTATGCTCAAATAAATTTGTTAGAGACTAAGGTGCCACAAGTACTCCTGTTCTTTTTACGGATACAGACTAACATGGCTGCTACTCTGAAACCTGTCTCCATGCTCTGTCCAGAGTGAAACCCACAATAACACTAGATGTGCTTGGTTTCTCCGTTATGAACTTGAAATTCAGCGCGGGTTCAGCTCCTGCAAGATTCTTGAGCATACTGAGCAAGCCTAGGCTGACTTAGGAGTTTGAATAAGAACGGCCCTACTGGGTCAGACCAAAGGTCCATCTAGCCCAGTATCCTGTCTTCCTACAGTGGCCAATGCCAGATGCCCCAGAAGTAATGAACAGAGCAGGTAATCATCAAGTGATCCATCCCCTGTCGCCCATTCCCAGCTTCTGGCAAACAGGCTAAGAAACTATCTCTGCCCTACCTGGCTAATAGCCATGGATTTATATGATATTTTCTGTCTTATTAGCTATCCCTTTCTTAATGATTCCCAACATTCTGTTCGCTTCTTTGACTGCCGCTGCACATTGAGTGGATGTTTTCAGAGAACTATCCACAATGACTCCAAGATCTCTTTCTTGAGTGGTAACAGTTAATTTAGACCCCATCATTTTATAGGTATAGTTGGGATTATGTTTTCCAGTGTGCATTATTTTGCATTTTTTAACATTGAATTTCATCTGCCATTTTGTTGCCCAGTCACCTAATTTTGAGAGATCCTTTTGTAGCTCTTCGCAGTCTGCCTGGGACTTAACTAGCTTTAGTAGTTTTGTATCATCTGCAAATTTTTCCACCTCACTGTTTACCCCTTTTTCCAGATCATTTATGAATATGTTGAATAGGACTGGGCCCAGTACAGACCCCTGGGGGACATCACTATTTACCTCTCTGCATTCTGAAAACTGACCATTTATTCCTACCCTTTGTTTCCTATCTTTTAACTAGTTACCAGTCCATGAGAGAACCTTCCCTCTTATCCCATGACATCAGAATTAATGGATAATTAATAGCCTTTGATGGTTTTTAGCCTTTCAGGAAGCCATATGAAACTTGGGGTTCACCTGGAGATTTATTGGTTTGCCCAAACCCCAAATTCAAAGTGAATCTTCGAAGAATGGAGGGAGGTTGAGAGGAGACGAAGCTAGAAGGCATCAAAAGTCAAGGGCATGTTCACATGTAAAGCAGAACCCTCAGAGTTCGGCACTGCTCTGTCCTCAGTTCATTGTATATAACACAGCACATACTGTGGCTCTGCAGCCGTTTGATCTAGGGCACTAGCTTGCTGGTGCTAACTGTTCTTTTGTATGCAAGACCCCAGAGGTTCTCAAACTGTTGTCCATGGACCGCTGTGGTCTGTGAAGGGCTGGTTGCTCACATGGTGCTGGCTCCTGTTCCTCATTTCCATCTGCTAGATTGCATTAAAAGATGCTAAAACACATTAAACGCTTTCCTGATGTGAGTTTTCCACATAAGCAATTACAGTTGCCACAGGGCTAATTTTCAATGAACACCAGCGCTGGTGGTCCACGCAGTGAGGTGTCTGTGAGAGAAGCTCTCTTATAAGATGTACTCCATGCTGTGGAAAATCGGAGGCTCTGGAACAAGCCACGCTGATTAAAAAGTTCCTGGAATAAAGAGGCTGCTCGGCTCTGTGGTGATGTAGCTCTCTTCAAATTGCAGCCTGTAGCAGTTAGGAGACTAAGATGGCTCCTTTCTCACTTCCTCTCTGCCTCTCTCTGACACTTTGCCCAAGTCTATTGACCCACTGCTACATTATACGATAAAATTCAATAAGGACAAATGCAAAGTCCTCCACTTAGGAAGGAGCAGTCAGTTGCACACATACAAAATGGGAAATGACTGCCTAGGAAGGAGTACGGATGGTTGGGCGGGATGCCCAGATACAAACAGAAAGAGTGGATATTTACGTGTTCTCGCCCTTATAAGTAACCAGTTTTCTGCTGCTGTTTCAGCCTTGAACAACTTCTGCAGGCAGGGAGTGAATGTTTCATTCAAAAGATATTTCACCAACGTGCACAAAACGGAGTGTGAGTCTGCTGACCACTCACTGGGAATGTGTTGGTACGTCCCAGAATACAGTTCTGTCCAAGGGCAGGATTCAAGACCAGCTTGTGGGTCAGAGTCCTCTCATCCCCGTGTAAGGGAGTACTTCTTAAAGCAGAACTGCCGCTGCAGAACATTGCCCATTCTGCTCCTCCCATGGAGAAGCGAGGCCACTGCTTCACTGAGATTCCACTGCAGGCCTGGGACCCTCAGGACCTCTCCGATCTGACTGACTCTCTGGCTGGGGAGGGGAAGTGGAGTCCTAAAGGGAGGTTCTGCTCCCAGAAGCAGCTCTCTGAGTGGGTTTCATGACTGTGATATGTAGGCTTTGGCCAGTTAGGAAAATGTGCAGTGATATCTGAGGGGCAGCACCTTCCTGCATGTCTCCATGTGGATGCTGTGATCTCCGCAGGGACTGTTACACACACACACACACACCCTATCACTTAGCATTTTTAACAACCCGGAGTGAAAAGTCACATTTCCAGCCTTGTGAAAACTTGGCCTCACTTTGGTTCCATAAAATGGGGATGCATAAATGATAAAATGACAAAGGAGCAGGATGCATTCCTGAAATGAGCCTGGCTATAAAAAAATGGAAACAGTTTTGAATACAAAGTGGGATAGATAGATGATCAAGTAGTGTCATGTACTTAAGTCATGGAGGACGTTGTGCTCGTTACCATTTATTTCAGAGATACTTACAATGATGAGAATGGTTCCCACCTCCTCGCTCTCATTCACAGTGCATGAACAGACAGCAGATGGAGGAATACTTGTTGAAACTTAATATTGTGTTTTGTAACTTGCATGCAATCCATAGCCTCTTTTCTTGTCTATATTCCAATAGACAGTGCACAGCCCAGAGCCATTAAAGTGATTCATAATGAGTTTTATAGAACTCTATATGCAATTATAAACCTGAAAACAATTTTTAGGAAACATCCAGTACATTTAAAATAAGGAAAAAACAATAGATAACAGAACCAATTTTATGCACAATTAATCATGGAGGCCAGGGCAGTAGACAATACAGCACATGAAGCTACTGATTCTATAAATATGCCGGTCACACTCAGAAGCACCAGAAAGCGAATTAACAAAGCATAAAGCCCCAATGTTCAGCTGGCTCCATTATGACCTTTAAATCTCTGTGTACAAGTGGTTGTAGGTAGAATTAGCCCATTTGTACTTAGCTACCCAATTTGTGCACTCATGTACTTGTTTGCGCACTCAATAAATGCGGGCACAATGCTTTGTGGGTGCAGTGTTTTGTGTGCAAATTTAGGCTCACACTCCACAAGGATGCAGAGACTTGTACCAGCATATCCTACCACATGATTGCAGCCTTCCAGTCAGTTCTTAGCCCAGTGTGTCAACTACACTTTGATGTGCAGGGCCCAGAGTTCAGACTTGAGCAGCAGTTTTCCAGTTGTGCATTTATGACTCAGATACCCCTTTTAGTCACCTAATTACCAAGGTTAGCACCAAAATGCCCAGTAGGTTCCTGCTTTTGAAAACTGACAGGGGACGGATCACTCAACAATTGCCTTGTTCTGTTCATTCCCTCTGAAGCATCTGACACTGGCCACTGTCGGAAGACAGGATATTGGGCTAGCTGGACCATTGGTCTGAACCTCTAGTCCTGCTAGTGAAGGCAGGGGGCTGGACTTGATGACCTTTCAGGGTCCCTTCCAGTTCTAGGAGATAGGTATATCTCCATATTTTTTTTATTTTAACCAGTCTGGCTGTTGTTATGATGAACATCTACATAACGCGGTTAAAAGTAAAAAATCTGAGAAAACATTTAGGTCCTTATGAATTGTTAGAAATTTTTTTGTAAAACTTTTAAATCAACCTTAAAAGCCCCTGAAGTTACCTTCTCTACAGTACATCTACAAAGTAAAAACAGCTCCTTTGATTTTTCACCATGTCGCAAGGGCATATCCTGGACATGCAGAGATCCTAACTGTGCACATGTAGATGAGTCATTGCCTGTCAGCAAGGGTCCTTCCTTATAGAACTGCCTTTAACTAGAGCTGGCAAAATCCCAGAAATAAAAGCTGAAGTTAGAGAACGTTTCTCTTGTGGAGAAGATGTTGCAACAGCAGTGTTATATCTGAGTTTCTGGGGAAGAACTCTCTGACAGAATAGGTGTATTCAAATTATAAAGGTGGCCTTCCATATTTTGGTGGTAAGCAGAACTACGGGTAGCTATCAAAATAAGGTGGTATCCAGTTTAAACTATAAAATGCTTTTCCAAAAAAAACCCCACCAACCCATAACATATTCTGTATAACCGGCAGCAATAGTTTTCCTAGGTAAGTTCTACACTGAAGGGTTCTTTGCAGACCTTGTCCGTAACGCTCTCCAGAGCACCAAGATTGAGCGTGGGCTGTTGGCTGGCTATGCTGTGTGCACGGAGATAATATACAACAAGAGGATGCCTCAAAACTAGCAGCTTGTCTTGGCTTGTCCAGTGCTTTTAGTCAGTGTTCGAGACGGACAGACCTGCAAATGGTTTGGAGCAGATCTGAGGAAACTCTGCAAAGTTCAGTTCATGACAAACTGAAGCCAGCAGTTTGGTTCTCAGGAAACAGAAGTAGTTAGGTCCAGGCTAGAAGCTAATCTGCCACTGCAGGTTCATTAGGAGGCTGGATTTTGACCAACTTGAATGCTCCAAAGGAACCCATTACAGCTAGCTGCTCTTTCCTGACTCACTAAGCCCTAGGACCAATCCTTGT
The DNA here is from genome assembly GCF_028017835.1 of Emys orbicularis. Classification (NCBI taxonomy): domain Eukaryota; kingdom Metazoa; phylum Chordata; order Testudines; family Emydidae; genus Emys; species Emys orbicularis. The sequence goes on from NC_088691.1 coordinate 1,829,091, forward strand.
CTTGTCTTAGATGTTTTCAGTAGGATTCTTGTAGGGCAGCTGGGTCTGTCTGCTTTCCGTCTATTTTGACCAACTTTCATGATTGTGAGCTGAGGTTTGTGATCAAAGCTCTGAACTCAAATGCAGATTAATTTCCAATGCTTTTTTGGTCTCAGTGGAACATTATATGCAGCTCTAGACTCAACTTTCAGGTTCAGTTGGGATATGCATACAAAAATCCAGATGCTTATCATGAAGTCATAGAAATACGGGGCTGGAAGAGGCCTTGAGAGGTCATCTAGTCCAGCCTGTTCTGCAGCAGGACTAAGTACAGGTATACCTGGGCATTCCTGAAAGGAGTTAGTCTAACCTGTTCTTAAAACCCTCCGGTGACAGGGGTTCCACAACCTCCCTTGGTAGCCTATTCCAGTGCTTAACTGTCCTTCCTAGTTAGAACGCTTTTTCCTATTATCTAACCTACATTTGTCTTGCTGTAGAGTAAGCTCATTACTTCTTGTCCCACCTTCAGTAGGCATGGAGAACAGTTGTCTTTTCTCAAGACTAAATATTCTCACTTTTTTTTAACCTTTCCTCATAGACCGGGTTTTCTAAACCTTTGGATCATTTTTTTCTCTTTCCTCTGGAGCCTCTCCAGTTTGTCCATATGTTTCCTAAAATGTGGTATCCAAAACTGGACAGAGTGGCTACTAGCAATTCAAGCTTCTGTACCAGCCATGGATTGGCCACAGAGCTTCCGTCCTAGAGAGAGACACCAGATGTGTTCACTCTCAGATCCTTTAAATTACTGCCAGGAATGGCAGTGGTGAGCTAAAGTATGTTACACATGACACCATCTAGTGCCTGAACGGTGTAATACAGTTTAACCTTCCATCACAAGGCCAGTAACCCTGTCTTGGAAGGATATTAAGTTGGTTTGATATGATTTGTGCTTGACAGATACTTGTTGGCTATTCCTTATCACCCTATTATCCTCTAGGTGCTCACAAATTGATTGTTTGAGAATTGGTTCCAGTATTTTTCCAGGCATAGGGATCTCTTGAGCCTTCCAAACTAGGCTGGGAATCTTACAAGAACAAGATTTCTTTTGAGACTTCTGCTTGCAGCCCCTGCTGGGAACTGGGACTGAAGAGGAAATCATTCACTTCCCAACTGCTCCTGTTGCACTCCAGAAATGGGGGAAGGGCTTATGCTGGAGCTTAGATTATGTTCTAACCAGGGTCACCCATGCCTAATATGTGTCGTTACACAGTAAGAGACAATATCAAAACCATTGCATTTCCAGTATAACTCTCTGTAAAAAGAGTTTAATTTTATTTGATGAGGATGCAAGTAGCAGAAAATACTCGAGAAGCAGAGCCTGGGTCTCTGTTAGCTGTTCACGCATGCCAGCTCCCTGACTCTGAACCATGTCTGAAAATGATTTCTCTGTAAAATGGAAAATCTTAATTATTTCTTTAGGCACAAATTAATCAAACTTCCAATCCCGAGGAGTGTGGAAATGATAGACTCTGCCAGGTGAACTGAACTCAGATCCAGATCCCACGCAGCTCTGTGACCACAGATACACACGTAATGTGTCCCATGTTCATGTAGTGTGGGCACTGCTAAGAGAAGAAACATTTTACATTATACATAAAATACCCCTGGCTGGACATCTAGTGACAAATGCCAACGTGAGAACTGGCATACGTGGCTGGTAAAGTGAACGTGGCTCTTGAAACATTCAGTATTCACTCTTTGCCAGAGGAAGCATCACCAGCAAGAAAAAAGACTGAACATAAGAACGGCCAGACTGGGTCAGACCAAAGGTCCATCTAGCCCCGTATCCTGTCTTCCGACAGTGGCCAGTGCCAGGTGCCCCAGAGGGAATGAACAGAACAGGTAATCACCAAGTGATTCATCCCGTCACCCATTCCCCTGCTTCTGCTACTGTTCCTGTGAACACTAGACATAAGAATAACAGGAGTACTTGTGGCACCTTAGAGACTAACAAATTTATTAGAGCATAAGCTTTCGTGGGCTACAACCCACTTCTTCGGATGCATATAGAGTGAAACATATATTGAGGAGATATATATACACACATACAGAGAGCATGTATGTGTGTATATATATCTCCTCAATATATGTTTCACTCTATATGCATCCGAAGAAGTGGGTTGTAGCCCACGAAAGCTTATGCTCTAATAAATTTGTTAGTCTCTAAGGTGCCACAAGTACTCCTGTTATTTTTGCGGATACAGACTAACACGGCTGCTACTCTGAAACTAGACATAAGGAGATGAATGTTTGCCTCCAGCATTTCCACGGGCATGAGTCACAGAAGCAGAGCTGCAGCCAAGCAAACATAAAAATCAGTGGGTCTAAATGAACTTTTCAAAAGTTCTGACAATGTTTAGGTGAACAGTAACTAATTTTTTTTTAAAAATCAGGCAATTATTAGAGAACAATAACATTGTTAGGCTGACTGGGCTATCTACTGAGGGGTTGTCAATCATTTTTGTTATGAAAGACACAGTACTTAGAGGCTGTCAATCATGCCTGTTTGTAAGAGCCAGAGAACTTTAAGAATTGCTACACCTGAATTTACCAAATGCAAAAATATAACAGATGCAGATTGATCATACAGTTTATAAGGAGGTTTTTGCATGAGTTTTTATTCTTATTCCTCTCTCAAACTCTTTTCAACACTGGGAGCTTGGAAGGGCTTATTTTTCAGCCATGAGCTTTTATGCCACATAAAAATAAGTGGGTTAAGCTTATAGTGTCTGCTGCAGCCAAAACTCAGCTTTGCTGGACTCCTTTGCTGGGAAGCGGAAGTGCTAAAGATTTGTTTTTGCAGGCCCAGTCCGAGAGAGCTGGTGCTAGAGTGGGACTGTTTTCTGGAGAGTCCCACAGACTGCCACATAGTTATAGGCTTGTAGAAAATGTGTATTGAAGAATATCAGGGGACTCCTTCAGCCTGCTCTGGGAATTCTACAGATGACTTAACATGGAAGTAAATTCACCTGTGACTGATACGAGAAACGGCCTTCAGGAAAGGAGCTATAGCTTGATGATTTTATTTTAAAGAAGACCCCTGAACACGTAAACCCTTCTGTTTTAAATATACATGAAGAACAGTTGACTGTTTTTTTAATTGAAACAAATTTTAGAAAGAGAGACTCCCATGTCAGCTTTCCCAGTGATGTCCTACGGCTGAGCTACTCCAACCTGACCGGGCAGAGTTGTCTTATCTTCAGAATTCACTATGTGGCCCTGAAGGGGAGTTTAAAATGTCTGATAATGTCTCCATCAGCTGCCTAGTTTTCCATGCTTTCCCCCCTTTTTAACAGGCCTCCAGTGTCAAACTGAACCTGTCTCCTTGATGGATTAACCAGGGCTGGAGCCAGTCCATGACCTTGCATGTCTACTAATACTGCAGTTGGTTGGAACATGGGGTGAAATCCTTCCCCAGTGAAGTCAATGGGAATTTTGCCATTGATGTCAATGGGGCCCGGATATAACTCATGATATTTTGACAGTGCCTGTGCTCTAATGATCATTCATTGAGCTACGGTTTCCAAGTATCCTCAGCCCATACCCTAAAATTGCCCAGCAAATGCACATGTGTACATCTGTGCATGAGAGAGCCCGTGAGATGATTTACAACACTCAACACCCTATCTGGTGACCCAAGCCCAGTACAAGTATCTGTTTGTATGTGCGATATCGGAGAGAGGTTTTTAAAATGTTAAGACATTGTGGATTTGTATGACTTTGATAAACTTCCATCGAAGCACGGAGATCACTTCACTGTATCCTGTATGCTATAAACTCAAATCCTTCAACAATCCTTCCACTAGAGATCAACAGCATATAAAGGCATGCAGGTTGCTTGCTTGCTTCACTGCCTGTAGCATGAATAACACGGCGAATAACAGCTACCAAGGCACAAGCCATGACGTGAAAATGTTACCACACTTAAAAGCTCTGCTCTAGGACAGAGAACAGAAGTGCCCTGTCAGCACAGGCCCTAAAGGACAGCGGGCAGGGAGCCATTCTGAGAGGGAGGTGCCCAGCTCCGGAAGTCACTTCCCGCTACGCCTGCGAGAGCCCAGGTTTGGTGAGTTTCAGGAAGCAGGAGCTGCAATCAGAGCTGTTCCAAGAACTGATTTTTTTTTTCCCATTCAGGGGCCGAACCAAAGAATCAAAATAAAATTTTGTTTCAAGTTGGCTGAAATATTTCATTTTGGTTTCTTTAACCTTTGAAAAAATAAAATTCAAGTAATATTCAAAACAAAAAGTCATTTTGAATCAAAATATCAAAACATTTCATTTAGAAAATGGCAAAATGAAACGTTTCAGGGGTTGGGGGAATTTTTTCTTCGGTGGTGCCTTTTTTTTTTTTTAACCAAAACAAGTTTGCGAATTTGATGCAATTTCATGAAATGTTTTAGTTGACTTGAGTCAACTTATTTTTCACCAAAAAATTCATTGTCCAAAAAACTTCCCGGCGCTAGCTGCATGGAGCCCTGAGGAGCACCAGGGAGCATGTGCTTCCCCCAGCGCTGTTCCCTGTGCACCAGCATCTCTCTCCGGCTCTGTGGCCACATCCTGCTCTCCAGCATGAAGGGAGCACAGGGTCTGCTGCTGTGAGCTGGCCCTGTGTATCTCCTCGTCCCTGCGTGGCTGGGCAGGGCCTCTATCTGTTCTGTAATTTACGCCTGCAGGAAGTTTCCCATTTACTGGGCAGGGATGGTACCATTTGTCTGGCTTGCACCAGTTACTAGCGGCGCTTGTTATTTAACATCAGTAGTTATTAGTATTCTATTACTGCCCCGCTGTACAGACACATAGCGAGAGACCCTCACTGCTCTGAAGAGCTGACAGTCTCAATAGACCAGACAGACACAGGATGGGAGGGGAAACAGAGTCCCGGAGAGAAGGGGCTTGTGAACGGTCACGCAGCAGGAACAGAACCTAGATTCCTGACTCCCCAGCCAGTGCACCACCCACTGGCCACATGGTCTTTCCGTAGTAATGTGCCCAGGTACCATGGTGACAGTCCTAATCGAAACAGAGAAATAGCTGCAGTTCCTCACTTGCTAGCTAATTCAGTGCATTTTTAAAGCAAATGTTAGTAATTAAACTCAAGTGCTTAATGAGTTTCTAGTGAAAAGATCAAATTATACTCTTCAAACATGGAGCTAGAATTTGGTCTAATTAGAAGAAATGTGTTTTTCCTGTGTGGGGCAGTTGCTGAAGTGACAGTTTGGAGACTGTTGTGACAGCATTCGCAGAGATGGGCGCTAGCCAAATAGCAGCACTGCTTTGGTGTCTCGCATAGTGCAGTCGTGCTTCCAAATGAATAATTATGCAGTATTCTTCCCGCAGTTCATTAGGTGAAGAAAAACAATGCACTTGTGTTCCATGTGGTGCATGTTCACACGTTTCAATCTGAACATGATGGAGGGAAGAGTTTGGATCCAGACAGCAAATTTTCCCTTCCCCCACCCCTTCTTCCCCCCCAAATGGATAACCTAATAATAATAATAAACCATTCTCTTCATTCCTGTTACTCAGACTAACCCATGGCAAGAGATACAAGCAAAAGTAGTTGTTACATTGCTTGGTTTTATCAGAGTTGTCAAGATTAACCAGAGACAAGGTGGGTGAGGGAATCTCTTTTATTGGACCCCTTTCGTTGGTGAGAGAGACAAGCTCTTCTTCAGCTCGGTGTAAGCTTGAAGGCTAGTCTCTCTCACCAACAGAGGTTGGTCCAATAAAAGAGATTCCCTCACCCACCGTGTCTCTCTAATATCCTGGGACCAACGTGGCTACAACACTGCCTACAAGAATAAGGAGAGCCATTTCTGTAAATATAGTTAAAGAACAATGTTTATGGCACGAGACTAGCTAAGACAATAAACAGCTTTTGCTAATGATTAAACCACTGAAGCAAAGCTGAACCATTTAATAACCACAAAAGCCAGCTACTGCCTTGTACATGCCTTTGCCTTGATATTGTTGTTCTCTGACCAGACCAAACAAGATCCAGCAAACCACCTTTCAGAGAAAGCAAATACCTGGGGGCTGTGGAGTTCTGGAGGGAATGGTGCAGCCTTGCGGAATTTCCTCTGAAGTCAATGAGAGTGCCATGCACACAGCAGCTGCAGCATCGAGCCTGTAGTCTCAATTCCCAGTAGTTTACAGCTGTCCAAGACATTGTCCCCCTGGGTCTGATGTGGAGAGATTGTTTTGTGGGGGGGGGGGGAGGAAATGGTTAAAGAAAACCCAGTCTGTCATTTTTGAGTAATCTGAGCATGAAAACTCCAGACCGCACCCAGAGTTATTTATGTTTGCAAATATGGGAGCTTTGGCATGCCTATCTCAGCTAAGAGAGTGAGGGAGAAATGGGGAAGAAACCAGACTACCTAAAGAATGTGAATGTGTCCCACCTTTTAAACATCCCCTTTTCCTCTTAATTGTGTGTGGCATGTAGCTTCTGCTCGAGCCCCAGCCCAGTTTCTGCATGTACACTGTGCTTTCCCTGCTTATACAGAGAAATGACTAATGAGCTACTTATTACTGACACCATCTAGTGAAGTGGAAAGCCAGGGTACATTACCCTTTGGGAGGGTTACATGATGCTTCAGAGAAATCACAGTGCCTATCTTCCCAGAACCTCTGTGCAGCGCTGTGAAGTGTGTGGTGTGGCTCGGGATGAGCACGCAGGTCGTGTTCCTGTCCACGTGCAGGAATTATTCTCACTTGAAGAAATGCGAAGCTTCCAGAAGCGCGAGTGGGAGTTCCTGGGGCAAAGCAGTGAAAGCTGAGGAGGGCAAAGGAAACAGCTGTAGTTTCTGCAGGTCCCCGCCAGCGTATTGCCTCCAGTTCAGCAACGGGCAGTCGATGTGGAGCAGCTGGCATGGGGGTGATGCGAGAGAGCATTCATGTTACAGGTAGAGGGCCTGGTCCTAACCTGACACCACTGAGACTCAGGAGGCCTGGCACTGCAGCTAATGGTCCTTCCCAGCGGTGGGGCCAGAATCAGACCCTCGGTGCACAGAGGGCAAGGGTGGCCAGTGCCCTGACAAACAGCATGCACCGAGATACATTTCAGTTAATGGCTTCCAACCCCACCTGGCACCAGTGAGATGTGAAGTCAATACAGGTTTCAATGGCAAACCACTTTAGAAGCTCTGAGATAATGTCTGCCTGGGAGTGTCTACAGCTTGCGGCATTTTGGTGAATTATAACTGCACACATTAGGGCAGATTCTAGCATCATTTCAACACCACAAAGTACCCTTACGGAGAGGGATTCCCCACGCAGGTGGCCTCTAGCTACCGTACACAGCTCTCCGAGTACAGGGCCTGTCGGGGGAGGGAAGGCTGTGGCTGAGTGCACGAACGTCGGACTGTGCACTCCACAAAACCGGAATGCCAGGTTTTGTGTTACCGGATGATGTGTGCGTGTTTTGGAGATTGCCTGCCTGATAGTGAGGTGCACCAGAGCAAACACACTTCATGCTGCTGGTTTTTTTAATGTCATTTTCTAAATAAAACTTCCATAGCAAGAAAGGAAGCAGAAATATATTTGTAAAGGTCTCTCATCTCCTAGTGCCTTCTCCTGGAAGAATGCTTTGGCTGTGTGTATAATATAGATATTCTGTTTTTTCAGTGCCCTTCACTCTCTGTCTTCATAATCATGTGGAGCAAAGCTATACAATCAGCTCTGCTCACTTAGGGGAAAATGTGATCAGGCAATATAGCTTATTAGTGTAAAGTACTGCAATCTCATCTGCTTTATTTTGTCAGCCATTCGATGCTAATGCAAGAGGCTGTTCTTGTCAGGCCTAGAAGACAGGAGGTTAGTACATGTGCGTGTGTACAGATTTATAATTCCTTTTTCTCTCCCATCGGTCAAAGTTAGCTTTCTGTTGTAATGCTGGCAAGGAAGATTAGAGTCTGTTTTAGACACGTCTAATCTGAGGCATTCTCTCTGTCCTGCTAAGGAAATGTGCTCACTTAAGCACTGAAGTTGCGTCCTGAGGCAAAAAGAGAGTGAACAACAATAACAACAACGACTAGAATGTATATAGCACTTCCCATTAATTGTGCAGACTTGTGAAAATGTGCCTGTTTCTCCCGCTTCCTTCAGGCCTCTCGGACGCGCCACTGGTGGAAAGGGGGCATGTACCCTGCAGACCTGGTGTCACGGGGCCTCATTGAAAGGGAAGGCACCTGTGACTGCCTGCCTGCTGCTGATTGGTTGAAAAGGCAGGTGATATCTGGGCTTCCTAAGGCAGAGCGAGTGGACAGGAAGGAGGCGGGTGAGAGCTTCCTGGCAAAGGAGACTCGGGAACAGCAGGGGAGTGCTGCTGGAGACAGAGAAAAGCAGCTGGGGGAGCGGCTTCAGCGAGAGAGGAAGAGCTCCTGAGAGGCCGGAGGAAGCAGCTGAGGGGTTGGGGGCTCCTTCAGAGAGGAGTGGCCTGAGTGTACAGAGAGCACAAAGGGGGAGGACTGAAATCTTGTGCTATGCTGTGGATAAATTAAGTCAGCGCACAGAAGAAAGACTGTGTTTGAAGCTACTGTATATTAATAAACCAGTCCCCAAGAAGGGGTGTTGTTATGTGGCTCATGCTTGGGTGGACATATTTAGGAGCTCCTGGGTGAAGGGAAACTGAGTCTAGGTGTGCCAAACCACCTGAGGCCTGGAGGGGGCACTATAGAGCAGGCACACCTGTGTACACCTGGGGATCCCTATCTTCACTTGCTAGAACCTCTCCTTTTGGCTGTGGGCAGCCCTGATCTAACTTACCCCAGAGGCTCAACTAGTTCATCTGCCGCCCACGCTCAGATAATCACAGCTGTGTAATTAAACTGCCTTTGCCTAATGCTGCAGGTCCTGCCCCAGGCATAGTTTGGCCAGACTTTAGAATTGGGACCTTTCTGTAGCTCCTCATAGCATCCATGTTGGGTAGGGAGGTAACTGCTCTTCTACCCGTTTTACGAATAGAGAAACTGAGATGCACACGGGCTAGGGAACATGTCCAAAGCCCTAGATGGGAGCCAGGATTATAGCCCAGGATTTTCCTCCTCCCAGCTCAGAACTCGATGTGCTGGAAACCCCAGGGCTGCCTCCCCATGGCCTGACACCTTGTGTGGTTAATACAACTGTGCAGAGTGAGTGGTAAGTGGAGGAGAAATGCTGTTAAGCCAGAAGGGCAGCATTTCACACTTACTCTGCAGTCACCTAGTGTCATTTCAAATCCCTACGTGTGAGGCTGCGGAGAATCAGACCCATTGTTTCTCAGGTTCCAGGCAGGTCAGTATTATCTAGACCACGCCTGACAGGTGTTTGTCTAACCTGCTCTTAAAAATCTCCAGTGATGGAGATTCCACAACCTCCCTAGGCAATTTATTCCCGTGCTTAACCACCCTGACAGTTAGGAAGAATTTCCTAATGTCCAATCTAGACCTCCCTTGCTGCAATTTAAACCCATTGCTTCTTGTCCTACCCTCAGAGGTTAAGAAGAACAAGTTTTCTCCCTCCTCCTTGTAACGATCTTTTATGTACTTGAAAACTGATATCATGTCCCCTCTCAGTCTTCTCTTTTCCAGACTAAATAAACCCATTTTTTTTCACTCTTCCCTCGTAGGTCATGTTTTCTAGACCTTTAATCATTTTTGTTGCTCTTCTCTGGACCTTCTCCAATTTCTCCACATCTTTCCTGAAATGCGGTGCCCAGAATTGGACACAGTACTTCAGGTGAGGCCTAATCAGCACAGAGTAGAGTGGAAGAATTACTTTTCGTGTCTTGCTTACAACACTCCTGCTAATACATCCCAGAATGATGTTTGCTTTTTTTGCAACAGCGTTACACTGTTGACTCATATTTAGCTTGTGATCCACTATGGACCCCCCTATCCCTTTCCGCAGTGCTCCCCCCTCGTAGGCAGTCATTTCCCATTTTGTATGTGTGCAACTAAGTGTTCCTTCCTAAGTGGAGCACTTTGCATTTGTGCGTATTGAATTTCATCCTGTTTTCTTCAGACCATTTCTCCAGTTTGTCCAGATCATTTTGAATTTTAATCCTATCCTCCAAAGCACTTGCAACCCCTCCCAGCTTGGTATTGTCCACAAACTTTATAAGTGTGCTCTCTATGCCATTATCTAAATCAATGATGAAGATATTAAACAGAATTGGACCCAGAACCGATCCCTGCATGATCCCACTCAATACACCCTTCCAGCTTGACTGTGAACCACTGATGATTACTCTCTGGGAACGGGTTTTCCAACCAGTTTTGCACCCACCTTATAGTAGCTCCATGTAGCATGTATTTCCCTAGTTTGTTTATGAGGTCAAGCGAGACAGTATCAGAAGCCTTACTAAAGTCAAGATATACCACATCTACCACTTCCTCCCATCCACAAGGCTTGTTACCCTGTCAAAGAAAGCTATCAGGTCGGTTTGACACCATTTGTTCTTGACAAATCCATTCTGACTGTTACTTATCACCTTATTATCTTCCAAGTGTTCGCAAATCGATTGTTTAATTATTTGCTCCATTATCTTTCTGGGTACAGAAGTTAGGCTTACTGATCTATAATTCCCTGGGTTGTCCTGATTCCCCTTTTTATAGATGGGCACTATATTTGCCCTATTCCAGTCCTCTGGAATCTCTCCCGTCTTCCATGACTTTTCAAAGATAATCGTTAATGGCTCAGATACCTCCTTACTCAGCTCCTTGAGTATTCTAGGAGGCATTTCATCAGGCCCTGGTGACTTGAAAACATCTAACTTGTCTAAGTGATTTTTAACTTGTTCTTTCCCTATTTTAGCCTCTGATCCAACCTCATTTTCACTGGCTTTTCACTTAAAATGCTATGGCAGCAGAGCTGTGCCGTGTAGCTCTCCAATGTAGATGGTACCTACACTTAAGAAATCTTCCGTCAACCTAGCACTCTCTACATGGGGACTTAGGATGGCTTAACTGTGCTGCTCAGGTGTGGATTTTTCACACCCCTGACCAACATAGTTAAACCAATGTCAATTTCTAGCATAGATCTGACCTTACGCTAGCAAGGGGCGGGGGGTGCCTTGCACATAATACTCTGGAGAAGGGCAGCTTTCTTTCAGATATTGAGGCTTGATGGCTGTAATTGTGATCTGACTGTGTTTGCAAGTGGGGCTCTTTTAGCATTTTAAACTCTCGTTTCAGCTTTCTGACTGCAGCATTGCCAACCCCAAGCATTCCAAAGTCAGGAGTTAGGTGCCTGGGGTGGGGTTTACGGACCCCTCGCTAAGATGAAAGGATGGAGCAGTAGTGGCCAAGAAAGCCCTGCCCCTCAGCAGCTGGAGAGCATGCTCCATACGGAGGAGCTGCGTAAAATGGGGGAGAGTGAAGGAGAAGCTGTTGACAGGAAGGAAGCCAGCTAGTATCTTCTGGGAAACAGGAATCCACAGGGAATGACCTGGACATTGGTAGGGCCCAATCAAGCAGCCAAGGGCCTGACCCCTTTTTCTCTCCCGGACAAGGGGGAATCACTGAACCCTGCGAAGGGAGCTGGGAAGCCCCAACTGTCTGAATCATTGTTTGAACAACCCTGCATGAGGAGGGAAGCAGAGGGCTGTGACCAGGCCCCAAACTGAAGAGAACACCAGGGGAGCGGGACAAGAAGTGGCCCAGGGTACGCTGGTCTGGGGTATCAGCTAGAAGGGATGGAAACAAACCCTGTCTCCTCTTGGGCCCTGGGATGGGACCTAGTGGAGAGGGAGGGCCCTGGTCCTGCTACCCTTCCCTTCCCTATGGCCCTAGTCCAACTGGGGGGAACCCGAAGAGGGACAGGCTGTAACTTTTCCACCAGGCCCCCAGGTTGCCCCAACAAGGCCCCCCAGAGTTTTGGAGACTGAGTTGTGGCCTGTCTACCAGGCCAGCTGGCCTCTAAGTGAATCCCGCTACAGTGCCCCAAAATCATGAGATTTTAAAAAATGCTCCATTCTGGGTTATTTGTGTTTGCTTTCTGCTTTTTGTGACTTTAGAGGGTCATGTTTTCCAGCTTTTCTCTGTAGCCACGAGGACTAGAAATGTACCTTTTTTTTAACATAAAAGCTGAGATTCTCACAAAATCACCTGACTCAAGGAGCTGGGGCTTTAGAAGACATAAAATATGGGAAGACATGATAAAATCATGAGAGTTGGCAATGTTGTGCTTGTCTTTTATTTTCAAGCTGAATGAAAGCAGGAGTCCAAATAACTCTCGCTGGCATTACGAGGCATACCTGGTAAAAAAGAATCCACTTGACATCAAATAATAAATAATATGTCGTAGCAAAAATACTATATTTGAAGGAGTCTGTTAGAATTTCTCACTGCAGTGTCATTCAAAAGACAAATGTTGTGGCATTGTAATTTCATCTTCATTCTAAAGCGCTGGGTATTCTTCTGTTCTGCTCTGGAGAGGTTTGTATCCTGCCCTCATCACTGCAGTACCTGAGTGCTTCCCATTTGTGCATCAATGGGAGTAAGAGCTGTCGTGTGTTGTTCTTTGTCTCTCCCATCTGGCCCTGGGGGAGAGTTGTGTGTGCACTGGAGTGTTTTGCTTGGGGAGGGTTTTTGGAGGGTTTATAGTTATTGTTTTAAATATACATAGCTCTGTCAATGAACTAGGCACTAGACCATCAGTCGTCCTCTAGAATTAAGCCCCAATCATCCTGCTCCCTGCAGCACAGTTCTAGCTGGTGTTGTGTAAACTCACAAGTGCTTTTGAACCTGAGTGCTAAATTTGTCCTTTTCTCTAAGACATGAAGAGGTACAATTTTATCTCATTGCTGCACATGGAATATGATCAACGTCTGTGATATCAGTGGACTCCGCTGACGACGCTGTGTGGGAGCAAGGTGGGGGATGCAGTGTCCTGATTTTTGAATGAATCAGTTGGCCGGATACAGAGTCAAGTTTCACAGTGTTTCATGGCTTCTGCAGGTTTAAACACTGCAGTGAGTTGTCGATATTTTTGGCTGAATAGAGCCCTTTTAAATCAGAATGCCTACAATGTCCCTTTTATGTAACAAGTATAAAACACATGCCTTTCAGTCCCCAAAATGAAGCTGAACAATATAGAAGCATCAAATATCAAAAACCCAGTTGGCACTGTTATGCCTTTTGAATCCTCAGTGAAGTTACAATCTCTGGGTATTTTTTTTCTCCTAACTTCTGCCCTTGAACAATGTCTGTCCTCCTACACAGTCATGCTGGGGAGGTGACAGGAGGATTACATTCACATTTCTTTGCTTTCAGAGCATTTTTGCTCTGTCTCAAAAACACAGAATTACACTGCTGGTCTTGGGATCCAGCAGTTGGCATGTCCATGGGAAGTGAAGATAGACATTGCAGAAAAGCAAAGCTTCTGTGCAGCACGTCTTGAGTTGTGCCTTCTTCTCTGCATCCTGAGGAGAACTGGACGATCTCCCAAGAAGCAGGTTAACTGTCCACATGCATTGAACTGTGGATGTGGACTGTTCTTTTCCATGATACACAGCACCGAATCATTCCTGACAAACAGAATCTCATGTAAAACTTACTATTTAAAATACATTGAAAATACCATGTTGGTAACCAAGATAGTTCTCTTATTAAAAATAACAATAGTAACAAAAATAATGGTATGTTTGACTTAAACCAAGAAAAGAATGGAAGTTTGAAGTTAAAGGACTAAGATAATACTGCCATGAGTGCAGGGGACTGGACTAGATGACCTCTCAAGGTCCCTTCCAGTCTGTCGGAGAATAACAGAGTTCTCACTTTTTGTTTGGGTATAGCAAGTCAGATATGATTCTATGATATCTATGAAAGCTGCCACCTCACCCGTAACTTTTTGTGCACAAGTATTTCAGTAACTCTGAAATGTGTTACTTTTCAACGTGTTTCAGTCACCCCCAGGATACCTGGTATCGGCAAGAGTGAGTTAAGGATAGATGGGGACCTTTGTCTGAGCCTTGTTCTTAGTTTCAGATAGACCCACAGAGTTACTTCAGTGTATGCTTGTGTTTTGTTCATTGGCAGTAGTACGTGAAAGGAGGAAATAACCTCTCATACAGACTAAAGTAGGGTTACACTCATGTAATCCAGGATAGAATTTTCCCACTATTGGGCCAATTGCAGTGTGGATGGGACCATTTGGGTGGTTCTTTTGATGGTATCGTACTGAGGCTAAATACCGGTAGGATTTTGCTTACTATTCATATCATTGTTTAGTGTTGTTGAGCTGTGTTTGTCCCAGGATATGACAGAGGCAAGGTAGATGAGGTAATATCTTTTATTGGACCAACTTCTGTTGGTGGAAGGTAATCTTTTCCAAACCTAAGAACATATGAATGGCCAGATTGGGTCAGATCAATGGGTCATCTAGCCCAGTATCCTGTTTTCTGACAGTGTCTAGTGCCAGATGCTTCAGAGGAAATGAACAGAACAGGGAAATCAGCCATCCCCTGTTGTCCAGTCCCAGCGTCTGTCAATCAGAGCTTTAGTAACATCCAGAGCATGGGGCTGCATCCCTGATCATCTTGGCTAGTTGCCACTGAGGGACCTATCCTCTACGAACTTATCTAATTCTTTTTTTGAACCTACTTATAGGTTCACAACTTCCCCTGGCAACAAGTTTGACAGGTTGATTAGGTGTTATCTGAAGAAGTACTTCCTTATGTTAGTTTTAAACCTGCTGCCTATTAATTTTATTTAGTGTCCCCTGGTTCATGTGTTAGGTGAAGGGATAAATAACACTTTCTTATTCACTTTCTCCACATCAGTCATTATTTTGTAGAGCTCTATCATATCCCCCCTCCTTGGTTATCTCTTTTCTAAGCTGAACAGTCCCGGTCTCTTTAAGCTCTCCTCATAGGGAACAGGGCCGGCTCTAGGCACCAGCCGAGCAAGCTCGTGCTTGGGGCGGCAGATTCTAAGGGGCGGCTTCCCTCCAATCCTTTTTTTTTTTTTTTTGGTTCGCCGCTCCGGCCGCCCTGCAGTTTTTTTTTGCTTCGCCGCTCCGGCCGCCCTGTAGGGGGCGGCGGCGCGGAGGAGGGGAGCACCCTGCTGGGAGCGGGCTGCACGCTTCGTCTGCCCCAGCCGGTGCCAGGTCTGCAGCAAGCAGCCCGTATCCTTCCCTCCCCGCTGACCGGAGCGGCGTGGAGCCCTCCTGGCAGGCGGCGCAGCAGAAGGAAGCCCTGGCCACCCCCCTTCTCTCTCTCCCCCCCCCCGCTCCCTGCCCCTCCTCCCCGCTAGCCGGGGTGCACACTCCGCTGCCTGGGGCACGTCTGCAGCACAGGGAGTTCCCCTGCACCCTGGCTCTGGCCGCCCTGCAGGTTTTTTTGTTTGTTTGTTTGTTTTTCCTTTGGGCGGCAAAAAAGCCAGAGCCAGCCCTGATAGGGAAGCTGTTCCACACCCCTTATCATTTTTGTTCCCTTTCTCCAATTCTAATATGTCTTTTTTGAGATAGGGTGACCAGAGTTGCACGCAGTATTCAAGGTGTGGGCGTATAGTATCATTATGATATTTTCTGTCTTATTATCTATCCCTTTCGTAACGGTTCCTAACATTCTGTTCGCTTTTTTGACTGCTGCTGCACATTGAGTGGACATTTTCAGAGAATTATCCACACTGACTTCAAAATCTTTCTTGACTGGTGGTAACTAATTTAGACCCCATCATTTAGACCTGAAGAAGAGCTCTGTGTAAGCTCAAAAACGTGTCTCTTTCACCCAAGAGAAGTTGATCCAATAAAAGATATTGCTTCACCCAGCTTGTCCCACTTAATCATATCACTAACTCAATATTCCAGATACTCAGACTTGGCATAGTTAGAATATTATCTAGCCTTTTTATTGAGAGTGAAAGGCAACCACACAATGAATAAATTTAAAAAATAGTAATACGTTAGCAGGCAGCTAGACAGACATAATATTCTGCAGTATTATGCTGATTTTCCTGCACGAAGGAGCAACATTAGGATGCTGACTGCTTGAGCATAATGGGAAACCACATTGTGTATGAGCAAGATGTCCGTTTGTTTTGTCTCTGGGGATCAGAGATTTGTTCTCATAGAGCATCACAAACACACACACCTCATTCTAAAGAAGAGCATTAAATATATCCTTGGGGAAAGCTGGAAATCCCGCCATCCTGGCTAAAGCTAATGCTAACTCATTGCAATGGGAACCACCCAGTCGGAAGTGATAGGATAAAGGTGTAAAAGAAGGTCAAGAGTGGAATTGTGCATAATCGTTTGTCAAGCTACTTGCCATCAAAACTGTAAGTTGTTTTCTTTAACATGATAGTTTCATTGGGAAGCATAATGGAAGCTGAAGTTCTACTTGCACACAGTCCTGTGAAAGACTGACTTATAATTGGCAACCGGTATCAAGCGGAGTGCCCCAAGGGTCTATCCTGGGGCCAGTTTTGTTCAACATCTTCATTAATGATCTGGATGATGGGATTAATTGCACCCTCAGCAAGTTCACGGATGACACTAAACTGGGAGGAGTGGTAGATACACTGGAGGGTAGAGAAGGGTCCAGAGGGACATAGACAAATTAGAGGATAGGGCCAAATGAAATCTGATGAGGTTCAACAAGGAAAAGTGCAGAGTCCTGCACTTAGGATGAAAGAATCCCATGCACTGCTACAGTCTGGGGACCAACTGGCTAAGCGGCAGTTCTGCAGAAAAGGACCTGGGGTTTACATTGGATGATAAGATGGATTTGAGTCAACAGTGTGCCCTTGTTGCCACGAAGGCTAACGGTATATTGGGCTGCATTAGTAGGAGCACTGCCAGCACATCGAGGGAAGTGATTATTCCCCTCTATTCGGCACTGGTAAGGCCACATCTGGAGTATTGCATCCAGATTTGGGCCCCCCACTACAGAAAGGATGTGGACAAATTGGAGAGAGTCCAGCAGAGGGAAATGAAAATGATTAGGGGGCTGGGACAAAGGACTTACAAGGAGAGGCTGAGGGGACTGGGCTTATTTAGTCTGCAGAAGAGAAGAGTGAGGAGGGATTTGATAGCAGCCTTCAACTACCTGAAGGGGGGTTCCAAAAAGGATGGAGCTTGGCTGTTCTCAGTGGTGACAGATGACAGAACAAGGAGAAATGGTCTCAAGTTGCAGTGGGGGAGGTCTAGGTTGGATATTAGGAAAAACTATTTCACTAGGAGGGTGGTGAAGCACTGGAATGGGTTATCTTGGGAGGTGGTGGAATCTCCTTCCTTAGAGGTTTTTAAGGCCTGGCTTGACAAAGCCCTGGCTGGGATGATTTATTTGGGGTTGGACTTTGAGCAGGGGGTTGGACTAGATGACCTCCTGACGTCTCTTCCAACCCTGATCTTCTATTATTCTATATTTATTAGATTAGCACAGAAATGTGTATTGTGTAAGAAGATGTTTCTCGCCATGCCTGTTATGTCCTGAGTGTTTTTCTTGTAAAGGATAATAGCTCTGGTAACTTATGGCAAATACATATTTTTATATTGATACGTAATCTTCTTGAAGCTAAACGGCGCCTTTGTGACTAATTTACTCTGGCTGCAGCCATGTGCAGGTAATTTCCCACCAAATATCCAAGGCCTGCTAATTAGGGTAACATTTTGAGAAAATACCATGTAGAATTCTAACCTCACTCTTCTTTATTGCTGGTAGTGAAATAAAATAGTTGAGACATTTTACTGTGTAGAAATAAGGATTTGGTCGGGGTTAAACGTGAAGTTCTAAGCAAAAAGAAATGTCTATCCCATTCTAGGTGATTTTGTGCACCCAAAAGTTCATTGGGCTATGCAATTTCATGTCAACGTGTACTGTTCTCACTGAATTGGCTAAAATTTCCATAAAAACATTTTTGTGCACAATTTCATTCTTACAAAATGTTGGGGAGAAGCAGAAGGAACAGTAGTCACTTTTAATTGTTTTCTTTTAGTGAGAGAATGGAGCGTAGTAGAGAGAGAGAATCATATAATTTACATGTGTCAACAGATATTCATTCACACAGACTTCCTTTGCAACAGAGGTGAGGAAGAGAGAGGATGGTGTGCATGTAGCTGATAGCAGATGAGAGGGTAGACAGAACAGTGCAGGTCTGGGAATATTTGATGAAGAATGGAGAACACCAAGCTAGCCTTCATTTCATGGCTATACACCATGGTTTTATGGAAAATAAGCCTTGTCAAACAAACTTGATACTGTTTTTTGGATGAGCTTACAAGCTTTGTTACAAAATTAACTGTTCACATAATATACTTAGACTTCTGTGAGGGATTTGATTTAGTACCATATGACGTGCCAATAAAAATTCACATTGTAGCCCATATTCAATAGACTACAAACTGGCTAACTAGAGATCTCAAAAAGTAGTTGTAACTGGTGAATCATCATCCAGTGGGGGTATTTCTAGTGGCACCGAATGCGATTCAATATCTTTATCAAACATGTGGAAGAAAATATAAAATTATTGCTGACAAAGTTTGCAGATGATATAAAATTTGGTGAAGTGATAAGTAATAATGGGAACAGAGCAGTTTTACAGAGTAATCTGGATCCCTTGGTAAACTGGCTCACTTGAATAACATTAGTTTAATACAGCAAATGCATTATGTCTAGGAAAAAGAGATGTAGGTTACATTTCTAGGATTTCAGGGTCATGGTGGAAACCAAATGAACATGAGTTCCCAGTACGCTGCTCTAACTTGAATGTTGTGCATAGCAGAATCTTGCCCAGGAGTAGGGATATGGTGGCGTTAGTGAGACCATGATTGGAATATAATGTCCAGTTCTGGTCTTAACACTTTAAAAAGGATGTTGACAAATGGGAAACGGCTCAGAAAACAGCTACAGGAATGATTCAAGGTCTGGAAAACCTGCTTTATAGTGAGAGTTTAACAAAGTTCAATCTGTCTAGTTTATCCACGAGAAGGTTAAGAGGTAACTTGATCATAGTTTATAAGTACCTATATGGGGAAGGATTTTTGATGAGATCTGAAGATTTCTGGGTTGTTCAGTGTAGCTGACAAAGTCATAACAAGCTCCAATGGCTGGACAAAGTCAGACTAGAAATAAAGCACACCTTTTTTGCAGTCAGGGTAGTTAATCATTGGAACAACCTTCCAAGGTCCCTGGTGGATTCTGTGTCACTTGAAGTCTTTATGTCTTTCTTGATGTCTTTCTAGAAGATCTGGTCTAGCTCAACCAGAAGTTCTGGGCTCCAGGAATCACTTAATTAAATTCTGTGGCCCATGTTATGCAGGAAATCTGACTAGATGATCCTACTGGCTCCTTCTGACCTCAAAATCTATGAATTTATGGACTGTGAAAGGAGGTTAGTGGTGATCCTGAGCCCAAGCCAACTGTTATTGAGCTACATAGAAACTAGAGAATGGGACATGGAAAGGTGATTTCAACCTTGGATTAATGGACTGTGGGGATGGGTATTTTATATTGTTCACATTTCCTTTTGTCAGCTGTAATTCACAATCTGAAACTAGTCATTTCCTTTTCCTCTAAGTGAATCTTGTTGCACATCTAAGAGTACAAGGGCAACAAATTGAAAGAAATGCCAAATGCATCCGAGCGCACACACTAAACCAGCCTTCTCATTGCAAAGCCACATACAAAAGGGCATGGTAAACCAGTGCCTCAGAATAGAAAAGCTACATAATGGACAAGAAAACCACAGCAAGCAGCCTCCCAATCGCAATGCTACCTATAAAGGCCCTGAAGTGTAAAGTGCCCTGAAGACCGGGAAAAATCTTATGAAACTAGTTTATGGGCAAATCACAAAAGGGCTGATGTTCGGTTTGGAGAAACATCCCAAAATGTGGCTGCTTATTTAAACTAAGTCTGTGAGGCCCAGTCTGGCCCTGTAGCCATCCAATCTCCTTGTCTTCCAGAGGGCCTCTCACAGGAACCTTAGTCGTACTTTCTTAGATAGGTGAAGTTATAGGTCTGCTAGTGACTTTGGGGTGCAGAGCCAAGCCCTTTCCCAGCCATGGCATCTTTCGGGAGCACGTCTCCTTCCTCCATCCCACAGAAGCCTCGCCCCACAAGTCAAAATAGACTCTGCTGGCCCACCTGAGCTCAATCAGGTAGCCTCAGCCAATCGGGGAACCTGCAGAAATACTCTGTGACTTTGACCGTGAGACTTAACTCAGCCACCCAGAATGAAAATTGAAATTGAACCACAAAACTCACCCTGGCATTTCCCCTGGCAACCAATAGTGAAAGAAAAAAAACACGAAAAACTTTTGCAAAATATTTGCTGATAGAAAAAATTTCAGAGGAAATTGCATTTTTAACTCAAAATAGTGCATTTTTTCAGGGTTTTCCATTTTGAGGGAAATAGTTTGCACAGCTCTGTTACCATGGCTACAATATGGGGGTTAAAAAAATATTTGCAAATAATTTACATAGAAAAATAATTTTCCTGTGTTAATCCTATCCAGGTTCTGTACAGTCTCTGTAACTGGATAAATAATCTGGAACAATCCCCTTTGGAAAACAAGACATTCTGCGGAGTGGTTGATTACAAATTCTTGGTGTGTGATAGAGAGTGAGGAGAGAAGAGAAGTAAGGTAGACTTTTAGACTAATTGTAAAACATCCCTACGGGAAATCTTGGAACCCTTCCAAAAACTGTAACATTCACTAAAGGTTTTAAAAGCTTCCAATAAAAACATTAGCACTTTCTTTTAAAACTTCTAAAATGAATAGCACTCAAAAGATCTCGTGAGGAAAGAACAAAAACAGACCTAGGCAGTAGCTTAGAGGGATTACAACTCCTGAGGTTTACACTTCATTTCTTTTTACTGCCGCAGGCCATGATTCTTTACTGGAGAGTTAATTCAGAGTGTTATCTTATGGAAGAAAACAAAATCCAAAGGGAAGTATATGGACTAAATACATACTACGATATTGATTCAGCTAATTTCTCTGAAAGCTGTTGTCAGTGACCATGTTCTGCTGTAAAGATATCACCAGGTCTGAAACAGAAACAAAGTCCAGTGGCTGCATGGGGCAGATCTTGGGAAATGTTCCTTAAATACCACCTCAGGACATGTAATAAGGAGAAGAATTTTCTTCTAGTGCAGTTGGTCCCTTCAGTAAAGCAGTTTTTGTTTATTGTTGGTTTACACAAGCTGGAGAGCTGACTTGAGCACTCTATCATGTCTTGTCAAAAACTGTTATGCCTGGCATCTCTGTTAGGATCTGATGACATCTGCAATTTCTCTATGTGAGGAGAATAGGCATTTAAAAGAAGAGGTACTGATTGCCAGACAAGAATAAAGACTTGCCAGTCTCATTGGGTGGGTAGTTTTCCTGTTGGACTTCAAACTGTGTCCATGTTTTCTTCACCTGTTTTCATGCCCTTCCTGATAACGGGACGCGCTTGTTAATGCGGAACTCTTAAGAGTGCCCACAGTGCGTCTTGTTGGTTCATATAGAAAATTCCTTTTGTTGTTCCCTTCCCATGACCCGTCTGTCTGCTCTTAGACTGTGCGTTACCTGGGCGAGGACCCCCCCCCCCTCACTTGCATGTTCAAGGTACCCAGAATATTGGGGACACTGCTGGAAACAAATAATTGTAAAGAGCAGAACTTTGAAGCTCAGCAATTGCACACTTTGCACTTGCACGTGGCACTACCCCTCCTAAGTGCCAATTGGAGAGTTCACGTGCAAGGATTGGCTGTCCTGTTAGGTGCTGTGCTTGTCACTGGGTGTCTGTGTGTCCTGGGACAATGGCTTTTCTTTATTTTTTTGAGAAACTCTGAGGCTCCAAATGTAACCTATACAATGTATAGCCCCTGTAGAGGCTGTAATTCTTCCTAGCCCCTATGCATGTGGGGACCGCTCCTTTCTGTGCATCTGCAGAAGGGGCAAGTGGAAGGGAAAAGGAGAATCTGGCCCTTAGATTGTTCTCGCTCCTCCCTGAGGCGAAACTGCCATTGAACACAGTGGAATTGCAAGCACTCAGAACCTTTCAGAATTTGGCCCATTAACTTCAGTGAGTTTTGCCAATGTAAGGAGTTCGGGATTTGGCCCAAACCCAACTAAGCCCACAAGGACAGGATGCTGAATGTTGAAGTTCCAAAAAGTTGGCTTCTTTTTTTCTGGTGTTTCATCTTGGCATTGATGGGATACATTTTTCAAAGGGGTTTCCACCATCCTCCGAAATTGTACCACATTCTTGACTTGAATGTTTTTTTGCACACTCAGATTACAGCTCCCAGCCACAGAGGGCCATTTTGGCCATCTGGGTATTTGAACCAGAGACGTCTAGAGCTAATAGCACAAGAGTGTTCCCCTTCAGATAAAGAGCCATGGTTGCTAGCTTAAATCTGCAACAGACTGTCATCCTCTGTGGATTGGGCACAGAGTGGGATGTGTAAGACACGCTGACAAGTGGGTTGCACAATCTCAGGCGGCATTCATGTGTAGAAAACTGGGGGCATCACTCTGGCTTCTGTTTCTGAAAACGTAGTCACATATTGTTGTGCAATATACCTTAGGAGAGAGGGTTCCAGTGGTACTTCTGATCCAGCTAGCACCAGGAAGCACTGGAAATCTCGGAAGAAATTCACTTTGTGTGAAATTTGTAAACCCAGGCGGTTTGGGTAAACATTAGATAAGCATCGAAACCGAGCCACATCTACAAATCTTTTAAGGTCCATCCATCACATTGAATTACATCTTCCTAAATCAACTTTTGGTTCTTTGTCTTTTTATTCAAACATCAGGTCACTGCAGAGGATGCTGAGATGTGAAACAATAGGGGGATGGCAGAATCTAGATGCTAAAAGTAGAGGCCAAGTTTTTCAGAAATGACTCGCAATTCGGGTGTCTCCATTTTTGGGTGTCCACCTTTGAGGTACTTTTTACGGTCCTGATATTCAGAAGATGGGTGCTTAGTGCTTCTGAACACCAGGCATCTTTACAACATCTCAAGTTAGTCAACATCCTCACAAAGATCCAAGTTTGATGACTTGCATAGTATCTGTATCTTTATCACTGATCTAATTTTAGTTGTATCGGCAGTGCAAGATTTTTGCTGAATTTGAGGCCTAACAGGAAAAGCAGTTTTGTGTAGGGAAATAGTATGTTATGATTGGAGATGGGGCTTGTACCACTGGACTTCAGCACCACCCACCAAGGTTCAGGATTTTCTGGATATCTGGGTTCTGGATAGTTCCGTGTGTTTGTCTTCCCTATCTCCATGTACTGATCACAGGCTGGGCCATACAAATTATCAGTCTACCCAGTTTTACTTTAGAATTCTGATGCAGCAGGCTAATTTATGGTCTACGACTGATATTCACATGCACTAATTAATCCCGATATTGGGGCTGAACAGACTAGTGGGGGCTGTGAGCAGAATATCTGTGGAGAAGCTATGCGTTTATGAGCACTCCATGCTCTGGGCCCGTCTCACAAACAGCCTGGAGTGGACAGACACTTTCTTTAGCTGGATAGAACTCAGTTACTCACTCTATGTGTTTGTTACTTGTTTGACCTTTATAGCACAGAATGTGTATGAGAGAGAAAACAATGCCGGTTTAATTTAAAAATAAGATGAGATTTTTTTGGCCCAGTCCCACATGGAAGTCTATTATACCTTTTAATGAATGTAAATAATATGCTATTTCATGTCTAGAATATCTACAATGTGTTGAATTGTGGATTTGTGAAAGTTACACAACCTGGTGTAAGGGTGCTTAAGTTGCTAGTCATGCTGCCAGATCTTAGCTATGACTGTGATTATTTAATTTATATTAGTTGTTTAGCATTTTGGAAAATTAAACTGTAGGATACGATCCATGAAAGTCAAGAGGAGTTAGCCATTGTCAAATATTAGACTGTGGGTGGAGATTTTGATAGCAGTATTTCTAATTCAGATCTCCTAATAGGTAGGAGCCTTAACTTTAGCTAAAGTAGGCAGAGAGTGGAGAATGAGACGGGAAGTCAGGACTGTTGGGTTCTATTCCTTGGCTTTTCTTTTGATTTGATTCATAGATTTTAAGGCCAGCTAGGCTGATCTCCTTAATAACAGGGCATAAAAGCTCACCCAGTAATTTCTGCATCAAGCCTAGAACATCTTTTAGGAAGACACCAAATGTTGCTTTAAAGAGTTCAAGGAATGGAGAATCCTGCATGTCCATTAGATTCAAACACATGCTTATCTCTCTGTCACACTAACCATAAAGGGTGAAATTCTGGCTCTTCTGAAGTCAGAGACAAAATTCCCATTGGCTTTAATAAGCCCAGGAGTTCACCCAAATTTATTTAGTTCACAGCACTACTAAAACCAATGAGAGTCAAAAGCCATAGGACTAATGAACCCATACGCTGGAAACAGCTGGACTCATTTCCCTCCTTGGAAGCTGCATGAGTTTTGCCTGGCTGCTGGTAGAATGGCTTTTTCCCCCCAGATGTACTTTACACAGCAAAAGATAAAAACCTGTTTTTTCCCTTGACAATAGATAGTGTGTTACCTCCTTAACTTTGAGCTTTTCACATTGATATCACCTGGCTGACAAAACGTCAGCAATTTAGTAATCATTTTCAGGAGAAAATTGACTCGATTAGGGTTCCGTTGCCATTGTTTCAGCAGTTAAAGTGCAGACACTGCCTGATTTGTATAGAAGTTGTTTTGATAGTTTCATTATTGTTCTTTATTTGAGTTTGTTAAAAGTGCATTTGACCACCTGTCTCTTGACACTCTGCCTGACATCAGTTTGGAAGAAGATATTGATCCTGTTGCATCAATCGTTCATACAAACTAGAGCTCGTCTTTGATTTGCAGTATTATTTCAACTACCCAAAGTACAATAATTGTTCATCCTCTTGAAAAGGGTTGTCTAATGGTCCTGTCAATTTTTATCTAATTTCTAACTTTCTATTCTAGGAATAAGTTCTTTTAAAAAAGAAAACAGCAAATTAGTGGCTTTTGGATTATTTAGAATGGAATAAATTCTAAATGCTAGTTTGTCTGTTCAAACTGTCAGTTGGGACAAGGCTTGTTTTACTCTGCATTAGTGTCCCCAGCTTTGATCTCCCTTTATTTTCTTCTTTCAGCCTCAGCCTCTGCCTCTATCCTATTTTCTAGCCTTTGCCATAAAATGCCACTGAACAGTCATTGCTTTACTCGTTCGCAGCACCAAACACTGCAAGACTGCCTTCCCTTCCTCACTATATTTTGAGCACGTTTGTGCTGGAAATGCCATGAGGTTGGCATTCGCACTCTGTTTCAGCCATTTTGTATTCCAGTCTTATCTGGGATAGAATCCAAATTAGATCTGATCTTTATTTCTGCATATATTCATAAAGAGAACAAAATTAGCACAAATCACTTTCATGTTTGCTAAGCAAACCAATGCCAAATAATTTTGAACTGTGAAACTGATCCCTAGAGTTCTGTGAAAAGTAAAAAAATTGAATTAAAAGAGATTATATTGGGGATTAGTTCAGATGGTAGATGCAGGGGCCAGAGAGCGAGAAGTGAAGGAGAAACCAAGAAATTCATAGTTAAAGCTGGCAACATATCAATAATTCATGTTTTTATGATAAAATAAAGTTAATATTCATTTTTTTTTATTTCCTGGGTTTCAGCTATTATTGCCTTAGTCTTTGTATTATTTAAGCAAAGTGTTTGCAGCCACATCCTGTCCTGTCCTGCATTCTTGTGAATGGGAATGGGAAGGCACAGAATGCTCTCTGAAGGTATGTGTTCATGTCACAGCGCCTGTATTAGCCTAGCTCGGGTGTGAGTGGTCACACTGCAAAGAACTGCCTGAGTTGCTGTGTCTCCATTGGTGCTGCACTCAGTTCAGTGTGGGGCTGAGACTTCTGAAAGCATCTCTCATCATTCTTTGTGCTGCAGTCAATTAAGTTCTTTCCCAGTGAATTGTGGGAGAACTTGACTGTCCTTATGGTCCCCTGGGGGTGGGGGAATCTGAAGCGGCATTGGAGGATTATCTGCACCCGAGTGGTTTAGCTTGTGTCTACTCTGCAAGGCGAGCAGGTTACCAGCCCAAATATTAACAGCTCTTGGGCTTTAGGCTGTATTCCAGGACAGGCCAGCTAGACCGGGTGTAAAGCACCATCATGCTCAGATAAGGGAGTTCTGTGTGTGGATCACAGCCAGGTTAGGGGCAACACCTGAATTAGAGCCTGAGTTAACTCTGCTGTGAAGACAAGCCGTGAACGAAGCCCATCCCCGGAGCCGTAAGGTTTTGGGGATGCTCTCTGGTTCCAGGTGAGGGGTACGTGCACCAGACACCACTAGCATTCCATGTCTCAGGGGTTGCAGGAGAGAAAGGGGGAGCAGCCTTGGGGAAAAGTGGACCTGGCATGCCAATTACCCAGCTCCTCACAACTGGCCCCTGGAAATGGCACAAAACCTGGACTCTGCAGGCATGTGGATTGTTCTAGCTACAGAGCTGACTAAGTCTGCATGCAGCGTGGTACAATAGTGCTGTGCTGCGGGAGGATCCCCCGGTGCACGGGGAATCTGCAGCTGATCATGTAGGCTGACTAGACGCCTGTTTTGTGCTACCAGAATGGAGCTAAGCAGCCTTAATAGAGGTCTCCAAAGATTCAGGCTCTGATTGCATTTTGGGAGAAGGTGCAGTTTGCTCAGATGTTTGTCCAAACCTGTCTGTCTCAAGTTACTCAGCTGTGTTAAGGAACACATCTCTACCACATTGAATATGTATTATTACTAATAATACTTAACACTTGTGTAGTGCTTTTCATCTTTAAAGAACCCCTTTTGCACTTAAGTATCACACTTCCGTCTCCTGTTATTCAGTTTGTTTACTTTGTGCATTTGCTAGCCCAGTCAGTCAGTCAGGGTCCAATGGATTAAAAGCTGGCTAACTGATAGATCTCAAAATGTAATTGTAAACAAGGAATCCTCATTGAATGGTGTATTTCTAGTGGTGTTCCTCAGAGATCAGTTCTTGGCCCTACGCTATTTAATGTTCTTATCAATGACCTGGAAGAAAACATAAAATCAGCACTGATAAAGTCTGCAGATGACACAAAAATTGGGGGAGTGGTACATCATGAAGGGGGCATGCCACTGGTACAGAGCGATTTGGATCACTTGGTAAGTTGGGCTCAAGCAAACAATATGAATTTAATACAGCTAAATGTAAATGTATACATCTAGGAACAAAGAATGTCGGCCATACTTAGACAATGGAGGGACTCTATTCTTGGAAGCAATGACACTGAAAAAGGTTTGTGGGTTGTGGTGGATAATTGACCATGAACATGAGCTCCCAATGCAATGCTGTGGTCTAAAGGATTAATGCAATCCTTGGATGCATAAACCAGGGACTCTCGTATAGGAGCAGAGAGGTTATTTTACCTCTGTATTTGGCAGTGGTGCAACCGCTGCTGGAATCCTGTGTCTAGCTCTGGTATCCACAGTTCAAGAAGGATGTTGATAAATTGGAGTGGGTTCAAAGAAGAGCCACGAGAATGATTAAAGATTTAGAAAAACCTGCCTTCTAGTGATAGACTCCAGGATCTCAATCTATTTAACTTCACAAAGAGAAGGTTAAAGGGTCACTTGATTAGTGTGTTGGTATCTACATGGGGAATAAATATTTTATAATGGTCTCTTCAGGCTAGGAGGGAAAGGTATAACATGATCCAATGGCTGTAAGGTGAAGCTAGACAAATTTAGACTGGACATAAGGCATAAAGTTTTAACAATAAGAGTAATAAATCATTTGAACAACTTATTAAAAGTTGTGGGGGATTCTCCATCACTGACAATGTTTAAATCGAGATTGGCAGTTAGTCTAAGAGCTCTGTGCTAGGAGTTGTTTTGGGGCAGGTCTCTGGCCTGTGTTATACAGGCGGTCAGACTAGATGATCACAATGGTCATTTTTGGCCTTGGAATCTATGAATCTCCAAGGGCCCTCTGCTGTTTGTTTTGGTCTTTCAGACAGGAAAAAGGGAGATGTTTTCTTTATAAACAAATTGGAAAATGTGATTGTAAAACCACCAAAACTGGCAGAGGAGGTCAGGGACAAGTACGGGGCAAGAAATTACTTGAAGCTCACTTTTGTAATTAACCAGATTCCCAAATTCACGATGTTCCTTTAATTACTCTTCACGGCATCCATGTGGGGGAAGTAAATTTAGTTGAATTATTCTTCCCATTCTGCTGGTTGGGAACTAGAGGCAGATAGATTACGTGATTTGCCCAAGGCCGTAGAAGAGTCAGTGATGGAACTGGGATTAGAACTCGGGATTATGTGACATCCTGAGTCCTGTGTTCAGACCATGAGAACAGGTTTCTCTCTACTCTTTCAAACTGAAGTCATTCTTCATGTGTATTTTTTGTACAGCCTGAGCACAAAGCAAGTGTCAGACACCTCCCCGCCCCGAAACATCACATGGTTTTGCCTGCTGGCGTAATTTCATATGACCATACTGGGATATGTTTCTGTTACTGAATTTTTATATTGAGTTTCTTCTCATTGCCTATTATGAAGTTATAGGTATGAAAACAGAACCATTTTCCATTATATTTAGCTTCCTTCTCTTCCTTTTGCCTGACTCATCTACTGGTGTCATATGCAATTGTTTGTGTCATTGCAGTTCGCTTCCATGGAAATTATTACAGCAAATACTGTGTGTGTGTGTGTGTTGTGTGGTTCCACTCATCACAATTACCATTTTACATAATATAGCATTGTTACATCCCTGCCCAGATGTGCCTACGTGTCTGTTATGTCATAGCAGTGGGCTTCTTTCTTCTTGCTTTGGACATATTACACAGCCCGACTCTCTCACAGATGATATGTGTTAAAATTGTCAAATAATTTTAAGATTAAATGATCACTGTAAGTGAAGAGCCTGGTTCTAATCTCGTTCACGACGGACCTGATTTTCCATTATGAATCGGGAGTGACTAGACTGAAATCGGTGTATTTACACTGACATGAGGCGAATCAGACTCATTAGCTTTAAGGAAGCCATTCTTGATTTACACTGGTGGAAATGAGATGAAAATTTCTCTCTGGGTTGTTTGTGAGCAGCAGCCGGAGACAGGAGGCATTCCAAATTAAAGCATCTTCTCTCATGAAGGATGATAGAATTAAAAAACAGTGCTGTCAAAATGCACAATGCTTTGTTAGAAAATGGAACAGATGGAAAAACACTTGCTGCTGAGGATTACACTCGTTCAAAAGGGTGAATGAGATACAGATACACAATTACCACAAGTGCAAATAGCCAGGTCTCCTGCTTGAGCTTAATGACAATTATAAGCAAATTACATTGAGCATGAAGTGGTAGCAACCTGAACTGAAATTAGATAACAACAGGGGAAAATAGGTAAAAGCTCAGGAACTCTGACTGCTAATGATTTTGTAATATAATTTATCGTATTAAGAAAATCGGTAATAGGAGAACTTAGATAATACTAGAGCTGGTTGAAACTTGGTAATTTCCAAGAGAAAAAATTGAAAGCAAAAAACAAAATGGTTGTGTCACTGGAGATTTTTTTCACGCCGGTTTTCATTTACTTTTTTTTTTTAATGAACCAAAACTAAACGAAAAATTGAGGGTCTTCAGTCTCAATTCAATTTCCTACTCCCCCCTTTTCTTCCACTGGAAAAGGAGGGGAAAGGAAAGAACACCAAAAGGAGGAAAAACATAATATAACAAAAATGATTTGTATTTTTACTGAAAATCTTTACCAAATTGATATGGTTTGGTCAAAAAGCCACTTTTGTTGGGGGAAAAATATCATGAAAGCATTCAACCGGCTCTAGTAAGAGTGAAAATGGAAAGAACATTGGTGACATACTGTGTAATTGAGTAATGAAAATATATCCAGATGGAAATGGGCAGTGAGACACGGAAGGAGTCGGTGCAAGATGGAAAGAGACTGAAAACAAGGAAGTGAACTTTAGGAGGAAAAAGATAAAAGGAAGTAAAGATCATTTTGGACTTCTGCAGGAAGCCTATGTTTCAGGGAGAGCCGTTGACCAGGGTGGTCAAATCTGGGTGTAGGGATGAAGAACTCTTGCAGGTTTGGGGGGAGCGCTAAAGAGAGAAGGGGTGCAGTGGCATCTTTAAGCTGTAATGTGAGGTACCTGTTAATGAGCAGGAAACCAATATATGGGAGCACCCTGTAGCGTTCTACACCACCAGAGGGGGACCTGTGCTCCTCCTCCCGTTACATTGCGGTGGGAAGGGAAGAGGAAGAAGCAGGGCAGACAGAGAGGAGGAGGGGAGTGGGGAAGTGGTGGGGAGCAGAGGCGATGGTAGGGGGAGCTGCAATAGGACTAGGTATTCCTCGGGGCACAGAGGAGGAGGGAGGAAAAGCTGAGAGCGTGGGGTGATGTGTGGAGGGGAGGGCACAGGCAGAGGGATGGGAACAAACTGGGGCATGTGAGAGAAGAGAGAGGGCAGAATTAGAAACACGGGGATGGGAGAGGACGAGGTTGCAGGGACAGGGACAGCCTGGGGGGCTGAGGCCACACATGGGGACAGGGCGACAAGTTCCCCATTGCTGCTCCGTGTTTCAGACCCAGCTAACCCTACCATATGCTACAAAACCATCACACCAGCTGTGCAGCAGCAGCAGATTTTATACATGTGACTTGCCCCCATGCCTGAGGGCAAAATCAAGCCCTTAGGGCATAACATGTTTTCGGGAGACAAAGGCAACAATGAGACTTTCACACATATAGCATGTATTTACCCAGCTGCACATATTTCGGTGTATACTGCTCTGTCCCTGTTTCCTAGCTCTTCCCAGTTCCTGCTAGGATGTATTTGTGCCGCATCTCACTGGGTTTCCTCTGTTTCCCCATCCTATGTTGTGATTGCCTTGGGATCAAAGACAGTTGAGTCATGGCCCTTCCATTGAGCCAGGCTGCTCCGGTATGCACATTCACGCTGATAAAACCAACTTGGCAAAGCCTTCCCTGTGTTTGTTTAATGAGTTTTAGTCAGCCGATAGTTCTCATTTCTCTGGGTAATATTCAACCTAATTTCATCTTCTTAACTATTGTTTGCTTCGTGTTAGCAGTGTTAGGTATCTGAACAGATTTCGTCTGACGTTGTTCTCTTGATAAGAAGAAATATATTGTGTCAGACTTTGGGTTAATCATCAGACTGTGCTTTCAGAGAATGGAATTTGGAAGTTAAAGAAGGAATTAAGGTGGTTGAAGAACAAAATATACTTTAATGTCATGTTAAAAATGCAGTTTAAGAACAAATGTGGGGAATGCTTTGAATTAAAAGATAAAGCATGATCTCGCATGCCTAGATAGTACATGAAAGAAACAGAATATTGAAAATACCCAGTTCTTAAAACAGAGTTTGCTCTTTCTTCTCAATTTATTAGAATCAAAAGTGTGAACAAGTCCCAAAGGATGTAAAGACTGGCTCTGTAATGTTCCTGTCTAACATTGCCCTTTTGGTCTTCATTATTAGACCAGGAGTTAAGGGTTCCTTTTCCATCTGTCTCTTAGGACTTCCTTTAGTCTTGTAGTAACCAAGTGCTATGTAGTTAAAATCAAAGCAGCACTGGCTTTCTGCATTTGCAATGACACTGATCCATCTGGACCTGAAAGGGTATGAATCTCCCAGAACAAACTTCCTTGACTTTTTTAAAGACTCTCATGCCATATTATTACAGTTCTCAGTTTTTAATATCTCCAAGCAATTCTCTGGCTTACCTTTCCTCAGATCGCTGCTTCATCTAACATCCAAAGGGCCATACTCTTCCCTCCTTTACTAACCATCCGCAAGGCCCAAAGAAGTAGCAAGAGAGCATTAGATGGGAGAAGAGCCAGGGAATGCTGAAGCTGAAGGCATTGGGGTTGGATGGGTGACAGTGAGGGCAGAGTTTAGCTCTAGTTCTATTTTCCATGGCCATTATCCCAGAAGAGAGAAGAAATATTAATACCCCAATGATAATCTCATCTCAATTATTTTATATTAACAACAAAGACCATGAAATCTGCAGAGCTGTTCCCTTCCTCCCACCTGCAAGTGACAAGGAGAGCTGATTACTTTGCAACTCAGAAAATATAATAGATAGTATTAAGAGAAAATGTAATTAATTGTTGTTTCCCCAATAATGTTGTGGGGGTTTTTTTGGCCGTGGAAACAACGCTGAGAAGAAAGTGGCTCCAGAAGGAAAGCAATGGAGCCTGGCCTTATTTTAATACCATTGATCCATTTCCTCCCTTAAATGATTTCCAAAGCTGCTGCACGTAATTTGCATAAAAATCAGCTCTCTCTTTTTGCCTTTGGGAGCCGGGCCTGTAATAAACAACAGCCTGAGGATGTGCAGCATGCCTCCCCGTCAGAATAGCAAACATTCAGGAGGCAGACTGCGGGTAATATAGCCAAGTAGGATGCTTGTGGGTCACCGTTTTTGGCAGAAGTTAAAAAAAACCCAGTGAACTATTTATCCCTAAAAGTCTAGAGTCTGTAGCGCAGGTGAATGTGCCCTCACTCCTCAGACTGTGTGGCCAGTGCAGCAATGGGGCTATGCAACCAGTGTGCAAATAATTAGTGGGCAATGTGACAAGCTCCCGGCAATAATCCTGCATGCTCCCTTAGGAAAACTTCCCATCAGACACTGTCATAAAAATGTGGGGAAGGGATTTTAGAAACTGAATCAGCTCTGTGTAAATATTGATGGAAAGTCTATAGGAACATTTTAAGAGCCTCGGTGGAGCCAAGGGGTAAATGTTTGAGCCTGGACCGGAGGAATGCTGCTTCTATGGTATCATGCCCTCCCGCCTTAGGGTCATACCAACGCTCCTCCCCAGTTGGCAAGGGGAGGTGCACAAGGGCTTGTGTCTGTTATTGACCCTTCAGATTCCCAGTCTGAAAACTGAGCAGGAGTTAATGCTGCTTGAAGTTGGTCAGTCCTGTATCCACAATATTAGACCAGTATCAGAAGGGTAGCCGTGTTAGTCTGAATCTGTAAAAAGCAACAGAGGGTCCTGTGGCACCTTTAAGACTAACAGAAGTATTGGGAGCATAAGCTTTCGTGGGTAAGAACCTCACTTCTTCAGATGCGAGGTTCTTACCCACGAAAGCTTATGCTCCCAATACTTCTGTTAGTCTTAAAGGTGCCACAGGACCCTCTGTTAATATTAGACCAGTTACCGCAGGGCAGCATAATTCCACACACATGCAGAGCCAGCCTCTTAGGAGAGCTGTAATTAGCAATCAGCAGTTCCTGGCTCTCAGTCCCAAATTCAGGTCCCTAGATCACAACTGCCCCTGTAAGAGAGTCACATCTGACTGAAAGGTGTCTCTCACATTGCACTGATGCTGGAATTTTAGCCTTTCAGTTGTTGTCTTTAGCCGGTTGTTGCTGCAGATTCTAATGGTTTGCTGATTCTTACACGCAGTACAACAGAGGGAAATATAATAACCCTTTTCTTCTTTCAATAATATCTCTTCTCCTGTTTAATGTCACCTGCTCTGAAAGCATGCATTTTTGTGAATAACACTAACTTTTAGTCATAGAAGCTTTACTTCATTACTAGGGTTTAATTACATTTATGGTAAAAACTGTGAGCAATTTTCCAGTTCATTAGACAAATTCTTTGTTGTGGCTGCCTTTTTATTTCCTATTACTGCTTATCTGATTTCTCTAAAGAA
Source organism: Emys orbicularis (assembly GCF_028017835.1). NCBI lineage: Eukaryota > Metazoa > Chordata > Testudines > Emydidae > Emys > Emys orbicularis. The sequence goes on from NC_088691.1 coordinate 1,862,779, forward strand.
GTCCAAGCAATACCTAAAACTGGGGAGGATTAACATAAGCCCTGTTATCACCCTGCAGTCACAGCGGGCTGAAAACAACCATCAAACATTTTGTAGTTTAAAATAAACACCTCTGCAAGGACTTGAATTAGAGAAATCCATGTGACAGTGCATTCAAATGTAAGGTACAGCAGAGAGAAATAAGGAATAGGAGTAACAATCTAAGTAGAAGATGCATCAAGAGTTGGCATTAAAACAATTAGAATGTAGAGAAACCTAAGTGCAACCGTGACAGTATTAATGTACAGCACTAGAGGTGCACACAGGACTCCGCTATACATATGCTGGGCGTCTGAAACAACATTAATTGAGAACAGAAACTGTTACAATCAAGTGCACGTTTGTAGGAAGTGACCGAGAGAACATGTGACACCATTATTCTTTCTACCTAGCTTCCTAATCTTTCCAAGAAGAAAAACATCAAAGAGCTCCATTAGTTTGGGGGTGGAGGGATAGCTTTCTGGCTGCAAGAGTAGCTAAAAGGTCTTCAGCACTGAACAGCATTCGTACACCACAACAAGAACATCTGTTTGCAGCCAGCAATGTGGAAATCGTTATTTTAAGGCTTCATGCCAAACAGAATAACTAATTTGTGGATTTTAACTTAAATAAAGACCTGAATGTAGGATGTTTTTTCTTAGTTAGCACGGAATCCTTGGCACAAACAAAGGCTGGTTGGGATGACATGAATCGAGGTTAGATTTTGATAGGGTTATTAGGTGGGATCTACTTCTAAGCTTTATTTTTGAGGAGACACTGTGCAGCTTCCTACAAGTGATTACGGTGGGCCTGGGGCCTCACCTTATCTAGCAATAATTATTTTTCAAAAGTGGTTGTAGATGAAGAACATGTATGTTCACAAGTTCAGATAACGAGTCTTTTTGGGTAGCACTCGAACTGAAATCACCAGAATACTGTCCCAGTAAAATCGATTCAGTTACCTACCACTGACTACGCCATCAGAGAAGAGATATGTCCTCATGACTATCCTTAAAGGTTGATGTTCTCATTCGGAAATTTTTTTTTGAACTGGAAGTAATTTAACCCTCTAAAGTCTCCTGGCAGGAGCAATCTCTTAGAAATTTAGCTGAGAGTCTTAGAGACTTGTAGCACTGAAAATTAACAGAATTCAAGTTCTAGAAGTTAAGACATCTGAATCCAGTGGCCATGGTAGCATATGGCCCATATTATGCACAAAGTTATGACATAGTTGAGAGAATACCAAAAACCAATTACCTAGATTATATTTTTGAACATTTAAGATTATTTTAGTCACATGCTCTCTCCCTGTTTCTTCAGATAGTGAATGAGTGATGTTTCAAAATTGGGATAATTTGTGAAAGCACAGAAAATTGGAGTGGAGACCAATAAAATAAAATAAAATAAAATGGCCCAAACAGAAATATGTTGAACAGATCTCTTGCTCGATGCAAAAGCTGAGGAACTGGTTTTATGAAATGATAGATGAATCCTCACTATCCTTCCCTAAAATATGTGTGTATGTGTCTATTCTGGAATAGGCTTTTATATTTTATATACACAGATTAGAGCACCAGCAAGCTGCTTACCCTAAATATGAGCTATGCCAATCAAACTCTTCAGGTTGTTTTTTACAAATCTGGGTTTCATGTAACCTCCCTCCAGGTGGCAGGCATTTATATTGGCCTCTCAGAGGACAGGAGACACAAGAAACTAATCGTTTTTGAGGGCTTGAACATTTTTGTGGACTCCCGGAGCAGATAGCGCAAGAGCTGGTTTCCAGCCCAAGACACAGTAGCTGGGGAGCTGGAGGTTTTGGAGACAGGAAAGGAAGACGGATTGTCTGATGGCAGAAGAGTGTGAGGGAGTCAGAGCTGAACAGAAAAAAATGAAATGTGCTTTTTAATATGGCAGCACTGAGAGTAAAGCTTTGGGATGAAAAACTAACACAGAAGATTCCCTAAGGAGATTATCTGAAAAATGTACCATGACTGTGTCTGCTAAAGATAAGGAGGGACTTGAAAGTAGGAGCTTGACCATAGGACGACAATTCCATTTCATGCCAACTTTCAAGGTTTCCAAATGTGTTTTTGTTCCACATTGGAATAAAAACAAAACCCTTCCACAAAACTATCAGTGTGTGTCTGTAGCCCAGTGCTTAGGGTGCTGGCCTGGGATGTGGGAGAGCTGTGGCCAAATCCTTGCTCAGCCTGATTCAGAGAAGAGCTTTTTCATTCCAAATCAAGTAGAGCAGGACTTGAGCCTTGGTCTCACCTATCCCAGTACCTTAACTTCCCAGCTATACGTGTCTCTCATTCTCCTGCCCCTGACCCAAAAGCCTTCCTGATTAAAGTTTCATGGAAACTGATACCTCACTACGAAAGGGTTTTGGCTTCAGCGAAACATCACGTTCCGGAAACATGAAACAAAAATGTCCCACCCGGCTGTACTTGAGTGAGAGTCACTCCAATGGCAGCATGACTGGGGTCCCTGCAGTCACAGAGAGAGGAGAATCCTCCAGAGGCCTTGAATCAGGGAAGCTGATTAACTTTAAGCATTTGCTTAAGTCCTGTTGACTTCAATGGGACTGAAGTACATGTTTAAGTGTTGTCCTCACTAGGGATGCCTTCCTGAATCAGGCCAGAGACAGCTCACAAGCCAAGTGGTTTTTTGCAAACCATCACAATTTAGTGTCCCATATCATATATACACTTTTGGAGTGAAATTCTCCCCCTCACACAAAAGGCCAGTATAAAGCCTCTGCAACAGGTAAGGCAAACAAAATGGTGTCCTTGACCTGGCTCTGTACAGGGGCGAATGTCAAGCCACGGTGACTATCAAATAAAAAAGAGATGTAATTAAATTGTTAGCAGGTTTGTTCTTCTAGATAATGTGTGCAAAAAAAAAAAGAAAAAAAGAAAGGGTAACAATGCTCAGTTTAGTAAATATCAGTGGCAGTAAGTTAGATAAGACCCTGAGTCATAACACTGCACTGATCATATATTTGAGCTGAGTAGCACATTTACCACTTGTGATCTTTAAGGACCTGATTGTGATAGGTGCTGAGTATGTGTTTGGGGTGTTCCACATTGCTCAGGTTTAGGAACTAAAGGAGAGAGAGAGAGACCCTAGTCCGGCCTACTGAGGATAGATTAAGCTGTTTTCTGTGAGTTTTTGTTTTGAAGGCACCTCCGTCACTGAAAATAAATTAGTGTCATATTGACACAGTATTAGGGAAGATAGGGAGAGGGAAATTAATGCTATTTGTTTTGGGGAGGAATTATGGTGATTCATAATTATGACCCAAAGAAATATAATTAACTGATCCTAGGTTTAAACTAATCTGTTTTTCTCTTGAAGCGAATAATGATTTTTTTTTGTTTACTGTGCATGTCATTAAATAATACTTTGTTGCACCAGAAAGAAAAAAACGTTTGATAAAAAGTTTTCTTCAGTGAAGAGTGCCTGAAATTCTGCTAAGTGTTCTTTACATTGATTGTCTGCTGTACCTTCTGTGAGAACTGCTACTATCTTCCTGACTATGTTGGTGGCACCGAACAACTTTGGAGAATGTGCCAAGTACATACTATGAAAGGATACACCCAAACCAAGCACTAGTTTCTAGGCTCCAATTTGGGAAACCCTCAAGAGAACACTTAGGCATAAAGTTGCATCTTGGGTCCTTGGTTAGTTTTAGGATTTGTCTACACGAATGTTTAGTTTGCTGAAGTTGGGGTGTGAATATACCCTGCACTAGCCTGGTGTGGATTAACTGCCCATGTGGACCCTGCTGATGTGCATTAACAGTTCTTTAATGTGCTTTGATCTAGTCCATTTCAAAGAAAAATATTGAAAATTTATCATGAGAGCGCTGTTTTCCTTCAGAGCAAATAAGGGTCTGCAAATCTTTGCTAAGCTATAAAGGTGGACATGGAGTTAAAGACAAATATATCAAATCTAAGGAAAAAATAATATTGATCCCAAGAAAGTTTGAGTTACTTTATTTTCTTTTAGTGGCAGAGCATCAATGGCAGACCTTCCTGAAAGTCACACCATCCCTACTAAAGCCCCAGTACTGCAGGCTGAGGCACAAACTTAACTTTAGCTTTCCCTTGACTCTGTCTCCCAGAACCTCTCTGATGTGCAGCCTCCCAAACTCTCACTTTAAATAATTCAGACATTCTCAATAGAATACAAACAAAAACGTTTCCCTAGCTTCAGTACACAAGGGATCAGGCTTAAAAGATTAAAGAATTCTAGTGTTTGTCACTCACCCACTCCCACCAAAAAGAAGAATGGCACAGAACAGAATTTGATCTGTTGATGTCTAAACAATTATTTTAAGAAATAATGATAATTTATTGATCTGTAATTGGCAATAGGCCTCAAAATCTAGCATCTTCCCTTTGATGTTAACTCAGCAAAATCTGTGATAGGTGTGAAGTTTTAGTTTAAAGTTATGGAGATAATTTTTAAATTATATGTAAAATTCATTAATAAAATATTAATTATTTTATGCAATAGTGATGTGCTTAGAAGACTGTAGCTGAAGGAATTAGTCAGAGGCCTTTCACCTCATGATTACTAAAAGATACAGCAGGAAAATAATTTGATGGCTTCAACGCAGAAACCAATTTTTAAATTTTTGTTTTATATAAAAAAAATTAACCTAATTTCTAGGTGCTGAATGATGTTGGCTGATTTTCCGTATGAAGCTCAGCCTTCAGCCCTACTATACAGTTAAGGTTTATTTATTATGCAAAATGAACTTAGGTGGAAAGTCTCCTGTATTGTCTTAACATATGTTCTTAGACCTGCAGAAAAGCTCTGTGTAAGCTCAAAAGCTTGTCTCTCTCATCAACACAAGTTGGTCCAATAAATACTCCTGGGAGAATTCTGTGCCAAAAAATTAAAAATTATGCACACAATATTTTAAAATTCTGCATATTTTATTTGTCAAAAAAAGCACAATATAATCCTGCCCATATCAATTATTTTGGTAATTTATTTCAATATACCTGTCAGCAAGTATGTCTGTAATAATACAGACAACAAAAAAGATTCAGGAAATGTTTTTTGACGAATAGATTCCTTACTAGGCATATTAATACAGAACTCTGAGTAATAATTCATTTAAACTACAATATAGAGCCGTATTTCCCACATACCTCAGAAGCAGTGCAAAATCTTGGGGGCAGTCGGTGGTAATGGAGGAGCTGAGGGAGAGGGAAGTAATTTCTGGGAAGGAGGTTGGGAGTGAACCTGGAAGGTTGTTGGGTGTGGCTGGGAGAAGTATGGAACAGGGCATTTGGGGGGGAGGGATTGTTAGGGAGTTGGGGAGCCTCCCCATGCAGACCCTGGCTGACCCCTAACCTCTCTCATTCAGTCAGGCACATCTGCCCCGTCCCCACGTGTCCCTGCACCCCCGCTCTCATTCAGCCCCTTGTTCAGTACTGTCACCCCCCCTAGCTTCTGTGCCCTTGCCCCACTCTATATGACCCCTCTGTGCCCCATTCTGTATGTTCCCCTGATATCCCAACTCCTCTTACCTGGCCCCCCTGGCAGGGCGCTGTGAATAAGGCAGCCTCTCCTCCTTCCTCTCAGCAGCTGGCTGCTCCAGCCCAGAGCCAGCTGCCCACTTTTCTGATGCCACAGCAGTCCCTGGTGGGTGAAAGTTGTAATTGCAGTGCCTCCCTGGCAGAATCTATTTTCAGAGGGGGAAAAAATCGGTGGGGGACATGAATTCTGCGCAAATTACCTCACCCACCTTGTCTCTCTATAGATTCTTACAGTCAGCTATAGCCTAGGTCAAAATACATTGCATTTTTGAAATGGCTTTCTGTCCTGATAACTTTTCTAAGACATTTCTGTTACAAGACGACATATTAGCAATCTGAACTAGAACAGTGGTATTACAGAAAAGAATGGTCCAGCTGTCCATTTAAGCTGATTGGGGCTTTGCCTTTGATTTCAGTGGCAACAAGAACAAGCCCAAACTATTTTTGTTACCCACTCCTTCACTATAACACAGATATTAGCACTTGGATCCAAAACTGCCCTGGTGCTACGGCGAGGGACAAAATTTGCCTCAGGTCACATCTAGATAAGCAAGTGAGAAGAACTGGTTATTGAGCAGAGTGGATCAGATATTGAGGTGAGAAGGTTCCAGAGTATCCTTTTTCCGAGTGAGCAATTGTCTCACCTCTGCCCAGTATAGAACACACTGCCTCAGAACAGCTAAAGTCAGTGGAGTTATGCTGGCATAAATAAAACCGGTGTTAGAAAGGTCAGGACCAAGCCCATGTGCAAAGCCGTGCAGGGGTAATAGTCTTTGCTACAAGTTCATGCACAGACAAAATGGCATTTTTCCTGGTCAGTTGGCTGGAGGTGTGGAATCCCAAAAAGGAGTGCCAAGGAACAGAGCAAAAATAAATGAATGCAGCCTGGAAGCATTTTATGGGCTAAGAACAGTGCTCCCTTTTTCTTGGGCATCTTTTCTTTCCAATGGCTCACATCCTTGTGCCCAGCTGTGCAGGCATCACAGGCAAGTATTAACCTCTTGTTCCCATGTCTACTAGCTCTGCCCAGCTTGCCCAGCTGACGCGAAGGATTTTTGATCTTGGGGGAAAGGAAATTGAGATGTGGGGCACTCTGGGGCTGAGGAGACCGATGTGATTGGAACTCTACAGAACCTGGTGCCTCTTCACTTCATTTATGGGGACCATGAGATGCAATAGCCAACAGGCAACAGCTGTCAGTGGAGACTGGGACTCCCAACAACTTAAGGGTTGTCTCCCGCATACACCTGGTTCTTTGTACCGATAGGCTACCATCTTCTCACCAGCTGACAGCTCCGGTGTAAAGAGACCAAGTGAACGTGCTGGAGATTTTGTGGCCTGGCCTGCTGGGCAGAACTTTGTTGGTTTGAAAGGGAAACTTGTGGGCTCCTACTCTTGTCATTCAGGAGCACTTTCAGAAGCACTCCGCACCCCGTTCTGCACACTCAGCTATTCTAGAGTCTGCACAAATATGTCCCACAGGTTTTAAGGCTGGTTTCATAATTGCGCCCCCAAAACACTGAGCATATTTTAGGTCCCTTGGTGTTATAATAGTTCAGTGCATTTCCTTCCGTTTTGTTAGAACCTCTGTGCTAGAGTACTAATGACTTCTTCTCCCTTGTCCCTGTTAATAATAGCCAGGCTAATGGGCCAAGTTTAAAAGAAACAATTCCATGTTTCTCAGCAAAACTGGAAGTTGGAGAGTGGGGTTAATTGTTTACCCTTCCAGTCCTAAATCCAACCTTAATTCAGTTCCTGAATTTCATAGCCAAATTGTTCTATCGCTATAATTATATGTACAGTTCTAACTGCTGACACGTACAGAGAAGCAGAATGCTGAGAAGACGAGCTGGATTTTAGAGTGTTCAATTATTTTTCTTTATAGGAAATTAGAATATATTTCCACCAGATTTGGAAAACACACTTTGCATACAAAGTGGCTCACTAAGGCTCTATCTCTGTGTGTGCAATCAGCTCATTTGCAGCAAGAAGGCGAGTCGGGAAGTCTGCTTTCCTCGGGTCTTTCTGATAAATGGTTTTCTCCTATTTGTAATCATTTTATTTAATGCAAATTGTATTTGGTGGGGAATCAAACATGGCTCTGTGCACTCAAGGTTTCACAGCACATTAGTGTCTGAAGAACGGAGGCTTCATTTTGAAAACTGAAAGTGAGGAATGAGTGAGTGATTTTTTTCTTTTTGTCTACTCCAGTGTAGCCTCAGTGTGTGCCTATAGCAGCCTCCCTGCTGTGGTGTAATGTTGAGTCATGGAAGAATTGTCTTCTGGATGTGTGGTTGGACATACGACCTAGCAAGTTGCCCTTTGTGTCCATCCCAACCTGCTGTCCTGATTGGTTTTGGGATGAGACCTTTTGCTTCAGGAAACCCATGGCAGAGCTCCCTGCAGGAGGATGTCTGCCTGAATTCCTTTGTAGTCAAGGCCTGTTGGAAGATTTTCTCATTCAGTCTGTAAAGATTGATTTATCTTCCTCTTTTCATGAAATCTTCCTCAGTTTATAACTTCTGATGTGGCATGTAAGAAAGGCTGGTCTCCCTGGGCCGTTGGGCTGGGATTATGTTAGGGCCCAAGATATTTAATGTGATGGGAGCTTTTATAAAATTGGGAAAAATAATACTGAGTTTCTGATTCTTTGCTTCTCATTTTTAACATCTCTTTAAGACTTCTGTTCCCTGGGAAATTTTAATTCAGCCTCTGACATCATTTCCACCCAAGTTATTCATTTCCAGCGTGACATTGTTTGGCTGCTTCCATTCTAAAATGTTGCCTTTTGCTTATTATTCTGATACCTTCCAGAGTGAGACCTCATTCTGTAACAGCCTTCTTGATATCATGTGCCCTGGATGTCATGAGAACATCCGCACGTGTCTTCTTCATAATCTCACGGTGGTTGTACGGCTCTGTTTAACCTGGTGTCGTTCTTGCTTTCCGATCGTTTTCAGGTGTGTTTCTTTGCTCTCTCAGTGGAGTGATTTACTGAACTTTAATCGGATCACGTGACACAATGTAGCACCAATAAACATGGCCCACTTATTATCAGATTGAAATTAGGGGCAATTCCGGCTTCCGTTATTAGCGTGAGTGTTATTGAAGTCATCATGGCTCATGTGACCCGCATGTTTAGAACCTACCAGTGCCCTTCTTTCTCTTGCAGCAGCCTCGGGGAGCACAGGCAGGGATTAGGGCCCCATTCTTCTAGACCAGTCAGACTGAGGCTTGGGAGCTGCAAGTGGTTCTTTCATGTGTCTCCTGTGGCTCTTTGCAACACATGCTATTAAAACACTGTGTGATTTCATTCTTAACTCATCTAAGTTATTAACCAGTCAGGACGCTGTTACTCTGTTATTAACCAATTGTGGAACACTAGGTCCGTCATTTTGCTGTGAGAATAATAGAGAGAGAGTAAATGAAAGAATGATTCGCACCACCATGGCTCTTGTGGGCACTGTTGATCACTAATTTGGCTCCTGAAGCAGTGAGGTCTGAGTATCGCTGTTCTAGACAATGCTCAGAGAACTAACAGAGCTGGTATTGGGGAAACCCTGGCGGTGCTTGTTTGAAAGTTGAGTTGTTACTGAGAGCACAACAGTAAATAATCCTGCTGTCTATTACGTGGCCTCCAATCAAATTCACGTGAAAGTATAGAGGGTTTAGTCCTGTAAAACACTAGTCCTAAATCCTTACACAGCCAATCCAGCTCCCATTAAAGTCAGTGGAAAGAGACACATTTATTTCATTAGGAGTTGGATTGGATCTTAAGTGCTTAACATGAGGTACCTACATTAGCACTTCCAGGACTGGGATCAGAGTGCGCAGCACCTTGCAGGATTGAGCCCCAAATCATCAATGGGACGGGTACAATTTCTAGTACAAGGAATGGTTACCTCCTGTAAAGCCCAGGCTCTTTGACCTTGTTGTTGTTGTTCTGGACGTCTGGGTTCTAATGTTCCAGTCAGACCGATCAACGTTCCTGGGGTTTTGTGCTGCTGGTAGATTTCTGTGACATTCTGAATATCTCATTAACACTGCAAAGAACCCCATCGAGTTTGGTGGAGTCACCAGGCTACTTCCCAGGGGGGCTATTTCTTTTTTTTAATTTACTAGAATAATTGGGGGGGAAATTATTTTTTTAACATGTTGAGCAAGTTTAATTTAGGAGTGTTAATAGTTTGTAGCACATAATGTATCAGCACTTGTTACATCAGGAGTCCCGTCTTGCCATCAGTCCCATGTGCACAGTTCTCATTGGTTTCAGTGCTGTGCATATGTATCTGATGAAAGGCCCCTGAATTTCTGATCATCAGGAGATTCCTGTTAACTGTAATGGGGGTGAGTGACAGAGCAAACCTTCATGCCCTGCTTTAAGACAGTCCAAGTGGCATGTCATTCACTAGTGCTCCCTTAGCAGAAGGAAAGCAGTTTGTAGTCAGCTCTATTTTCATTGATCATTTTAATGTGAATGTTGTGGAAGTATTTTGCAATTTACTGGTAAGTCACTGGGGATTTTTTTAAGAGTTGAGTAAATAAGTGGTTACCGGTGATTTATCACTTTAGTTGCATGTGCAGATGCACTACTATTTTCTGTGTAAATTTCACAGACTTCTCCCTAACCCTGAGGTCTGCAGATCTTTGGAAGTAATTAGCTCTAGTTCAGAAGCAAACCTGGGTTCATTATACACTCTGCTCACTGAAGAAATATTTTCCCATGTGAGACCCATTAGTAAGTAACCAAGCCACTGTGAATGCTAAACATTTTATTGTAAGACTCTGAGCACGTATTTTTTACATAACATTTAATTTAATCCTGTAAATTACATTTAACTTTTTGATCCTTGGATAGCAAAGTGATGGATCACATACAAACAATATGTTAGAGAGTCTTTTCTGTCCATATTTTTTAAATGATGACGTAATATCACTTGTGTGTTGTCGGTTATGACAAGAAGCTGAGAAATGTGCTAAAAACAGCATATTTCCTTTTGATGCTGCTTAGTGCTCTTCTTTCATAGTTTCTTCCCGTTGCTGATTGTGAAATTTTGCATTTCATTAGAGGCCTGGCTCCTGCACAGTGCCATTGGTTTCATGGTGCGGGATCAGAGGTCAAAACAATTGAGTCATTAAGGCCCCAATTCAGCTAAGCATAGGGAGCATGCTTAAGTGCCTGTTGAACTGGGGCCTAAGAAAAAGTTATTGGGATCAATGCAGGAGTTCCTGGGTGAAACTCTCTGGCCTGTTTCAGAGGGGGAGCCATGTTAGTCTCTATCAGCAAAAAGAACAGGAGTACTTGTGGCACCTTAGAGACTAACACATTTATTTGAGCATAAGCTTTCGTGGGCTAAAACCCACTTCATCGGATGCATGGAGTGGAAAATACAGTAGGAAGATATATATACACAGAGAACATGAAACAATGGGTGTTGCCATGCTGATTCTCACTACAAACATTTTTTTTCTCTTGCTGATAATAGCCCACCTTAATTGATTACTCTCGTTATAGTTGGTATGGCAACACCCATTGTTTCATGTTCTCTGTGTGTATATATCTTCCTACTGTATTTTCCACTGCATGCATCCGATGAAGTGGGTTTTAGCCCACGAAAGCTTATGCTCAAATAAATGTGTTAGTCTCTAAGGTGCCACAAGTACTCCTGTTCTTTTCTCTGGCCTGTGTTATACAGGAGGTCAGAGTAGCTGATCCAATGGCCCCTTCTGGCCTCAAACGATTTATGAAAAAAGAATCTGTCAATTGAAAAAACAGATTTTTCGGAACTCTAAATTGAAAACCAATCTCCATGACACAGTGGCTGAGCAGCTCTGACATCACAGGGCTATGGCTCGGCTTGCATCGGTAAGGCGAACAGGATTTGGGCCACTGAATTCATGGTGTGCTTGCCTCCTGCACATAGAGACACTCGGAGGGATGAAGACAAATGTAAAAATACTGGTCTAGTTTAGCAAAGGTTTGTCTTTCCTCCCCCGGTTTTTAATTGTTTGTTTATTTGGAAAGATTGGCAGCAATGGTGTCAGATAAGAATATATGTCCGGTTTGATTTACCATGCATTTGTCAAAACAAACACAAAGCATAGTCTCCTTTATTATGGCAGGATTAATCATTTTGGTCCTAGTGTTTTAAATGACACCTGTGCTTCATCTCTGAGCGTACAAGCTCCGTGCAAATACTTCCATTGAAGATTATAGTTTATATTGCGCTTTCGCTGTGCTATTAGCATTTGTTGGAGTTTCTAGCGTCGTACAATTGCTACTGTATATGAGACTGAAGATCTGTGAAGTGGCTATCAACTGAAACATGTCTCGCTCTTCAGACTTGCTTTTGCTGGTTTCACAAAACATTTAATTAGCGATAATCAGCTTTTAACCAGCCAGAACACACTGATGTGATTTTCCCCCTACATAATTATAGGCATGGTCTGTCCCCATAAGATAAATTACTTGCAGTCTGGAGAACATTCTAACCAGCAGGAGGAGAGAGGAGGAGAATGTCATTTGCATGGGGATGTAGAGCATTTTGCGTGTACTGTGATTTCAGTGAAAAAGAAGGTGCCTTTCTCTTTTCTTTGCAGAATGCTGGACATGAAAATGAGTTGAACTTTATGAAATCTCCTGTCCCTCTGGGTTGCCAATCAGTGGTCATCTAACATCATCTCAGAGGAAAACCAGAAGAGCTCCACTCTAACTTCTGTAAGGGTTAGTCCATTATGGAAGATCAAACAATTTTCTGGCGCTGGTTTTGTGAAATTCGGCTGCTGCCTTGGACCCTCCATTTGAAAAAGAAATTAACGTTGAGGAACAATTAAAGAGGAAAATCAGCTCCAGAGAATGAACACTGTCAATGGTACTGGGATATTCGTCAGCTTAACAACGGTGTCTGTGACGCTAGATTTTAGTTTGCATGGTGGTCTGATGGCTTGGCCCTTAAGCAACAATTTGACTCTGAATCAGAGTTTGCCCACGTCCGACCCTCTTAATGCCTCTGAGTGGGGAGAAGTCTCTCGTATGTCCATGAGGGAGAAGAACTGGCCAGCCCTCCTGATTTTGGTTATCATTCTGCTGACTATTGGTGGGAACATCCTTGTAATTATGGCTGTCTCCTTGGAGAAAAAGCTACAGAATGCCACAAACTACTTCCTAATGTCCTTGGCGGTGGCAGATATGTTGGTGGGGATCCTAGTCATGCCCGTTTCCCTCATTACAATTCTATACGGTAAGTGACTTCCATTTTCTCCCCCGTTCAACTGAACATAGTTGACAGCAGATCGGTATCAGTGGCTGCAGTGAATTGCTGCGCACAGTTTGTACCCAGTGCATGAATAACCAGAGGAGTATAAATGTAGAGTAAATAATGGGCTTTAATGTTCTCTCTCTTGTTTTATTGGGGGAATGGGTGCTCCTTTGGAAACTGTATTTGGCCCCAGGCTGTCAGGATAGGAGCGATCTCCCAAAACCTTTAAGAGATGATCTCTTTTACCGAGGCCAGCTATAAGGAACTGCATGGATGGAGAATATTTTTCCTTCTCAGAGGATATGCCGTAAATCATTTTGGTAAAACCCAGAATAGAGAGAAGTAGCTAGAAAATAACAGCAGTGCCTCGCCAACAGCTCCAGCTCACTTGTCTCATGGCAAGACAAAAGGGGCTCTAAATCAGAGTCAGATCTTAAGAAGGGCTGAGTGCCTTGAACGTGCATTGATTTCAATAGGGCTTGAAGGCACTCTGCATCCCACAGGATTGGGACCCAGGGCAGGAAGAAGTGTAGCTGCTTTCCAAGAACTGACTGTAACAAAACACACATTGGGCCACATCCTCACGTGAGTAAGGCAATAGATTTGGCCCTCTGGATGTTAAAAATCTGCAGCTTTATGTGCCACAAAAACATCAGATAAATGATTTCTGGCTGTCATACACCAAATAATAGTTCTGTACTCGGGCGCAGCAATGGGGTTCTGGAATGACATCTCACGATAATGGCTGGGCTGTCTCCCGTCCCTTCTCCAGTGTGTGACAGGGTCAGTGTGACCATTCCATTGCATCCTACTCGGGATCTGATACCCCATTGCCACTTCTCCCCAGCTGAGGCTCCTCCTAACCTACTGAACTTCCTCCCAAGGACTGTAAAACATGCACCGACACTGTCCAAAACATTTCGAGGTGGGAGCTTCTGCCATTTCGTGATGGAGTACAGCATTGGTCTGTAGTCAGTTCGTGAACATCCCTAGCCATGCTTCTCCTTTGGGATCCCTGTTATCAATCTGCCTCCCTTCTGAGTGCCCTGACCGCTGCAGTCAGAACCAGTAACTCCTCTAAAAACACCCTTAAACGTAGGATAAAAATGTGCCACCCCCATAGTGAACTCACGACGAACCCTGGAATACTACAGGCAGAACAAACTGTAGTGGGGTACAGCGTTATTTCAATATACACCCCACCAAGAAGGATTTGCCAGGAACTTGCTGAGACCAGCTCTCCAATGGGCTGCTTGGGGCATTTTCGGTGCAATTCTTTATGTAGCCTTGGCCACATCATTCCCTTCCCAAGACAGTCTTGCGTTCACGTCACTACATCTGCTTCCATGAGGTGGGAGCACTCGCCCAAACTGATCTGTTCCCAGGAGGCAGGGTGATCTGTCGGATGGGGCGCTGGACGAGGCGCTTTGATGCCCGGCTTCTACTCCCAGCTGTGCCCTGCCTCTCTATGTGCCTTTGAGCAAGCTGTTCCACCGTTCTGTGCCCCAGTTTCCTATCAGTAAAGCAAAGGGAATGACACCCTCCGTTTTCAAGTGCTTTGAGATCTATGGGTGAGCAGCGCTATGTAACTGCTAAGTATTATCATTGTACTGTTGACTTGACTACTGTAGTGTGGGTGGGTGGGTGAGGAAATTATTCTGCACTATGGTAAAATATTGGCTTTCTGAGGGCTTGTACCCTCTGTCACTTACGTTGGTATAAAGTTATGTCGCTCCGGGTGTGAATAAACCATGTACGTTACACTGACCTAAGCACTGGTGTGGACAGCTCTCCCGCCGATTTAGCTAGCACCTCTTGTGGAGGTGGTTTTAGCCTCTGTAGCGCTTCTAGTGTAGACTAGCCCTAAGCATAACCACTGTTAGCATCCTGTAGGGGTAATATCCACCTATGTCCTTTTCTGGGTGTGACTGGAAGTTTGGCTCTGTTTTTCGGAGGCTTGGTACTGAGACTCAGAATTCCTCAAGTGTTCCAAGGGGTTCGCATTTACCTCTTTGCAGCAAGGAAAGACGTGTGCAGTCATTTCTCAGGGCTCTTTTTTCTGATTTTCTTTTTAAAATGCCGTAGTAGTAATAGTTCTCAGAAACAAACAATGCAGATACGTTTGCTGGTTACTTAACTTAAGAGTTTGATTAGTGGTTGGTTTACTGGCCTGTAAAGTTAAAAATAGGGATATTTATGTGACTTCTTCATTTGACTGAACCACTGCGTGAGATAGTGTTTTAATTTCTAAATGCACTGACCAAGTGCACAGGTTTCTAAGGCATAAGTGTCCTGTCAGCAGTGAATTAAATCACTGTATCATTTGTGTACGGATTTCATGGCTTGACTTTCTAGCTGTTCAAAATCTTATGCATAAAGCCTTTTATTTACAGTTGTCTGTCTAGCCTCAAATTAGACTTTTGTGATAGTTGCACAGCACCTGTATTTTATTTTCAGTAATTCCTGAGTTTAGTTTTCAGTTGCTATTTACACTTCCTGTAATGCTCAGACTCGCCTGGCCAAAAATGGAACTGTCTCTGAAATTACAACAAGGAGAGTACATCTAATTTGACTTCATGCAAACTTCTCTTGAGGGTGTAAGAAATAATACTGTGATGTTCCATATTTCCTGTAGCTTGAAACGGGAGCACATAAACACTGCATGATTGCACTGACCTTGTGCTTGCATAAATTCGGAGTCGCCCACCCCTGTGGCTTAACAGAAAGTAAATGTACGGAAGTGAACTTCCTAATGAAATATCTTTGGCAGTTTTCAAAACACATGGAAATAGATTTTCTGTTAGGCCAAGAGAGCAATTACTTGAACTCACTTAAATAGAAAACATCCAGTTCGTGCACGCTGCATTTTAGAGGCTTTTACCAGTTCCCTTTCCTTTAGTGCTGGATCTGCCTGGCAGGCGCCCTGTGCTGCCGTGTCTCGCCATAGAGCAGAGGCCCACCACGCAAGCTTTACCCAGGAGTTACTGTAGCGCAGTGCACTAGGTGAGCATGTTCAGGTAACAGGGCTGGGTCAGGCACATTGGAGGAACCTGCGGATCTTCTTGATCGGAGTCTCCTGACAAAATCATTTCCCCCTCCTCTCCTCATCCCACTTGTAATTCAAACCACACAAATAGGCAGGCTGGGACAGCAGCCGTGGAGGTGGAGGGAAGGCCTGAAGGAAACCCCTGCTAGCAGCAGTAGGGAGGAAGGGATCAGGGCAAAGCAAAGGAAGCATCGATCTACACACACACGAGTCCCCTTCTGCTTGTGTCCCCTCGCCGGGAGGAGGAAGGAGATTGCTCATAATGCTGTGCTGCTCATGGGCATGGCCAAGCGTCAGAAGGCTGGTGTAATCTGGGGGAGACTACAATGAATCTTAGCCCTCAGGTTTCAACACAGTGGGAGTGTGAGAGCAGAAAAGCACAATGCCAGCACCGACCGACCTCCCTGCATGTACTGTCAAATGGTATGTGCAGAAGCAGGAGCATTACACCCTGATCCTGACTGGGGCACTACCACGGTGCTTATAATAAATGATCCATTGTCGAGGGGACAGGGGATGGAAGCGACTTGAAAAGATTGTTTAATGCAAAACTCTGAGCACAATACAACCGTCTGGCCCCACTGACTAAAGCTTTTATTGAACCACAGATCCATTCAGGTTTAGAATTTAAAAAGTATTTTCCTCTTTCGCCCATAGCTTGGGCATTTAGTCTGAGATGCCTAGAGACAACTTTTTTCTCTCATCGGTAGCATTTTTGGAGCCATGGTCTTTGGCACAGACCCCACCTTTGTTTACCCAGAATCTCAGATATTTCCCAGAGCTAAAAGGCGCTCTCAGGACCAAACCTGCCTAATTTCATCCTCCAAGACCATAGAAATACAGCAGTGAAAAACAGAGACGTGGAATCTGTGACTCAGAAGGCAAACAAGGTGCTTGGTGCAGAAGACGGGTGAGATGGACGCCTCTGGTGTGTGCTGGGTAAAGTGGTGCACTGGAGTTTAGAGTCTGATCTTGACACAGCCACCGAGGAGCATGAGATTGTAACTGCAGCCTAGAACTTGGCTTACCTCAGACGACCTGTTTCCAGTTATGCAGCCATCAGTGCTTAGAATCTGGCTGCGATCTACAGAAAGCATCTCGCTTGTCTTGCGCACAAAGTAGGGGTCAGGGAGGCAGCACGGAAGGGATGCTCGCCCAAGCTCCGCCCACCAAACAAGCCCCATCCACACGTGTCACCAAAACAAGACGCTGCTTAGGGTAGGTTGTTCAAACTGTGCCTGTGCGAGCTTGTGGAACTCCACTGGGCTCCCTGGGCTTGGCTGCCCTTGTTGTTACTTGAACGTTCCCATGGGCTCTGACAGGCTCCTTCGGCTCCGCTCCTTCTTGGCCCAGGATAAAAACCATAACTGCTGCCATCTCCCAAATGCCACCCACGTGTGGTACCGAAACGAGCCCTTGTTCACAGTGACCCTCCCCCTCCTGTCTCACACGAGGAATGAAAGAGTTAACACTATTGTTAACGTTTAAATCATTGCGTCTGGGCGTCTGAGTTCACCCCTCACTGAGGTGAACAGGGCAGTTTGCACGTCTCAGAGTGACTGCGCCGAGCTCTCTGCAGACTCAGCTAGATGTCTCTGCCTCAGGTATGCTTGATGCACATTTCTGAGGTTTTCTTTGCAACCATAACAATTGGAGACTTACCCTTTGTAATCAAATGAAAGCTTGTTCTGGAGAAGAAGATAGCAGTTTGCTCCATCGCGGTCCCAGTGTGCCATACTGCACCCATAAGCGCATCCAGCCCCTGGCACAAACCTCAGCCTCACACGCTCCGTGTTTCACAATTTTCACTTTAGTATTCCTGAGGTCTTGGAGGCAGGGATTAGGTAGGTTTGGGGGGAAGATCAACCTCAACAAAAGGTTTCTTTTTTTTTCTTTCTTTTTTTATCCAACAAGATTTTCCCCCGGAGACTTTATTCTTAAGGATACCGTATACTGCATGGTGTAGACTGTGAGAGCAAACAGAAAAAACCAAACCCACCCTCTAAAAGCCTCCCGCAGAGGTTCTTCTGCCTCCAGCCATCAGGAAACTGCTTTCATGGAGACCCCAGCTTTCCTCAGAATGCCTGGTTGGGACTTTTGTCTCAATCTGTATCCTTACTACAGGAGGAAACTCCCCTCTTGCTGTGTTCAAATGGGGCCTCTGCACCCTGTGAGCTGGGGGAACGTCGTTTTGTAACCGAATGTAGCACAGCTCCCCTACAGGGCATTATAAAAAGAGAGCATCAGCAACTACCGAAAGGTAATAAGATGCCTGATTAGATAAACCCACTGGTGATCTTTTCTCAGGGTATGTCTTGGCAAGTATGTTCCTCTTCAGTCAGGAGCAATTTGTCCCTGGGGTCTCTCCAGTGATTTCTGTGGAGTTGCACTAGAAATGCATTTGGCCCTCAATCTGTTTTCTGTAACTGAGAAGTTGCTATCTCAATGTGTGATCATTCAAATTCCATTTATATAACAGCCTTTAATTGTAAAGGCATATGATTCAGAGAGGCAGAAAACATCTACTTGGCATTAACAAGCCAGATAACACCCATTTTTTTTGCAGCACTTGTGCATCAGATTCATAGATTCCAAGGCTAGAAGGAAGCCTTGTGATCATCTAGTCTGACCTCCTGCGTGGCACTGGCTGGAGAACTTCCCCAAATTAATTCCTAGAGCATGTCTAGCACATGCAGCTGCTTGCGAGTGCAACTTAACTAATTTAGAAAAATGAAGGCTGAAAATTGTATCTCCAGGTGCAGTGAAATGGAACAAACTTCCTTAATTTGAGTTGTTGTTATTTGACATGAGGACATTAAAGTCAGGTATATAACCTTTAAAGTCAAGGATAGGAGGTGAGCATTTCCTTCCTGAAAAACTTGCCAGCAAACTCCAGCTCTGTAACATTGGCTCTCACTTTGTACTGCTCCATTTCCTTCTGTTCCGTTTTATTATCACTGCACCCCTCTTCTTCTTCCTCTCCTTTTCTTTTCTGAGTCATTACGAAAGGTGGATGGAAACTTGAGCTTGATAGCAAACCTTTGCAGACTTGGAAAGGCTGTGGGGGAGGAGGGAAGGGGGAAGATCTGGGCAATTCTGTCTGAAGCATCTGAAACAAATGTTCAGTGTTAAAATAACATGAAAAGATTTTCTGGAAACTGCCGAAGACAGGATGTTCATCACTCTGACCTCAGCGCATGCTGTTGGGCTTTGAAATGGGAATATGTATCATTCATACAGTAAGATCTCACAGTGCGCTCAGCTCCTGAAATACATTTCTGTAAGCACCAAAGGGGGTTGGATAGTTAAAGATGGCCTGGAAACCTTTGCTTTCAACTTCCTGGCACTGATGGATTGTGTCTTACCCGTACCAAACATTCTGTAACTCTGCACCTTAATTGTCAGCGTGGATCTGGCCAATGGCCCGTCTAGGCCAGTGTGCTCTCTCCCACAGTAGGTACCACCAGCGCCTTTGGGAGGAGGTATTACGCTGCCACAATGAACAATTATGTTGTAACCTGGAGTTCGGGGAGTTTTTTCTTAACCCCAGCAGTCAGAGGTCGGCTGATGCCATTTTCATCCCAGCTAGCGTAGCTACAATTTATTACTTTTATAAATGCTTAATCCTCTATTTTTTTTAATCCTGCTGAACTCTTGGCCTCAATAATATCTAGTAGCGGCGAGTGCTACAGGCTAATTATGCATTGGGTAAAATGTATTTCCTGTTCTCAGTTTTAAATATGTTGCCTTTTAATTTCATTGAGTGGTTCCTCCTGGGTCAATTGCAATGTCCTATTGATTTCTTCTAGAACAGGCATTATTGTATATGCCTCTGTCAGATTTCCTCTCATATGTCTCTTCTTTAAAGTGCGTAGCCCAAGCTTTCCAGGCTTCTGATTTATTTTATTTCCGCTTCTCCAGAGCGTTGCCATTTCTGTGATATCCTTTTTGAAATAGGGTCACCAAAAATGGGCACAATATTCCAAGTGAGGACGTTCACTCATCAAGTGGGTAATTCACGAGACCTTTCTTAATGCAACCTAACCACTTGTTTGCTCTGTGACCTCCATGCCCATTCAACAGACCTTTCCACTGAGCTGGCTGAAGCTTTGGCTGAAGGGCAATTAATTTAAGAGTGATTAAACAATTGTTATGCTGGCCAACCCTTTGAAAACCAGCACTTATCACACTGGGCGAAAGGGTTTTTGAAGTCTCCTGCCTTTCCAGTGCATGCTCCCCACACCCCTGTTCTCCCCTACCCCGCTCCTGCTCCTGTCCGGGGTGATGTTTGCTGTTTTAACATAGCAGCAGGAAGCTTGTCTTTTGTCTGTCTGTAAAGAGCCATACATAACGGTGGCACCATATAAATAAAGAAAATGATGCCTAATAATAATGGATATATATTCCTTTCAGTGACTGCATCAGCTGGGACTTTCTGCTGGGAAGTATGAGGAAATCACTCTCATTGAGTGATACAGCATTATTCATGGATGAAATTTCTCCTCTCTACCTCCCTACTTACGTGGAGTGCATTATCACACAATGCTAAGCTTCATAGGGCTTATTTGGTGCATACGTTTTGTGTTGGTCCCTTGCAAAGGGGTGAATTTCACCCAGTTGTGAAGCTAATGAAACAGTTGCGCAGGCTTGGAGAAAGTTTGCCTGCAGTGTATAGGATCCAAGATGGGCCATGCAGCCCTGTTCTTGGGTTGTCAGCCAGGTTTTCGTTTTGCAAAATGAAAACAAGCGTAGTTGGGGTGCAGTCTCTATTGTCCCAGAAATACCAATGTTCAATGGAGAAAGGGTGCAATGGGCTTCATCCAATCCCCTCTAGTGCAGATACATACAGATCTAGACAGTCTTATTTACTATATATTTGTTTAGATCTAGCATACTATACCTAGTCACGGCAGTTTTCCCTTTAAACAGCTCTTCCTTTCCCACAACAGATGCAAGCTGTCCATTCTCTGTACTATATTTTAGCTGTGTTATTTTAACTTGCCAGTTAAGTGAGAACATAAGGAAGCAAAGGCACAAGGTGCTGGAATGTATTTTCTCGGTAGTTCTCTGCTAGTCTGTCCAATTGTCCCTTTTGCCAGCCTTGGCCAAAGAATGTCCTTCTTCTGCATGACCCCGACTTCCTGAAAAGAAACCCAGCCCTGAGGATTTATTTCAATGGATAAACGTACAAACACTTGGGTAGGTTTTACGTTCTACATGGCATAAGGTAGCATACAGCCTAGTACTAGGGAGCCGGGAAATATACTAACTGTGGTTCTAATAATACACCACATTCAATACTTGTGCAGTGCTTCTACTGGTGATAACTTGGAGTCGTGTCCATGGACTGAAGGGTAGTTCTACCTTAGGAGCATAATGCTGCTTTAAGACATGATTGCCAAGCCTCAATAGTGTAATGTGTAAATCTCTGAAGTGTGCATTTTCTACTTGTGCAGAGTTTACACATCTGTTGCATCTGTTGCAAATACAGCCAGGTGTTCATTCAAAGCTGATAATAGAGCTGTTCTAAATCTGTAAAATGATTTTTGATGTACGTAATCGGGAAGGGACCCCAAACAACACCTGAAATAAGATATTCGGTAAATGAGAAATTAGAGTTACTTATGGATTTCCACATCAACTCTCTCAGAGCCAGTGATACATTTTAGTTTGCAGAGTAGGTCCATTTCCTCAATTTTCATCTAACAAAGTAGATTAAGCACATTTCACTTCAGGCATATCTGGGAAATTGAATAGACACTCTCCAAAGGCTTTTGCATAGATTTTATTTCTAAAAAATATGAAGTTGTCAGTATCAAAAACGGATTACAAAAGAAGTGGTGGCAGGATGCATCAAGCCTGACCTTTTGCCAATTAGTCAGTGCTCTGACATATTTATCTATTAGCCCTTCTTGCATGTCTTGG
Source organism: Emys orbicularis (assembly GCF_028017835.1). Classification (NCBI taxonomy): domain Eukaryota; kingdom Metazoa; phylum Chordata; order Testudines; family Emydidae; genus Emys; species Emys orbicularis. The sequence goes on from NC_088691.1 coordinate 1,884,585, forward strand.
ACTAATAGACAAGTTCTCTTTGACAGCCTAGAATGTCTGCTGTGGCATGTAATTCCTAAAGGACTAAATAAATTAGTTTGCTAATTAATAAATATGTAGAGGGGGGAAAGTAGATGAGAAATTAACACTTTGTTTAGTCTTGATGGACAAATTTGTGATCTTGTAGCTAATAGATATCAAACTAAACTGTGAGGGCATCAGCTGCTCTGAGTGCATTGTGGCTTTTGATAATTGATGGAGATCCTCATTGACTAGCATTAGCTTGGGAAAAATATAACATTGCTAGGTGACTATTGTGTCTGGTAATTACAAGAAAGAAAGAAGTGTTGTGTATCTGAATGCATTCTTGTCCCTAGGATTAAGCCAACTGTCACAGGAATTATTCCTAGTATAAATAACTGGGAAAGTTGTCACAAACGCCAAGAGAAAGGAAAGATACCTTTGGCTCTGATAAATCCAAACCAACTGGGGACCAATTGTTACTAGCAGGTGGCCTGAGAGCAGTGACCAGCACACTGTACTGTGACTACAGGAGTCCACATTTTAGAGCTCTTCCTTGGGTTTTAGGAGACAATATAAACGTGACGTCTTGTATGCAGCTTCCAGGAGGACTAGTATTAGAGGCAGTGTGTGTTAGCACCAACTGCTGGAGCAACCAGATGATGATGATGATGATGAGCTGTAATTATTATCATTATTTACATGGTGACATGTAGATGCTCCTGGCACTTGTGGCAGATTTATCTGTGTGTTCCCTATGCAGAAAGAAAAAATTAGAAACAGTTCTTGGATCAAGCAACCCATTCAACCACCGAGTTTTGCCTGACCTTGTCTCGCTTGTTCTATTGTGGCATTGGCTACTCAGGATGGAAACCCTGCTGGTAGACAGGGTCGGGCAAGACTAGCCGAGTTACTTGGCATTAAAGAACTAATGTAATGCCTGAGAAGGTAGGTGCAGCCCAATAATCCCCTTTTCACCCCAGGGAAACAGCCCCAAAAGGCAAGTGATGGGACACATTAAATAAAGAAGCAATACATTACAGCTGGAATACCTTACCTAGATGTCTCCATGTTTTGCATATGCAAATATCTTCCAGCTGTGCTAACATGGACCACAGACCTTGAGGTCGCTTGACATTTTCTGAAACAGCAGCACAGAACAACATGCTGCCTAAACAGCAGGGGCTATACACCATGTGAATTCACTGATAATTTACAGTAATTACTCTATCCATTATACGTAGTATTAACTGTGGCTAGCCAGCCTTGAACGTGTGGGTCAGAATTGTGTGTGTGAAGGGTGTAGGAAAAAGTAACAGTATGAAACACTTTGGTGTGTACATACAATTAAATACAATAAAATGAGCCGGAGGTTTCAGCCATGAGTGTCAAGTGCAGGTCAAAGAGAATGATTCTCAACAAAATGAACAGTGAAATTGCCGCCTGCAAGCCAGCAAGCTATGCTTACTCCAGCTGGTAGACATTTGGTCTATGGAAGTTTAGAGACATCAAAACCTGGATGTCAAAGAGACAGTTATACAGCAACGAGAGCAATGTTGTGGGGTTTACAGGCTCAGCTGGGTATCATGGCTCTGGAGTGAGAACAAGTAAAAATAGGGTCAGGAGGAAATAGGAGTAAAATAGCACTAGGGCTGGATCCTGAGGGACACAACAGGCGTCACTGGGTGTGCTGGAAGTATGAGGAATTTTTATATGAATATTTATCACATGTAGCACCTGGTGTTTTCATCCTGCTGCACAGTCATTTACTAATTACTCCTCACCAGGGCCCGGTGAGGCATCGCGAGAAAGGTAAAATTTAATCCCGCTAAGGCGATGCCCTTACAAGGCAATGACATGATGCAGGAGGTAGAAGACAAACATTCAGAACTACCTGATACAGTCATAAACATCTGTGAATTTGATTTGGGGAACAGTTTCCATTTTTGTCAGTGAACACTGCCTGTGATAGTGAAAACCATGTAGTTATGAATCATTGCAGAAATCCTTAAAAATGGGTAGTTTCGCAGGAGACATGGATTTTTGTAGTGAAGAGACAATTTTATGCCTGCAGAAAGTATGGTTAATTTTTTTTCTGTGTGAAAACATCCAGATTAGAATGAAAAATATTTACTGTTTTGGGTGAACATGCAAAAATGGTATAGCTAATTCGGAGGCTATTTCAGACAGCCCTAGTAAAGACTAAATTCGCAGGGTCTAAGCAAAGTAGGAGTGAACATGGGCACGGAGCACCAGTAGCTGAAGAAGAAGGTGATAATAAGAATCAAGGTGAATATTCAACTGCCCAAGGCTCAAATGCCACCTCAGTTGATAAAACAAAAATTGGGGTGAGAGGGTGTAACAGCTTCCAGTGTGACCTAAATAAACAACCACGGTGAGCAGCGCAAGGAAAAAGGCACGATACTTCCAGGGCACAGGCTGGGAAGAGACCAGTGGTGAGAAGAATGGAAAATAGCAGCAGCCCATCCACTCCTGCTCTAGAAAACAGGAGCACATAATAAATAGGAGTGGTCAGACGGGCAAGCCTCATTCAGCATCCGTGAGTCACTCCCCAGCCCCAAAATCACACGTGCGTAACTGGGGCAAATTAAGGTGCATTTACAAGGCAACAAATGTGACGCTGTACCAGTCCCAGCTCCCCACCAGCACTCAGAGCCAAAGTGCTCTCAGCTCACACACTGAGCTACCCGTGAGGTAAATGTTCTGAGGGAAGAATTTGGCTCTGCACTTAGAAAGAAGAGGCGCTGTGGAGACAGCTCTAGAAGCTGAAGTACAGGCCACAGATTCCGACAGGGACTCCCCCCATTTGCTTCTCCCTTCTAGAAATGATACCACAGGAACCGGGGGAGAAGATGGTTCTCTTACACTGTTGAATAAAACGGCAATGTTAAGTGGGCTGAATGATTAATGCCTTAGAGAAAGAGCCAAGAAAAGTCAGAGAGGAAAAGTCTCCAAAGTCCTACATGCTGCAGTGGCTGTAGCATCTGACAAATACAGCAAACCAAAGTCTTATCAATGAGGAGACTGAGGAAAGTTAATCTATTACCAGACCAGATTAGGGCCATGTAGTAGTCCATTATCCTGCCTCTGACAGTGTCCAGAGCAAGTTGTTAGAATCCCCTGTACTAAACAGTTAGGGAATAATGAAATAACCTACCTGGAGGGGTGTTTCCTCTGAAACTCCATCAGTTAGTGCCATGATGATCTATATCCCTTGGATTATCTATCTGTCTGTCTCAGGGTTTTCTGTAGGTCCCATCACCACCACATCCAGTTGCTTATAAATGGCCAATCCTATTATGAATCCCGCTAAATTCTTAGCTTTAACTATATCTTGTAGCAGGGAGTTCCACAGGTAAGTATGTGTTTGTTTCTTTTTATCAGTTTTAAGTTTAGTTTAGCTCAGTTTTAGTGCTGCCTTTCAATTTAATTGGATGTCCCTTTATCCTTGTGCAATAAGAAAGGGTGAATAGAAGTGCCTGGTTTACCTTCTTTGTACCATTCATGACATTATATGATTTGTGATGTTCCCTCTTCATCATCTCCTCTGTAAGCAAAAAAAGTCCTCATCTTTTCAGTCTTTCCTATGTGGAAGTTGGTCAAGGTCTCTAATAATTTTTGTCATCCACCTCTACACCCTGTCTGCTTCTGCTATATCATTTTTGGGATGGGTTGACCAGAACTGAACACAGTTTTGCTGTTCGTTGTACCATTCATTTATATAATGGAATTGTAATAGTTTCAGTATTTTTTTGCCATCCCGTTCTATATGCATCTGGACAGTTTTTTAACCACTGCTACACCCTGAACAGTCTACAGTGACACCATTTTCCTGAGTGGTCGCAGTTAGTTTAGAACCCAGCAATGCGTAGGAATAGTTCAGATTATCCCTTGCAACGTGCATTAGTTTGCATTTATCACCAGTCAAGTTTATCTGTGGCTATACCACACACTCACCTAGCTTTGTCTGATCCCTCTGGAATTCCTCACAGTCTTCTCTAGTGTTGAGTATCCTAAATAATTCTGGCTAATCGGAAAATTTGCCACCTCACTGTTCACTCTTTTCCCCCAGATTATTAAAACATATATTGAGCAACCCCATCCTAATTCAGAATGTTATTACATCTGTGCCGTGCTGGAACTGTCCATTGGTTCCTATGCTTTGTGTGCCAAATGGGTTTAACCTGGGAAATATCTGTTGGTACAGATGATTTGGCAGCTTGGTAGTGCTGTGAGGCAATACCAATGCTTTCCTATCTGGGGCCCAAGCTTTAAATCATGTTCAAGGTCACAGCAAATAGTAAGTAGCCATGTGGACATTTTTCCCCCTCCTGTTAAGCACTGGGTGGTAAGGGCAGGTTTTAAAATCTATTTAGGTGCCTAAAGATGCACATAGGTGCCTCGTGGGATTTTCAGAAGAGCCTCGTTGTCTAACTCCCATTGAAATCGATAGGAGTTACATAGTGTGAGGACATCAAAAGAGTGATGCCTTAAGGAGCAATTAGGCAGCTTCTTGACCGGGAAGTCCATGTTTATTAAGTTCCCCTTGCAGTGCAGCATGGTCCTCTCTGTAGAGAACCAGGAACTCTATAACCCCTCCACAGCTCCCTTTCTTCATAATAAACGATTAAAACTTAAATTATAAACCAATTGTGTGTGTGTGTGTTCAATGCAAGATAAACTTAGTAATCAATAGTTTTAAGGAATTTTATGTTCCCTGATCAGTTGAATTTCAATAGTCCTGAACTGTATGCTAATGAGCAAGTCTTTGATGGGGTCTGATCAGTCTTCCAGACTCAAATCGTGGTCTCCGGAGGTCTGGGTTCAGATCCCACGGTTAACACCATGCAATGTAAGGATATAAACACAAAGGGCCATGCCTTATGCAGCAACTAGAGAGCTCCCTGACCAGGAAGTCCCCTCTGTTTTTTAAGTTCCCCCCCCAAATCCTGGTCCTCTGTGATAACCAGGAACTCTGTAACCACTCCACAGGGACCTACCCTGCATAGGCATTTTTGAAAATCCCAGTAGGCATCTATCTGCATCTGTAGGTGGCTAAATGGTCCGGGGAAACTGGTAGCCAAGCACCAGGACTGAAGGAACTGAAATGATATATGGTTGATTAGGACTGGGGAGTATAAATGTAGCTGGGGGGTGGGGGGAGTTATGCTGTGGGTGCTTCCCACCATAGCTAAAGCCAATCACGTTTCATTAGTACCGAACACTTCTGAAAATATATCGATTATGAAATACAAGCCTTTAGCGTCTACGTGTTCTACAGGAAGGTGGTGTAATGCAGGCCACGTTGATTTCTCTGATATTTCATGTATGACTCTGTCTGTGAGGTTATCAGCTCCATATTTTTGCCCCCTTTCTGTTAATTTTTGATCATTTTGTTTAGTTCCTAGTACTGGATTATCACAGTGCAGACAGGCCTTGTTGCTAATGCAGAATGGGTAACTAACAGGTGATACAATGCGCTTTGAAATAAAGATCTTAGCCTCACCACAGTGGTTTCTGGTTTCGACAGACTTCTCCTGTCTCTTCTCATACTCTATTTCCTGTGTTCTGTTCCCCTCGTGCTGTACACACACCAAAATCCAAAGAGAATCAAGAATGGGAGGGATTGCAACTGCTTTGGAGGACAGGGTCATAATTCAAAATGATCTGGACAAATTGGAGAAATGGTCTGAGTTAAACAGGATGAAGTTTAACAAAGACAAATGCAAAGTGCTCCACTTAGGAAGAAAAGATCAGTTTCACACATACAGAATGGGAAGAGACTGTCTAGGAAGGAGTACGGCAGAAAGGGATCTGGGGGTTATAGTGGACCACAAGCTAAATATGAGTCAACAGTGTGATGCTGTTGCAAAAAAAGCAAACATGATTCTGGGATGTATTAACAGGTGTGTTGTGAGCAAGACACGAGAAGTCATTCTTCCGCTCTACTCTGCTCTGGTTAGGCCTCAGCTGGAGTATTGTGTCCAGTTCTGGGCACCGCATTTCAAGAAAGATGTGGAGAAATTGGAAAGGGTCCAGAGAAGAGCAACAAGAATGATTAAAGGTCTTGAGAACATGACCTATGAAGGAAGGCTGAAAGCATTGGGTTTGTTTAGTTTGGAAAAAAAGAAGACTGAGAGGGGACATGATAGCAGTTTTCAGGTATCTAAAAGGGTGTCATAAGGAGGAGGGAGAAAACTTGTTCACCTTAGCCTCTAAGGATAGAACAAGAAGCAATGGGCTTAAACTGCAGCAAGGGAGGTCTAGGTTGGACATTAGGAAAAAGTTCCTAACTGTCAGGGTGGTTAAACACTGGAATAAATTGCCTAGGGAGGTTGTGGAATCTCCATCTCTGGAGATATTTAAGAGTAGGTTAGATAAATGTCTATCAGGGATGGTCTAGACAGTATTTGGTCCTGCCATGCGGGCAGGGGACTGGACTCGATGACCTCTCGAGGTCCCTTCCAGTCCTAGAATCTATGAACCTATGAATCTATGAATATTACAGGAAACCTGACAAAGGATACACATGATTGCATTAAATCTACTCCCCATAACCATGGCTGCAGTCAAATCATGTAATGTGTCTAACCTGGCTGGGATCTCCCAGGATACGTATAGCTTTGGAGCCTCCTGTGGTCCTGTGTTTGTTTCCTTGGGTCGAACGGCGTATCGGCAGAAGTTGCCATCCTGATTGCACCTGTCATCTGGATACCTACCCGGCCCTTCGACACTAGTGATTTTCACGTACTGCTCTTTCTTCTATAGGGTTAGGTCTGGGGTTTTCCTAGTCGGCTTGAGACTGCAAGAGAGGAAAGGTGAGGTGAGAGCGGCGCACAGGGAGGGAGTGGAAATCTCCAGGCTTCTCTGTGAAGAGCTGCTGGTGGGTTATCGATAACAGAATGCAAGATACAAGCAACATCATCGGCATGAGCTTGAGATTCTGGCCTAGGAAGAAAAGGTAGCATCAGGTTTGCAACCCGAGGCTTCCGTTCTCTCCATGTCCCCTCAAGTTGCACCTTCTGAAACAATCCAAGGGATGGAAAGCCATTTCAGTTAGGGCTTAGAAAGCACTGTCCTGGAGAGGCAGGTGTGGCAGGATGAGGGACTGTGTGCTGCTGGCTGATTAGCAGAGCTCCCGGGCCTCGTCTAGGGTCTGCCTCTAGGATTGCTTACTGGATGGATGAAGCTGGTGGAGCTGGAGCCTGATCTGCCTGCGTTTAAGGAGCCACTCTAGCTTGGTGTCTCAGCCCCAGGCTGACAGGAGCGGGGAGCGCCGCAGAGCAGCATCTCTCACCGGCAGCACCATCCACCCAAGGCTGGGAACTGTCTCTCTATGAGCAGATGCCATTATCAAAGCACCAGATGTTAGACTTGTCACCGATGCTTTGCCCGGGTCAGGCGCTGGCCCCGGTGCCTAATGTGCTTTCTCACTCCCTGAGAAATGTTCTGTGCGTGGCTGCAGCTGCTAGGGACGGTTTTATACAGATTGTCACGCTTTTTAAGCATGCTCCCTGCAAAAATGCAGATTTCCCTGGAGCCTTGGATTTCTTGGTAAATGTCTCCAGATTTCTCTTTCAAGGCCCACTGTAAATGTTCTGCCCAGAAGCCCTCCTCTCGCTCCACAGACCAAAACCCATTCGTCCTTTAGCAGAACTTATTGGGAGCAGACAAAAGCAACAGCCCGTTTGTGGGTCTGCAGTGTGAAGCGGCGTGATCAGTGCAGGAGGGGTAGGACAGTCACTGCGGTCCCAGGGGAATGGTTCAAGCTGTCAAAACAAGGCAGTTGCTTGGCTTGCTGGGAGTTTGGTAGCTGAGTGGAGCCCAAAGCATAGGTTTGTGTTGTATCATGTAGGGATTCAGACTGTCCATATCCCATAGAAAAGGTGGGAGAATAGCCCTCTTACTCTGCGACGTTTACATAGACGCTTCAGCCATTCTTGTAACAAATCAGACATGCAGTGGATCAGAGAGTGTTGTCTGTGCTAACACTCCCAGCTGGTTTTTGTTGGCAGCATGGCTTGAATCTCTGGTTTAATCGGTGCAGGCAGGACTTACTCCTGTTAGGCCCCATTCCAGAGCAGTTTCTCTGCTGTGTATAATAAGCAGAGTCCAATGTCAAAGCAAGCAAGATGGAACATGAACACAATGACATAAACAACCCCAGTTACCATGGGATCTTACTAATACGTTGATATAAATCTGACCTAAATTGCCATCTGTTGCGTAAGGCAAGATGTGTTAACTGGACATAAACGACTGGTTGTAATCAATGTGCAATTCTCCCTTCTGGACTTCTGGTAAGGTTTCGTTAATTTTAATTAACGGAATCAAGCTTATATTGCACGAGGAGCACCTTTCTCTGCCCTTTCTTTTGAGAATGATCATTGTTGTCATTCTCCTTCGGTACGCGTGCTGGAAGTTAGTAACCTCTGCAGACATTTCCCCATGCTGTTCTGCTGGTCAAGCATCAGTTTTTACTAACTCTACTGAACAATCCATTGAGTGCTGCACGCTGGAGTGTCTCCTTCATTGGAAATGCATGTGCCTCAAGTACAACGGCTTCCATGATGGAGGAAGTGGTGGCAAATAGAGCCAGTTGGAATACTTCTACAGAAATGAAACAGATGAAATATTTGAAATGTTTTGCAAAGACACAGCAGTTTCAGTGAGGTGTTTGTTGGCGGGGGAAAAGGGGAGAGAGAGGGGGCAGAGAAGAGGAACTACGACATATATTCTATGTAGCCTTGCGGTCAGGGCGCTGGGCTGGGTTGCGGGAGCCCTAGGTTCAAGTCCCTTCTCTGCCTGATTCAGCATCATCTGGGATGAAAAGCTTTGCTCTGAATCAGGCAGAGCAAAGACCCCAACGTAGACTAATTTCCTCCCCAGCAAGGCCCCTTCCCCCTTTCTTTGGCTCCACCAGCCCTGGGCGAAAGCAGGGAACCAGACATTGCAACAATTCTGTTTTCAAGCTTTTGCTCTAGCAGCAAATGCCCTCTGAGCAGTGTAAATAAGTCAGATCTAGTCCCCAGAACACAGGTGCAAGACGGGAAGATCTGCAGAGCCGGAGTGGGACGGGAGCTGCTCTAACCCTGCCGAGCAGCAGACGCCTGCCCCAGCATGCTCCTCCCCTGTAGGGGACGTGACGGGTGGATCGACTGATCTCTGCTGACGGAGGAGGGTGGTTGCTAGTTCTCCCTGCCTGGGGGTGGGGATGGCTTGAGGACACACACAATGGATGTCCTTCAGCAAGAGGCCAGACTTCCCCCCTCGGCAATTAACAGCTGCTTTAAAGAAGAAGGGCGTGCAGGGAACATCATTCTAAGACTAGCTATTGAATGGGTAGTGGTTTTGTGCCAGTCCCTTGCTACTCTAGCGATCCCGATCATCCAGTTGTAACCTGCCTCATAGAGCAATGAGTTTACTGGACTCTGCAGGCCATATTTTGCTGTCAGGTGCAGATGCAGACCGGCTACTCGTTGCTATGTGATCGCCTGTCTTGTTATTTCTTTTGTGTGTGTCTTTCTTTTCTGTGCACTGACGGTGTTTCGTTTGTTCTCTCCTATTCTTGTACTCTCTGATCTGTCGGGGTAACCTCCCTGTGCAATTAAGACCATTAAATCAACAAAGCCCACCTGATTAAATATGCTTGGTGTGATAAGCTTCTAGAGAGATGTTTTTGGCATCCCTTGCGGTAATGGCTTTTCATTGGGGAAGGTTTAGATGGATGTTTTCCCAGAATTGCTGAACTGTTCATTGATCTCAGATGTATTCTGTGGTTGCAGATCTATCTGATGTCTGCTCCGTTGTGTTACCTTGTTCTGTTATGTTTCATTGAATAACAGGGTTTTTCCCCCCAAAAGTCAGTTGGTGCGCTATGTAAACCTCGCAGAGCAGAATTTGGGTCAATGTGTGCAGCTAAAGACCAGGAGCAAAAATGCCAGAAATATCAGAGGGGCCTAAGCCAACCTCCTAGCCGCTTTGTGCTGTCTGCGTTCCCTCCGTGTTCACATGGACCTGAAATCAGGCTGCTGCCAGAATGAGAACACTGCCCCGTGCAGCCGTCCATGGCGATGGCTTGGGTCAGCAGAGCATGGTCAGTCACAGCAGGGGCTTGAGGGAATAAGGAGGATCACACCCCATTGCCATAAGCTCTGCCTCTGAAATCCCCTTCCATGGCTGTGGCCGATGGAGAACCCAGTGGCAGTGGGTTCCACAGGCTTCAGAGCAGGGCAAACAGTGTGCCGTACCATTCCCCAACTGGCCATGGCTTTTCACACATGCGCAGCCCGAGGTCTGAATGTAGCCACGTGTGTCTGACAATTGGAAACTAGTGCCGTGCCTTCCGTTCAGGTGCAATCTGTTGATGATAGATCGTGGGTCTGAACAATCCAGCTGCATCTGGCCCCGTTAGGTATTCTGAGGACCGCAGGGTACTGCCAGTTTGAAAGACTCACTGACTGAGCTTTGCTTTTCTCAGAGAGCCATGATTGTGGCAGACGGATGCGGCAGAATCTGGCAATTTGCTCTGGGGGGCTGCTAGCTTTCTTAACCAATGGCACTGGTAGCAGAAAAGCCCAAACAAGGTTGTGTGAAACTGGAAAAAGGAGCATGAATCCATGTTCAGATTCAAAGAGGCGTGTTGAGCAGAAAAGAGAGAGTTCTATTTTTCTACCTCAGAAGAAAAGACCTCAGAGGGTAGAGGACACCAGTGATCTTCTTTTCTAAAGGTAAGATGCGCTTTGCTACCTCTTTGGTTTCCATCAGTAGTAAAAGGCTGCAGCCCATTACAGCCCCTGGTGATGGATTTGCTGTGCGCTATGCAGGTGGGGAAAGGGATGGTCACCTGAGAAGCACACAGGGTGAAACCCCAGAGCCCAGTGAAGTCAATGAGAGTGTCGCTGTTGATGTCAGCGAGGCCAAGATTTCATGCAGAGCACTGCAGGTTTGCTCTGACATCTCCAGTTCTCTCCGCTCTTCCTCTGCATAATAATGGCTGCTCATCGTACCATGATCCTAACAAAGCGCCTCTCATCTAGATGGCTCCCAAAATACACTACAAGCATTAGCATATGTCTGCAGTGCACAAAAGGTGTGTTCTTAACTGCTAACCCGAGTTGCCTTGTCTCCACTGCTATTTTAACCCACGTTGGCTAACCCAAGTTAAGAACACGCCACTTCTTTGCAGTGTAGACTTATCCTTACTGACGGCAGAGTATGGACGGGGAAGCACTTCCCCACCACTGCAGTGCAGCGGCTGCTTAGCAATGCCGAACAACCCCACACAGTGCAGGCAACTATCCAGCTGACATTATATGGCACATGTAGGTGGGGAACATGAGCTGGAGTGTGTCCAGAACAGCTGATCTAACACTACATGAGTAGGAAGCATTCAGCTCAAACCTTAAATGTACTCACCGTCAGCTTAGGGCCTGATCCTGCAAAGACTTAAGCACAGGCCGAAATGTGCCTATGCAGTGTGAGTAACAGCAAGTTCTATCAATGGGACTGCTCCCAGTGCATGAAGTTAAGTGCGTGCTTCAGTCTTTGCAGGAGCAGAGTCAGTTTGTAGACACAGAATGGTTTCACTGGAAGTTGGTTGGGTGAAAGCTGCTTATGAACTTCTTTGCACTAATATTGTGGGGCTGCTGGTCCCTGATGAATTTCTCATTTGAGCGGCTGCTGGGAGAGGTCACGGAAGGGTAAATACATGGTGTTTCATCTGGGTCCCTGATTGGCCGAGCCTATCCTTTGGGGCCAGGATGGGCAGCAGGAATCCATTTCACTTGATTTTTCAAAGAGAGGAGTTGTGCTCTAGCGTAAAATATTAAACGGTTAAATGGTTAATCGATAAGTATTAGTCTTACCATTAATATATTACAGTTAAAGTTTAAAACAGATTGGCAGCAACCCTGGACCCTGACCCCGTTGTGTGGAGCCAGGCGGCAGACCTGGACCCAGACCCTGACCCCTGTCGTGTTAACGATTAAACGGTTAACCGATATAATTTTAATAGTTTAAACAGGTACTTTTTTAAACAATAGCTACATCCCTGGTAACAACATGATGCAGATGGGAAAGTGAGATCACAAAGAGTGTAATCCTGTCCTGTCTGTGTGTCTGTCCACGGACGGCACCTCGCGTGTCACATTATTATTTTAATTCTGTCAGTACCAAACAATAATGTTCTGATGATGGGGACTGGTAGCAAAGCCGTCACTAAGGTTGTACCAAAGAAATAATCATAGAATCATAGAATATCAGGGTTGGAAGGGACCTCAGGAGGTCATCTAGTCCACCCCCCTGCTCAAAGCAGGACCAATTCCCAACTAAATCATCCCAGCCAGGGCTTTGTCAAGCCGGGCCTTAAAAACCTCCAAGGAAGGAGACTCCACCACCTCCCTAGGTAACCCATTCCAGTGCTTCACCACCCTCCTAGTGAAATAGTGTTTCCTAATATCCAACCTAGACCTCCCCCACTGCAACTTGAGACCATTGCTCCTTGTTCTGTCATCTGCCACCATTGAGAACAGCCGAGTTCCATCCTCTTTGGAACCCCCCTTCAGGTAGTTGAAGGCTGCTTTCAAATCCCCCCTCATTCTTCTCTTCTGGAGACTAAACAATCCCAGTTCCCTCAGCCTCTCCTCATAAGTCATGCGCTCCAGACCCCTAATCATTTTTGTTGCCCTCCGCTGGACTCTTTCCAATTTTTCCACATCCTTCTTGTAGTGTGGGGCCCAAAACTGGACACAGTACTCCAGATGAGGCCTCACCAATGTCGAATAAAAGGGGAATGATCACGTCCCTCGATCTGCTGGCAATGCCCCTACTTATACAGCCCAAAATGCCGTTAGCCTTCTTGGCAACAAGAGCACACTGTTGACTCATATCCAGCTTCTCGTCCACTGTGACCCCTAGGTCCTTTTCTGCAGAACTGCTACCTATCCATTCGGTCCCTAGTCTGTAGCTGTGCATGAGATTCTTCCGTCCTAGGTGCAGGACTCTGCACTTGTCCTTGTTGAACCTCATCAGGTTTCTTTTGGCCCAATCCTCTAATTTGTCTAGGTCCCTCTGTATCCGATCCCTACCCTCTAGTGTATCTACCACGCCTCCTAGTTTAGTGTCATCGGCAAACTTGCTGAGAGTGCAGTCCACACCATCCTCCAGATCATTAATAAAGATATTAAACAAAACCGGCCCCAGGACCGACCCTTGGGGCAATATACAGGCCCTCTGCATCGGATCACTGTTATGCCTTTGCCAGGGGACGGTTCCCTGTTTCCAAGTCCTGACTCAGCCCGTACCATCGTGCCCTGCATCTCTCAGGGCCAGTTTTCTTTCTGGTCTGCTGGCGCTGCACGGCCCGTGTCTGTGTGTGTTTAGTTGTTTTATTTCAGTGTATAGCAACAAGATGTGCCCGTGCTGGCGCTCTGAAATGCAGGACAGATTATTAAAGTGACAGAAGCAAAATGCATCTCAGTCAGCCTCACCCGTCTGTCAAGCAGCAACTCTGAACAGAAAATCCTTATCCCTCGGCGCAGAAAACAGCACTGTCTGGGTGCCCTAATTTTTCTGTCAGGAGGAAAGAATGGGCCCTCCACATGCCCTGAGAGTCAATAAAGCTGGGCTGTTTCGGACGGGCAGAGAGGGCAGTGCAGAGCCCCCGGGCCCTTAGGGAGAAAACCTGGCCAGCTGTCCCTCTCTGCCCATTGAAGGGGATACGGCATCACCCCCTCCGTGATCACAATGGTGGCAGTGCACCAGAGGGAGAATGGTGGGGTCAGTCACATCAGCGGTCCCCAGGCCATTTAGGGAGTGCAGTTTAAAACAGACACCTTGAAGTGTCCCCAGAGACTGACTGGGACCAGTGCAGGTCCCAGAGCACTGATGTCATTTGCTCAGTGGTGCTGGAACCGGGGGCCCAGGGGGGCCTGGCCCATCCACTTTTTGCCAGAGCAGACCTCACCCCCCTTCTCCTCCTCTTCCCCCCAAGGCCCCACCCCCTGGCCAGGCCAGCATGGAGCCTGGCCGGGGAGCCCGGCAGTTGTGGGAGCTGTGCAGACCTTTCACCTGCCCTCTTCAAATTCCAAGCAGCACAGTGAGATGGCACCTTGTGGGCAGGCATTTTTATTCCCTTGCCCCAGAGTTCAAACTGAGGGAACAAGTGTCGGCACCTGTCTCCTCTTCCTGGGTGGGGTAGGGAGGGGGGACAATCAACAAAGTCTTTGTCCTTTGATGTTTCACAATGGCCCATTTGGTTTCAATGGGCCTTCTTGTGTGCAGGACCAGGACGTTAAGGTAATTAATGCTGCTTTCCTGTTGGGTGAGTTATACAGTTACAGAGGTTTACAATGCAAACACTCAATATAACTTTATACCATGGGCGACAGATGTTATAAGTGAGATTAATACATGCGCCATCCTACAAGCATTTCATCAAGTCTAAACACATTCTTATCAACTTAACATCTGTTGTAACCATGCTGCCACGCAAGTGAGCCAGACTGGCTTCTCGCTGTGCATTTGTCTGTGTTCAGTGAGGCCTGGGAGCCTTGGCATGTGCTGGCCCCTGGCCTGTCAGCGTCACAAATATAATTCATTAAGTATCAGTTTTTTCAAATATAGCCACCGAAGTTTTGTTTGCAAATATATATGCATGTATGCGTAGGCAGGTGGGAGTTGCACGTGCAGATGGAATCGTACATGCGCGAGTGTGCCTGGTTAGAATGAAGAACACTGCATCGCTGCTGTTTTTTACGTTTCTTTTTAAAATATAATTCATTGTTTAGGTCTAAGCATCCTGATTTTTAAGGTTTTAATGATCTATCCAGAGCATTAAAAATAAGGGTGTCTCACTTGTTAAATTGGATACTTTGCTTCCACACCCCTGTGCAATAGCTGTTTTTACAAGTTATGTAGTGATCCGTATATATGAATTTAAGGTGCTTGATCAAAGCGTTCGAGCCTAACAAACATGTAGTGTTCCGTTGTGTGTTTAGTTGCATTTCAATTTTACATGAGCCCTGTTGTCAATTTGAATAAAACACAATGTTGTCAATGCAGCATCCTAGTGCCTTCTTTGTTTACAGATCTGTGACGTTAAATGTGAATTAGAATGCATGAATTCTTTATTTACTTTTTATGCTGGTATTTTGGCATTTTCCATTCCAGTAAGCACCATATGTGTGCATTCCCGCATTGTCATTAACATTCAGGGGTTTTGTTAAAAAGAAATAAAAACATGCACGTACTGTAGCAAAACAAAAATGGATAAAGGATAATAAACCAACATAAAACTAGCAGTCGAAAGTATTTAGACATTATAGATTTGGGGGGGGAAGCATTATTAGTTGATGTTCAGCTGCTCCGAAGAAGGAATTGTCAGTTAGTGATGTGTCTCGCTGAAATTAAAAAATAGTAATTAAAAAAGAAAAAAAAAGGTGTTATAGTTCTTTGGTTATTTTTACTGGCCTTTTTTTCCCCCTAGAGAGGAAAGTAATAGCCAGACTGGAATTGCAAACACTTTACAAAAATCAAGCTTGTTTTTAGAGTAAACCATTTTTAAGTATGTGTTTAACTCATATAACATCTAGATCTTCTAACTGGCTGTACATGCTTGATTTGAGTATATGTCATGTACTAGCAGTTTTACACGCTAGTCCCTCTAACCTTGCCCCATTGCAGGCTTCCCCGAAATCCTGCTTTAAGACCACCGGATCCTACATGACTGCAGTGCAGAGGACTGAAGGGTCTTCAGCAGCCATTTATAGTCACTTTTCTGAGTAGAATTGCAACAGGGAGATCTTGGGCCAAATCCTAAATCACATCCTTGCACTGCAAAGCAGCCTTATATCTGTCCTAACTGGTGGAGACAAAGTGGGCATGACTAGTATACGCTATGCTAAGAAATCCCTGGCTCCCATAGTTGTCTCGTGGGGACCATTGGAGGCAGCAATAGCTTAGAGCAGCACTGAGGCTGCTCTAACTTATGCCTTGGCCAAAGCAGCCTCCCAGCACCCTAGGGATCATAGACACCAACATGGTGTAAAAGCACTGTTGTTTTCCTACATGGAGTCCAGTGCTGAGCACCGCTTGGCTTGACCCAAGGCTGGTGCCCTTGGGCTTCTGGTCCTGAGAGACTCCAGTGGTGGGAAGAAATTGTTTCCAGTTTTGGGTTGCCTTGATCTCGGTTTTCACCTACTGCTTATAGCCTGATGGGCTAGAGCCTCAGCTGGTGTCAATTGGCACCACTCCATTGAAGTCAATAGATCTACACCCAGTTACTCCACCTGCAGATTGGACCCTATTAGTTTTCAGAATCTAGTTCCCACCCTTCTCTTGTCTGGGGGTCTGGAGAGAAACCCAGATAAAGTGTGTGAGTCACACCCCAGAGCCTAGCTCAGAGGAAAGAACTTCTCAGTACACCGCGGACATGTTCATGCCACAACATTTGGATTTATTCACATTTGTAAATAGGATGATTTTTTTAAATCCTAAATTCCACGGAATTGTAGTGAGAAAGGGATGGCAGTGCAGTGTGACCCGCCCTGACCATCTCACCCCGGGGTATGGGAAGTGTCACTTTCCAGGTGGTGGCCTTGGGGTTTAGAGCACAGATATGGCCAGGCCAGCCACAGCATTCCCAGAGGAGCACCCTGAACTGATTCCATCAGCCCCCCTCGCTCGCCCCCAATACCCTGTGAATCAATCCTCGTTTCTTCTACAGGCTGTCCTGTCAATGCCCCTGCCACTGCTCCCAGAAGCTGCCTGAGCAAAGGAGGACATCTCAGTGCACCAGTTATCCAGGGTGAATAATTTCTTGCTCAGTTCTATCTCTCTATACTAATCTCAGCAGCGTGAATATGGGGCAGGAAGCTAGCCTGTCGCCTGGACTTCGGAACATTTGCCAACATGCTGTGTTATAATTTCAGGAACTGCTTAGACTCCCGGTCTGTCGCAAGGCTTAACATCGGGCTGCTTTTCCCCCACTGGCTCCAGCCGCAGATACTGAAGTACTTTAGGGTTAGTGCAGAGGGAATTTATGATGGTCAGCTGTACTTCTGCATATCTGACTTTGTGTAACTTAACGAGAATGTCACCCTTTCCTGTGTAGGAGTTAGAGTGCTGTGCAAGTGCCTCCCAGCCATCAGTTATCTTGTCCAGTCTCCTCCTTGGTAAATTTGGGTAAATTCGATTGCATGCAAAAAAAAAATTATAGGAAAATGATGAAAATACAGTATGCTGCCTTTTTTGTAAGAAGGTTTTCTTAATGAGATGACTGTAATAATAAGGACACTTTACAAAGCTAGAAAAGAAGGGTAAAGAGACGAGGGGATCATTTCTGACAATGACAAGAAAACCACATCAGTGTTATGTGTTGCTCTGGATAGTTTTGAGAAGCCTAAATGACATTTCCAGGATCAAGTAAGTGAACTCATGGTTTTGAGGTTTTCTGCTGCTACTTTGTCACATTTGTCTGCTACATTAGTTTTATTAAATCTTTCTCAGTAAATGGTGACTTTGATGTCTCTTTCCAATTTGCATGACGTTTCTCTAGACAACTGTTAGAAAGATGTTTGCGAACAGGTTAGCATGTGTTGCTGAACTAACAGGTAAGGTGCTGGAGATTGATACTAAAATCCCCAATCTGATCAAAAGTTAATGAGCCCTATGAGTTTCGTAGAGCAGACATAAAAGCCTACCAATGTCTGTTTGACCTGACCAGCATATATTTGATTGTGATAACTGGTTCACTTTAGTTTGGTTGGTGTCCATAGTACCTGGTGCATGATAAACACAGACATCTAAGCTGAAGAGGAGGAGAACCACGTACCTGAACTGGTATGTGTCTGTAACAAACCATGGCTTCATACAGATGCCACAGTCTTCAGCAAGGACTGAACCAGTCAACTTCAACAGGGAAAGCATGAGCCCTGATCAGCTGAGCTAAAGGAGGAGGCTGTAGGTGAGTAGTAGGCTGTTACAGTCACTGGGTGCAGCTGCTATGGGGGGACAGTCCATTGAAATGCCATAGGCTGCTTGGAGAATTGTATTAAGGATTGCAACTGCTGCCGCCTAGTGATGGCTGGGGAATCTCTCGGACATTCCTAGCATTCTGTCCTCTCCTGGATCCCTGCATTCTGGAAGTGGGCATCAGAACTAGGCGTGCAGAGGGTTGCACGTGGATGTGAATGTAGAAAATCCTCTCTTGAGCTGATTAAGTAAAAGCTAAGTTACAACTGAAGAAGAGCTGAAGGCAGCCTCCGATTAAAAGATTAACATGCCCTTCTTCCCCGAGAGAGCAGAGGCATTGGGAGTTAAACACGTCTACATTGTGGGTTGAATCTGTACCCTGCTGGCAGGAGCTGTGTGTGGGGATCCAAGCACTATTGACTCTACACCTATATCAGAGCCATTCTGCAAGCCGGGGATGAAGAGGGGTAGCGTGTGCCCCAGCATGCTCAAGAGCCAGCCGGGGGACTGCCCCAGACCCATAGCTAGCAGGCACAGGGCCTTCAGCCCACGGCGTTCTGACAGTGCAGGAGAATGTGCCCCTCCCTACCATTCTCCAGCACGAGGTGGGAATGCTGCTTTGCTTCTGTGCGGGGCGAAGGTATAGCCCTTTGCCTCTTCCCCACAATTGTCTGGCAGAAATAAAGACTGATCACGCTGGAGAAGCATAACACATCTCCGCCTGCGAGAGGTCTCCACTGTCCCAGACCATCTGCCTAGACTTGGGGCATTCTGAAGTCTTCAGATGTCACACCTGGAAACACTGGTTCTACTGGTGATCAGATAAATTCTTCATTCAAATGTGGCTTGAAATTGGCTCAAGGCAGGAATATTGGCACATGGGCCCTCCACCTCCATGCTGTAGCCACTAAATCCCTATCCAATCAGCTGAGCAGCACACAAGTATTTTCCCCAGGGTGTGCCAAAGTGGGACCTGAATGCTGCCGTTAAGGCTGTTAATACTTACACGAAGAGTCAAGGACATGCAGTACCAGAACCATCGCTCACACTCTCTCGTTACGGAAACCCCTGCCCAGGAGGGGATTTTTATGCATTACGGGCAGTGCATCCAATTATCATAAGAAAGTTTTGCTCCTGCTCAGCCTGGCTGGCTGCCTGAATGGAAATCTTCCTGCCATACTCCCTGGTGCATACTTAGGCAAATTAACTTTCATCGGAAAAGGCACTATGGAGAGCAGAAGGAAATGTTCAGGTTCAAGCTCGCTGCCTCTCCTCTTTGCTTGTACCACTTGTGCAGTAATTTCTTTACTGCCCTCCTCTCTCCACAACCTCCACTGCTTAATCCCCTGTTTTCTTCCTCTCAGCCAAGCCGGTTCCCTCCAGGTCGTTATGAAGAGAGGTGTCCTGGGAACAGTGGAGTGAACTTCTCCTCTTCTCTCGTTAGAAAACGTAAACGTGCGTGAGCTCAGTGCAGGGGAAGGTGCTCAGCTGAAGCTGTCTTTCATCTGTAGAAGTAGCGCAGGATGCGCAACATCTGGGTAGTCTTCCCAGGCTACCTCACTACTGTATTTCGACACGCTTCTCAAGGGACCGCGTCTAGGGGTGTCAGGAAGGGTGGGCCTCCAGTGGCTTCTGTGCCAAGATTGTCAACAAAGAGGTGGCGGGAGATTTGTGATGTGAACGCCTGTCTGAATGAAGGCTGTCACACAGGCCACTCAACAGGTATTAGATGGTAACAGTATACCATTGGTAAAAGTTTGTGCTGGGCCGTGCAGCCTGGCCTGAAGGTTAAACCCAAGAGCGCTCATCATTTTTGTTTTATACGTTAGATCTAGGAACAAATCCATTTTTTCACGCCCCTCAGTGCATTCTGGTTTGGGCCAAGCCTGGGGTCAGATATACCAATATATTGTGAGGCTGCTACTCTGCTGTTCTCATCAAATTTCCTACCTAACCAGAAATTACAAGTTTCATGAGAGACTCTGTCTTGTGAGATTCCATCTCAGTCTGTAGATCAAAGAGGCTCAGAAAAGTATCCAAACTTCATAACGTTTGTTAATTGATCCATAGCAATCAAATACCCAGTTTTGTTACAACTTCTCAGATGTGGGAGTCCACAGACTAGAGAAGTTTGTCACTAGAGCTTGAATTTTGTCATGCTCTGTGAGTACTTTGATTTCCATTCTTCACTCCTATTAACAAACCGGCAATAAGCCCCCTGCTCCCACTGCGCTGAAGATATCAGCACACTGCAATTGTTATCCGTGACCAATCCATTTTCACCTTTTGATGTACAATGTTTTTGATAATAGTCCTCTTGATGTATGATGGGCTTTTTGTGATAAAAGTCCTTTCCCATCCCAAATCAGGAGACCAAACAGGAACAGCAAGAGCGGTAGAAGAAGATCGGAGTGCTATTTAAACGCTGGAACCACATGACAGACTTTTCCACTCCTTCCTTTTTCTAATCTGTCCTGCTTGTGTAAGAGGAAGAAGATTACAAATACCTCTGTAGTGTCCATATATGTGAATTGGGGGCGGTCTCCTTAAGGAGGCAAAATCACACGAAGGTAACATCCTGTGGTGGTTTGGTTCTGAACATTGAGTTCTCACTTTGTGCTATTTAAAACAATAGGGCTTCATCCATACGTCAACATCTATTTGAGCCTTATTCCACCTCTGGTGCTGTATAACTCTCGGGAGTACATCCTGCAATGTTGCAGCTTCTCGTCCTGTACCACTTTCTCTCACAGGGGACTCCTGCCCATGATTCCAGGTTAGTGAGGGGTATTCGGTATTCAGCCAGCCAGAACTGATAGGGCCACTCAGTTCTTTGGGTGACAGCTCACAGCCAGGAAGAGAATGACTGCATCGTGGCAGGGTGTTAGACTCACTAGATGACCCTTGCGGTCCCTTCTTACCCTGTGGTTCTATGATTCTACCAGGGGTCAGGACTGCAGGATGATGGCACCAGAGTGGCTTGGTGGCGGTCTTTTAAATCCTTCAGAGTGCAAAGATTAAAATCCTCTTGGGTGCCTTTGTGCACCTGTTTCAGAACCATGCAGCATGTTACAGGGTGCAAGTGCTGCAGGACAAAGGCACACTAGTGTCAGTTTGTCTGATTCTCACATAGAGCTTTTGATAACAGGTATCTAGACAGTACCAATAACAAGTTCTATACAGCTTCCTTTAACATTCTGTCATTTGATTTGACAAGTTAGCCGTCTTCTTGGAAAAGCCACATGTAGTGAATGTGGTCCATTAGTGTCCAAAAGATGCAGGTATTTACGTCTGTCAGCAGTGCGGAACCAGACAATAGAGGTCAAGCATGTTAGGGGTCAGAATTATTCCAGGTTTGCTGGCTGAAGAGGGATTTCAGTGATGGATGAGTCTTATGCTGTCCCTCTGCGTTGGGCTTCCACCCAAGAGGGAGCAGAATGCAGATTGCATAGCTGGCTATCCTCCTCAGACTCAGTGCAGAACATGTGTTTTGGAGCCAGCGAAAGCTGGTGGCCCCTTTGACACAAACTGGCATCTCCTGTGCGAGGCAGTAGAGAGTCCAGCTTTCACGGTGCAGTTAGAATGGGCTGAGTTATCTCCTACCCTGGTTTATGGAAGCTCGAGGGCAGAACTGGTGGCAAACGTCTGCACCTGAATGGCAAATAATGAGTATATTGTAATCTTGATTAAGCCAGTGGGAAATGGATCTCCCTAAATCTGCCAGTGTGTAAAACCTCTCTCCATTCCCTGGCATAACCAGCCCATGCAGGGAACGCGCCCGTGGACTTAGTGTTACAAAGCAAGAGAAGTGGGAGTGGTTTCTGGGGGTGGCGTTGCTGCGGCAGAGTGCCACTGGAGTCTCCGCGGGAGAGCTGGGCCCTGCACTGAGCATTCCTGCCGAGCCGGCGGGTGAAAATCAGTCCGCCCCGTGCGCCATGCAGCGGCTGCTGCTGCCCCTCGGCTCTGGAGGCGAGTCATGGCGAGTGGCCCACCTGGCACCCCCCCCCATTCAGCAACACAACGCGCTTTTGAGATGGGAGGCTGAGTTGCCCGTCTGAAATCTCTGCTTGCTGTAGCTTTGGGGGCTGACGAGTGCTGTGGGGATGAGCTCTTCAGGCACGCAGGGCAGATCCTGCTGTCCATGCTCACGCGGAGCAGTGTTTACTCCCACGGGCAGTAGCAGGAGTAAAGGTGGCAGGATCTGGCCCTCCAACTATAGGCTTTTTTGGGTCAGAGACTGACTTTTCATTTGTTTGAAGCCCTCCTCCCCCCGGTACAATGGGGCCTGATTCTGCCGGTGGCCTATGGGAGCTGCTGCAATATACATAATAGGGCGATGTGGCAGGATCCCTTGCTATGAAGCTACACGTGTCTGGCTGTGCATATGCACGTGACAGGAAACAGAATTCTGAGTGGAACAGCAGGGAGGGGAGGAGCTGGAGGAGCCCGGATGGCAGGTTGAAGAGCCCATGGAGAGTTGCCCCAGGAGAGGGGCCCAGAAGCACCCCGAGCCACGTGATTTCTCAAACGCCGTGAAAGGTTTGCGCTGAAGGAGTGAGCGAAGCATCAGGTCAGCTCATGGCTCCGCTGAATTTTTTTGCCCAGCCCTAGTTTTACAGGGTTGACTTCATTACAAAGACAATTATGAGCAAAAGCCCTTTAAGGTGGGCGAGTGAGTGGGAACGTTGTGGGAATCCTTGCGAGGTAGCTCTGGAAGCTCAGAAAGTGGCCTGTCTCTCTTTACAATGCATGTGTCACAGGCACTATTAGAAGGGTCAGCAGATCATTACAGCAGAATATGGACTTGACTAGAATTGTATGCATTTTCTAGGGTGATCTCCAATTTATTTTATTAGAAATTTGGATTTGCTTGCATTTTGGTTGGAGTTCTGTGATCCAGGGAGTAACTAGAATCCATTTAGAAAAGTTAATAACCGTCTGGCTTTGATTTCCCTGCTATTAGCTAAGTAAACAATACCCATTAACAAAGGATTCCACTGAGTAAGCTGACTGAGGTGTTCTCTCTGTGTCACACAAGTTCAGACACCCTTAGTGAAAGCTTCCTTACCTGCAACTGTCACAAGGAAATTCCAAACTGGGACTTCTTCTGGTTCTTCCATTGGTGACCACAGCACCACGTGCACACTTTTGTAGGCGAGCTCTTTAAATGAGTGTATGTAAACAGTTAATAGACAAGGGGCCAACAAATGGCACTCAGGAATAAGTAGCCTAGATCCTGGGTTTTGCAGGACCAATAAAACCTCTTGTTCTGTGAGCGAGAAAGGGCTGAAATAAAAAGTAGACACGTTTCAGTGTGACAGGGATGCTAGATATATTTCCTCCACGTTCGTCATTTCTAGCTGTTTTCAGGGGAGCTGTCAGTCCAGCTGGGCAGAATTTTACAAAGACTAGCTCTGCTGGCTTTTAACCTTGTCATCAGACAGGTGAAATGTCACTAACTTGACGATGGCTTATCATCTCTCACAGAATCCACACTATGAAATACCCTGGGCAGTGTGAAATAGGGTTAACTCACTCCATTATTTTTATAGGTCAGAATTCAGCAAAGCATTTAAGCCTAGGCTTAACTTAACTTTCCAGCCAAGTTATTGGGATGTAAGCACGTGCATCGCTGTTGCACTGAATCAGGGCCACAGCAACGACTCGGGTTGTGTTACACTTCTAATAATGAACAGCGCTGTCTATAATATGTATTTTATTATATGTTTATATTGTGTATAAGTAACTATAACTGGTCACACCTGCTCTCGTTAAAGCTGCAGAAAAATCTCCCTTATTATAGAGATGAATCTTTAAATTATTTGCAAGTCTATGAGAAAACACAAGGTCAGATCATTGTTACGCTTCAAACTATAGCACCTTTGTTCCCCCCCTCCACATCCCCACCTTCAGCTCCAGCGTTCTTATGACCTTGTGTCCCGGGATTCAAACCTTCTGTGTGGAAGGAAATGAACAGCTAGCTCAGAGGATAAGTAGATTAAATCAATAAACTCTTGCTAATTAAGGGTTCACTCATGGAAGGTGCTGATCACTCTGGCCCCAATCCAGCAATGCTCCTAAGCACAGGCTTGATTTTAAGCTTAAAGTTAATCACGAGCTTAAGTGCTTTGCAGAATAGAAGCCTTAACCAGCCAGTTGTTGGTATTATACATAACCTTGTATATACCTAATCCTCTTAATGGCACTTTAACAAAAAAGGACTTTGGTGACTCAAGGATAACAAATGAATCCATAGACTCTGACTATGCGGTTACACTGAATTAAATGTGGCCATACTGAAGGCAGTCCTGTCCATTGTAGCAAGATTGAAAAGATCATTTATTGTGCTGTATTTCCAGGTGTACTGACAGATTTTCAGTTTCTCAATATTCTTTTTCATACATAGAAATGAGTTTAAAAAATTAGTCTTCTGCAAACCCATGAGTTATGAGGCAATGGAAGACTGTTGCCTAAAGTGCAAATCACTAACTCTACCGCTAACATCACAATTACAATCAAATCTACAGAATAAATTCATACTAAAAATTACGCACTTCAGGATGGAGCCATAAGCTTCTGTCAGAGTGATGTTGCGCGAGCTTGCTACTTGCAAAAACCTTTAGTCAACAGAACAGATATACCCGAGGCAGCAGTCCTGCAAGATTTCCAAGCATCACTCTGCCCTGGAAAGATAACTTCTAGGGCTGTGAATGTAATTCTCCTCCCATGACCATGACATGGACTCAGTAATCTTTGACGCAATCTGTTTATTTATAGAAATATACACAAAGTCCTGTTTCTCTGAACAGCATTGAAAACATACAACAAACAGGCTTTTGCAGAAATCCACTCCACCCTGGGCCCAGGAAATGACCATCCCTCTGCTTCCTGGCCAGGGTCACACACAACTGCTCCTGCTTACTCACTACACCTGCTTAAACACACAACCTTGTTATAGGCCCCAACCCCTGAATTTATACCCAGGGGACCCCATTAGCTCCATCCTCTGCCCTGGCCACCTGGCATGCCAGATCTCTGAACATCCCTGTTGAAATGTGGCCCATAGGCCCAGAGTTGGTTGCAGTATCCCGTCATGGTCTCACTTAATACCACCTCCTTACTCTTACTCAATATTACCCTGCTTTGGCATCCAGTGATCACATTTTCCCTCCTAGCTACGGCATCACCTTGGGAGCTCTTGCTCCGTTGGTTAGCTAGTGTGATCTCCACGTCCTTTTCAGATCACCGCTTTTCTAGGATACAGTCCCCAATCCTATGAGTGTGACCTACATTCGATATTCCTAGATGTCAGATCTTGCATTTGGCTAGATTAAAACGTGTATTGATCAAAGGAGCTATTGTATAACTGCCATTACTTTTTGTGGTTAGTTAACCAGTTTTTAATCCATTTAATATGGGATACATTGATTTGTACAGTGCTCATCCGGGATTAAATACCTTACAGAAGTCTAAGTATATTATGTCAACACCATTATCTTTAGCAACCAAACTTGTGATCTCATCAAAAACAGTATCAGTTTGTCTGCCAATACCTGTTTTCCGTAAAACCATATTGATTGGTATTAATTGTGATACCATCCCTTAATTCTTTACTGATTGTGTCCCATATCAACCTTTCCAGGATTTTGCCTGGATGGATAAGATGCCAGTCTAGCCAGCTGATAGCCATCCCATTTACGCTTTTTAAATATTGACATGAAGGGAGCCTTTCTCCAATCCCCTGGAACTTATTCATTGTTTCAAGCTTCATTTAAAAAATAACATTAATGGTTCAGAGATTTCCTTAGCCAATTCTTTTAATACTCCTAGGTGCAAGTTATCCAATTGTGAGGGTTTAAAAAAGTTTATTAACTTCAGTAGTTGCTGTTTAAGAACATAAGAACGGCCATACTAGGTCAGACCAAAGGTCCCTCTAGCCCAGTATCCTGTCTTCTGACAGTGGCCAATGCCAGGTGCTTCAGAGAGAATGAATAGAATAGGTAATCAAGTGATCCATCCCCTATTGCCCATTCCCAGCTTCTGGCAAACAGAGGCTAGGGACACCATCCCTGCCCCTCCTGGCTAATAGCCATTGATGGAACTGTCCTCCATGAATTTATCTAGTTCTTTTTTGAACCCTGTTATAGTCCTGGCCTTCACAACATCCTCTGGCAGAGAGTTCCACAGGTTGACTGCACTGTGTGAAGAAATACTTCCTTTTGTTTGTTTGTTTTAAACCTGTTGCCTCTTAATTTCATTTGGTGACCCCGAGTTCTTGTGTTATGAAGAGTAAATAATATTTCCTTATTTGCTTTCTCCACGCCAGTTATGATTTTTTAGACCTCTATCATATCCCCCCTTAGTCATCTCTTTTCGAAGCTGAAATGTTCCAGTCCTATTAATCTCTCCTCATATGGAAGTTGTTCCATACCCCTAATCATTTTCGTTGCCGTTTTCTGAACCTTTTCCAATTCCAATATATCTTTTTTGAGATGGGGCGACCACATCTGCATGCAGTATTCAAGATGTGGGCATACCATGGATTTATATAGAGGCAAAATGATATTTGCTGTTTTATTATCTATCCCTTTCTTAATGATTCCCAACATTCTGTTCGCTTTTTTGACTGCCGCTGCACATTGAGTGGATGTTTTCAGAGAACTCTCCACAATGACTCCAAGATCTCTTTCGTGAGTGGTAACCGCTAATTTAGACCCCATCATTTTATATGTATAGTTGGGATTATGTTTTCCAATGTGCATTACTTTGAATTTCATCTGCCATTTTGTTGCCCAGCCACCCAGTTTTGAGAGATCCTTTTGTAGCTCTTCGCAGTCTGCCTGGGACTTAACTATCTTGAGTAGTTTTGTATCATCTGCAAATTTTGCCACCTCACTGTTTACGCCTTTTTCCAGATCATTTATGAATATGTTGAATAGGACTGGGCCTAGTACAGACCCCTGGGGAACATCACTATTTTTCTCTCTCCATTCTGAAAACTGATGTTTATTCCTACCCTACGAATAATTTAGGACCATTTAGCATCCTCTCTAGTTATTGATGAAGTAGAACATATTTCATTATCACTGTAATACATGAAAACATCATCCAGCTTCTTTCCAAATACAGAACCGAATCTAGTCTACATCAGGATTGTCAATGTTATCATCTTTAGAGATGTGGGGAGCATAGTTTACTTGTGGAATTGCTGTTGCCATATTGCCAACCCCAGGCATTCAAAAATCATAAAACAGACCTAAAACATCATGAGATTTTTAAAAATAATACATTTGGGGTAATTTTTATTCATCATCTTGTTTTTTTGCTCCTTAGGGCATCACATTTTAAAGTTTTTCTCCAAAAACATGAGGGCTAGAAGCTTGTGGGGTTTTTAAATGAAAGCTGAGATTCTGGTTTAATAACATGACTCCAGGAGCTTGGTATTTAAGAAAAGAACCATGAGACTCATGATAAAATCATGAAAGTTTGCAGCACTGCCCTTGAGTCCTGCTGCTCCTGTAGTCAGAACACTTGTCCACCCTGTAAAAAGATCCCAAGTGCACTCTGTTCTGTAAAAGAAGAGGGTAATCATTGACAATTGCAATGATTAAACAAGGTATTTGGCACCTCTCAACTATGATGAAGACTTTTACATATGCTCATTTATATGACTCACAAGATGACAGGGACATTTCTGAATTGGTTGTCTGTGGACGCAAGTTAGAAGGAAGTAAATTAGTGAAAGAGAAATACATAGTTTTACATCTAGTGATGTGGTGTTTCAGGCTTACAAATACTCTCTCAGATAAGAGAGAGGAATGAGACTCATTAAAGCCTTAAGTTCCCTAGAGAATAATGCAGAGCAGTAATGTTAAAACTGTATGTAATTGCTTTCTATTTTTGTATAGTCTGTGGCAGCTAAGAAACTTTAAAGTGAATATCAGAAAGTATGGTTAATAGAAAATGCTTCAATTGCAATATATTACTGCTGCATAAAACATCTTCTGTGCTTTTAACAAGGGAGATAGCACAGGTTTTTTCCCCACACTACATGACTTCTCAGCCTGGAATGTTTTAAAGAATCCGAGAAATGGCAGAATCTGTCTGAAAGTGGCAGTTTAGGAAAGAATTTCATAGGCTTGTGTCCCCTGGGAATTGCACATCGATGAAGACATACTGGACTAAAAGCTGCCCCAGTAACATGTGTGCAAACCGAGTGAAAGCTATAATTGAGTATTGTAGCATTGGCCGTGGGGAAGTTTAGGCTTGAAATTAGACGAAGGTTTCTAACCGTCAGAGGGGTGAAATTTTGGAACAGCCTTCCGAGGGAAACGGTGGGGGCGAAAGACCTCTCTGGCTTCAAGAGTAGGCTAGATAAGTTTATGGAGGGAATGGTTTGATGGGATAACGTGATTTTAGTCAATTAGGCATTAACGAGCCATCGCTGGTAAAATAAGGGTCCGGCTGTAGAATCTTGCCTGTATGCTCGGGGTTCTACTGATCGCCATATTTGGGGTCGGGAAGGAATTTTCCTCCAGGGTAGATTGGCAGAGGCCCTGGAGGTTTTTCGCCTTCCTCCGCAGCATAGGGCAGGGGTCGCAGGCTGGAGGATTCTCTGCGACTTAATTTAAAGACTTCAAGGGAAAGTGGGTGGGTCAGCTTTTGTGGCCTGCATCATGCGGGAGGTCAGACTAGATGACCATATTGGTCCCTTCTGACCTTAAAGTCTATGAGTCTATGAGTCTAAATGAATCAGAGAGACTGGTAATCACAAACTGAAAAGGATATATAGCCTCATTTCCCATGGAACTGGGAAAAACCTCTTCTGTATTCTTCCAGCCAACTCTTGGGATAAGTGGCAGGATATGTGGGTTTTATTTGAGTAGTGTATATTCTGGTTTGATTTGGATAACGAGACTCCAGAGAATGATCAAGATGTGCTTAAAACACGCCACACTCCATCATTAGCATCCACTGGGACCGCCAGGTATATATGGCATACAGTAAACCAGGCTGGAATTCATGCTCATTTCCCCCAGTTTTTTGGGAAGGAACTTCAGGCCCTGTTTTTAGTTGGAGCAGAACATGAAAAAATAAGAATATAAAGCAGGAAGCAATTTAAACAGAGAAATGTGGAAAAATTTGCACTTCTTGCCAAGACAATAAACAGTAAATGGGGTTGCACCTGACCAGTAAACATCTCTGGGTCTGTGTATTCTGCAGCACCTCACTCCTGGCCTGTGTTACCTGGGGAGCTGAGCCCAAAAGGAAAAAAATAAACTCATTTCATGTGGGGCTTTGAAAGCTGCTTTTTATCTTCCCTGGCTCTGATCTAAGCACAGTGTTTGTTACAAACCCACTCCTACACCTGAGCCTTCCCAAATACCTTTTTACTGCTGGGAGCAAAGTGGCCACTGGACCTTACTATGTGTTTTCCACAGAAAATTTCTGAAGCCAAATTGATTAATTGTACAAAATTATTTGTTTTACCATCTTGTGAACACGTATGTTGTCACTGGGTCTAATACAGCATTTGGCTCGAGTGTCCCACTGCATGGTCACAGTGAGCAGGCTTGGAGAAAAATACAGTACTTGGCAGATTGCTCTAAAAACTGCAGTAACTGTGCATGTGCAGTAGCCACGCCTCCGAATTAAACACAGTGAGCCAAACTGAGCCCGGGCATAAGCAAGTAACACTCAGATGATGGTAAGACCTCAGTGGAAGCCAAACCCTGCTCACACAAGGGATGAATTTGGTCTGCAATCTCTATTTTCATTTCTTTTCAAATTGCCCAAGCTATTGGATGATATTATAGACAAAGTGACATGCCAGATAGGAGAAGAAGTCACTTTACACATTGCCCCTGCCTGTCCCCTTTGCTGGTGGATCTAAGAAGTAGGATTAACAGCAGTCTTGCAATAGGCAGCTTTTTCTCCAGTCCTCACCAGAGAGAACGTTAGCAAGTACGGATGGAGGAAGTCTGGCTCAAGTAATCCTCTCAGGTGCCCATGCTGAAAGAGTGTGTTTTGCCCATGCTCCGTTGCTTTGGGAACACCTCCTTTTGTAGAGCTAGGTATACAATTTACCCTTCTGTATGATAGGCCTTCTCTTCCTTGTCTAGAGAAAAACGGTGGAAAACTCACAGGTTTTTGATTTAGAGTTTGGGTCATTTCCCTCAATTTTGCATGTTTCTTTCCATTTGAAGACTCTGGTGTAATGTGTTTTTTCGAAACAGCAACTCATACAAATCGGAGAGATTCTGTGTTTCATTGTGAATGACTACCAGATGGTATTCACCGAAGAGTTCTGAAGGAACTCAACTATGAAATTGCAGAACTATTAACTGTGGTTTGTAACCTATCACTTAAATCAGCCTCTATACCAAATGACTGGCAGATAGGTAATGTGGCACCAATTTTTTTAAAAGGCTCCAGAGGCGATCCTGGCAATTACAGGCCAGTGAGCCTAACTTCAGTACCAGGCAAATTAGTAACAACTATAGTAAAGAACAGAATTATCAGAGACACAGATGAATATGATTTGTTGGGGAAGAGTCAACATGACATTTGTAAAGGAAAATCATGCTTCAACTATCTACTAGAATTCTCTGAGTGGGTCAACAAACATGTGGACAAGGGTGATGGACTTTCAGAAAGCCTTTGACAAGGTCCCTCACCAAAGGCTCTTAAGCAAAGTAAGCAGTCATGGGATAAGAGGGAAGATTCTCTCATGGATCTGTAACTGGTTAAAAGATAGGAAACAAAGGGCAGGAATAAATGGTCAGTTTACACAGTGGAGAGCGGTAAACAGTGAGGTCCCCCAAGGTTCTGTACTGGGACCAGTGCTGTTCAACATATTCATAAATGATCTGGAAAAGGGAGCAAACAGTGAGGTTGCAAAGTTTGCAGATGATACAAGAGTATTCAAGATAGGTAAGTCCAAAGCAGACTGCAAAGAGTTACAAAAGATCTCACAAAACTTGGTGACTGGGCAACAAAATGGCAGGGGGGAGGGATAGCTCAGTGGTTTGAGCATTGGCCTGCTAAACCCAGGGTTGTGAGTTCAATCCTTGAGGGGGCCACTTAGGGATCTGGGGCAAAATCAGTACTTGGTCCTGCTAGTGAAGGCAGGGGGCTGGACTCGATGATCTTTCAAGGTCCCTTCCAGTTCTAGGAGATGGGATATCTCCATTAATTAATTAATTAATATTAATTAATTAATTAATATTAATTAATTAATTAATTAATTAATAGATGAAATTCAATGTTGATAAATGCAAAGTAATGCACATTGGAAAACATAATCCCAACTATACATACAAAGTGAATGTCTGAATTAGCTGTTACTCGTCAAGAACAAGATCTTGGAGTCATCGTGGATAGTTCTCTGAAAACATCCACTCAATGTGCAACGGCAGTCAAAAAAGCCAACAGAATGTTAGGAACTGTTAGGAAATGGATAGATAATAGGAGATAAAATATTATATTGCCTCTATAAATCCATGATGTGACCACTCCTTGAAAACTGCGTGCAGATCTGGTCACCCCATCTCAAAAAAGATGTATTGGAAAAGTACAGAGAAGGGCAACAAAAATGATGAGAGGTATGGAACAGCTTCCATATGAGGAGAGATTAAAAAGACTGGGAGTCTTCAGTTTGGAAAAGAGATGACCAAGGTGGGAGAGGGCATGATAGAGGTCTATAAAATCATGACTGGTGTGGAAAAAATGAATAAGGAAGTGTTATTTACCCCTTCTCATAACACAAGAACTAGGGGACACCCAATGAAATTAATACACTGCAGGTTTAAAACTAACATAAGGAAGTTCTTCTTTACACAATGCATAGTCAACCTGTGGAACTCATTGCCAGGGGATGTTGTGAAGGCTAAAAGTATAAAGTGGGTTCAAAAAAGAATTAGATAAATTCATGGGGGACAGATCCATCAATGGCTATTAGCCAAGATGGTCAGGCATGCAACCCTTTGCGCTGGGTGTCCCTAAACCTCTGACTGCTAAAAGCTGGACTTGGACAACAGGGGATGGATCACTCATAAATGGCTCTGTTCTGTTCACTCCTTCTGAAGCATCTGGCACCAGCCACTGTTGGAAGACGAGACAGTGAGTTAGATGGACCATTGGTTCTTATGTTCTTACGAATATTTAGCACCCCTCCATTTGCTATGCCTAGGATGAATTCAGTTGCCTTCAGCTGCAGTTACTGGTAGTTCTGCTGCTGAAGTGGTGAAAAGCACAATGAAGATGATAGTGCACATAATTTATATATTACATTTCGACCATTGATATCAAAGTGCTTAATGAAGGTGATTAAACGCAATTGGCCCACTTGTACAGATGGAGAAATTGAGGTGCAAAAAGGTTAGGAAAATTGTCCTGGGTCAGCAAGTCCATGGGAGATAGAACTGGTCTGGAATTATCCATCAAAAAGTTATTTTGATGGAAAAGGTAGTTTCTGGTCCATATACTCTGTAAGAAAAATTGAAATGAAATATTTCATTTAAGGTGATCTCGATATTAATAGGTGTCTGCCTCAGCAGCTGTGGTGCCCCCGGTAGTTGTAGTTCAGGTGCTCCAAGCCTCCATTCTCCCCTAGGGGCTAAATTCCCTGGCTGGACTACGTCTCCTATGATGCACTGCAGGCTTCACTCTGGCTGAGCGACACTGGTGCATTGTGGAATTACCATGAACATGGTGCATCATGGGAGATGTAGTCTGGCCAAAGAGCCCACCCAACAGGGAAGGCTGGGGGCTCGAGACACTGTGTCACCTTAGGCGGATGCAATCCAATGTCAAAACAAGTTTGAACAAAATGTTTAGACATTTCCAAATTCAGAATTTTTTGGAACTTTTATTCTGTACAAAATTTCAATACTTTGACTTTGTATTTCAATTCGGGGCAGAAACAAATGATGAAATATCAGAATTGCCCAGGTGACAGAAATTCCAGTTTTCACACAGCGCTAGAGATGGAGCTGGGAATGAAAGCCAGGTCTCCAGGCGACAAGTCTGGCATCCTTTCTGCTCGCCCATGCTAGATCCATGACAGCCTCCTGCAAGGGGAAGGTGGACTCCACTGGCACACACATGAGTTGCACAGAGCCCAGTGTAATCTTGTTTTTAAGTTCTGTCCTGTTGGGCCTGACCCACTGCCCACTGAAGTCAGCAGGCAGACTCCCACTGCCATCACTCGGCTTTGAATCAGACCCTTTGTGCAGCAGGTCAGGCTGGTTTCGCTTTCACTAAAGTGATCTGGGAACCTGGAGGGAGAAACCTCCTCTGTGCACCTGGTGCTGCTAGTTCATGATTCAGCCCCACACGCTGTGCCCACCCTCACACCAGTGAGGCAGCTGTAGAATTCGAGTGCCAGACGCCGGATTGACGGCTTCTCCTGGCACAGAATGTTGTCTCTAACACACAGGCCTTCTGCCAATTTCACTGCCCATTTTTGCTTTATTAATTGTCATCACAAGGATGCCTATAAATGGAGTTGGATTTTCTCCATTCTGACTGTTGAACTCATGCTGAAGACACTGCTCTGGGAGGTTGAGCTGTCAATACATCCCAACTGAGACTGAGATGCTGCAGTGAACCGAAGGATACCAATTAACCCAAGCCATAGAACTTTGAGCTGCTTCTGAAAGTTCGGTGCTGCCAAAGTGCAGGCTGTTCGGAATCCAGGGAGTTGGTTCTGTCCGTTCTTCCGGAGCAAAATTCAGATTAAGGTGCAAGTTTGGCTTTGGAAACACACTTGTCCATGCACTGAAGTGTAGAGGTGTTTGGAGCAAGGGATCCAGTTATTATTGACCCACCCATGTGCACGTCTAATAACGGTGTCGTGGCCATTTCTTGAGACTTGCCAGTCAAACGGAAATGAAAAAAGACCAAGGGAGTTGTTAACTTCGGTGAGTAAATTATTTCTGGGGAAAAGGAAATATAAGATTATACATTTAAAATAAACAAGTTGCTATTCTCCTTAGTCTGTATCCTTGTCCAGTCACATGGCACAGCTACCTTGTACCTCTGATTACATTTCATATGAAATGACAGCTGGAGTCAATTGCTCTTTCTTACCAAGATGACTGGCTTCGTACTCTGGGTAGGTGTTTTTCATATGCACAGACTGTTCTTACTGAAAACTAATTGCTTGTGTGGCTTGGGCATACCTTGTGACCTGTTGTCTGAAGGCCTAGTCAAATGTTAGAAGCAGCCACCGAGCCCCAGACGTCATAAGAGTGACATTTTTAATATCACACAATAACTTAAGGAACACCCTGAGAAAGTGAAGTGTCTCTGCTGACATATAATTGCCACTGCAGCGTAAGCACATCCTGGGGCCCTGGACTCATAAAGATGGACAGGATTAGTCTTCGGGAAGACTTGGGTGATCGCCTTGCCTTGATGCCAGCCTGCAGATTTATCCAGATAGCAGCTCTGTGCAAAGCCTCTTCTCAGCTTCCCATAACAAAGGGCTGTGGTGTCTGCCCCAGGGCTGGATTTCTGCTGCCCCAGGACTACTAGCAATGCCAGCCTGCATCCAGGCCTGCAAACAACGGCTGTACCTTTTGCTGCCCCGAATACTTTACTTCCTGTACAATTGCTTGTTCTGCCTCAGGGGCAGAGCTGACCCTAACAGGCACCGATTGTGGGAGCTCAGGGGTCGAAAAAAGAAAAGAGGCACAAAAAGCTTTTTATCATGAAATGATACAGCAAAATCGGCTGCCGGAGCTCTCTTGACTGTATATAATAAACCTCAGCAGGCAGAATTCACCCACATGACGACCGTGTCATTAATTGTATTGGGCAGGAAGGAGAGTGTTTTGTTAAGGCACACTGGGGGCGCTAAGGAGGCCTGCTTCCCGGTCTAGGGTGTGCCCAGATTTCCTGATGATCAGTGCAGCACTGTGCCTGGCGGGGCGAGAGGGGTAACCAATTGGAATGCAAATATTATTCCCTTACTTTCTGAGCAGAGACTCCTGCAAAGATCCATTCATCTGATACCTATTCACCAGTCCCACTTCATCCTCCTCAGCATGCTGTCATGTTCAAATAGTTCCTGATTTCATTGTATATTCTGATTTCATTCATTAGGCTGCTGGTGTGCTGACACCACTGCCTGTCATGCTGATCAATAGTGTCTCATTATTTCCTGGCACTTCCCCATTGGCCTGTCTGTATCAATCCATTGTCTCTTGTCTTCGATCAAAAGCTCTTTGGTGCAGGCACTGTCTTTTTGTGTGTACAGCGCCTAGCACAGTGCAGTCCTGGTCCGAGACTGGGGCTCCTAGGCACAATGTAATACGTGCAATAATAATAATTCTTCAGTTCCTATACTCGTCTCTTACTTAAGTCCATATGAGAAAGGCAGCTCCTAGAAACACCCACTAAAAAGACTGGCAAGGCATTAACTGTGACTGACTATGTTTTAGCCTGGGCCGGCAGCTGCTGGCAAGGACTTGGGGCTTATATTGATCTACTGTACCACATGAAGGGGATCAGAGTCTCTCTTTCCAGCATTGTGTAAGCCACCTCCCGGCATTAATTGATATTCAGAATATGATCATTAAAGCTCCAGCAAATCTGAACTGCACTCTGCTAAAGCTTTGACCTCAATTCAGGTTGGTCGCAGGGACATCCCAGGCGTGAGTTAACGCAGGAGACTTACCATTTGATCTATGGTAAAGGTGCTTAAGCCTCTTATAAACTGGGTTAGTCATAAGTTAATCATGTTCCATTTCATTGGATTTTATATCACACAGACACCTTCAGCGACAGCTGTTCCAGCAGCAAGGGCTTTTACCTCACCTCCTCTCCGAAGGGTCTCTAGGTATGTCTACACTGGAATAAAAGATCCACAGCATGGCTTGGGCTCTGGGGCTCAGGCTGCGGGGACATTGCCGTGTAGACATTCCAGCTGGAGCCCAGGCTCTGGGACCCTCCCCTCTTGCGGGGTCCCAGCCTGAGCCTAAACATCTACACAGCAATGTTACTGCTACGCAGCCCGAGTCAGCTGCCCCGGGCCAGCGGCGGGTGTTTAATCGCTCCTCTAAACTAATTATCCACCACTTCCCGCTTGTTCCAAAAGAAGCCAGACGACTGGATGCCACCGAGCAGGACTCAGGGTGGCCAACTCAGCAGGGCAACATGTTGGTGTGCAGCCAAGATCTTCCCGGGGGTGAGAATGAACACAGGCCTCTGATCCCCAGGGAAACGCGGACACACGACAAATGACAAACACTAGAAATGTGTGCGCTTTCTGCTGTCGGAGCACCCCCTACTGTTTGTTTCATGGAGTGGTGTCTGAACCAAAAGTGCTGTGGGTCTCCCTGGGGATGGGAAACAGGCATCCAATGAGCTGAGCGAGGACAGCGGTGGTGTCCAGAAAGACGGGCGGTTATATCAATCAGGGCCTTTGGCCTAGGTGAGTTCCCAGTGAATGATACCACAAGTTCATGGAACATTATGTTAACGGGGCTGGTATCCAGTAAGGAAGAGGATAGGCCTGGAGTCAGGTCTCTTGAGTTCTGTCCCAGCTCAGCACCAATTCAGGATTGTAACTTAAACATATGAGAAATTTCATTTACTTCAGTGGGGCTACGCACACATGCTGAAAATTAGATATGTGCTTAAGTAACTCCCAGAACTGGAGCCTCATGGCATGGCCTTTGGCCAGCTACTCAGCTAGTCCCTCCCTCAGTTCTCCCACTTGTACGATGGGGCTAATGTATATTTTTCCACTCTGACACGTTCTCTTGCTAGTTGTTCCTGATCTTCACTTTGCCAGTTTTAAATCATTTAATTTGGTTCAATTCATTTCAGATTCCATTAAGTGTAAGGAAACGCTGGGCTCTGTCCTGCTTGGTTACCCATTTAACAAAGGTTTCAGTGAGGTTCTGACCAACCTTCCTGGTTTTCCATTAATGGGAGGCCGGGGGGTAGGTAGGATGTGGCATCGCTCTTACTGAAGAGTTGATTCTATAGCTGATATATTTAATCCTCCCTGGCTGAGATATAGAACAGGCCGGTGTGAAAATTGCCTGAAATATCAGTTGTTCTGAATAATGAACAACTTGCTGTTGATGGCGGAATACCTTATTATTCAAATCTTAGGGCACCTCTCATGTTTGCAGCTGCTGTAGACACGATTGATTAAATTGTTTTGATAGGTGAGATGGAAGCACAGAGGTTGGCAGGACGTGTCATTGATCTGTTACAATCCATTCTGAGCATTAACGCATGCAGAGTATCATACAAAAATCAATTTTCTCCCAGCCTTAATTTAAATAGTGATGCCCCCTGAGGATCCTTCTGGGGCAGTTTTATTCTCAGGCTGTACTTCACTACTTAGTGAACTGATTAATAATTGTAGACACCCCTACTAGCCATGTGCCAACAACAGTCAGATGAACCTATCTGCTCAATTCAGGTTGCTAGTATATTCACTTTTGTAAATCATAATACTTAGCACTTTACAGCTTCAAACACCTTGGCAAATGCCCTGCTGTGAGGCAGGTAAGTATTATTCAGATACTGAAACAGCCCAAGCTGGGAAGCACGTTTAAAGCTGAATTCAGAGCTAGCGGTACCAGTCAGCTTATGGAAAAGGTACCTTACACCCTTTGAAGAGAAAGCTTGAAGCAAATATGTATTGGTACAAGTCCCAATTGGGAGTGGTACTCTCTGGTCTCAAGCAGATTGAATAGCATATTGCAATATGCAGCCCTTGGTTTTATGAAAGCATGGGTGAGATGAAAAACCAGGGGAATATGGAATTAAGCTGGGACCCAAAGGCATTCCCGACTCAACAGTTCAGCGTGGTCAGGATTCTGTTGTGTTTAGTGAACAATAACGCAAGTGACAGAAAATAGATACCTGGGAAATGCTGAGAATTTGCTGGACACCTTGAGCTAGGGACTGAGTAGATGTAGATGTTGGAGGTGGTTTCCCTGTCATCCACATTCATGCACCCCTTTAAAGTATGTCATTGGCTTAAAATACCAGACCACTTTGATTATAAATGATGACCTAGCTTCTCAAATCATTTTCTTCTCCTTTTCCTTTCATTTCTCTTCTCTGTGTTTCAGATTCTGCTTGGCCTTTGCCTAAACAATTGTGTCCCGTATGGATTTCCCTAGATGTGCTCTTTTCAACTGCATCTATCATGCATCTCTGTGCCATCTCTCTTGATCGGTATGTAGCAATACGCAATCCCATTGAGCACAGCCGCTTCAATTCCCGCACCAAGGCTATTATGAAAATTGCTGCAGTTTGGACCATATCGATAGGTAAGCAATGTGGCTCACACTCCAACTGTGTCTTATTGAGTAACTAACTTGGTTACACCTCTTTTCCATTGGGATTTTTAAGAGGTTGCACATTTACCTGGGCTGCATGAGTAAATGTAATGAATGGGAAGTAGAAATCTTTTGTTCTGATTGGCTAGTGATCATACTAAGCAATGCTATCTGAGAACACCACTGCTTTTGATGGTCAAGCATCACTGCATCATACATACCAGTATGCCAGTAAACACCATAAACAGACACAACACAAACAAAAGGGGCAATAAAACTGCTGTGCAAAGAAAGCAGAAGGGGAAGGAAAAGGACATTAGAGAAGAATCTGAAAGTAAAACAGCCCACTGCAAAGAGAGGACCCACTTCAGTAAAAGAAAACCACTGGTACAATAAGGAGGAAACAATAGCAAGGTGAGTCCCCAATGGCAGGAGTTGATTCCAAGTGGAGGGGGGTTAGTTTTGGGAAGAAATACTAAAATGTTTCAGTGTTTTGTAGGAAAGAGGAATTTGTGGCAAGAAGAATTGTAGGATGGTTTTCTCTGCTCTGCTATATTGTCTTGCTCGTATAAACAGCAGTTGGGACAAGATTCCAAATGTGACTGGAAGTCCCTTTCCCCCCTGTTACACCCTGCCGTGCTTGTGGCTTTAAGCTGTGTGCTGCGAGAAAAATATATACTGTATCTTGGTTCTTGAACTCCTCCAAGGTACCCCTCTACAGAGAGCTATTCTTCACTGGAATGAAGATATGACATACGTCTACAATGCTGTAGAGGCCACTTTGTAAGTGCTGGCCATGGATCTACAGAAAATGACAGATAACGATGTTGCATGTTTGAATTTATCATTTATAATAATGATTCAAGATTGTCAAATAACAGGCTCAAATGGAATTATTTAATCAAAAATTATCAGTCAAAGATTACTACCGCATTATACAGAAAGAAAATATA
This sequence comes from Emys orbicularis, assembly GCF_028017835.1. Classification (NCBI taxonomy): domain Eukaryota; kingdom Metazoa; phylum Chordata; order Testudines; family Emydidae; genus Emys; species Emys orbicularis. Next base: position 1,923,844 of record NC_088691.1, read on the forward strand.
CGTCACCACTCTGTATGTAGGGTGAAGAGCTGGCCCCTGTAAGTGGTGGGATGCTGACAGTTTTCATTCCCAGTCTAACCCCCCAAATCTCTTGTCTTTGATAGGGTGTGAGACAAAGCAGTTTCTTTTTGGAGGGAAAAATTACTTTTCCGAGATGTGTACTGTTTTCAGTATCTTATTTTACCGCATTCCTTATGGAATTTCTTTATGGTGTCTTAGTTTACATGACTGATAAGCTAAAAGGATTTCTAAATCAATCATTATTATTAAGAGCACCTGTTTTAATAAGCACTTCCTAATGAGTTAAAACATCTTTCAATAGGTCATTATTTCATAAATCACAGAAAACATTGGCAACAACATATATTTCTTTTCAATTACAGAACAGAATTGGATTATAAGATGCCCCTTGTCAATTACCATGTCTTATTATAACATACTTCTGCGGTCTCTTCATTAGCTTTGAGAGGTCCCTTCTCTGAATGCCTGGACTATATTAGTAAGGTCAGGGGGGAAAGCAGGGAAAAGTTTACACATATTCTATTGTTGAATTTATTTTCCTTACACTCAGTAGGTTCAACTTAAGGACAAAGAACTTTTCAGTTTCAGTAGGTATAGGGCACTAACTATCTAGATACCCAATGTAAAAAGGATTTTGGTTAATATCATTCCATACTAAAGTGATTTGTAACCCAACACCAGCCAAAGTTGATCACTTTGAACAACACCACTCTATCTGCTGGATATCTAAGCAGAGTAGGTGTGTTCATGTAAATACATTTTGCTCCTGAAGTCTCTCCCTCCCTCCCCCCCAGCTAGTTGCCAGGGGAGAATTCATTCAGATCCTGCTTACATCTAAAAGAATTGTGAGAGTTTAACTTAGAGAAATCGTAATAGGTTAATGTTTACTAACAATGGGAAATATACTTTCCAAGTCATGAATGAACCAAGAATACGTATTAGAAGCCCATGTTTGTGTATGTGCTAGTCCTGCATCAATGCTCCAAAGAGAGGAAGTCACATGAATACCCTCTGATGAAATTAGATTGTTTAATAAATGGACTCCTTTAAGAAACCTTTAGCTTTGATTTCTCTGAGCAGCCTGTTTGTGGCAGGAAACAAAGCTGCCTCATTTGGTGCATTACAGGCTGTGTGGAGGGGAGTTCACCTGAAGGTGGCGGCCTGTCTGACGAAGGCAGAGCTGTGACTTGGGCTGCATGCCCACACTAAGCAGGCTAACCAGACCTTGGGCCCAAGCACACGGGAGTGAGTGAGGCTGCCTGCTGGAGCCAGGGGCGGGAGTGGGCAAGGCAAGACAGGAAATGGGTGGGGCCTGGCCCCGCCACCCTACCAGCGAGGCGGAACCCAGGGAGGAAACGTGACTCAGTGGGGTGTCTCTAATGCACAGGGTCTCCGCGGCTGCTCCTGGGGTGGGGCAGCTTGTGCACGGCCTCTGCCTCCACACTGTGCATAGTTACAATCTAGCTTGTGCTTGGCGAATACTGGGTGGGTGCTACCAGAGCTGCACTGGCTGCCCCTTCGTTTCTGGGTGTCACTCAAGGTGTTGGTTGGGTCCTGGCTGACTCGGAACCTTTCCTCTCCTCCCATGCAGCAGCTGAGCTCAGCCGAGACCAGAGCGGACAGTCACTGTAGTTCTGTGTCCAGGAGTTGGGGGGGGGGGGGGGCCGCCAACTCTGGAATTCACATCCCCCAGCCAATTTGAACACAGCTAGATTCTCAGCACCTTCAGGGCATGTTGCCACGGGCCTGTCTACCTACTGAAGCTTGTTCTGGGGGCTGAGTTTAGGAGAGAGGGGAAAGAGCTCCTAGCATGTTGGCATTTTGTTGCTTTCGTTAATAATTTTGTTGCTGTCATCAAAAAACAGCCGACCTCCATAAAACATAGCTGAGGCAGATGTCAGGAAGGTCAGTCAGAATTTTGAGTGAGTCGAAGACCAGAGCATGGACTTTATGACAATTGTTTTGTGATAACAGTATTTGGTATTGTCAAAGCACCTTTTGTCTCCAGATCGTATGGAAGTCGGTAATGTCCCCATTTCGCAGATGGAGAAACAGAGGCATGAGGAGGTTAATTGCTCACCCCCAATGACAAAGCTAGTCAGTGGCAGGGCTACGGAGCCAAGTGCCCTGACTGCCAGCTCCCTGTTCTCACTCAGTGGCTGTAGGCCAGAGTCGTGCCACATTTTTCCAGTTGATTTTCGTACAGAGAAGCATCTCACTTGCAGTTGTATGTAGAACAGGAGCAGGAGGCAGAAAAGCTCTAAATATGTTATGTTGTCCTATTGTGTGAGGTGGGGAAAAGCACAAACAAGGTAATATTAGTCAAAAAGAAATTGCCTATTGGAATCCTGAAGTGGGTTTACACACTGTTGCAAGAATACATCGAGCTTTTCAATTCTCAAAATTTGGGGCCTGATCATGTCCTTGCATAGGTCAATGGAGTTTTCCCCTTAGTAAGGACTGAGACAAAATTGAAAGAGAACTTCAGGATTTGAGCCAATGTTAGGATCCCAGAACTCAGTGTAATACAGACCTTCACATCAGCAATGTTATTTTGTGTTAGACCGATACACCCTTAAATCCAACTTCACATTCACTGCCCTTCTTGTCCTTTGTCCTGACTCACACTGACTGATAACAGAAATGCAGTTTGAGTTTCTTGTTTGTTACCTTATTTATTGGCGTCAACAGAGCTGTTTGTGAGAGTGAGCACGACCCCCAGCAGTGTGGGTTTGTGGGAATTCTCCCGGAGGCCCTGTTCTCCACTACGTCAAAGCTACTCAGATGTAGTAGGTAGTGGCAGCCACAGGAGGCCAGTTGCAGCTCCCTGATCCTCAGCCACCCACCCCCAGAGGAAGTTAGAGCAGGTCTTTTCTAACTTCTCCCGCTGCTGTAAGATCTGTAGCGAACCTTAGGCAGCAGGCCTTCTTGCTGTGGAAGAACGTCTAGCTTCTTGGTAGGTATGAGTTTTTCTGTTTCTCTAGCGTCACTAACCCAGCGTATTAATAATAGCAACAAAACTACAAGTCCCCCATTTGCTCTGTTCCAGTTGAGATTCAATGCTGCTCTTCGTTATCCATCCCTCGTTCCAGTTTCGGAAGAAGCTTGGTTACACAGCTTGCCTTGCTGGCAATCTCTCAACCTGCCTGTTCGCGCGACACCATTTCAGGCTGGCATAAGGACAACGGAGGTCTCTTGCACTGCATGAGAACAAAGTAATTGGCACCTCCTGCACACGTTCTGCATAGCAGGTAGCAGCTGTGACTTCTCTTTGGCATCCTGACATTATGTCTTAATGAGCCGCAGACCTCCACATGTCTTGTTGATGTAGTATTAATTGTGAACATCATGGTTTCTTACCATTTCAAGATGATTCCTTGCCAAGCAAAGCTTCTGTGGATTGAAAACATAACAAATAACTGAAGAAAAACAAAACACAGTCGAGCGTGTAGTCAAGTAATGGCTGGGGTATGACATGGACTGTGTTAAAACAAGATTAGTCTCCATGATTCACATACTATGCTATGCTTTAGGCTTTAGATTGGTATCCTGTTCATCTATGCAATAAAGCACTCACCTTTAAAAAGGATTTCATACCCACATTTAACTGTCTCGGTGTTCCACCTTTTTTATCACTGAGATTTATTTATAGGAATATGAAAAATGACACCTAAAGGAACTGGTAAAAGTACATGCTTATCTCACCTTAAGCAACATTCCACTGTATTTTATCATAGTCCCCTGTTGAGGGCCTGAGCCTTCCATCCTTACTCACGCTGAGTAGAACTTTACTCTGCAAGTTGTTCCAGTGAAGTCATCTTGTGGGCCTCTAGGTAGCACATCAAAGCCCTATTGATCTCAGAGGGATTACTCATGGAGTAGGGTCCTACTCGATCTGGGGAACACTGGCAGAATGGGGCCCCAAGGGCTAAAGGCAATCGTATTCTTTTTCGGAAGTTTTCCAGCTCACAAGAGCAGGTTACACATAAAAGTAAAGGGAAGGCTGGTGGAACTTGATATATTTGCCCTTCATCTTTTCGTGTGTCATGGTTTTAGAGTAAATTCACGTTACTTGGATTTGATTTGAATTTATGCCACGAGGTGTCTTTATTAGTGTTTGATAACTTTCTCAGCAAGGAATTCTTTATGGTAGGGACGGCTGGATCATGGAAGCAGCTCCCATGGACCCTCCGTGCCCTGCAGAGCCTAGTTACCCCTCTGGGATGCTGCACAAACATGAATCTGTTTGTATACTTGAGCCCTAAGTTAGCAAACAGAGCTGAGGACACGTTACAAGGAAAAATCTGGGGAAAATGTGGCTAATGGGCAGGATGACAGATGGGAAATCTAAATGTGTTACTGGGCCTTTACCCAACCCTTGTAATCAAGGTAGGCTGTTCCTGGGTGGGGCTCATGATTTGGAGCCAGAGAGTTATTAACAAATACAAGCTGTCAGTATCAAAGCAAGGGCTAAACAGGCACATTTCACCTTGTCGAAAGCAGAAAATCTCCTGTACAATCCTGCCTGGAAATGCTCCTTCTGTGGCAGGCACAACAATAGTATTACTGAAAAAGTGAAGTGACTGCGTGTTAATGAAAGCACGTACAGGGCATTCACACACCCCCCCCCCCAAAGATCTGGGGGAACGCAGGACTGTTATTTCTGTCATGAGAATGTTTATGGACATGAAGTATCTGTTTGACCCTCACTGTGGCCAAAAGTCTTTGCTCAGCTTCACGGGCCGGGTGAGAGCTGTTGTGTTAATTTAGATGGAATAAATGGGCCCAACATGTTTGCGTCACCCAGTCACTTTCCAACATTAAACAGTGTTAACCAAAGTTTGGGGTTTGGAATACAGAGACCTCAGCCTGCTTAGCACCACGGCAAACCCACCATTACAAATCCTTTCAACCTTTTATTACAGATCCAGAAAAGCAGAAAATACTGTGACAGCCTTTGAAATGTAAAGCATTGAATGAGGCTTTCCTTTCCACACCTCCCCTCGTTGCCTTACCCTGTAGCTGAAGAGAGCTCTGGCAAGGAACCCCCACTCCTTGTCTTACAGGCTCTTCGGTGGTGATAGCTGTCCTGCTGGGAGACGAGAAGAAGGTAGTTGAGATGGGCTGGAACTGTTGTTATTAAGACTCCATTTCATCCCACGTGGTGTTTGGGATTCAGCTCGAGCTGGTACAGGCGGCAATGTCATCTGGCCCCTCTCTCTGGCCCAGTCTGGTCAGGACATTTCTCAGGATCAGGCTGACATGAAGCCCGGGGTCCCAGGAGGAAGTGCCGGAGGCAGCCATGATGGTGAAGCTCACTCCAGTAGCCTCTGTCTGTTATTCCCTATTTTCCCCTCAAAGTCTCTTTCTTTAAAGACCCCACAAGGGGGTGATGGGTGGAATAGCCCATCCCCTTGTTATTTTGTCCACCACTTAGGTTTACTTTCCAACACCCCAATTTTGGTTCACTGATTTCCAGACCCACATTTTCTTGTTCATCAAGCCTGATCTTAACACAGTCCTGGAGGCCTTTTTGTTAAGACAAATTTAGTCTGTCTGTCTCCCTTTTGTGCCTTTTCCCATCAATATTTGTTATTATCGGTTAGTGTAACATCTCAGTAACTTTCACATACTTTTTACAGTTCAGCTCACAATTAGAGTAAATTTGTAGGCCCAATTATCACATAATTGACATAAATCGGTGCATCTCCATTAAAGTATTAGAGCTTCATCAATTTGGACCAGCTGAAAATGTGGCCTCAGCTGGTCTCTTGTCTCCAATATTCTGTAATACTGACTGCTAATGGAGACCTTCATGGGAATTCTGCACATATAGGACTTGTTCCTCAGCTGCTGTAGATGGGCATAGCTCCATTGTCTACAGTGAGGCTATGCGGACATATCCCAGCTTAAGATCTGGCCCAAAGATAGCAGAATATTTGAGTCAAGGACTGAAAAGCAGATGCAGGTTCAGAATTTCATCCTAAAAGGAGCTCTGCTCTAATACACTGGCCAATTAAAAAAAAGACGTTGCCTCCACTATGTCTTGGTTGTTCATTAAATCCTCTCACAGACCCTCTCCTTAATGGGAGCAGCTTGTCTTCGGCTGATTGGCACCCAGTGAAGGAATTCTAACGAGACAGGAAACCTTGTGTCTGCAGAAAACCAAAGTAAAACGTAATTCATGAAAATAACAACTGTGGTGCACAGAAAAGAGGTGACAGAAAAGTGAAAGTGGATTGATGTGCTCCTCAGCCTGAAATGACGGGGCTTTGTTAAGCCGTGTGACAGATCTCTTCTTTGGCGCCCTAAGAGATGATGGAGGTGGCTTTAACACTGCCAGGTGACTCTACACTTTTGCTTGGGGAGTAAGGCTAGGCTTGCGGTTGTCGTACTGGAGTGGGACTCAGGAGATCAGGTTCAGTTCCTGCACTGGCTACAGATCCTTTGTGTGACCTTGCATAAGTGGTTTAATATTTCTGTGCCTTAGTTCCCTATCGGTGAAAACCAGATATTCCCTTTCTCCCAGCCTTTGTCTGTCTTCTCTATTATCGCTCTGCTACAGTTAGGGTCAAGACAGGCTTTTTGTTTAAAGCTTGACTCTTCTAAGTGCTTTGAAGTCTGCACAGTTACTCAGATTGTCTTGAAAGTTTGCGTGCCTCTTGGAGGTGCAGAGTTTGGTCAGAGGTCCAAATTTGGGGCTGTTTGAATAGGGGGTGCCTGAGATCCAGCCCCCGGGAAAAACCCAGATTTCTGTAAAGTTGACCTTTGGAAATGCATTTTTGCATAGAGCTAGGGATCAAACCAGGGCTGAGATCACCACACCAGGGTCTCCCCAGCAGAGCACATGCCACCCACTAGCCTTTGGGGGAAATCAGATTACAACGTTATTTGAGGAAGAGTTTGCTCCTCCGTAGGCACACTAGCAAGAATTTCTAGGGTTCAAGCACCTCCTGGATTACACGGTGTCTGTGCGGAGAGAGAGCAAGACCAAGAGTTTTGAAAGGCAGCTAAAATTCACAGTTCTGCAGCTCTGAGACTGTTCTGGTCATTGAATCTGAGTCCCACACAGACACTGTGAGTTCACATCCCACCCAGAGCAGACATCTGACTGGCGACAAGGGAGGTGTGTCGCTCCAGTCTGCCTCTCTTAGTTTGGGGAAAGGGAGTCTGAGAACAGCAGACTATTCAGAAGGCACTGAAATGATTTTTTAAAAGAAAATATATGACACATGCCAATGCTAGCTGGAGTGGATCTGATTAGTGGTGGAAGTCTGGAGAGGGGCTGGGAGCAGTGCAGGGAGAGGGATAAGGGGATGGGTGGTGAGAGAGGGGTTTGGGGGAATGGGGGACACTGGGCAGGGAGACATGAGGGTGAGCGACGGGGGGCTGGGGGAAATAGGGGTAGAGGCACCGGTCAGCTCTACGTTCCCCTCCCACATGTGTGCCATGATCTGGGGGGGGCCCCAGCTCATCTACAGGGGTCTGAGACCCCCCCCCCACTCCTTAACCTCTGTTACTTGAGCTGGGATATGGAGGGGCTTGTCATTCTCGGAGGAGCCTATCTCCACACCCCACCCCACGTGTAGAGGATCTGGCAAAGCCCTGCCCATCTGGGTGTGCAGCTGAGCACGTGCGTGCCGACACTGGGTGAGCAGAGCAGAATGGGCATGCTTGTTGCATATCACAGGCTGTCCTGCCCTGGGGAGGGAGGACGGGAACACGCACTGACACGGAGTGGAGCAGTGTCCACATCTGCAGACTCTTGTTTCAGGCTGTGTTCATCTCCGTGAGGTGTCCTCATTCCACTGAGACTATCCCCACTGCACCCCTCGCTGAGCCTCCTGTGCTGCAGGGGGATGTGTAGTGCTGTGGGGAAGGAGAGATGTGAGGGGCCAAGCAGTGCACAGAATACAGCTCCTTTTCAGAAAACTGTGGTGGCTCTAAAAAGAGTCTTTGGGTTCTCCCGTCATGCCTGGGGTAGATAGCTGGATTTCAAGGCTGGGTCCAGTTGGAAACCTGGGTACACTGCTAGGACACGTCCCTGTCCCCCCTCCCCCCCCCCCCACACACATGGGGTGGGGAGAAGTCTGGTCAAAATAGTACGATGGGGCCAGCGGGGAGGATGGCCAGACTGGGAGGGACAAGGCTGATTGGTGGGGCTGTGTGGAGGAGAAGGGGATAGGGGCAGGATCAGTAGTCCACTTGGCTTCCATGCTAACTACAACTGCTACAGTGACCACTAGCTCCTACCAACAACTTTTCTTTCTGTTCAAAACACTAGGAAATGAAATGGCAAAAAACTTTGTTAGTGCTCATAGATTCCAAGGCCAGAAGGGACCAGTGTGATCATTTAGTCTGCCCTCCTGTATAGCACAGGCCAGAGATCTGCCCCCAAATAATTATTCCTGGAACAGATATTTTCAAAAATATCCAATCTTGATTTCAAAATTGCTTTTGACTCAATTGGGTTTTGTTGTCTGCTCACGGTGAGAGACTTTGTCTGTGACATTACATTTTCAATGGTACATATACATTTGGGCATTTTTTACGAGACTATCTCTGGATCAAATAATGAAATATTTTACAAAGATGTGTTTGAGGTCATTTGTGCTTTTGTTTTATAAATTGAGACTATATTGTGAGGAGTGTCTGCCCTCTGACCGCTACGGCTTCTCAGCAGCATTCAGAGAACTGAGCTGCTGGCTTGAGAACGCCTTAAAAGATGACAAGAAATGGGCATTAAGACAACAACTGTAATTGAATTTGTTGAACAAAGGGTCTTGCTCCGTCTCCCTTTCCTCCTGCTCTCCCTGTGCCAAAGAGGAGATGCAAAAATCTGAAAGCAGGCGGCGCAGGAAGACTATCCCAGTGGTCTTTCCACTGTGTGCCGCTCTGAAATGAGACTTCCCACTCAGATGCCACTTGGCTAAAGACGCATTGAGCACCCCAGGAGTGGGTGGGTTGGAAATTGTTGTGTGACCTGTTGCGTGCCTGTCAGCTGCAGGAAAGGAAAAGGCTGCTTTGAAGTCTACTACATAATAGTTATTTATTCGCATTGCTATAGAGCAGGGGTAGGCAACCTATGGCACGTGCGCCGAAAGCGGCACGCGAGCTGATTTTCAGTGGCACTCACACTGCCCGGGTCCTGGCCGCCGGTCGGGGGGACTCTGCATTTTAATTTAATTTTAAATGAAGCGTCTTAAACATTTTAAAAACCTTATTTACTTTACATACAACAGTGTTAAAATGTTTTACTGGCACGCAAAACCTTAAATTAGAGTGAATAAATGAAGACTCGGCACACCCCTTCTGAAAGGTTGCTGACCCCTGCTCTAGTGCCTGGGGGCCCCAAACATGGACCCAGCACCCTATTGCGCTAGGCGCTGTATAAACACAGCACAAAAAGATGGACCCTCCCTTGAAGAGCTACAAAGGGTTCTTAGTAAACTCGTACAAATACATTTAGCCAGATCTGGGGAGAATGCTGTGTTAAGAGCGTACCTTTAGCAAAATGGCTGCCAAGTAGGTCAGGCTGGTAAGGCAGGGAGATGACTCGGGACAAGTCCCAGTCTTGCCCTCATAAGTTCTGTTCTTGTGGTCACAGCTTAGGTAAGTGTCACAGGCACAGAGCTCCCAGATGTGTTCTACTGGCCATGCCATGGATGGGGGAGGGAGAGGCAGCCAAAGGTAAACCTCAGGTTGCAAGGCTGGGTGATGGGGAGGATGGCTGTGGTTGGGAGAAATGGGGGAAGGTGGAATAGAGGAGAAGGGGGGTGTCACTTGGCCACTCCCAGAAGGTGAGTCCTGAGGAAGGGGCAGATTTAGCAGTGGCCCCTGACTGTGCTACAGAACAGGTATTGGAGTGGCCCATCTAGCTGCCCTCAAAAATATGCCTCTGGCCCTCATCCTGGTCTCAGTCACTGGGTTGTGATTAAGGAATAGCTCCAGGCAAGCACCGGTGCACAAAGACTGAATGAGATCAGAAGTATGCCTGGCAGTGCAGGGCTAGCTGGTCTAAACACCACCCTGAGGGTAGCAGGAGCTGGGGGTTTCTCCCAAGGAGACAACCGAGCAGCTCAGATGGTCCCAGGCTGGAGGGAGGACTGTTTGGGGATGAAGGTGCTTACAGCCCAAAAGAGGTTATCTGTGAATGATGGGGCAATGTTTGGGATACAGGGCGTTTCTTACCTTAACTGGACTGTTTCACCCGCTCCCTAATAGAAACTTGCTGTCCTGTCGCTCCGTAACACACTCCTAGAGACTAACCGAGTGCACTCACGTATCAAAGATCCGATGGCGAGCGCTCTCCTGCCCACTCCCATCCACAGCATCCATGAGTCAAAGGATCTGCTTCTGCTACCCAATAAAAGTGCTGTGGCATTGGGCCTTGAGACAGACGGGGAGAGAGGAGCACCCCTGTCAAACCTCGAAACCAGGACAGCGAGGGTTGATTAAAGCAAGGAATTTATGCGGAAACATTTGCATATTTTAATCAACTTCTAAAGATCTCTTTGTTTCAGTCTTTGGAAAGCTCCGACGTTCTCCATGCTGCAGTTATTGTGTTCATTGTGCTTTTCTAACCTTTCTTCTTCAAAGGCAATGAATAAGTGCCCTCCTAGAAATTGGAATCTGTCATAATCCCAGGCTTTCCAAATCATCTGCCATCTCTGACCACTGTGGAGTATCAAGAGAGCGCATATGAAATGGTTAAGAACTGGCTAACGGACAGATTTCAAAAAGTCGTTGTCCACGAGGACTCATCATCAAATGGGGGTGTTTCTAGTGGGGTTCTGCAGGGATCAGTTCTCGGCCTGATGCTATTCAACATTTTCAGCAGTATCATAGGCTCATAGACTTTAAGGTCAGAAGGGACCATTATGATCGTCTAGTCTGACCTCCCGCACAACACAGGCCACAAAATCTCACCCACCCACTCCTGTATCAAACCCCTAACCTATGTCTGAGCTATTGAAGTCCTCAAATCATGGTTTAAAGACTTCAGGGTGCAGAGAATCCTCCAGCAAATGACCCGTGCCCCACGCAGTAATCTCAAACAAAATATAAAATAAAATGTGCAGATGACACACAGACTGGCGGAGTGGTGGTAAACAATGATGAGTCTGGGGCAGTCAATCAGAGCAATCTGGATCGTTTGGCAAGCAGGGCCCACTCAGACACAATGTGTTTTAATATAGCCCCATGCAAAGTTCTACATCTCGGAACAAAGAACTCAGGCCATCCCTACAGAATGGGGGACTGTATCCTGGAAAGCAGGGACTCTGGGACGGATTATGGGGTCATAGTGGACTGAACATGAGTTCCCAGGGTGATGCTGTGGGTGGGTTGTATACAGAGGGGAATAGGGAGTCAGAGCAGGGAGGTGATTTCACCTCTGCATATGGCACTGGTGAGACCGATCCTGGAACACTGAGTCCAGGTCCAGTGCCCACATCTGAAAAAGGATGTTGAAAAACTGAAGAGGGAGCAGAAAAGAACCACAAAAATGATTCGAGGGCTGGAGAAGATGCCTGACAGTGAGAGACTTAAAGAGCTCAATCTGATTAACCTATCAAGAGGTGACGTCAAGTATGTCGTACCTTCCTGGGAGAAGATGCCGGGTACCAAAGGGCTCTTTAGTCTAGCAGAGAAAGGCAGAACAAGAGCCCATGGCTGGAAGCTGAAGCCAGAGAATTTGAAATGACAAACTGGGAACAAATGTTTAACAGGGACGGTGAATAACCATTGGAACAACTCCCCAGGGAAGTGGTGGACTTTCCATCTCTTGGTACTTCCAGATGAAGACAGGCTCCCTTGCTGGAAGACATGCTGTAATCCAACACTGAGCTCAATACAGGGGTGAGCAGGGGACATTTAATGGCCTGTGTTACACAGGTGGTCAGACTAGATGAGCTAATGGTCCCTTCTGGCTTTACAATCTGACTCATTCCTGACCCTGGACATCTCAAGCTCTGAAATCGAGTCTGACACTGGCACCAGCTCCTAAGTCATTTCATTTCTCCTTCTCAGAACGGAGATTTTCCCTTTCCCTGCCATCAGATGGTTCCTGCAACAACTGGCTTTGCTGCATCACAAAATTAAATATTCACCTGTTATTAAGAAATATGACTCCGATCAGATGCATCCAGAGTAGAATATACTTGTCAGCCATCATAATTTAGGTATGTTTAAGTTAATTTTAATAGATGTGAAAGTTACAAACGTTTTTAGAAGTGCAGCAGGCCTGCCTGACCCATCCTGTTTGCCACACAATCACTCTTCAGGGTAACAGCATTTCCCAAGAAGAATTCCTTAAAACTTTTTTCACAAACATGTTTCACTTGCAGTTATCGATATCAAAATAGGACGGCAGTTGTTATTTTTCCACAGAGCTATCTGCTTTGACTTAAAATATAAATACAGGATATAAATGTATTCCTGATTCATGCCAGTGTCACTGAGAAGGGAATTAGGTTCCATAATATAGAAAAGCATTGCCTATTTATGTGATCATAATGACACCGTGAATGTTCATCTAATCACTGTGGGCTAAATCCAACTCTGGTGGAACTCCATTGAACTCGGTGAAGTTGCATCATGCTTGAATTTGGACCCTTGTTATTTTCTGAATAGAGTGGGCTTGTTTCTTACTAACAACTTGTAGCAAAAAATCTATTCAGACATGCACTGTCCCGGTTTTATTCTGATATAACTCCATTGACTTCATTTGGATTACTCCCCTGTGGAAGGGCCGCAGGATCTGACCCAGTAATTGTTCAATAGCTATGAAGCAACTGAACCAAGAAGCTAAGCTGGTTTTTAGTAGCAGGGTGTTAAATGTACTTGAGAGGGTTAAGGTTGCCGTAGTTAAGGTGAGAGAGGAGGCGATGACATTGGTGAAGACATGAGATGATGAGAGCCTGGATGTGAACTTTGGCAGTCTGCAGAGAGGGAGAGATGGCTGGATAATGGAGATGTAGCTCAGGACAATGAAGGACAAGCGTTAGGTATGTGAAGCATTTATAGGCGTCATTGCTTTTCAGCAGAAATTCCCTCACTAACCTACTGGCAAATAGTAAATGTATGATGCTGACATTTCTCAGATGTATTCTTCAGGATCCTGGAAGTCACTTAGCAAAGGCAGGAAAAGAACGCCATGCTTAATAGCACATTTAGCTCTCTGCTTTTAGATAAAGATTTTGGACTTCTAAACATGACACACACAAGACAATGGATATCTAATTTATATACCAAGATCTTGGTATTGCAAAGTGTTTCCCCCCCGCAGATTATAATCACCCAGTAAGATGATACTGTACAGTATAAACCTAGGGTGAGCTTGCTGGTGATCTAAACACTTAACTAGGAGCAGCAGGGGTGGCTTAGCAGCCAGCAGCAGAATGGCTTCCGCACATATTTAATCAATTATTGATCTTTTCAGTGTTCCCGGTGATTATTCAGCACTTGCAACCACTCCCTGCTTGGTATTGTCCGCGCACTTTATAAGTGTGCTCTCTGTGCCACTATCTAAATCTAAATCATTGATGAGTGCAGAGAGCAAGGGAAACCCCCTTGGCCAATACAGGGATTCCTGTAGTTTTGTCAGCAGACCCAGTACTTGGGGAAGTTGGAAGATGCACCCTAGTAAAATTTAATTTATTCATTTAAAGTGGGCTTCCCGTCTCAGCCCAAAGCCTTATTTGTGTGCCTCTGACTTCAGCTCTGAGACTGGCCCATTCACAACCGCCTCCTTCACCCCTTCACTGACACTGGGGGGGTGCGGTTCCCTCCGCCCTTTCTATTCTCACAGGCGTACCTCCCATGGCAGCCTGTACACACCCGTAGCCTGTTGCATTCTGGGTCCTAGGGACAGGAATCAGACAGGCACTATTTGATGCATGCCTCATTGTTAGACGTCACAATTGCTTCATTCTAAGGCTTCAGACCAGACTGCCTGTATGATGACTGCCAGGGATACGCTGAGATAGCCCCCGTACCTGGAGACACACAGGTTGTGCAGCTTACAGAAACCCCTGCTCTCCCCTCACAATTACAGACAAGAAGCTTGATCCTGAGAGGTGTTGTGCACCCAGAGGCTGAGCTACCACAGAGGTCAGCTTGTGCTTCCCCCAGAGCACTAGGAAGAACCAGGCTGGTTTTCTCTTACAGTCGTTGCAATATTGGTTCACAGATTGGCCACACAAGCTCGCTGGTTGTCACTTTCTTGTGTTTGGCCTGGGCCTGCCTCAGAAATTCCGAGGGTCTGTCCTCCACTTGTGACCTCGCAGTCTCCCCAAACCTGGTGCCAGCCTGAGTATAGCAAAGCTCATTGGTGTCGTAAATAGCCACCGTGTCTACAGCCATGACAGCGTCTGCGGGTCAGAATTAACGTTCAAAATAACAGCCTGGGAACGAAGCTCTACTGAAACCTTGGGGAGGTGATTCATTGCATCAGCGCTGGAGTCCAATATGCCTGCACGATGTTTCGAGACGGCAGGTCTTTCTGTCACTAGAGCCGTGCTGCCACCTAGTGGGGTTGAGCATTACAACAGGTGTTCTTGTTCCTCCTGGGGTTACTGACTTGTCTTTGGAACAGCTCTAGGCACGGGGTGAAATGCGGTGTGTGTGTGTGAGGCACGCATCATTTACACACGCTCTCCGGAGTCCTTGTCTGCTTTAGTAACAGTCTGCTTTCGCTCTCTCTTTTCCAGGGATATCCATGCCCATCCCGGTCATAGGATTGCAGGATGACTCCAGGGTGTTTGTGAATGGGAGCTGCATTCTGAATGATGAGAACTTCGTCCTTTTTGGGTCCTTCGTGGCGTTCTTTATCCCGCTCATCATCATGGTGATCTCATACTGCCTGACTGTCCAGGTGCTGCAGAAGCAAGCGACGGTGTTCATGTACGGCGAGGTGCCCAAGCAGCGAAGGAGCAGCATGAACTGCCTCAAAAAAGAAAACAACACAGAGAACATCTCAATGCTCCAGAACCACGAGGCGGCCTCCCACTTGAACTCTCCCGTAAATAAGGAAGCTGTGCTCTTTCGGAAAGGGACCATGCAGTCTATCAACAACGAGCGCAGAGCCTCCAAGGTCCTGGGCATTGTCTTCTTTTTGTTTCTTATCCTGTGGTGTCCATTTTTCATCACTAACATCATGTCCGTTCTTTGCAAGGAAGCCTGTGACGGGAGCCTCCTGGGCGAACTCATGGATGTGTTTGTTTGGGTTGGTTACATTTGTTCTGGGATTAACCCCCTGGTGTACACGCTCTTCAATAAAACCTATCGCAGGGCTTTTGCCAACTACATCTGCTGCCAGTACAAGCCCAGTAAAAAATCGACACTGCAACAAAACCAGTGTCTGAATGTCGCTTCCACAGCTTCGTACGGGAAAGACCTGACTTTAAATAGCTACCGAAATGGCAATGAACTCAACAGCATGGAGTTGGATGAAACTGAGGAGGGCTTAGAAATGCAACCGGGGACTTCAGAGCTGTCGATAAACAGCTGCAATGTTGTAAGCGAAAGGGTGAGCTGCGTGTAATCGAGTCCCACCCGGGGCTCTGCAGCTGAAATCTACCTGTGTAAAAGTGTATGTGTCAGTCCAAGAACAATGTAAATACTGCATCCTGAACAAAGCTTTTTTTTAAAAATTCATCTTTCCAGCCCAGTGCTTTAAATCGTACATACACCGAGGGCAGGTTTAAGGTTCTATATTTACTGTTGCTACTAGATCAAAAATATCAAGTATTTTGCTTTCATCTTGGACAAAATGCTGACATTTTCTTCCAGTGTAGGAACAAAAAGGCTGAATTCTTACTCCGGTGGCATTTGCTGGGGTCCCGAGTGGCCCATTCATAGTTATAGATCAAGTCCACGGAAATGGACTTGAGCAGGAAAACTTCTTTAAGTTGACAGTAAATATATACTTTAAATCCTCACCCATGTTAAGTGCCATGCAACAGTGCAACGTCAAGTCTTACCAGACTCCTGGAAGAGATCCCTCCGCTAAGCGTAGCAGTATTGCAAGGGAACAGTTGGCTAACCAGACTGGTCACTTTGGGGGTGCGGGCGGGGTGACCTTTCACACTGGAGAGCTGTTTTCAGTTCTGAGTTCATTTCCAAGTGTGCTGAGATTGGCAGTCACAGCCTGGTCCCTAGCAGATGCTTGTTCATGCCACAAAACTAGGGAACGCAATTCTGCAGTCCTGGCCTTTCAGGGTCATTTGAGCCTGGGTTCCTGAAATCTCGTAGTGGTTTAGAAAGGCGGCATTAAAACCAGCAAACTCTCTTGGCCCTTCCTTTGTAAATAGAGTGTCTCTGACTCTGCCCTGAACCCTAAAAATAACCAGATGCTGAGCTAACAGTGGGCCAGGCTCTGCTCCGCTTTCTCATGCCTTTTTGTCTGATGGACATGTGATGGTGGCTCACCTGAGAAAGGTGAATGGAGTTTGGCCCAGTGTCTGGCTCTGAAGCAACTGTTAGCTCCTGTTCAGATCTTTTACACCACACTAGTGCAGGGAAGAGTTGCAAGCAAAGTCTATTATTGACAGCTCCTAGATCAGCCTAGTGCCCTTCACTTGCTGCTGGGTCAGGCTGTTTGCTTTGAGTGGCATGTCTTTGGACTCAGGTCATTTGCTTTACCTAGGGATGCGGGCTTTGGTTTCATTAGGGCTCTCAGTTTCATCTTTCCTAGCCTCTTGCTCTCACCAGTCTCACATGTCCTTGTTCATTCACATGTTCGTTTTCTCGGCAGCCTGAGACGGGCAGTGTCACAGTTCTGGAGACACAGCATTGCTTTCTTCTGCGCATCCTGCCACCGCAAACCAGACTTCATGCTTGTGTTGGGAGGGCTGCTGCTTGGTTATGCCTTGGACTGTGAGCCTCCCCAAGGGCGAAAGACCCCTCCCAGCCCCGTGAGCCCAGGGGCAGCAGAGTAAGTGAGGCCATTGCTTGTTCCATCCCAGGAACCAGCCCACCTGGTATAAACCAACAGTAAGCGACTGGCCCCAGGAGCTACAGTAACTCCTCACTTAACGTTGTCGTTCTGTTCCTGAAAAATGCAACCTTAAGTGAAACGATGTTAAACGAATCCAATTTCCCCATAAGATTTAATGTAAATGCAGGGGGTTAGGTTCCTAGGAAATTTTGGGGGGGCAGACAAAAGGCACTATATACTGTACTGTACTGTGTTGGGAGGTGCCCCTGGCTTACCCCACACAGGCACAGCCTGCTGCAGGCAAGGACGCTAGGAAGCACCTTCGCAGCAGCAGTGGCAGCTTCCCTGGAGAAGAACAGGCGCTGACTTTGCCGGGGGATGCTCCAGGCCCGCCTCTTCCCATCCCCGCTCCACCTCCTCTCCAGAGCAGCCGCATCTCCGCTCCTCCCCCTCCCTCCCAGAAAGTCCTAAGCACCACCTGTTTGGCGGCGGGGGAAGCACTGGGAGGGAGGGGGAGGAGGTGGAGAAGAGGAACTTGTGCAATGCTCCCTTGTAAAGTCGCTGCTCTTCCACAGAATCCTACAAGCAGTGGACAGAGCAGGCAACCAAAGGGCGTTATAAGGGAGCATTGCACCACTTTAAACGAGCCTGTTCCCTAATGGAGCAGCGACGTCACTTGGAAACAGCGTTAAGCGGGAGGACATTAAGTGAGGCATTACGGTACGAGGAAGTCGGCGAGGAACTGTGACTCGGGTGAGGCTCTGGAGCACAGTGCTCAGGGCCGGCTCCAGGCACCAGCTTAACAAGCAGGTGCTTGGGGCGGCCAAGGGAGAGGGGCGGCACCTGCGGCAAGTCCCTCACTCCCTCTAGGAGCGAAGGACCTGCCGCTGAACTGCCGCCGCCGCCGATCGTGGCTTTTTTTTTTTTTTTCCAATTGCCGCCACCGATCCCGATCGCGGCTTTTTTTTTTTTTTTGCTTGGGGCGGCAGAAATGCTGGAGCCGGCCCTGACAGTGCTGCTGGCTCCGAACTCTGCATCATGCCAGAGCTAGTCTTTAGCGGCTTATACCTTCTTTAACTAATTAACAAACCTAACGACATCCCTGTGAAGTAGGTGCCTTTGGCGTGACTGGCAGTCTCTGCTTGTGAAAAGCCCGAGAATAGCAAGGGTGAGGCATGTCAAGGATGAATTGCATTCGCCTAATGTGAACTGGTTTTACTATAAGCTTGTCATGTTCATAGGCACCAACTGGACCCACAAAGGCAGTGCAGAATGGAGCTGTTGCTTTAGTGAAGGGGTTACACTGTTGAATTGCACGTGACAGCAGTTATCTGATTGTGGCCCTTACAGGAATCCACAGCCACGGCTTGATCCACCATTGCATTACTCCAGTTTGCCTTTGGTGCGATCCCACTGAAGTCCCTGGGCCTGAGTCTCCTCTCGTTCATGTCAGTGTAAATCTGCAGTTCTTCCACTGCCATCAATGGAGTGACACTGGCATAGGACCAGAGTGCCACTGTGGTGACTCTAGCTCCTGCTTTGCGGGAAGGCAGCATGTATTCTGCAGCTACACAGGCACTGGCCTGAATGTTCAGTACGTCTCCTCGCTCATGCGGCCATTTGTATGTCTACGAAGTCATCGCAGCTGGTAGAAGAGGGGCTGGACAATGACACCACTTCCCTCCTCACGTGGCTGCCCTTTTCTCTAGCTCAGGTTTGAAATACTGCAAGTGCTGGAGGAGATCAGAACTGTGTGTTTCCTTTTGTTGAGCATTTTTGCAGGGCGAATTCACAGCACATCTTTTCCAAAAATAAATCTCTCTATCTAGATTTTTAAAAGAGCAACCACAGACTTTAAAAGTACTAGCAATAAGTTGAATGATACTAGCTTATAGCACATGTATAAACAGTTCATATGTCATGGCATCCTAGTATTTAGCAGAGTCCACATGCAGGGATCATCCTTGATTAGGAACCTTCCATCCTGTTCATGCAAGTACAGTAGTTATGATACAAAGGGAACCTCCTGTATTTGGATGTAGATACTGAGAATTGAACATAGATGCTACAATACTTTTATAAATGTTTAAAAAAGAGACTTTCACCCTGAGACTTGTACCTCCGGTGACCATTGCTACTCAGCTGAAACCATTTGGATGTATATTACCTGTTCAGATAACCATACGAGAGGACAGCCTTATGACCCCAACGTTCCCTCCCTGCCAGCAGATGGGAACAGTTTTGTGAATGGTTGAATGCTGTCACCTCCCAACTTCTTTCTGGTCATTCACCCCCAGGATTTTGTGATGCTGCTATTAATTTATTAAAGAAACTTTGTTGGTTTAATAATTCTTATTTAATTATTTTCATGGTCTTTTGACAAGAAAATATTCACTTTGTTTTCTTCTCTCCTCTACCCGTCCCCAATTAAAATGTACCCTGCCCAAAAAACCTAATATCAGCAGAATGTATTTAATTTTTTTCTTACATTCCTATGGCTGTGGCATAATAACTTAAGCCAAAACATTAGCTCCTGCAAATGTCTTTACCCGTCCATTCCCCAAAACCCAGAAAGCGCAATGAAACCCTGAGGAACATGAAACTCCACTACTGTCACACATGAATTACATGAATTTAGGTGATGCCAAAAAAGTGGATTTATTCCTCTGTGCCTTAACCAAGATGGACTTGTCCTCAGAACAACACTGCTTTTCCTAAATTCCAGCAGTTCACTGTTGTACTGCGTAAGAACCCCGATCTGGAGGTGTGTGGTGGACATGTCTGCCAGGAGGAAGGGGTTTAGTTTGGGTCCCCAAATCTCTGCTCAGGTCTGGTTTGCTTTATAAGCACAGTGAGTGATTTCTTTTTTTTTACTCTGTTGTTAAGGTAAAACAGCACCAGTTCCCTGGCAATGTTAATGGGGAATAAACGCACTGATCTTCGCACCTCTCACTTTCCAAAGCAGATGGGAGAGACGCAGACTTTTTTTTGAGCCTAGTCAAATGGGGTGACGCTGCAATTGAACAGCTTTGCTGATGAGATTTCAGAAGACTTTGGGGACAGTGTTCCTGGGGCCTTGCCTGCCCACTGTTGTGAGACAAGCTTCACCCTGCAGCTTTCACGTTGGCATCGGCTAGATGGGCGCCAATAAGTCCACTTCACACACAAGCCATACTGTTCAGCTGTGCCACTGGTACAAGACACGAGGCTAGCCCTGTTAACACAGAAATTCCCTTAATGCTGCCAACCCGCCATTCTGCTCCATGGGTCTGTGTCCCTTCGCTGCTGTCCTGGGCTGCCATAAGATGCCAGTGTTTTACACAGAGCTTTACCCGCAGGGGCCATCTACACTGGCGCCGGAAGTACAATTTCTAGCTTGGGTAGACACAGCCATGCTAGCTTAAGCAGGGCTAGGACTGGCATGTCTACGAGCTGGCAATTACATCTCCCGCTCCAGTGGAGTAGTGCCCACGAATTATCTGCTGCCTGTCACTGCACTTACTCAAGGTTATTAAATGCTATGACTAGAGCCCACTAATGCTTATTCCGAGCAGGACACAGTATGATGCTAAGAATTCATGTTACCTTCTCAGAGGTTTACTGCTTTGGGAACTGAGGGCCAGGTCATACAAATGTTGATTCACGCAAGAGCAAAGCAGTTACTCAGTGCCATTGGATTCTAAAGAAACGAAATTACACAGCAAGCAGCCTCTCCCTTATAGAAAGCTCCTTCCGGTGGAGCCACCGAGGGGTGCTTTACATTTTATAACCAAAATCATCAGCCATTGACGTGCCAAGATCAGTGGCCGTCCCAGGGTGAAGATGTAGATGTCTCTTGCCACCCCTGCAGAAAAATTTCACCTGGCTGGGCTGCCCCTGACCACTGCGACACCAGGTACATAGTAAAACACCAAGACCCTCATTTGACTATAGTTCCTTTCTGAAAACAGTAAAAGGCAGCTCAGGCAGCCTGACCAGCAAGAGTGTATGCGGTTCATTGTAGCATGTGCCACAGAGATTTTTCATTGCATCAACCTGGAGAAATGGTCTGAAGTAAATAAGATGAAATTCAATGAGGAAAAATGCCAAGTATTCCACTTAGGAAGGAACACAAGATGGGAAATGACTACCTAGGAAGGAATACTGCAGAAAGGGATGGGGGGGAGGGGGCAGTGTGGATCACAAGCTAAATATGAGTCAACAGTGTAACACTGTGGCAAAAAAAAAAGCAAACGTCATTCTGGGATGTATTAGCAGGAGTGTTGTAAGCAAGACATGAGCCATAACTCTTCTGCTCTACTCTGCACTGAATAGGCCTGAACTGGAGTAGTGTGTCCAGTTCTGGGCGCCACATTTCAGGAAGGATGTGGACAAATTGGAGAAAGTCCAGAGAGAAGCAACAAAAATGATTCAAGGTCTAGAAAACATGACCTATGAGGGAAGATTGAAAAAACTGGGTTTGTTTAGTCTGAAGAAGAGAAGACTGAGAGGGGACATGATAACAGTTTTCAAGTACATAAAAGTTTGTAACAAGGAGGAGATAGAAAAATTGTTCTTCTTAACCTCTGAGGCTAGGACAAGAAGCAATGGGCTTAAATTGCAGCAAGGGAGGTTTAGGTTGGACATTAGGAAAAACTTCCTAACTGTCAGGGTGGTTAAGCATTGGAATAAATTGCCCAGGGAGGTTGTGGAATCTCCATCACTGGAGATTTTTAAGAGCAGGTTAGACAAACACCTGCCAAGGATGGTCTAGATAATAATTAGTCCTGCCATGAGTGCAGGGGACTGGACTAGATGACCTCTCGAGGTCCCTTCCAGTCCTACGATGCTGATTCTGATGTCATGATTGACACTTTGAAGTATTACGATGTTTTCAGCCACACGGAAGCCCGCACCCGGTATCTGGGGTGGTTTTCTCCTTCTGACAGATGTCACCCCATCAATAGCTGCATCACTTCCTATTGGCTGCACAGGGATCACCTGATGGCTTTGACTGGGCTGAGCAGGGGCCTCAGATGAGCGATTGCGCGTGACTGTGGAGGAGGTGGGTGCTGTAGCACAACCAGGGACGTGCACAGATTAGACACCCATGTTCTGAGCACGAACATCATGCTGCACCTACTGTCCTGGAAAACTTTGCCTCCTTGGGATGGTGGAAACAACATTGTTATGTCACCTGCTGACTTATGCCCTGCTCTGGCTCCCTCTGAAGTCACTAGTTAAAACGCCCATGGAACTGGAGCTCCAGGTAGCGCTAGAGAGCTGCCAGAAGGCGCCCAGAAAAGTATTACAAGTCATGTAAACACACGTTCCTTGCGAAGGCCATAATTGCTATTAAAGGGTGACATTACGGTAATGCTTGACTCCGTCTATTATTAGTGAGTACGGTTCCCTGGCCGGTTTCACACTTGCCCCACTGGCCATTTCCAAAGCAATGCTGGATTCTGCAAGTGGGCTGAACGGGACCGGGTTTGCCCTTGTCTCCACATGGCAGTTCAACTGTGTCTGGCTGCACCCACTGTTAGCAACGTGTCACGTTCCGAGTGCAGGCAGCACTTCGAGAGCTCGCCGTGGTCACTGGTGTCTTACTGCGCTGCTGTAGTGACCAGGCTAGAAACTGTTTTAATTCCTTTCCTTACAGCAGTCGGGTACAGCAGTGATTGTGCCATTCTGCTGAATGCTGCTGCGGTGCGGCCTTCTCAAAGAACCAAAATCTTCAATGGTAAAACAGTTACAAATGGCGAGACACCTAGGGCCAGCTTTTCAAAGGAATGTAGGTGAGTAAAGAAGCAGGCAGGTGTCTGGTGACAGGATTGCAGAAACTCTAATTGCTCTGGGCTGGTGATGATGGTGAAAAATTACTGTGTGCAACAGAGCGAAGAGAAATTTGGGGGGATTGAAATGAAGAGCAGTAAGGGGTGAGTCATTTCCTCTCCTATGGATGGTGCGTAGCTTCCCTTTTCCAAGTACATAAAGCGCTCCTGGTATTTAAATCAAACTTTATCAGTAAGTTAATGGGACAATGTCTGCTGTTTTGCTACTGCCGGAACATGGGGCTGCTGGCCTACAGACACTTATTTTCATTAGGGATCGTGAGGAAGGGAATGCTATCAAACGGAGCAATCATATAATATCACAGAGGAGTAAATTAAATCTGCTGTTCTGAACCTTCCTCTGTGTCAAATGGTAATTAGGTCACAGCTAAACTGGATTACTATTTGAGTGAAATACAGCCTAATTATTCAATTGGCTTTTAGAGAACCTCTTTGTGGATGTTTTGAACTATTTAAACTGTTTTTCTGAAGGCAATCTGTCACCTGACTCCTGTTAGAATAATTCCTGGTTTGGATTTGTTTGTTTACTTTACAGAAGTATTTTACATTTATGTTCAGATTTCTCTACTTAAATATTTAACGCCACTTCTTATTGGAGAATTTAACACCTAGCAAAATCGGAGCGTTGTTAAAGGTTCCATTCATAGGCAACTAAGATTTTAATCAAAGGCACCAGCACCAGCTCAATGAGAGAGAGCTCCGTTGAAGCATTTCGTTGGGAATGTGTAGCCATATCTCCTGCATGTTTCTCCTTGTCGCACATTTTGTCACACATCACAGTGTTTCCTAGGGAGAAGGGAAGTGTCAATTCAGAGCAGAAAGATCTCTGGCCATCTGTCTTGGGGACGCATAGTCTATCCATGAGATCAGTACAATCTGGAGGCCATAAAATGGCTTCTGAGAAAACCTGGAACTCAAACATCTGTTTTATGACAAACATTCACCTGCCATGTAATACAGAATCATAGAGCCACAGGGTTAGAAGGGACCACAAGGGTCATCTAGTCTGCCAAGATGCAAGATTTGTTGTGTCTGAACCATCAAAGACAGATGGCTCTGTCCAGCCTCCTTTTGAAAACCTCCAGTGAAGGAGCTTCCACAACCTCCCGAGGCGTCTGTTCCATTGTCCTACTGGTCTTACAGCTAGGAGGGTTTTCCTGAGATTTAATCTAAATCTGCTCTGCCATAGGTGTAATATACACCACCATTTACCTCCCTGCTGGATGTGGCCCCTTCTTTCTCCAGTGCATTCTTGAAAATTGAGTTATTAATGGGTGTAACCCCAAAATGAGTATTAGGTGCACTGGACTGTGTTGGTCTACATCCAGGTAATTATACAGCCCCTGATTCTTCACTCTGTTACGGCAGTAAGGCTGGCGTTAGCAAAGCCGGTGGATGCATGTGCAGAAGAACAGCTGAGGACTATGAAAGGACAAACCAGACGGGTGTAAACATGAACTGCCAGAAAGAGAGAGCTGGCAGGAGGCTGGTTAAACAACTGGTTTATCCTATTTAATCTCTCTTGGGGCTTTGTGTGACCCCCATTATCACAGCATCCAAGTGCTTGTAATGATAATATAATTACTGTATTCATGTATGTCCTTTAGCCGCTGCAAAAGTGCCTAAGGCCCTATTCAAAAGAATAAAAACAAATGCAATAGAACAAATGCATTAAATAGCAACCTTTTAACAATGTAAATGCACTTCAAGTCTGCAGTCAGAGCTCCGTAAGTGGACTTGCATTGACTTCAATGGGACGCTGCCTGGATGCAAGGGGCTGCCTGGAGCCAAGGGCAGGACTGGGACCAATGGACCCCAAAACCTTCTCCTTGTTCATTTGCACTGAGCCAACTCCTGAAGAAAACTAAGTGATTGGCGCCTCTTTACTAGGCGGGCTAGGTGCCTTTGTTGTGACTGACAGTAGCATTCATGTGTCACAGTCACTCAGCGCGAGATGATTTGGGGGCTGTGTATCCAAGGGCAGATGCAAGGCCTTAATATTTCTGAAGAAAGGTAGAGCAGCAGAGAACGCATCCTTGAAATGCCAGCAAGACTCTCTAGCCAGGCACATGATGTCAGCTCTCTAGAAGCGGACTGATACTGGTAAAAGTAGATACATATAATGAAGACGCTTTTACCCAGGCTTTCAATGTTTTATGTTTATCTGGCATCAGGTCCTTGCTCTCCAGTTCAAGGCAGATAAATTGGTCTTTAATGCTCATAGAGTGACTCTAAGCTATTCATGGAGGTGGTGAAGGATTGGCCTGTTTATAGATTTTAACCTTGAAACATAAACCTTTCTCTAGGAAACTGCGTTGCTAATTATTATTCTAGTTTGCCCTTTCCTTGTGTGAATTCCAGTAAAGTACATTCTGTTGTGTTAGTTCTTTAAATACGTGTAACTGTGTCTGGGGGAGATGAAATGAAATTATCTCAAGCTGTTTTTATTTTATATTTTTATTTTGCCTTTCAAATGAATCCCTCCAGCCACCTGGCCTGGCCCACGCTGGGGTGGAATCTCCAACAGCACCATTAGAGTCATGTGCCATCTCCTATTGAGATGCCTAATTCTCTTAGGCACTTCTGAAAATCTCACCCGATGAGCCCATCCTGGAAACTGAAGTACACAGTATATAATAATATAAAAAACGCTGCCCTGAAACACGCCCCAGAATCCCTCAGCACTCCCCAAAACCTGGGGAACGCAGCATTCCTGGAGGATGACAAATCCAGGCTGTGGTGGCCCAAGGCAGGGTCCCTCCCAACGAATGCCTGCCCAGCAACCCTGTCCTGTTTATGCTGAGAGATCTCCAGCTCACGCACTCATCTCATCTCAACGGTGGCATTGTGGCATACAGGGGAGAGGTGGCCTCTCGGCGGCTGCTGTTCCACCCAGCCTGCAGAGCTACTGGGTCTAGCTTCTTTCACACACAATGCATCTGTCAATGCTTCACAGGATTAAATCCCAGAGTGACACTGCAGCAAACGACAGCAAACAGAGATGTCTAAACCCTGTCTGCTGCACACATGGAAAGTGTTCCACTGCAAAGAGAGGAGATAAGCGGCATGGACAAGAGCGAAAGGGAATGTTATAAAAAGAGATGGTTGTGTTGCAGAGAGAGCCAGGAAAGTTCACGGAGGTGGCCAGAGATGGTGCTCAGCCCAGCACTGGCACAGTTGTGGGGAGGAACAGAAAGGAGACCGCTGCAGCTGAGTGGAAGGGGAGATTGGAGAGGGCAGTAAAGAGCGAGACAATCAATAGATGAGCTGGAGAAAGTCTAAAACCATTTTGAACCAGATCCTGAAATGAATGGGGCTCCAGTAGAGATGTCTGACAATGGAGTTGATTGTGGTTGTTACATGAGAGCAGAGGAAAAGCATCTTTTCGCATATATCGTGGAAAGGACAACGATGGGAGAGGAGTAAAGGTGACAGAAGATAAAAGCATAGTTGGGGATTTCAACAGATGTGGCGTCATCAGAAAGAGGTACAGGGGCAGTGCTAGTGAATGATGGACCTTTACGGATGGGGAAATTAGTATTGTGATATTAGGTTGATGGGCACTTTGGAAAACTTAAAATAGGGTTATGGCAGGTGTCACCAGGTGCCACTGTTATACATAGTCGTCGACGTTCTTTTTCTTAGCAGGTAAGCAAGTTGTTAGTCGTTGAAGAACTGCTTGTGTTATTGGAGGTTTGATTGCAAGCTTTGCTGTAGTCGAAGCAACTGAAAGCAGCAAGAAGGTTTGCTCTGTGCTAGAATCACTACTTGGTGCACCATCAGATCATTAGTGCTGGGCTGAGATTGCTGGAAGTAGGGATTGCCTGCATGCTATTTGATCATCTCATTTCAGGACTGGTGTACATAGGCAAATAAACCAATTACACTTAGAATATACACAGATCACTGATTTCTTCTCCACTCGAAAGCTGGCCTGCAAAGCCCTGGAATTCTGCCACTGCTCAACAGATGAGCTAGAGCAGGACACCAGTGTCAGAAAAAGTGGCCACAATAGATTAGCTTAGTGAGGACAAGTAGGATGTCAAGGTCCAGACAGCGAGCACACAGGAGACCTTGGTGGAGGGGGGATGGAGAAGGCTGGAAGCTTGTTTCTTTTGGAGTCACTTCCTTCTCCGACACATTGCGCTGACAGTCACACGGTGGTTTGGTCAAGACGGAGAATGGAAGAGCTGTTAAAGGTGTTGTACAACTGAGGATCAGCAGCCCACACTAGCGGGGGGATCACGTTGCAGAGGTGAAGCCTCCACCACAGGGGCAGAGTGACTTGACAGGCAAGTGAAGAGCAACGGCAGAAGGAAACAAGACACCTTTTCATTCAAAGCTTCCCAACGTAAGTTAGAACGAGGCAGTTTTGCTTGTTCACGCTCAGGGCCCGTATCTGATATCACTTACATGGGTGCAAAAGCCAGTCTAAACAGCTTTTTCCAGCTGAATGGCGCTGACAGAAGGAGAAATGTCTGTGCCGCTGCCTCTGCCTAGGATTTATTAATTGCTTTACCTTTTGAAATGTCTCTGGCATAACACCTGTTAAAGTAGAGGTTTATTTATTGGTTGGATCCCTTGAGCAATAATTCTATGTCATGCCTGAACAACATTAGCCCCAACAGGAGACCAGCACCTGGAAAGGCAAGAAAATTAATATTGATTTTGGTATAAAGCTTCTGGTGGTCGTTGTTCCACACCCGGTTGTTTTATTTCTCTGCATGTTCATAGGGTGAGTCTGACACACGCCGTTTGCAGAGCAATTTCCACCATTCAAACAGCTCATTTGCAAACTGTTGCCTGGTGCTGTATTTGTTAGGGGCGTGAATCCAATGTGTCTGTTTGCCTCTAAGCCAAGGGTCTCAAACTCAATTTACTTTAGGGCCAGTGCCAGTCCTCAAATCCCACCAGTGGGCCAATAATGTCACTCATGCTGCCCAGAACCCGCCCCCCCAAACTCCGCCCCCCCCCCACCTGCCTAAGGCTCGGAGAGGGAGTTTGGGTGGAGGAGGAGGTCTGGGGTAGGGGCTTGGGGTGCAGGCTCTGGGAGGGAGTTTGGGTGCTGGGTGCAGGCTCTGGCTGGGGCAGGGGGTTGGAGTGCAGGAGGAGAGGGTGGGGGTGCAGGCTCTGGGAGGGAGTTTGGGGATGGGAGGGGGTATCTGGGAAGGGGGTGGGGGTGCAGACTCTGGGAGGGGGTTGGGGGGTACAGTGCTTACCTGGAGCTCCAAGGCGGGGCAGGCCGGGGGCCTCCACATGCTGCTGCCCCCAGGCACCGCCCCCGCAGCGTCCCATTGGCCGCAGGGGCGCTCAGGGTGGGGGCAGCGCGCGGAGGCCCCCCAGCCTGGCCCGGGGCCGCAGGGAGGGGCTGGCAGACACGTGGAGCGAGCAGGCAGACGCCGCTCAGCTCCCCTGCACTGCCGGTGCATTGTAAATTGCCTGGGGGCGGCAGATGGGGCCAAGGGAGAGACCCAGCCCCAAAATGCTGCAGCCCCATGGACCTCATTGGGGAGGTTCTGGGGTCGCAGCTGGCCCGCGGGCTGGGAGTTTGAGACCCCTACGCTAAGCAATGTGTGCGTGAGATCTGCCTGAGACCATCCGAGTTTTATATATACACAAAGGCGCTTGCGTCATAGTCCTCTCCCAAATAGGCCCTGCTGTTCAGTGATGGAAACAGTTTTAGTCCCACAAAACTATTCAATTGCACTGGTGTTATGACTTGGTACGGTCCCGCTCCTCCACAGGTGTAAACTGGAGTCCCTCCAGTGAAGTCAAAGGAGCTGCGCCGATTTATATCCTCTTAGGATAGAAATCATGGTAGCTCCCAAATCAGGATCAGGACCCTATTGTGGAGGGCACTGTGCAAACCTAGAGGGAGACACGGTCCCTGCCCTGAAGAGCTTCCAATCTAGTGTAAGGGGAATTTCGTAAACAGATCATGGTTTTTACAGCATTAGTCAAACTCCGAGTAGCCCCTGTTCTGCCAGCTTTAACCAGACAATAAATGTGACTCCATGCTCTTCTGAGGATCCTCCAACTGGACGTTAAAGCTGCCTTATTAGATTCATTAATTTTTCCTTGCAAGCACAGAGAGAGCAGCAGCAGGACTAAAGGGGGCTAAACCTGAGACAGTGACAACAGTGCGAACCTGGGGGTGGAAATCCTTCGTTTGGGACGGAAGTGGCTAAAGCTGATTCAGTGCAGGTTGGTAACACAGAGCCTCACGCAGAAATGACTACACTGGTTTTGGTTCACACCATTTGTTATTTCAGTGCAAGTGCTTGTGTAAATCAGCTCTGTGGCAGCTGCTGAAATAACTGTATATTTCATCCTCTTAAGCTGCCACGGGAGATTATCCTAGCAGCAGCAGCAGCTACCCTGGCCATTATTATTTATATTACCATAGCCCCTAAGCCCCAATCAGGGCCCAGGGGCCCGTTGCGCTAGGCGCTGTACAAACACCGAACAAAGAGAGAGCCCCCTGCCCCAGAGAGTTTAGAATCTGAGCATAAGCCAAGAGACAACCGCTGGGTACAGGCGAACAGGAGGGGTGGGGGGCACAAGGAACCAATGAAACAACACTGGGCGGCAGCACACACATGGGCTCAGCATCCCAGCACCCTAATCACGTTTTTTGTCGGCATCACTGCACAGGAGAGCTTTGAGGTGGGATTTGAAGGAGGCTGATGAGTCCGTTTATGGGGCGCAGCATGGGCCAAAGCACAAAGGTGCTTGTTTGACAATGGACCAAGTCGGTGCTGAAGGTTGGCATAGTGTCACGTGGTTTTAGGAGGCCTTCAGCATTATCTCCGGGCTGTCTCTTAAAGAACAGACGCGTCACCACCTGCCATTCAGTCAGCGGTACTCAGCCCGGCACCAGGAGAACGTACATAAGAACATAAGAACGGCCGTACCGGGTCAGACCAAAGGTCCATCTAGCCCAGTATCCTGTCTACCGACAGTGGCCAATGCCAGGTGCCCCCGAGGGAGTGAACCTAACAGGCAATGAGCAAGTGATCTCTCTCCTGCCATCCATCTCCACCCTCTGACAAACAGAGGCTAGGGACACCATTCCTTACCCATCCTGGGGAATAGCCATTAATGGACTTAACAACCATGAATTTATCCAGTTCGCTTTTAAACCCTGTTATAGTCCTAGCCTTCACCACCTCCTCAGGTAAGGAGTTCCACAAGTTGACTGTGCACTGCGTGAAGAAGAACTTCCTTGTATTTGTTTTAAACCTGCTGCCTATTAATTTCATTTGGTGACCCCTAGTTCTTGTATTATGGGAATAAGTAAATAACTTTTCCTTATCCACTTTCTCCACATCACTCATGATTTTATATACCTCTATCATGTCCCCCCCTTAGTCTTCTCTTTTCCAAGCTGAAGAGTCCTAGCCTCTTTAATCTCTCCTCATATGGGACCCGTTCCAAACCCCTAATCATTTTAGTTGCCCTTTTCTGAACCTTTTCTAGTGCCAGTATATCTTTTTTTAGATGAGGAGTGTATATATATATCTATAGCTATATCTATATAGAGAGACCTATCTCAGAACTGGAAAGGACCCTGAATGGTCATTGAGTCGAGTCTAGCCCCCTGCCTTCACTAGCAGGACCAAGTACTGATTTTTGCCCTAGATCCCTAAGTGGCCCCCTCAAGGATTGAACTCACAACCCTGGGTTTAGCAGGCCAAACCACTGAGCTATCTGTCCCGCCCCTGAGCTATCTGTCCTGCCCTGTACCCAGCCTGTTCTCTGGGGCCTTGCGTGCCTGGAGCAGGAGCTGAGAGTCAGATATGAACGCAATTGTTCCGTCAGTGAGAGTTTTCCCCCAGGGGTGAAGTTGGCCCTCGGGCCCGTTGGGGATGGTGCAGGCATAAGCTGAAGAGTGGGGGGGGGGGAGCTGCTTTCACTTACTGCTTCCTTAGTTGTATTTCCTTACACTCCCCCTGCAGCAGCCCCAGCGCGTGACCCACATGCTGAATGCCAGAGGGGTGCAAGGTACGCTTTGCCACTTACCGTCTCACCTAAACCAGGGTGTAACTGTAGACCTGGTGTGGCTCCATTGACTGTAATGGAGTTACTCCAGATTTGCACCAGCCTGAGCTGAGTCTTTCCCTGGGTGTCACTTAC
Organism: Emys orbicularis; assembly: GCF_028017835.1. Lineage (NCBI taxonomy): Eukaryota > Metazoa > Chordata > Testudines > Emydidae > Emys > Emys orbicularis. Next base: position 1,954,774 of record NC_088691.1, read on the forward strand.
ACCACTGTTCCACTCCCATTGACTCGGGCATAGAGGCGTCCATGGGAGACGCTCCCCACTACCCCCGCTTGCTTGAAGCTGCCTTTGTTTATATGTGGCCACAAACTAGAAACTGGTCACATGCCTCGCCAGAAGCCATTGATAAAGAACAATCCTTTATCCATCACATGCAAGTCAGGTCCACTCAGCACTGCAAAGCACTGAAATACCATCTGGCCCGCTCTGCCGCAGGTGCACATGTGATGCAGTGAACACCCCTACACCCACCCCTGCAGCCTCCGCATCCCAACCCTGGCGGGGGGCAGGGATTTAGCAGCTCTGGTCCATGCCGGGAGCAGTTTGGGGTAGAGAATCAAGGCGCCGGGGAGCCCTTACTGAGCAGACCTCAGCTGCAGCAGAAAATCTGCCTCCATTTAACTTCAGAGCACTAAATACCAAATTCTGGCCTTGTAGAATTACTGTAGATCTGCTTTATTCTGATCATTTGGATTCAAGTACAAATGCTGACACCCAGTGGTCATGACGGTTTAGCTCCTATATGAGCTCCCTTTACCCAGCCAACAACTCCATAGCAGTCTACAATAGAACCGTCTGGCCGCCTTTTTCATTCCCTCCCTCACCACCGGAGTGAAACGCCTGTTCCTGACCGGAGCTGACTTGTTTCAATGTCATTTTTCTCATTGCTCAGGCTCTACTCCTCAACCCACTGTAAAGTGATTAGCTGGGGGCCCAGGGTGACTCAGCCAGGAAAAAGAAAGTCACCGAGGGCTGAAAAGGATCGAAGGAAAGGTATGTTATCTTCTATCAGTCTGTTGTTGCTTTTGGTGAGAAATCAGCGCTTGTCCACGGGGTTCTAGGCAGTGAGGTCTGTGCAGGTGCTTTTCATCCCTGCAGTCAGGTGCCGTTAGTGTAATTGACATTTGCCCCTTCTGCTTTGTTACTTACCACATCAAATGCCATTAGGTAATGAGAGACACCCTTATTGAGTTTTCATTCCCCTGCAGCAAGTGCAGAGTCTTGTTTTCAAGTATTTGACAAGCATCGATGCTGTCCAGGGACAGTCATTTTGGAACAATCATTTCTTGTGGGTTGTGTTTTAATGTTGTTAAGACTTTATCAATCCAAGTAAGAAAAAAACCAACCACAGTGAGAGGTTCAGACGGGTGAATGTCAACACGACCAACAAACGTGGGCTGATGAAAGAGAGAGAGCCCCAGCCTGTGCTTTTGCCAAGAGTTACTACAATGGATACGGCGCTTAGTGGCGTTTGCTCCATGCTGAAAGCATTGTCGCTGAGCTCAGACTGACTTAAAGAGCAGCCACCTGGGTTTACTTTCATGGCTAAAGTTGGGGGAGCGGGGAGGTATTTTGCTGGCATGGGTTTTGGTTGCCTGCCACGGGACACAATAATTTTGCTGACTTTATTCTGTTTGGTAAACTGAGTTTACATGCTGCAGGTTCCAGGGTCACAGTGCTGCTGGTCTCTGTGCATCCCCTCAGGTGTCAGGCCTCCTGCCCATACCAGTTGTGGGGTGGACTCTCGCACTTCTCCCACTCCTAGCCCCCATCTGTGCCAGCTGCTTTATAGCACGCAGCTCTGACCCCTTCTGAGGCGCTGCAAATCACCTCAGAACAAGCAGGGGTATTCGCAAATGGCACGAACCAGTAAGGAAAATGATGTTAAAACAACAAGCAGCAGACATGCATCGCTCGACTGCTCTGATCTTACATCGCGTTACGAGCTAAGGGAGACAGGCTTTGCCCTTCAGAATAGGCCCAGTTTACATTCTCTTGCAAGGCCTGCAGCCAGGCCCAGCCCTAAACCAAAGGGCACCCCAAGAGGAGCGTCTTCGGTGCCCCTTCCCCCATTTGTTAACCATTTAAATACCTTATTTGTTGTTGCTTTTGTAGCCCATTTCATGACATTGATGCACAATTTTCATGCATGACTTATCCCTGTTATATAAGACCATAAATTTGCATGCTAGGGTCTGTAAATCTGTATTTATTCATGCCATATATAAGCAAATAAAAAATTGTTACCTCTAAGCTTATAGAAACTTTTTAATTTTAAGAATAACTGAAATATGCTAACATCACGAAATTGAACTGTGCACCAACATTGGGCGGACCAGTATTAAACAGTGTTACGGTAGGTGCCAGCCTTAGAATGCAAACCCTCATCCTTTAGTTCAAAACATCGCTTTTCTCACCTTCGCCCCTGTGAACTGAAGCACAGAGTCAGAGAGATCCAAAGACTGGCCAATCCCAAGCGATGTCAGTCTCTCATCAGCCATCGTTGATTGCAGATAATGATCCTGAGCTTTGAAAAGCTGCACTCACCACTCGCAACTGTGAGCAGAATCCTCAAAGCTCTCCACACATTAGGAAAAGTGTCCTTCAGCTCTGCATCATATTGCCATTGTTTGGCAGTTAGACCCCTGCAGGCTGAATGGCTGGTGGTCACTGGCCTTGTGTCTGTGGGGGGGGAGAGCGTGCTGGAACTGTCGGCCCCTTTAGGGTGGCCAGGTGCCTGGTTTTCGACTGGAAAGTCCAGTCGAAAAGGGGACCTGAGACTATCTGGTGAGATCTATTGACCTGACACTCACGGGACAGTTACTGCAGGCAGGGGAGGTGCTGGGTCATCACCGGCACCAGCCCCTACTCAGCCGGGGCTGCCTCCTACCCGCATGGGGCAGCTGCAGCTCCCAGACAGACTCCCGCAGGAGAGTCCTGCCGACCCAGGCAACAGGGCGGGGCAGCGGAGAGGGGAAGAGTAGTGAGTGAGGGGGAGGGGAGAAGAGAATGGATGGGGGCAAGGGTGGTGCTGGAGGGGGGAAGAGGCGGCGCCTTTCGGGGAAGATGTTGGGCAGGGAAGGTTCCATTACTGAGGCCCCCGACATTCAGCACACAATTATTTCCCGTTCACTGAAAACACACGTGTCACAGGGCCCTGCGAGTCGGGGCTACCAGCTCTGCCCCGATCTTGTGCTGTGACTCAGCCCGCACCAGCGCCCTCCCTGTGACTCAGTTTCCCTACATGAAAACTGGGCCAAGTAACACTGTATTTACCGACTACCCAAAGGCGTTGGGCGGTTTACTAGCTAACAATTATTTTAGTGCTGATCAGTTTTTACTATTACCGGGGTCCTTAGGTGCAACCGTGCCAAGTATAAATATCAACACTTTCCAAATGTGTAAGGTTAGTGGCCATGCCCGTTCCAGAATTACTGTGCCAGGCACTAGGCGACGCCCCGCCCCTCCCGAGCCATAACTTAGAGGAATGGCTCTTTCAAATGAGGTTAACGCAATTTTTGGACTCCCGTAGGAAGGTGGCTGTCCCCGCTTCCCACTGTTTCCTGGGCAAAGCCACCCGGGCAGCAGAGCAATCCAGGCCAAGCACACAGCGCTGTGCGGCTCCGGGGGTACTGCCGGCCTGGGGCCATGCTAGAAAGTGCTCGTCATACTGGCAGCCCAGGGAGGGGTGCGTGCGCCCGCAGCAGCTGGCTTTGCCCGCACCGTGCCTGCCGAGGCAAGGCGGGCGGCCCGGGAATCCAGCTGGGGGGACCAGGCAGAAGCTGAAGGAGCCTGGCTGGGACAGGGGTGGGGGGAGGCCTATGGAAGATGAGGCCAAGCCACTGTCCGGCTGGAGAGTGGAAGCGAATGGGTGACTGGGGCCAGCGAGAACACACTCAGGAAGCCCGCCCCCCCTTCCCCGCCTCTTTTGCCAAGGCCCCGCCCCCGCCCCAATCGCCCACTCCGCCCCGGCCATGTCGCTCGCTCCCTCAGCCCCCAGGTCTCACCGGCCACCTGCAGAGCTGGGCAGGGAGGAGCTGATGTGGCACCTGCCTGGTGGCCCAATTGGGGCACAGCGGGGGGGGGGGGAGGACACGGCGTGTCAGACCCCCCAGAGCGAAGGACTAGGGTGGGGAAATCGGGGCAAAGTGGGTGGGGGGTCCCTGGAGCAAGGGGCTGGGGAAAGCAAGCCACAGCAGGGAAGACGTGGATCCCTGGCGCAAAGGGCCAAGTGGGGAAATCGAGGTGCAGTGGGGTGGGGTGGGGGTCAGATAGGTCCCCCCCTCCCCCAATGGCACTGGTCTTGTCTTTGCAGCCTGGTCCCCAGCAGGCTGGGGCGGGGGAGCTGCACCTCCCCACCCCACCCAGTGGCAGAGGTAACAGCACCAGGGTCTCTTTCCAATCAGATGTTCTGGTCGAACACCTGGCCACCCTAGTTCATGCCCAGAGCTCTGCCCCGCTGGCTCATCCCCGCTCTGACCCACACACCCGCCCAGCTGACCAGCAGGTCTGTTTTCTCCAGCGCTGCATATTCCTGTCTCCTCCCTGTTCAAGACCACACGCCTCCCTACCTGCCTGGGGGCGGTTAATGGCCATCACTGATAAGTAACTCGGCCTGCCAGGTACTACTGGGGCAGTGCACGTGAAACTTGTTTGGGGTGTTACTCAAAGTGCTGAGTGGCATCAGAAACCCAGGTTATGAGCCTGTTCTTTGTACGGGCAGCCGTGAGCCTTTTAGACAAAGGTGACTGAGTGTGCCCTTCACCCTGTACTGCGAGGCACACAGCCGCTGGGTGCAAACACACAATGCCTGGTTAATGACAGTCCCACACTGGCCCCTCGCAACCACACCCAGCCCCACCCTGGCCTGCTGGGAGCCTCAAGCTAACCCTCCTGGCTCACGTGGGCTAAACACGTTCTGTGCCAGGCTCCCTGAGGCTGTCCGGCGGGGGGACAAGGCGGAGGTGCGCGATGGCTGCTTTCAGCACAGCTACCCCCAGGGCCACCTGGGATGCGAGTAGTATGTCTGGGGCCACACCGGTGTCTCCAGCCAGTGCCGGGCTGCTGCTGCTGTCCAGGGCCACTAGTGCAGGGCCGGGCAGCGGCGAACTCAATCCCTGCGCCCATCAATATGGTTAGTTCTGTTGCCTGCAAGGAGGCTGGGGGTGGGGATCACCCCAACTTGGGGCATTTCACCCCAGGATTAGACACTGGCGTGCGGAGCGGCCTCGAAGGGTGGTGAATGGCAGTTTGGGCGTGACGGAGGCAGTGTAGCAGCCGTAGCACTGTTATCACAGAGGTTAGCAGCACTTGTATGGGAGGTGTGGAGGTGACCCCCCCCCCAGTACTCACAGCCCCTAGGGCAGGCGGGAGCACTGGGACCATCTCTGCTGACTTCCTGCACCCTGGCCCACGCTCCATCCTGCAACAGCAGCAAACTCGCGGCCAGCTGCCGACCAGCCCGGCAGGGTACAGCGCCCAGCTCGGAGGAGAGAAAGTGGCGCCTGCCGCAGGCAGGGCAGAGGGAGCATTCTGCCTCCCCACCGGTGCTCTCATCCGTCATCCCCACACCCTGCCTTTTGTTACTGGAGGATTTCCTGGCTGGGCCTGACCTTGCTCCCCCCTTGGAGGATGGCATACAGGGTATTCAGCACCTGGGCTCTTGCAGCGCGAGAGCGGCACAGTGTCTTTCTCAGGGCCTGGCCGCTCTGCCAGCTGGCGATGCACGCCGTCTTCCTGCCTTCACAGGCAAACAGGGTCTAAGACTCTGAAAACTGGCAGTTTGCGCCTGCTGCCATGTTTGTGCCCCAGGATTATACCTGCACGCTGACTGCTGCTGAGTTTTACGGCGCTGGCTGGCTGTTGTAACGCAGAGGGAAATGGGCAAATGGCTCTCTGGGTTTGTCAGAGTTGCTGTTATAAAGACAAGTAAGGCCCAGACTGAATTCAAGTCCCGTTTATTTAAAAAAAAAAAAAAAAAAGTCATGGACGTTACAGCCAAACTTTTCAAACTTGGCTGTCTGTTCCAGTGAGCCTACAGCCGTAGCTGGTGACCTGATTGTTAGCACTGCAGGGCATCCTTGGATTTTGGAGGTGGCCTGATGAGACTTGCTCCCTGCCCTTTCTCTGGCAAAAAAGGATCAGGCCCCGGGCTCCTAGTGAGAGTGTGCAGGATAAAAGCAAACTAGGTGTATAGCTTTTGGTCCCCGTCATGGAGCAGGAACAAAGTGTCACACCACGCCCGCTGGCTGGCGGGCCTGCCCTGAACCGGCAGCATTGTTCTAGAATAGCGTCGCTGAAGAGGGCAGAGCCCTTCCCCTTGCAAGGCAGGAGTGAGCACTACCTGCTATGCTCCAGCGCTGCCTCCATTCCCAGCAATGGTGCTTTCCATTGGGCCCAGCTGCACATGGGGGTGGGGGTTTTTTCCTCTCTCTCTCTCTCTCTCTCAGGAGATTTCTCCCTGTACCCCCCTGGATAAGGCCTGCCTGGCTGGAGGCTTTACCCCCTCCACATGCTAGGGCTAGTGGCCCAGATCCGCCCCTGCTGCAGATCAAATCAGAGCCAATGGCACAATGCAGCTTTCCACCAGCAGACATGCCCTGAGTTCTTTTGAGTTTTTCTTTTCACTCAGGCCTTTCAGTTCTTCAGTAACTGTTGGTGCATGTCTGCAGAACTACACCAGACCAGGCCTTCCCCCCTCTTTGGGTTTGTTCGAGTGTGTGAGGTACTTCGGGTAGAAGTGCACATCTGAAAATAATACCTTTTAATCACCAGGGTTGAGACAACTTGTGCATTTGGAATAAATTCTTATTTTGATTCTGGTCTTTCCCCCCCCTACTGGAATAACAATAAAGTTTGGAGGTGTTTGGCCACTGATTTTTGTGGCAAGAAAGTTTATTAATTTAGGAAATAAGCACTAATACAAGTATCAAAAATAAATATGGTCCTAGGTAAATGAACAGACCCTGGTACAACATTAAGCAACCTGACAGATGCAGTGGACTTGAAATGAGCCTCAAAGTCCTGTTATGTTTCTTGAACCACTGGGCCAAGCAGCCAACACACCTCACCCCTGTCCCCCAGTTACATAGTTTCTTAGCCTGTTTTATAAGCATTTTAAAAAAATAAACTTTGCAGTAACACTTGCCTGAGTGAGGTAACCGAGGTGGCAGCAACGTTTAATTAGTGTCATTTCTTTTGTGACTGTCACAGAAGTCAAGCTGTGCTTTCGGTTAATTTCTTCTTCCCTCTCCAACCTTCTACAGGTGTTGGGACGTCACATCAACATTCGTGTGACCATGGTAATTCCCAGCCTTTTTTTCTGCCCATTATAAACATTACCAAATGCTTCTAATACATTTTTCCTCCCCAAGACTTAAATAATCCCATGTGTGTCTTACTCACTAGGTCTCGGAAGAATCTGTGTGGCCTGGGGATGGGTCAGCGTGAATATGTTTATTACTATCCAAAACATGCAGGCCAGCCACTGACGAGGCTGGGTGACTACGGGAGAATATGTTGCCACACTCAAGTACCACAGCTGTGTGGACTGTGGCCAGGGCCGGTTCCAGGCACCAGCTTGGCAAGCAGGTGCTTGGGGCGGCCACTGCGGAGAGGGGCGGCAGGTCCAGCGATTCGGCGGCAATTCGGCGGATGGTCCCTCTCTCCGGCTGGGAGCGAAGGACCTTCCGCCGAATTGCCGCCACAGATCGCGATCGCGGCTTTTTTTTTTTTTTTTTTTTTTGGCTGCTTGGGGCGGCCAAAACCCTGGAGCCAGCCCTGACTGTGGCCCCTAGTTTAGCGTGTAGTATTACTCACAGGACGGAGCACTAAGATAATAGCGGCCGTGTGGGCTATTTTGGGTTAACCAAACCAGCCACTGTAGCGGCTCGTAATGGCTTATTGCCAGCTGAAATGACAGTGTGTGGGGGAGTGATGAGGGGATCACAAGCAAACACCACACCTGCACGAAAGCCCAGGCAGGTAATCTGATACCAGCCACTTATGCTGGGTCGCTAAAAGAAATTGGCCCCTGCATCTCCCCAGCCCACATACAGCAGCAACTTACATGCTGACACCGCAAACCACAATAATCTGTCCCCCAGCACACTGCTGGTCATTGACCTCCTTTCAGCTGCGCAGAGCACCGGGCAGCTTGCCAGCAGCCTCTCGCTGGCGTGAGCCATTTGTCTTGGTGCAATACACTTTAATTTGGGTAGTCCCTGGCCAGGCTGACCTGCTTCTCAGACAGCAGCAGCTTTGCACATCTGCAGCAGGCAGGCGCTCCACTTCAGCCTCTCTGTCACGCCTGCTATTTTATTTACAGAGCTCGCCACTTATGGGAGGCTTTCAACTTTCCTAATTGTGAACACTAACGAGGCACTGAGTCCTGAGGGGGGCTTGTAGCTACCTGAGAAGAGGTGGGATATCAGCTCATCGCTGCATCAGCTGGGGTAAGATGCTTCAGGATGCTCCTGAAACAAGGGTGGGAAGTTGGCCTGGCTCAACGTTTGTTTGTTGTGGCAGTTGGTCATTTGTCTCAAAATGTCATATTGAAAATTAAACATTTCCCATTTGCACGTGCAATCCTGCACCTAATTTACATTTTTTTTTTTTTGCATTTACATTTAATTGCATTGCAGTGCAAGTCATTGGTTATGCACCCAGCGGGACCCTTGCCTGCACACACACCTGACTGACATGCAGTAACTGTGCACGGATGCACACATCCATCAGGCAGTTTGACGCACTTTTTTAGTATGCCCCAGTGCATGTGCGCCGTTTGAAAATCAGAGTAAAGAAAGAATGAGCCAGTGTGCTTTTAAACAAACATTCCCGACAGCATTCATATGTACTGCTCCCTTTGCCAGTGTATTTTAGAAACATCCACGAGCCAAACACTTCTGCATGAAGGGACATGGTGGATTGGTACTGAGAGTCTCAGCTCAGGGCCAGCGTTTAGTTATTTCTGATTCCATCCCATGCCTTGCGCCTGTGTTCACCTTTTCTGTGCTTGTGCTAGATTGTCAAGTCCAGGACTGCTCCCTTCTCTGTTAGTAAGCGAGGCCCAATCACGGCGTTACAAAGGCCCAATCATACTCAAAACATCTTTTGTCCCCCATCTGCACGTCCGTCTCTGAGCCCCACCCACACACAGTTTCCATGCCCCGGGTGAGGGTGCAGGTTCAGCCCTTTGCCCATAGGACGTTACGATTTTCTGATCAGATGAAGGCAGCTGTTGGACTCAGGTTTGTGGTGATTTGAAATTCACCTTTCCAAGCATCAGCTAGTCACTGAGAATTCCCTCCTTCTTCTGAACCCTCCTCCCAGGACACATGTTCACTGAGAGAGTTGTGGAAAGTGAGAATACGCCTAAAGCAAGCTCCAGGAGCATCGGTGCAATGTGATTTGTCCATGATCAGCACTGGGCTGTTTTTACTCCACAGGCTTCGTTTAAAGCTGGTCATACATTTCCTCTGCTGGGCATTCCTTTGCATAAGGGTCTTTCAGATCTAGGCACCTCTGGGTGCTTTGTAAAGCCGTGTTTTCCGTGTCCAAGTCCTGCAGGACATCCCCTTCCAGCACTTGACAGCGTATCCTTGGGATTTGTTCCTCCAATGAGCCATCTGCCATGCACTGTATTTGTAAGCACAGCCATTTCCTGCAAAAAACGGTTTCAAGGTCTCCTCTTTCACCAATAACGGTGGCATGGTAGAGGACATGATTAAATAAATGCAGTTAAATGATGTTCCCTGTTTAAAAACTAACAGTGGACTGAAAGAAGGTAGCGAGGGAGCCAGGAGGGGAAATATACCGTATGGTGCTCAGCTGACGACGGACGATAGCATCTAGCAACCTTTCCTAGGCTGGTGGGTATAATCTTGATCTTCCACTGAGTTTCCATCATGTTAACAGTGTTTCCACCCATTCTTATAAACACACACAGCAGACCTGTCGATAGTATTCATCACAGTCTCCACTGCCTCCTTTTTTGCCCCATTATTTTATCATAAAAAATTATTCCAGCATCAGTCAATAAACTTCTCTGACCTTCGTGTTGTTGGACTATAGAAGCATACTAAGTGTGGGTGGGGAAGTAGAAAAGTCTCGTAAGAAGTTCAGGTTTCATGTCTGTTCTTGGGATGATCTATTGGACACGAGCTGCACAACAAGCCCATTTGCAGCGTTAGCATCCCACTGGAGCGTGTAATTTGCCAAGAATGCCAGGAACCTGAAGTTGGCATGGGTCTTTATTATGGACATCAATAACACGTGCATAATGCAGCAGTAAGTTCCACTGACATCTCACAGGGCATCTCTGGAAATCATTTTGTTCAGGAATTAGTCCAAATATCGAGATGTAGGTGATATATTTTTCTCTCCATTTGTTCTTAAATATATAAAAAGGCAAATAAAAAACAGAAATATCAACGTGTAGGTAATATATAAAATCCAGGACATCCAAATAATTGATCTATTTAATAGGCTTCAATTCAACTCTTATTAGAGTGACAATATTTCTATAGCTAACTCTTCCTCTGCATTGACACCTGCATAAGTAAAAACAACAACAGACTATCCATGTGCTTTGAGATTATGTGGTCATAGAGAAAGAGTGATGCTAAACATCGGGTTCATGGGTAATTTGCCTGATATAGATCCTAAGGGATACTTCTGACCCAAAGAACATTTAATTAAGTAACTAGGATGTGGGTAATTAATTTACCAGACCTGCTTCCCTCTGTGCAATCATTCATATGGGAAAATCTCTACCCAACAATGCAGGTTAAGCGATATTGGCATAAAAAGAGTGGGGCAGCATCTGCACGTGAACTGACATAGTTCCACTACAGCTTGGACAAATTTACCCTGGGGTTGAAGATCTGCCCCCATGGCTTTGGGCACAGATGCTGGCATTAGTTACACTGGTGTAAGTTGGGAGTAACTCCATTGGAACGAATGGAAACAGTTGAGAATTACACTGGGGTAACAGAAAAATCTGATCAGAAGTGTAACTTACATCACCTGAATTTGACCTAGACAGTTAGGAGGAAGATGTACCCGCTCACTCCCTGGGCCTTTCTAATATGTTTTATATCATGAAGCCGACACAAAAACTGTCACTCTTATTTCGACATTTGTGTGATAAGGAGAGCTATACGTTTATGCACAATAGCGGTGTTGGTTAACAGTAACTGTTAATATTGTATTAAACTTAATATTCATTGCTAGCATGTGAAACAAATATTGTTTAATGCCAGTCTAAAGCTCAAGTTCTGCTCTCAGGTCACTGCCAATGGTGACAGAATATGACATTATATCAGTTGTACTTTACTTCATTTCATTTCTAACTGCACAATCTGAAACGGCTAGACAGAAGTATGTCGCTTACGAGTTGCCTTAGCACTTACCTTTTCTTGCGCTGTGCAGCTAATATCAATATTATAATGACAGTCAAAAAACTTAAGACTACTGCAATGAGGATGAACAGCTGCTTTTCATCTTTTCTGGACACTGTGAAGACAAACCACAAAGCATTAAAGGAATTTCTCCATTTGGTAGTAATTACATTACACTGTAAAAAGACTGGAGCCAAGTACAAAATCCCATTTTCCCATCATATGGGCTAGTTTATTATTAGATTTAACATGCTGCACAAGTCCATTAATCCTTGCAAATATTTTAGGTTTAGCCACATTATGCCAGCTGTGGACCGTATTTTGTCCACCATTGCTGCTCTTTGCTGAACTGAGATTTTATCACCCACTCGCTTCAAGAGGGAACCATCTTTCACAAACCTTGAGGCAGCAGACCCAGTTCTGATCTCACGCATGCTGGTGAGAGTCTGGGGTGCTATTTGCTGCGGGGTAGTGGAATTGGGGTGATAATGTGTTTTTACGACGGGAATTAACGTTTTCACAATTCTTGTTTTAGCTTTTCCAATTGCCAAGGAAAGGAAGTGCCTCCCGCAAAACATTTCCAATCTGAATAGCCCCAGCGGACAGAGGGGAGACAGAAATTACTGGCATGCCCATTTCACAGATGAGAACATGAGGCCTAGAGGGGTTACGTGACCCACCCAAGAATACACAGGAAGCCTGCGGCACAGCCAAGGCCTGATTCCGGGGCCCTGCCCATAAGAATAACCCTCTCCAATCATGTGCTGTACAGGGCACTTAGCAGCTTTTTAGAATTAGGACTCAAAACAACTAACCTCATGAAACTGATTTTAAATTCAGTCCAGAAAGGCCCACTGTAACCATGACACTCATGTAGCCAGGTCACAGAAACTATACAATTGGCCACCTGCATCCTGTGATAACCCAGTGTGGCTTGAATGTATTAATGTGTAACCTCCTCACCCCCCAAAATCCACCATGCCTTCCTCCTCATCTCACAATCCTTCATGGTTGCAAAGGCTGCTGGGATTTAGTTCATGGCAAGACCCAATGGGGGTGGTTTGGGTGAGGGATGCTGGTCCCCTTCTCCCCCTCCCAGCGGCTGTGAAGTCTTGCAGCTCGGCTCCCTCAGCCCCCAGAGCTGAGAGCCGGGGCTGATTCTGAGGCAGGAGCAGAAGGCTGGGCAGGTTCCTAGCAACAATACGATTTTGCTGACTTCTTCCCCTCTCCCTGTGGGCGCAACTCGGGTGGTCCCCGTTACGACCTCCGTCCCCGAGGGTCACACCATATGGGCTAGAAAACACCAGCATATTGAGCTTTCACCCCAGCCTGCTAGCAGCCAGTGTGCAGACGGCAGCAGTCTGAGTACATGGGATGAGACACACATTCCAGGGAATGGGGTGTAATCCTGAGCCCCCCGCAACATGAGCTTAGAGCCAGATATTCCCTCCAGGCGAGTCTGGCCAAAGACTCACCACCCTGCTGTACTTGCTGTTGGAGCGTTCCACTATCCCTGCATTCATTCAGACTGCTGCTCTCACTGCTAATTAAACCAAGATCCCCCACATGCTGCTTCCCAGAAGAGGTGTGTCACGCATTTATAAGTGGGTTTACTCGCTAATCTCATGACTGGTGCTGTCCTGGGGTGACCAGATCCAGAAATGCATTGGCTGCGACCCAGCCTGGGAAGTGATTTGCTATTGGGTTGCCTATACACACCTGCTTCGTAGCAAGGGGGGGCTGTATCCGCGTGCTGCCCCTTTGCTTCTCAGAGAAGGGCTCATCCTCCTAGAGCCCTCTCCTCCCCAAATCCCCAGCCCCATTTCAGCAACCAGAAATCCCCTCTGGCAGCTAAACCCTCGCCTTCCACGCCAAGGTCAAGAAGCTGGGCGGTGCAGAGGGGTCTCCCTGGTGAGCCCCCAGGATGTGGTTCTCCACAGTCCACTGCTTCCTGAGGCTGCATGGTCCTGTATTCAGAACAATGGCCAACGGACCCACGGACAGCACAGCACCTCCTCTGGCCCTAGTCCCCAAATCCTGCCCCACGGAGACTTGGAAAGCGTTCTCATGGAACTGGGCTGCATGGCATACTGGGGTGCCGGACTCCCTGCAGTCAGCTCTGCAAAATTAGCCCCTGACCAGCAAAACTGTTTCAGTTCTGCGACCAGCAGAGCACTGCGTGGCCACCAAGAGGCAGTTTCCTGCCTGTAAAACGGAGGGGTGGGGGGTGTTTGGTGAAGGTTAAATAGCCCATGTCTGCAATGTGCTTTGAAGATGCAAAACTATCTCTGGGCCAGATCCCCAGTTCTCAGTCCCAAGACAGACCGATAAAGGGGGCCCAAACCGCACTAGTTTCTTTTACTGTCTCCTACCGTAGAAACACTCCCGCGTCCATTCACTCCAAAAGCCCTTGTCGGCACAGAACATGTTTGTTTTCCCTCGTACACGGACACATGAGACGCGGCTGCGATTGGCCTGGGAGAAGGTAAAGGCGGTTTCCACTTGGGTTGAGACAGCCTGAGAAAGAAGTGAACGTGCAGAATAAAGAAGGTTGATTGATTACGTGCTACAGGATTTAGACCAGATCTCTACACTAGAAACTGACATCAGTATATCTCTGTGTCTCTCCACACACCTGAGCTACGCAGTTACACTGACGTAACCCCCGGGCTAGACAGCGCCAAGGGGAGAGCGTCTTCTGTCAATATAGCGACAGCTCCTGCGGAGGCTGGTTAACCCCCCCAGGAGGCCGGCTTTGTTTATTTTACATGCATTTAGTGATGGCTTTCTACAGACCTAGCATGAGTAAAACGAACAAACTAACCAACAGTCTAAACCAGTTGTACTTGCATGTGAGCTACGTCCACAGTTTATTCTTGCTCATTTGTGGAGCCCTTCGTAAAGTTACCTGACTGGTGGATTATAATTGGCCAGTAAACACAGCATTACAGGGATTCATTCTAGCAGCTTTGGAGCCCACATTGTAACGGAACAGGCAAGAGGGAAGGCACTGCACATCAGCGCTAGAGTCACTCCTTTGAAGACATTAAAATTACACTTGCCTTGGGCCAAATCCTAAGTGCTTGCTCAGGCGAAACTCCCGTGGATTCCATGGAAAGCTTTGCCGAGTGCAGGCTGCAGGATTGACACATTTAATATTTTGGACGCTTGAATTGGAAAGTTGTTCAAGTATCTCCTGGGGCCTCAGGAGAAGCCAGGGCCCCTTTTTGCCAGGGGCAGTGCCCAGCACCGTGCCCTGAAGAGACTCCAGTCTATATAGACTGGCCAGAGGAGCTGGGAGAAAGGAAGTTCTGTTATCCCCATTTTACAAATGGAAAACTGAGCCCCAGAGAGATGAAGCGACTTGCTTGCGGTAACACGTGGAGTCTGGGTAAACACTAGATTTGAACCCAGATCCCTAAATCCTAATTAGGGGCCATAGCTATAAAACCAGGCTTCACCCAGAAAGAAATGAACATCTGATGGTACAGTCGCCCCTAGAAGTGATTATATGCTTCTCCCCAAAACACACGTCTGTTCCCTTTTTAAAGCCTTCGTTCTCTTCTCTCCAAGAGCTGGCAATAAGAAGTAGGGTCTGGCATAACAATCTCTGCCCTCTGCTGCCCATTCAGGCACCAAGCAGGGAGGTTGCTTGCAATAGCATCCCCACCACCCATTCAAGCACTGCGAAGAGCGTGGTGCAGGCAGCTCTGCCCCCTTCACCCGTGGAAGCCGGGGGAGCCAGGCATGACAGCCTGCTCCCCCTGCCTCCCACCCATTCGAGTACTGGTGTCAGGGCTAGTCAGCCAAGGTGAAGCCAGAGTCCTGGGGCACTAAGCTCAGCTGGGGGAAGGAATGTCATGCTTTTACATCCATGTGCAGGCACGATGGAGAACCTGCCAGCTACGTCTCTCTGCCCCTTGCAGATCTTACAATCCAATCCAGAAGGCACAAGATTGGATCTTTTTATAGGTCACCTTATATTCCATCTGTTGAGGTCAGATCCTGCCCTCTGTTACACCACTGCATATTTGGAGCAGGCTCTAGGCCAGTCTCTCTCTTCAGCGGGTCAAACTTTGCCCCAATGCACCCATAAAACCTCATTCCTCACCGGCTTTTACAAACTGGTGGCAGCTAATGAGCCTTCCCACCATTCAGTTCAGGGCTGTTCCTTGCCTGCTTCAGCTTCCGGCCCGCCCATCCCATCCTGACGGCGAGGAGATGGAACAGGCTTCAGGATGAGCAACTTTCTTGCTCAACTTAAACTAGAACCCTGTGTAGGAAAGCTGGTTATCAACAACCGTGTGCGTCGCATACCGTCCAGGGAGCATCAGCATCGCCATCGTGTTCCGTCAGCTGCACCTCGTAGTCCAGGCAGTGCGGGGGCGCACCCCGAGCAGGAGGGCTCCATTCCACATGAACATCCTCATAGGCAGAAATGGAAACCGACAGCTTCTCAGGCGGAGAAGGTTTGACTGAAAAGGAGAGAGACATGATCAGACCTTCCACTGGGGAATCATTGTTCCTTTCAGTACTGGTTGAACTTCAGCGGCTTCTCCGGAGACCGTACCCAGCGTCCACTGTCATCCTGACAACCAGCTGCATGATGTGGGCTGCGCTGAAGACAGATGTGGGCCATTATACTTAATTCCGAATGTCAGTGTGAATTAGATTCTTCCCCTGAAACATGGGGTTTGGTACTTAAAGCTCTTTAATGCATGGCAAGTCTTTTGAGAGGTTATTGTAGGTAAATGGCATTGATCAGCATCACAGTTCAGGGCAACTGGACCTGTATTTCCCTCCATGGTCCAGCCAGGGCACCCATGTTTCAGCTTCTGGCTCTCCAGCCGACACCTCTCTTGGGTGGAGACATGCGTCTCTCTCCCTCCTGACCAGGGTATTGTCAGGCTGCCGAGCACCCTGCCTACACTGTGAATTCCCCAGCAACATCAGGACTGCGTTACTTTCCTCCTCAGAGACAAGAAACAGGGTCATTGCCATGGTGAAATCACCACACAGCTCTTTCTAAGCAAGCACATATTCCTACGGTAAAAGCATTACAGGAAAAACAATAAAAGAACCTATGGGCATGATAATGAGCTTACCAGATGACACCCCAACACCAACAAGGGCTCTAAGCAGTCCTTCAACCCCCTCCCCGTGAGGTTTTCTTGCAGTTCCCAGGTCATAACCCCTTTGGCTCAGAACAAGAATGAGTCATTCCAACTCTTCCCAGCAAAGATTGGAACCTGTCCATTTGCTGGATCAGAACGAAGGCCCGGAGTCAGGGTTTTTTTTTAATTAATTAATTAATGGAGATATCCTATCTCCTAGAACTGGACTCTGAAAGGTCATCGAGTCCAGCCCCCTGCCTTCACTAGCAGGACCAAGTACTGATTTTGCCCCAGATCCCTAAGTGGCCCCCTCAAGGATTGAACTCACAACCCTGGGTTTAGCAGGCCAATGCTCAAACCACTGAGCTATCCCTCCCCCCAAGGTTATTTAACCTAAGTCCTTTCTTTGTCTGTTGGTCACTGGAGAATCCAGTCTGACCCAGCCCATGGGAGCCTCTCCAGGTGGTGGTACTGCTTGGACGATATTGCAACCCAAGTGAATTTGCCTAATCACCCTCCACTGTTCTTAATCCCTGGCAGGGAATTCTGCACAATGCCTGGCCCACAATGATACAGTCATTTAATTCAGTAAGGTTCATCCAGGATATTGCCGCCATCAGCACATCATCTGTCACTGTGCAAAAGCTTGTAGCAAATCTCCATCTTGTCACTAACTGCACCCGGGTTTGCGTTAGCTTGCTGTTGTGAACCTGGGCGCGGAGATGTCCACACACCAAGGGAACATCCACCCTCTGCCAGAGGCTTTGCCTTCTCTTGTGTACATTTGGGGTCTGAGTGGGAGGAGTCACGGCATTTCCTGCCTCCTGGGGGGAAGCGACTGTGTGGTCCCGTGTTCTTCTACTATAGGAATTGTTAATGATTGCTCCCTTCTTAAGTAAGGGTCTATCGTGGACCCATACTGTGCCAGAGAGATTTTTAAGCAGAATTCCACATTAAAATCAATGGCTGTGCATTTGTGAGAGTATTCGGCTTAAAAACCTATGGCATAATACAGTCCATAATACCTAGAGCTTTGGCTTCAATGGTAAATGTTCCAGGACTTACGATATCCTTTTTGTCAAACCAGCTTTGTCTCATGAGGTTACATATTGCAGACCAGCAGCAAGCTTATTTGTGCCCTCTAAAAATAACGCAATTGTTTGCAATCGCAGAAATTAGAGCTGGAAGAGAGCCCTGGTGAGTAGAGCTGGTCACAAGATGGAAAAGTTGCATAGAAAGAAAGAGCATTCACCGTTAATTTTCTATTTGAAAAAGGCTGTTTTTCATCAGAACAAGACTTTCAAAGGAAAAATGTTGGCCAGCCTTACTCTGGAGTCATTACGGCTGTTCCCAAGCCAGCAGCATATCAATCAGAAGTGTTGTTAATACTGAAGAGATCAATCAATCCCAGTCATATGCAAACTTCCTAGGTAGAAACATTCTAAATTGCCTTCAAATATAATGATAGCTAAAAGGAGCTAAATTCATAGGTGATGTGTAAAATGGTATACAAAACCCGTTACAGCCCCCTACTCTATTACACAACCTATATCCTGATGTGTCTCTCCCACCACTCAAATCCTGACTATCTCACACGCTTTAATGACTTCATCCTCATGACACCCCCGGGAGGGAGAGAGAGCTCATTCTCCCCATATTACGGCCGGGCAAACAGGGCTACAGAGCTAGTGAGTAGAACGCAGAGAGAGGAATTGATTTTTCAGTTCGCTGTCTGTTAAATAAACTAAATTCAGGTCAACTTGAAACAAATATTTTCAGCAAACCAAAGAGTAAAATTTGTTTTGGGTCAAAATGTTTCTTTTCATTCTCAAGCCTTTTTAAACATTTTTAATTTTGTAAGAAATGTAAGAAAATTTCAAAACAAAAAGTAATTTCAAATTGAAAAATCAAAATGTTTTATTTTGAAAGTGTTGGGAAAAAAGGTTTAGATTTTTTCAGATTGTTTTCAGACTTTTTCCACCCCCCAAACAAAAGTAATTTGGCGAATTCAGTACAAATTTGGAAAAAATTTCTGTCAACCTGAATCTGCATTTTTTGGCACAAA
The DNA here is from genome assembly GCF_028017835.1 of Emys orbicularis. NCBI lineage: Eukaryota > Metazoa > Chordata > Testudines > Emydidae > Emys > Emys orbicularis. The sequence goes on from NC_088691.1 coordinate 1,973,148, forward strand.
AATGTTTCAGGCAAAAACTTCTGCCTAGTTCTAATATTAAGTGACTTGCCTAAAGTCATACAGGAAGCATGTGCCAGCCTTCCTCCCTTGGACCAACATATTGATGTGAGAGTAAGGGAACGTAGCCTGGTGCGATTTCCATGCTACGAGGCCCTACCAAGGGACAGTGGAGCACATTTGTACTCTGTTCTATTAGCTGTCCAAGCCACACTCCTGGTTTTGGTTCCCCGGGGTGCAGCTCCCTCTAAACTCACTTATGGTTTTAGCCAAAAAGTCTAACAGGTAACTGTCATACTGCATCCAGTTGTGGATCTCTTGATTTTAATAAAAAGCTGAAAGGTCCCTGCACTTTTCTGAATTATCACGAGTTGTATTAAGACACAGAGAAGCTGTTTCTGTTCCAATGGCAATTCTTATTCAATCACCCACAGCCAGTAATATGCCACATCAGGTACTAGCTGCACAATACAGAACGGAGTCTTTGCTCCCACCCGTACTGACTTCCGGCAGTGCTGCCCCATCATTCTCAGAGTGACCATCGTCTGAAGGGCCAGCCAGTGACACAGTCGCTAGGTGAAAGAGGGGAAAACACCTCTCCTGTGAGCAGGAACCCACCTCCCCACTTTCTCCCAGCATCTGCAACAGTCTGTTTCTTTCCACGGTTATTTACAAAATTCTCCCTTAACATGGGCATTAGGGTGGCACTAGGCAACACCTTTGTAGACCGGTTATCACATGTAGGGCCAAATCCAGAGGTCTGGGGGAGAGGATAAGTTCAGGTGACTTACACCTACTTCCAGTGTCCTCAATGCGACTGTTAAAACAGTTTAGACATCCTCAGTTGCCACTGTTTACTGAGACATTGAATTTGGCCCTTAGACTGGACTAGAACCAACTGGCTTCTTGTAAGTGAGCTGTAGTTGATTTTTTTAAAATGTGCCCAGCACTTTCCCCACCCTGTAAGCGCCTTTAACACACACAATAGTTACTGCAAAGTTTGAAGACTTCAGTTCAACACCTAAATTACCCAGTCATTAGGGCTGCCGAGCCAAGACCGTAAAACTATCCCACCAGCCCATAAGGGCCAGATCCTCAGCTGGTGTAGAGCAGCAAAGCTTCATTGCTTTCTGTTCATAGATGTGAAAGTTTTCTAGGGTTGCCAACTTTCTGACCGAACAAAACCGAACACCCTTGCCCCCGCTCCTTACCCGAGGTCTTACCCACTCCATCCCCTCTCCTCCCTCTGTCACTCTCTCTCCCCCGCCCTCACTCACTCGCTCATTTTCACCGGGCTGGTGAGGGTCCCTTTTCGACTGGGTGTTCGGTTGAAAACTGGACATCTGGCAACCCTCTGGCCTCCTGTAAAGCCCAGGGCAGGGAACCCTCCCCCTGTGAATCCTGCACCTACCTCAATCATTTGAGGTTGAACTGGAGAAGATCTTTTACCGAGACAGCCAGGCTTGAGTTAAAGATGGCCAGTGATGGAGACTGTACCACATCCTTTGGTAAGCAGTTCCGATAGTTAATTACCATCGTACTTACAAACCACTGAAACCTGACCCCAAGACAGCTACTGAACCATCCCAGGATCTACTAGACCATTTAAGAACCCGCATCTTTCCCCACAAAGCCTGCAAAAATAGATGGGGCCGTTGTCATTACCTAGGTTCTGAAGATGGAATGTGAAGTAGGAGGGTCTCAGCTGTGTGGACTCTGAAGAACCATTAACACAGACGTTGAAATCAATATATTCTGCCTGCCTCAGGTTTTGCAACTTGCATCCAGTGTTTCTTCCATGAGTCTGAATATAGTCACTGCATTGCATTGCGTGATCCAGCCCTTCGTACCTATGCATAAGATAGGAAAATTCTGTTACCTGCCATATTTAAATCAGGGATTTTTAAAATATTTGCACTGCGTTTTATTCTGCAGAAAGGTCTGCCAGGTCATTGACTAACAATCAAAATCTACACCAGAATGGCCTCTTTAATCATGAGTCAGAGTGAATAAATATTAATATCACTACTTTATGAACATATAAAAACACCCCTAGTATTAAACATGAATCCTTTTTGTTCCCAGGCTGGCTATGGTGAAAAAGCATTTGGAACTGAAAAAGAAGTTGTGTTTCATTTCCTGTTTTAAAAGATTGAGGGTTAAAAAAAATTGCAACTAATTAATGAGTAGGGCAAGGAGGCAGAAGAAAAGTCTTGTATTTTGATCTGCTCTTCTCTAAAGTTTCAGGCTAAACCAAATTAAAAATATGTTTACAAAGAAGGCCATGACTCAGTCGAAGTCTGGTGAGTAACACTGCAGCATTCTTGGAAAGGGGCACGCCCAGGTTATCGGGTAAGCCATCAGGGGGTTGCTCGTGATGACTGACGAGGTGCCATGTGGCTGAGTGTTAGAACGTGGAGACTGCAGCTTTTACCATTTGGAGCCAAACATACAGAACGTTGCCTTTTGCAATGAGGTCACGCGGCGCAGAAAGATTGCAAAGTAACATATCCCCTGACACCAGGCAGCAAAGTGCGTCAGTCTGCTGGAAACCCTGGAAGGTCTGGTCACTAAATGGACTCTAAGCCGAAGAGGTGCGAGCCCTTTCTTTCCAGGTACTGCACCCTGGGAAGATACTAGTGTAACAACTGCTACTCTGGGTCACCAGCAGGCATTCATCCCAGGGTTACGAATTCCAGCCTCTACCAGCAGAGCTAACGGAGGAACTCCCCTCGCTCTAGCAGCCTCCTATCCCCTGAGACCAGCTCCTCCAGAGGAAGCATGGCACACACTGAACCCTGGTGTACACCACACCGGAGCCAGGAGCTCTTGGGGAGGAAGTGGTGCCTTGACCCGGAGCTGGGGGTACCTCGTTCTCTGTCACAGTAAGTATCTGCACGGTTACATTTCCCAAGGAAATCACAGCCTAGTGCAGCATCGGGAATCCCTCCCCTCAACTGTGCCGGGAACATTCCTCCAGCCAGGGCCAAAGCAGGCCTGCACTCTGCTGTGGGCTCACGCCGGGAGATCTCCCACTCACTTGGCTGCTTGCATTGCAGGAATGCTGGGCGCAGGCCAGTGGTGCCAGCAGGACGTACATTCCCAGCGGGGAGGGGGCTATATTCGGGCACGGCAGGGACATGGTGCTGGCCCTGACCCCCTCTGCGTACTGGTTGGTGGCTGTGCTGGCTGGAGGGCTGTCTTTGTACACTGTGAGCCACTGGCACATACCCCTCCCCAGCCCAGCTAGAAGCATTATAGGCTCGGCAGGTATTTCACCTCTGGGGTTCCCATGGAGATACTCCTCCCCTAATACTTCATAACACTGAGCTCCAATATGGTCCTAAACATCCCATACTCCAGGGAGGGAACCTCCTTCCTGCCCAGATCCTGGACATTCCACTAGTGGGTCCATTTCTGCTAGGGCAGGGCTGGTTCCCCAACTTCCCACTTGCTTGGAGTCCTTCCATGAAGTTTGCAGGAGGGCTGAATTTGGCCATTCTGTTCAAAGCCCAGTGGGTGTCCCTGTGCAGAATACATTAGCCAGGAAAGGTCCTTCTCTTCACTGGACGTTGCTTTAATAAATAAACAAGCAACTCCTGCAATTTGAAAAATGCCCTTGGTGCAGCTGCTAGGTTAACTGGAACGCAGCCCAGCTCCGGGCGTTTGTTCCAATTCACAGTCACGTTTTGCAAACAGATCTTTGGCATTACTGTTACTAAAACAACTTCTCATCAGTTTTGATGGTTTTTGGCAAAATTGCTAAAAGCATGTGGAAACCAACAACTGGATAGATGTCGGTGTCCCATTTGCATGGGGAAAGTAAAAACGATGCCTTACCAGTAATTCACTGACTCACTTTTGCATTGCTTAGAACAAATGTGATAGTGTGTTGTTAATTTACTTTGATCCAAAAGTCCAACTTTGTTTTTCCTAAAGAAAAGATTCTTACGTGGCAGCCTGCAGCAGGTCAATAGGATTAACTACGCGGAAGAAATCGCTGGACCATGCATGAATTAACAGCCCTTGTCTGGATGGGCTGGCACCACTACACTTTAACAGCCCCTAACTTTTGTGGGATACACATTCAGGGACCCAGAGTGGCTGGCGTGCAAAAGAAGACAAGAGCCTAGAAGCATTAACCTTCAGACTAGGCTGCTCACTAGGACTGGTGAACTCAAGCCAATTCCCACAACAGTCAGATTTACTTGACTTTATGAAGAGAGACGAAATGTGTGGCTGACATGCTTTAGTTCTGATGGGAAAGGCAGGGGCTTCAAGGTGCAACACACAAATGCAAAATACACACGGCAGGTGCAGAAAGCACAACCCCCGTGACGAAAGGGAACCCTCACCAGGAGGCAAAGAGGAGGCTGCATTTACAAACTAAGGCCGGGGAGCTCACTCCTCTGGATCTGTGTGCAGATGGGCACGGGCTGTGTGTGCAGTTCTCTCCATGGTGGAGGCCCTGGGGCTAGGTGAGGACGGGGCTCTGCAGACTGCAGGCCGTGGCGCTATGGCTGGCGTAGGAGGGACATGCCCAGACTGAGGTACCTTTCCCCACCGCCCAAACTCAGCTGCAGGAGCCATTAGCATCTCTGCTGATCCTCTCCGTGCTGTGTAACCTCTCTACAGGCGGGTCCAGGGCAGTGGCTGACATAGGGGCAGGGAGGGAAAGGGGGCAGAGGCAGTGAATCCCCCAATGTCCCTGGTCCTACAGCTAACCCCCTAGCCATTCTGCAGAGTGGGGGAGGGTAAACCCCACCCACTCTGTTCTGCTACTGCCCTCCTCTGTGGGAGGAAGTGATCTCGCCCTTTAAGAGCTGTCCCAGGTTACCCTGAAGGCAGCCAGAAGGGGCCCCTCTCCAGTCAATTTTGAATCTTGAAAAGTTTAGTCTTTTTTAAGCCATTTGTTTAAGTGCGACTGTGAATCTGTGACAGTTTGTAGCCCTATGTTCACCTTTTTTACAAGGCTATGATGGCTGCTTTGTGAGGTATCGTTTGAAAACTCATAACTTGCTGATCATTACTGTCCTGGTAAAATGTGTGTGGCAACTTTGTATGTAAAGGTATAAGATTCTACTGAATAACATTAATGCGACATGTTCCATGTTTAGAAAAGCAGGCGCATATCAGTTCCTCAAAGAGGAAAGACAAACTGATGCCTCAGCCAAGTGTCAACAAAATCAAATAGTCTGTCGCCTGGTTAAGTGGCCATTCATTGGCAGGAAAAAGGGCATGAGCAAGAAATTTACATTTTGGCAAAGAAACAGCAGGTGGTTCTGGTCCCCACATATTGTCTGTCTCCTGAACCTCAGCTGGAGATGATTTTCAAAGAAAAAGACAACTATAAGAAAGGGGAACAGAGGTCCCAAAATACTCCTCCCTTTCTCTCTGCCATGGCATCACCACCACCTGAAGGACAAGGAAATTAATGCTGAAGTGGGGGAGTGGTCCTGACTGGTAGGATTCTATCCAGTAAGACTGCTAAAGCATGTGGCGAGAGACACCTTTGCTTTGAATTCATTTAGCTTGTTAAGTTAGGTGTTAAGTGCATTTTACCTTTTATTTTCTTGTAACCAATTCTGACTTTTACACTTCATTATTTGTAATCACTTAACGTCTTTTTGTAGTGAATAAATTTGTTTTCTTGTTTTATCTAAACCAGTAAGAGTTTGGATTGAAATGTTTGGGAAACTCCATTTGGGATAACCAGATTTGTGCATATCATTTTCTATTAATAAATGACAGACCTTATATGAGCTTGTATCATCCAGGAGGCGGCTGGGCAGTACAAGAGGCACATTTCTGAGGGAAAATCTGGGAATGGGAGTCTGCTGGTGGGGGCTGGAGAATTGAGGGGACACGGCTGTCTGTCAGTCCAGATTGTACCCTGGGGAATGTCACAGAATCCCAGGCAGCAGAAGACGAATTCCTCCCTATTAGACTATTCAGTGCTAACTGTAGGACAGTAATAATGATTTAGAGAGCCGCAGATTCCAGACCCAAACCCAAACTTTCCCAGGGCCATTGAGACCTGGGGTTTGGTACAGACAAGTTTAGAGATAGGGCTACAAGGTTTGGCTCCAGATCCAGAGTTTGGGGGGTTCCAACCTAGGCTTTTGGTTTGGGCACATCTCTGCTAGAATAATTTGATACAAAGGCTGTTTTCAGGAGCCCCAAACCTTGGCTTTCAGGGTTCATGCTTTGTTCCCCATGTCTAGGTGCTAACATCTGTGTGTGGCATTTACCTATGAGTCATGTAATGGGGACACCAGCAACGAAAACAGAATTGCGACGGCTGTTTCTTTGTGCGATTCTAGTGTGCTGTTTGCCCCGTGAGACTGCTCCCCTGGCACCCAAATGCTTCCCCGCCGAGCTGGTACGTACCAATAATATAACTCATAACATGCCCCAGGAGGAGCTAGCCGGCCCCGCTGCCAAGTGCATGTGAGGTGCTCCCAATTGTAATAGACACAGTGGAAGTCTCGGATCTGTGACTCCAGATCTCCTGTTCAAGAAAAAGGAAATAATGACTTTATTATTCGAAAGGCCCGGTTTGGCTGAGCTGAGAAATAGCCTCGCCAACCCATTTGATTTCTCTGAGCCATCATGCTGACTCGTGTAAACAGAACAATCAAGATAATTCGATAGCCGCAGGCCAGAGGGACTCACGAGCTTGGCAAACACTTCATTTTAAGTGACCCTTTGCATATCAAACCCTATTTACATTTATTTATTTGCAACGGAAGGGTGAATAAGTGACCCTGGCTTAATTATTCAGAGGTGACATGTCTGAGCCATTGAGCAGATTTCAGCTAAGGGAGGCAGGGTCACAAGGCAGGAGGGCCAGTCCCTGGTTCTGACTCAGTCTATGACTTGATGCGCATTGTCAGACAACTCACTTCAGCGCTCTGCAATACTTTGCAAAGGGTTTTGAGAGCCGGAGAGGAAAGGCAGCGTGCAAGCGAGACAGTCCTATTGATCGCTGATGGGGAAGGTCAGTCGCATTCTCCCCTCCTGTCAGGGCACGGTGTGGGAGATCGAGCCAGAGTTCTCCTGTCCAGGGACCGCAGAGAGGATGTATGCACAGGTGTGAGCCGGGAGGTCGAGCCAGAGTGCTGCTACCAGGGCACGGGCATGGGACGTTTAAGGATGTGTCTACACTGCAATTAAAACCCCGCGGCTGGCCCGTGTCGGCCGGCTCAGGCTCGTGGGCTGTTTAACTGCCGTGCAGACTTGCTGGCTCGGGCTGTAGCCCAGACTCTGGGACCCAAGCCCAAAAGTCTACAGTGCCGTGAAACAGCCCCGAGCGCCTGAGGCAGCTGGCCCGGGCCAGCCGGGGGCGTCTAACTGCCGTGTAGACCACAACCCTCAAACAACAATGACAATTTGCTAAGCAAAAAAATGGCCTAACCTGGCAAAAAACATTTTCTGCATCTAGCAGCCTGACAGGCTCTGCTGCGCCTAATGCACCTCAGGTGATGGAGACGTACTGGGGCAGCAGTAACTTGGTTGTGGGACCTTTCAGTCAGGTCAACACATTTTTCCAGGAAGGCGTAAGGCCTGGAAAGGTCGCGTGGGGAACGGCAGCCTGCGCCTTACCTTGTGAAGGAACCTGGAAGGTAGCGTGAGTCCAGTCACTCTTCACTTCAGATTCATTTGTACAACGTCCTTCTAGCAGAGTCTGGACCTTTGCTTCAGTTCTCTTGCTGAGATCAAATCCATCGCCATATTTTAATTTCTTAGTAAAAACAACCTGGTGTAACACAGACAACACTGTAATCAACTTTTGGTGTTTATATTGGCTGCAAGGTTTGCTATGTGTGCTTGCTCTCTACACTGTACTGTGTTATATATACACCATAGGTTTATACACACACACACGCACAATATGTTTCCTGTGGACACAATCCAGATCTTTTACATTCCTATCAAATTTGCACTGGCCAATGCTTATCCAGCACCCAACATTTCACTCCTCTGCACTTCCCTCTATGGGGATGGATATCCTTCACAGCACTGTCATGAAACCCTGAAATTCATCTAACCTAATCCCATGATCCAGCTATTCCCGTGTCCTGTCTCAAACAGTAGCCAGCACCAGATATTACAGGGGAAGGTGCGAAAACTCCCAAATAGACAATTCTGGAACAACTTGCCCAGAAGGAAAGATTCTTCCTGAACACGACCAGTGTATGTTGCCCCTTAATCAGTTAGTTTCTCGTTTGTATGGGTCTCTCACTGCAGCAGGGGACTCTAGGGGAGGTGGCCCTTTGCAGCATTTAACAGAGATGCTATAGAAAGGGCCAGCCCAGATTAGAACCAGCAGAAGGAGATGAGTCATGCAAATCTGCGTTCTTTTAACTGATTCTTCATGTGGCAAAGTGCAACCAATCTCCCCAAGTCAGGGAGATGGAGCTAGGAATTCCTAGTTTGCTAGGAATTAATCCCATCAAATCTGGGACTTTTACCATTTTTTGAGCATTTAATATTTTTCCTGAACTTGGGAAAAAATTTTATATCACCAAGTAACTTGAAAACAAACAAATGAAGGCTTAAATTTAAAAACCAAAGAAGAAAAAGAACTGGAGAAGGATTAAAATGAGAGAGAAAGAAATGGGATTTATTTAAAGAAAAAGAAGAGAAACAGCAGAACCCGATTCCTGTCCCACCTGCAGCACCGCAATGGATGCACTCAGCCCCTGCACTTGCATCTTTTGTTAGTAGCCCAAGAATATAAAACAGTCTCTTGAGCCATGTGCTTCTGACTAGCCTCTGCTCTGACGCTCACACAGCCTTTTACACAATCTGCTCCCTGTGGGCACATGCTCTGGTTTTGTGACTTCATCTTTCACTTCTTCTGTGTACTCTAGGCTGCCAAGAGAGTAAGTTAGTTAATAAGCCCTGTCCGTGTCAAAACTTTTGGCAGGACACTGGGTACCGGTATTTCACACAATGATGTTATCGGTCTTTCTTCCTGATCTGCATTTTACAAGATGCTTTGGCTGGTTCATCTGAGTCCGCTCCTGCTCTTCTAGTCTGTCTCTTTATTTCTTCTTCGTTATCTTTGCTAATTTAGAGAATTCTGACTTTTTTCTTCAAAGATTTCTTTTTCTTTCCTTTTTGAGCTGCTGCTAAAATCATCTTGGACAAATCAGCACACCCAGACATTCCTGTATCACTAAAGGTTTGACTTCCCCCAACCAAAGCGGAGAAACCCAGACACACACTTAGCAGCGCATTTCCCCTTTCACGACCTATTCAATGCCTCCTAGCAATGGGGATTGGTGAATAGAGCTCTTCCCTGCTTTAGGACTCTCCTCTGAATAGTCAGCCAGACAAATCTGTGGCCTAGCGCTAAAGGCAGCATGACAGAGTGTGCCCAGTGTAGACGAAACGGTCCAGCAGTGGTAGTGTGGCTATTGGCCGCACTCTGATATTCCACTTTCTATCCTTTTCACCTCTCAACTTGACCTGTTCTCTAGGAGCCCACTGAGGTCTCTGGAAAGCCTCCCTTTGTCTTCCGTGGGTTTTGCAAATGGCCCTACAGAGAAGTGTGTCCAACACAATATTGTGTGATTCTTTTTTTCGGGGGGCATTTCTAAATATCTGACCGTGAGCAATTGGAGCGTTGGGTGTCTGTTCCTCTGGCTCTGTTACATGTTTACCCGTGTGGGAGCCTTATCTCCCAGCCCACGGACAAGTATTTCAACAATCCTGCTTGCAGCAGGCATATCTGCTTCCTCCTTGCTACATTTTAATGTGATAAGATGGGCAATTTTATTTTATGGATGATTTCGGTTCAGACCATCTCTCAGAGATAAATGTAAATACACCTCTACCTTGGTATAACGCTGCCCTCGGGAGCCAAAAAATCTTACCGCGTTATAGGTGAAACCGCGTTATATTGAACTTGCTTTGATCCGCCGGATTGCGCAGCCCCGCCCCCCTGGAGCACTGCTTTACTGCGTTATATCCGAATTCGTGTTATATCGGGTCGCGTTATATCGGGGTGGAGGTGTAGTAATAAAAAATATCATCGTGGGTAAAAGAAATGTTAGACTGTTCTGAGAGTGAATCAAACATAATCTCACCTTTCTAAAGCACTTTTCATCCCAAAGGATCATAGGCACTTTACAGACTCCCAGTTCTGCAGAGACGGACTCCTAGTGCATTGAATACTAGGAGATTACGCTTGGCAATCAGCACTACACCCAGTCGGAAGGGTTTGTAGACGCAGGCCCTCAACTGGTCCCAAAGGTTTTGGCAGCTGCTGTTAAGCTGTAAAATATTTTCATCCTATTCCCAGACCTACGTTTCTACATCATTCATCTTTTTGGTGGACAGTTTGACCTTGTCAAAGGAAGTTGCTTTAATTACCAACTTCATATCATTCACTTAAAAAAGGTGTAATCAACAGATGAAACAAAGGGGAAGCAGTAGCAATATACTCTACCCCGAGCTCTGCTTTAGCTTACCTTCCAATCCGCATCGCCCGTGCTACGGTATTTTAATTTATATTTTATTGTACACTGATCGAGGGTTAGCTGGGAAGGTGGAGGCTGCCATTCTATATAGAGATGGCCTAAAAGTCCAGGGTCAATTATCTGAAGATTGCGGGGAGGTTCAACTGAAACAGGAAAAGCAGTTGGATAAAATAAGTTGTTTTAGAGAAATAAAAAAAAACAGATATTTCAAACTATGGTATTGCACAGACAAACTGCCTTTTAACCACAGAATCTCGAAATGCTTTGCACCAAGGTCACTGCACCACCATAAAACTGCCACTGCCTCCAGGATTAAGCACGAATTACTTGGACTCCGTTCAAAAAGTGTTTTAACGATGTTCAGAAGCAAGACTCAACAGTTTAGGACAGGTAATGAAGAATGTTGGATCCATTGAAATGGCCAGGCTTGGCATGGGTAATTGTACCTTGGACGGGGCACCAGGGCTCATAAATCTGTTCCTGTGAAAAATGTCACGTTTCTCACGCTTCCAGGCTGACTCAGCCACCTCCCAGCAAATGTGCGCACAGCCAGGGAAAGACATTTTTGGTGTAAAATCAGCCCTGTGCACTCTGGGGTCTGAGAGTTATGCTAGGCTCTTTCCAGCACCAGTAATCCTAGGTCCAAATCAAGAGCTTTGGCTACACCTGTGCAATCTCATGTAGTCAAACGATGCCTTGCGGCCTGCTGGGCAGCCCTCTTGCTTTCAGTGAGGTTGCACAGAGGTAATTGCCTTGAATTGTTTGCTACACGCTGCTGATGCATAAGAAGGAGAAGACTCCAGCTTGTTCTGCCTTAGCTGGGCTACGAGGCAGCCTCTGCTGAGCTATCTCCACTTGGCGGACACCCTGAAGCAGAGCAGGTAACGGTGCCACCACATGTCCTCATGCACAGGGACTCCTTCCTGGTGCCCAGGTGTAATTTGCACCTCCCTGGGCCAGCTCTGGAGAATCTGGCCCCATGGAAGTTTCATGTGGGAGAGGACTGCAACGCTGAGTCCCCAAGTCACGTGACTCAATCACCTGGAGGTATTTATCTTTGAGCGGGGAACAGAAGCGTTTCAGTTCCTCCCTCTCTTTTAGCCTTGGAAGCACGCACGGCATTTTGACAGCAAACAAACATTCATTACGAGAAGAAACAATTTTATTGCCAGTTCCCTTCAGGTTGTAAATTAGCCCCATCCACCAGATTAAGCTGCTACATTCGGCTTCACTGGGAAATATTGAGGAATATTTTTCTCGGACACCCCAGGTGCGTTTAGACATTACAGCAACATGTAATAGATGTATTGTACATCAGCACTGGATGCCCCTTCCTGCTTCCACTGAAGTTAATTGCAAAGCTCCCATTAAGCATAGTAGCATGTTTGCCCAGTCCTGCAATTGTAAACCCTTCGACAGGGGTCTGCCCATGAAAAGCTAAGACTTGGGAATCGTCCTCCTACTGTTTTAGACACAACAAATCCTGCATCTTGGCAGGGGGGTAGATTAGACGGCTCTTGCAGTCCCTTCTAGCCCTATGCTCTATAAACAGCTTGGTAAATTTCGGCACATGATTTAATCTGAAGCGAGCATTAGACAACAGCGTTATCATGAACGCTCCTTGATTTACCTGCTGTCTGGTGTCCTGAGGAACCTCTGCAGGACCATGCTAGGATTATGGTGACAGCACAAATCCACTGGATGTCCATTTATGTGTAAGACTTCAAAGCTTCCCACTGGGAAGTGTATTAGGCCAGAAAAGTAGTCGCACACGAGAAACCTACAAAATAAGCCGGGTTGAAAACTAGTTAAGGTATATAACCAGGTACACCAGAGAAGCAGATTTCCTGCTGTCTTGTGAGCACAAGTAACAACCTTACAAGCATTTTATCAATGGTGATACTAAATGCCAATCACACTGTTATATGCAGTGTGGTTGTAGCCTTGTCTGTCAGAGGAGATTAGAGACACAAGGTGGGGGAGGGGATATGTTTTATTTGACCAGCTTCTGTTGGTCAGAGATGAGCTTTCAGGTTACGGTGACCAGATGTCCCAATTTTATAGGGACAGTCCCGATTTTTGGGTCTTTTTCTTATGTAGGCTCCTGTTACGCCCCAGCCCCGTCCCAATTTTTCACACTTGCTCTCTGGTCACCCTATTTCAAGTGTACACAAACCTGAAGAAGAGCTCTGTGTGAGCTTGTCTCTCTCACAGGGATTTCTGCAGAAAATGCCCATTTTTAATTAACATTTTTGGGTTTTCATCAGAAAACCCCAAACCTGAACACTTTTCAGCTTTGAAAACAGAGAAATTTCAGCCAGCTCCCAAAAACGTTAAGCATTTGATCAAAATTTCAGCTTTTGGTGGCTCAAAACAAACCAAAACCAAACCTCTGTTTTCTGGGTTCCAGTTTCTCAATGAAAACATGGAAATTTTTGAAGAAAGATTTCAGCAGAACACACACACAAAAATCAGTATTTTCATGGAAACAAAACTCATTTCCTGCCCAGCTCTTCCAGATAGACTGGATGAGATGAGCTAGTCCAGGGGGCATCAGGGGACCGATTGCAGTCTCTGCCCTACATGAATCCCGCACTCAGACACAGAGTGGGGCTGGGGCAGGGGCTCCCAGAGGAGGCAGAACCAGGGGAAGATTTAAGAAGCTGTAGGGACGGAAGGGAACAGCAATCAGGGGGCTCCTCAGTAAATCCTGGATTAATAAAGGGCAGGAACAGGCGAGACACCCAGATCCATTCCCCTCTCCCTATCCCTCCCCCTTCAGCAGACAAGCGCCCTCCCCCTCCTGCCCAGGACGTGAGGGATTTTGGAGAAGGGGGAGCAGGCGTCACCCAGCTCACCCCGAGACACAAGGCTGATTCCAACGATTTCTTGGACTGGCTACTCCCCTTGGGAACTGGATCCCACATGGCAACAGTGCAAACTGCTTTCAGACCACGGCTGGGGAAAGCCGGCAAGTTCACCTGGATGCCAACGCAGGAGATGGCGTATGAACACTAGTAAGAATTGCTTACGCTGGTACTGGGACTGATGTCAAGGAACCAGTTACTGTGTCAGTGGATGCAAGTTACACTGTAAAGTCAACTGAGGGGCAACATTACAGCAGAGTTTGGAAACCCAAGTTCTTACAGTAAACACCAATTCCACTTTCTTGCAGAATTTGAGAATTTCTCCCAGTCTGAAATATTTGGCTCCGACGAACATGACCTGGATTCAGTCTAAGAACAACAGTCTGTTCTTACATAGCCTTCCCTTGGGCAGCTCCTCAGACTTACCAGTGTGACCCCCCCTTACCTCTCACCAGCACGGACCTGGGTCAGGCAGGGCTGAAGGTGGCATCCCAGAACCATTGCTGCCCCATTGTCCGGCGACCCTCCTCTACACAGAGAGGAGGTCGGAGGGAGGGAACTAGAGCAGCCCCATATGTCTCGACGGAGGGGAGCTCGGACTGGTTCTTTACCCCAGAAACCTCCCCTCATTCTGGGGGGACAGTTGAGAGAGACAGAGAGGAAGGGAGCGTCCCACTCCCCTCACCGATTGGCTGTTTTTTCAGTTTTCCCAACCCTCAAGTGGGAAATGGTCTAGTTCGATTCCCACAGAGCCTATCGCACCACTGGGCAGGGAGTGGCTGTCCGGCCCACTGCTGAGCTGCCACTGACCGGTACCTCAGGCTAGGGTGACCAGACACTAAGTGTGAAAAATCGGAACACGAGGTGGGGGGTAATA